>NC_058510.1:15480430-16082722 GCF_020382885.2 Scatophagus argus | reverse complement strand
AGACCTGAAAGGCATTACAAACAGATGTTGCACGAAACGAAGATGTTTGGAGCACTTTTGTTCACATGGGTCCCTGTGGTGAAAAAAAAAAGAATTGAATTCGATTATATTTCTTTTAATAGGATTCACTGGAAGCTTTTCAAAGCCCATTTTTATTTTCATTGGAGGAGAAGGAAATGACATGCCTTTGAAATAACAACCAACATCAAGTAGATGTAAAGGCAACAAAAAAATCTGGTTATTTTTCTTCCACTTTCGTTTAGATACAGTGCTTTAGCCTGACTCGTCTTGAACAATTCTTTTTGCGATAAAATGCTGAATGTCCCTTTGATAATCTGGTAATATCAATGTGATGAAATACTAAACATTGGATTTTAATCCTTTAAAAACTCAACACTGTTCTAACCACCAAAAATAGCATCTTTCACGTCTCTTTCATTTTTCTCTAAATAAAGGTTTGGGAGTTTCTTAGCTTTCAACAACTAGCTCGAGGCGCGTTGAAAGACCATTTTCTTGCTGCCACTCCTCACTTGGAAATACACCTTCAAATAACATGCACAGCAGCTTGCGTCATCCTTTTCCTGGTGACTGAAAGGTGAGAGGCTTGCAAGTAAAGGCTTGGTGGAGTGGACTGTAGGTGTAGCCTCATCCCATGGAGACACGATCAAGAAAAAAAATGGCTACTTCTTTATGCCATGGAGCCCCCGATGATCAGTGGATACATAGATAGTGTTGGCGAGCACTTGTTGGCTAGAATGAGGGAAAGGCGGACTGTCTTTTTACCCTTCACTACCATTTTGAAGCCTTGAGTTTGGCATTATGGCTGTCGCCATCTTTTTTTGGAGCTAGAAAGTGACCATTGAAGGACAGGGTGGAGATCTGTAGAATATCCCGGCTGGATCTGATTGAGAACCCAAGGACACACTATCAGTCCCAAGGTATCCGCTCCCTAAAGCACACCTTGCTTTATTGTTTTTATTATTGTTTATTTTTTCTCTGAATGGGATTATAATTTACAAAATGATCAGCATACTGCATTGAAATAGACTTGAATTCAGCCATTGATCAGACCATGAACTCATTAGGAAAATGTTTCCTGAGGTAATAAATCAAGTGAGAAGTAGAGTCATTTTTCATAAGCTTACATACATATATTTTAGTTCAGTTGTACTTCATATTTTCACAATTTATTCATGTGATCATTAATTTTTTTAGTTAAAATATGTATTTATTTAAGGATAAATAAATATGGAACCCCTCAATGGAATTTGCTGAATTTCTATCTATCATCCTTCTCAATACAATATCCACATTATTGTGACGCAGGGCCTCTGCAATACGTGCTAATCATGTAATTACACTGCTTGAACAGGAGAGGTTAGGCTTAATTACACGCCTGTGGGGCGGCTTGAGGTGAAGAGGCGCCGAGTTGAGCTCCAAGTCTGTTTATGTAACAGAGGAGAATGTGAAGAATGACAAAAGACCTGCCACAGGAAAGGGCCAGCAGAATTTGTTCAGAGAAGTTAGGAGGCAGGTAGGAGGAATCCTTGCCATTCTTAACATTGCTGTCCATCGGGCCACAGGAACAGGTTGTGTGAAACAAAAGATACAAAGTTTGTCAGATACCAAAACACTCCTGTTTTGTTGTTTGTGCTCATCACCAAGTCATAAACACTGTGCATCACTCTTAAGGATCGCTGTTCTCCATCCCCCTATCTAGCATGTCATTTTGTGGACTACATCAGGTTATTTTCTGTGTTTAGCTAACATTTTACATGTTTCTTCTGTTTGGTGCCTTTATCATATCACCCCACAACCCCCCAACAGCACCTATATCTTCACATTGACCTTATGTTCAATGAATGAACAGACAGAAAGGGGTTATGTTTGTGTGATAGGTGTTGTAACATACCTGAACCCATGATCTAAGTCTTATGTAAATAAAGTCTCAAAGCCTGGACCACATCAAACAGACTTTGATCAAGAATGGCTTCATTATTTGTCCAGTAATAAAGCGCTGTTTCATCACAGCAACGTTATGTTTTTCCCTTTAATTTGCAGAGATTATGCATGAAGGCCTCTCTCTCTTTCCCTCAGGACAGATTGTGTCCTGTCAAGGTCCTCTGAAGGTTACACAGACATGGTCTAAGCATTAGGGGGAAGTGGCACTGGACTGAGAGATATCCTTGACAACTGGAAGTTTCATTCCTCTTCCAAGGTTCTCTTGGTGTGCAAGCACACAGCAGATAACAAATGAAAGCCTCCAACTATGAAACATGTGTTACCCCAGTGTTATCATACAGACAGATAGAGACAAGGGAAAATTATTAGTGTTTTTTTATGTATAAGGGAGTCTGCAGATGAAACATTATCACACAGCAAGTATGTATTTTGCAAATCAAGTTATGGACATGCAGAGACTCTGAAGAGTTCATTCAGTTCATTTGAACTAAGCTGTAATATTTACCCAACTTTGACTTTTTAATCACAGAAAATGTTTTAAATCTGCATCAAAATGAAATAGAAATAGAGTGAATTGTGAAAATATCAAGTGTGTAGATGTCATAACCACTGAGTTAAATCTAAAATAATTAATAATTGGTTCATTTTGCCAATACATCTAGCAAAGATGAACGGTTTTGAATTTAAGAAGGTCACTTGCAATTTAATGTGCAGATTTCCTCTAAATTTGTTGCAATCTCACAATAAGCTGTTTTCATGCAGATAATATGAAGTGTCATAGTAGGAGAAGGAGCGGTGTAGCTAATACAATTAATGATGGCGGAATTTGAACTAAATGTCCAAAAATATGATATTGATATTAGGTTAATCAAAATAAATGGTCGATGGTGTTAATTCTCCAGTCGGGTGCCGTTAAACCATCTCAGAAGGAGAGAGTACAACAAGATGATGTAATTAAAAAAAGCAACAGTCAAACCAGTTACAGGAAAATTGCATTCAGATCAAATAGTATTTAATTCAGATGTTATGTCCCAAGTTATGATGATGAACATTAGATTAACTTCATAGATAAATTAGCAAATTAGATGAAAACTTTCCAGTAAAATCCCCACAGTGTTGTCCACAGCAGATATGTGTTGGAGTAAGGCATTCTGAGACACTTTATTTACTTTAAGTACTCGTTTAAGTGTTCGGTTATGTTTTTTGTTTATTAATTCTTTATACAAAGTTCTCCAGACATTTGTTTCAGTGCAATAGTTGTGTTGGTAAGTTTTTTCTCCTGACAGTATTAAACCTCTGGTGTAAACACTGAGCTTCTATTGTATTTATTGTCCTGAATCTGCCAAATGTGGAAAAGAAAATCTAATGTACATATTGTATAAAAGTAATGAAGCATTGTGCCTTCGCAGTGCATCTCTGCTCTCAGTTAAACTTTCACTTTATAAGAACAGCCCCTCTGCTCTTTCTCACCGTCCCCACACTCATCAGCTCTCTGTCCGTCCCCAGGCCCCAGCCCACTGACACGGGGGCTCGGTACAGCTCGGCTCGGCACAGCTCTGTCCCTGTGAACCGGAGAGCGCTGCCTTGGACCCCGGCGTGCACACAAAGAATTCATTCAAAGGCAAAAGGCGAGGAAAGACAGTTTCTCAGGAGAAGGACAATGGGCGTTCCCCTCCATTTGGCTCACCCTTTCATCCTCGGGCATCCACAAGGGACACAATTGTTTGGACACTGCGATATGGGGCAAAGCTTTAGAAGATGCATCGCTTTTAATTAACTGTTGGTAATGATCTCATTATTGGGACAGAGTGGGCTCCATGGGCCCAGCGTTGTGCTCAGAGGTGAGTCTGGGGTCATCTTTCTGAAAGCCCCATGCTCACCAACAAAACATGAAGGAATCTGTCATGGTGCATCAACTCAGACACTGTCAAAGCAGACCACTTCATTCAGAATAAAGCTAAACAAACAGTCAAGACTTACATTCTTCACAGTGAGCTTTTACACCGATGTTTATATTCGGACTCTTTATGTTGTCTTTTAATGCAAAAAGAAGAGTTAAAAGTGCTCAGTACAAATCAAACTGCAAAAATAAGCTGCCAGAAAGCAGAAGAATGACATATTGACAGGATGTAGAATTTTCAGTGATGTGCTAAAAAGAACACTTCAGGAAAACTGGTCATTTCACTGGTAATATTTGCAAATAAAGTCAAATAAATGCAAAAGACAGTAAAATAATGCTAGTAGATTAATTTTCAAGGAGAGATTCTGAGATGTCCCTCGACCCTGACAGATAAGCGGTATAGAAAATGGATGGATGGATGGATTCTGAGATGCTTGAAAAATATGGACTCTGGACTGCTGGCAACACTGAGGAGAGGAAAAGAGAGGACGGGTGGTAAAGGAGTTGCTGGGGGAGGAGAGCAAGGACACAGTGTAAAATAGGAAAAGACAGGGCTGTGGCTGAGGAGGAGAAACGGGGATTTTTTGGAGGAGTGTCCAAGGTCTTATCTCCAGACAAGCAAGAGGAACGACTGGCTCCCTCAGGGACCTCAACCAGTCCTATCTGCCTGCTTCATACACACTGATTTAAACTATCCCAGCGCTGATGTGTGTGTCTGGGATTGAGTGTGTGTGTGTGTGTGTTCACTGCGTGCATAAAAATATTCACATGCACTTTGAAGAAAGAAAACCGGGGATTTTTGCTTTTGCTGTTTATGTGATTTGTGCTTATCTGATGGGGCATAGTGTTTATTTCTGTGTCTTCCTCCGAGGTCTGTCCTCTTATTATATCTCACTGCAAGCCTTATCCACCATCAGAGAGGCTTCACTGGTGGCTCTGTACGCTCTCAGCATATCATAATCAGTGATTGGTTGTAGCCTATCACTGAGGTTGCCTTTGTTTGACTTAATGCTGATGGGAAAAAGACCCCATGCAGAGATTTTCTGCATTTTGTTTCTGCTTCAAAAGAGGAGCCACACATAGAGACAAAGACTTAATTATATAGTAAGTAGTAAAGACCCAGCACAACACACCTAAAAGTTGATGGGTGTGGTAAAAACACTGAATCAATGGGTGTGGCTACTCTTTATATCAGCTCTAATTATGGGATAATAGAGTGTAACGTTTGCTTCAGTGTGAGTCTGCTTTGAAAATAAAGCAGCTGGGTGACATGTTTGAGAGTTCATACTTCACCTCATGCATGTACATTGGCAAGCATCCACTTTGTTGAATTATGTTTTACAATCCTTCACTAAGAGCCAAGGATCACAAAACACCTGTTCTGGTCCTCTAGAATACCAGAGCTTTGGGGTTCTAATGGCCAGCTTGGAGCTGCTGAGGCTTGGTTCTTGACAGGACGCCCAAATAAACATTCAACTACAAGATGAACTGGTTTATTAATTTGGGTTTGGGAACTTACAAAATTCTGTGAATGATTGTAGATAAAATGAAGGAGAGGTAATATTCCATAATTCTGTGTCCAAGTTTAACCCTGCCTCTTATCAGCTAGTAGAACATAAATAAATAAATAAGATACAGAAAATATTTTGTTGAAAACATAATTTTTTTCCCCAATTTTTGTTTTTGTTTTTTAACTTGGGAAGATTATATTGAACACACCTGTAGTTTGATGTCACTGAAAAATGCTATGTGTATTTGTTCATTTGTTTCCTTTCTTTATTTCTTTCTTTCACATAAACCTCAAAATTTTGTGCTTTTTTTGTCACATAGTCTCAGAAACCTCAGGGCCTAGAATTTCTATTTGCTTTTCCACTGCATCTGAAGCATTTGACATTGGTTAAATAGGCTGTCCTTGAACAATGAAGAGAGTCAGTACTGTCTTTCATAAATTTCTGATGTGTGACAGAGACTTTTGTGGAGCCAGGACCTATGTTCAAAAATTCAGACCCTGTTTCCCCTCTGGCAAACTGTAGCTCAGGTTCCTATGTTACACGGAGCCCCGGTGACCGTAATAGTTAAAGCACATACAAGTAATAATAATGTTCAAGGCCTTTTTCCAGTTTCCTGACAGTTTCGACACTGTTAGCCCTCAATATAAAGCACAAATGCCAAAAAAAAAAAGAATTCTGAGTTTCCAGAACAGTTCCTGCAGTGGACATCTACAAGCTACAAGCAATGATTTCATTGTGAACCTTCAGATTTTATTGAGAAATGTAATTTTCTCTTTCCGCTCTGCATGCTAACAGCAACAAGAAGTAATTCTAATCAAAAACAAAAAGCCAAAACCCCAACCCCAGAGACCACTTTGTGTTACATTATGGTTAAAATCAACACTTCAACGTGATTCTCTGACCTACACACGAATGCATCTGTGCCAAGAAAAGAGCATTTCTGTAGCTGTCAGAGCAGAATACGTCTCTCCTCCTCAGAATCACGGAGCACAACAATAAAATGCACTGTGACACATGCAAAATGTTTAGTTTTGTGTTCTCCTGAAATCCGAGGGCCATGCGACTGAGGACTCTAGAGCAGTCCCAGCCTCAAAGTAAGTGTGTTCAACTGATCTCAAGTTTTATGTGTTCTCTCTGCACTGCTAGTGGCTACACGGCTAATTCAATTCAAGTCACTGAATTATTCTCAAACCGCTTTAATCGCCTGTGTCTCAGTGTTTCTCTTTTACTCCATTTAGCAGGGCAGGCTGTGATGGGGATGAATACACACTGAGTTTATTTTATTAATTATTTGGAGGTTCGCCAAGGAGCCTATTACTGCTAATAGACCGTTCTGCGGTGCATTATAATATAAACAGAATGTTTTACATGCCCATAAAGACAAAATATGAACGTCCCTATAGTGAGGCTCTAACTGGATCCATATAGGCCACAGCAGCTCAAAAGCCCAGAGAAGGGGAGACGCTGGGAGGCAAGCTCAGGCTTCTTAGGCGCTTCAAAGGAGGGGCGTTTCCTGGACTTTTTAAGACTAAACACAGTGAGAGCACGCAATATGGCGTGTGTGTGTGTGTTTAGAGTACCTGAGGGCTGCAGATTGCACACTTGGACACCATGGATGCGTATTACTGTAGTTGTGAGGACCTGTCTTACTTATGGTGACAAAATGTCCCTATAACGTAAAAAAGTCCCCACAACGTAAATCATTAAAGGTGAAGAGTTGCTTTAAGGTTAGGTTGAGGTTTGGGTTTGGTTAGGGTAAGGCTTAGTAATGTTTATTGTTATGGTTAGGTGGATGAAATGGTTTATGTAATGTTCCCAAAAGTGATGGAAACACGACTATGTGTGTATGTGCATGCTGTGTACGTGCCACAGTCAGTGGCCAGATGAGTCAGTCACTTCACTTCTAAGACCCCCTTTCTAAACATAGTGTGGTGGGCATTCTTTGTCAAGTGGTAGGCTCGAGGAAGAGTCCTCGATAAGAATGAGATAAACACTTCCATACTCAGCCAGCGACAGAGACTCCAGAAGTCTCCTATCGCAATCTCATCACTTAAAACCCTTTTACCCTCCCATATCATCCAGTTTGCTTCTCCTCTACAGGTGCTGCATCTGAGTCAGACGGCGCTGCCTACAGCTGTTGTTGATGCATGCAAAAGCCGCGGTGGCGTCATGCAAGCAGTGTGGTTGCTGTTTTGATCTAATGCATCATCGTAAGCACAGCACGCAAAGTGCTACCACATCCAGAGCATCCAGCCCTGTGCATGTGTAAAGCCTGTCCATACTGCTAAGGAGTGTGGCCCGGGTGTGGCTCACTGTGAATAACTATTCTTTTAACTTTGCTCAGTGCACTGTAGTATTACCAATAGCAATAATGGAGATCTGAGTTGCTTGAAACCAGAATGTCCCTCTAATGTCTTCTGTCTTCTTCTATTAATGTCAATAATCAACTGTCAAAGAGGTGGGTTTCTGTAGCTAAAGTAATATATTTTAAATTTTATTGTCTCGAACCTTATTTATACTGAAGGTTCTCTGTTTTTGATAATTGACATTTTTAACAGTAAAGCATCTGTTTTTTGTTGAGAGGGGCAGACTGTTTTAAATCACTTTTCACCCCAACTTTACATAAACCACACATTCAAAAGTAGTTGTTTCCTGAGGATCACCACAGTTTACAATAAACAAGGTTAGAAAATGCTTCCTGTAATAGAAAAAATAGGAAAGAATGCAAATAAGATTAAGAAGAACTATGCATATGCAGTCCCTGAGGAAGAAAGAAAGAAAGAAAGAAAGAGTCAGTGTTGGTACTGTAAGTGACTTCATACTTCCTTGTTGGACATTGTTAATAGAAAAGTTACATGGAAACCAAAATCCATCTCAGTGAGTGTCAAGATGAGGAAGAGCAACAGCAGAAAATATTGCAGGTACAAAGTGAATCGGGGAACCAGGGTGCATTCAGACGTCAGACATGCCCCTTCCAATCTCTTTATTTCTATTTTCCAAAAACATTGGCTTGTACTTACCCAGTTGATGCCAGTTCCAATTAGCCGTCACTACACCCACAGCATTCATTTGATTAGAGAGACCATACACGCTATATGTTGTGTGAGCTGTAATGCCTGTTTGTAGAGCTTTGTGCAAGGATGATTTTGATTAAATCTGGGGAAATGAGAGCTGGATACAGTCTCTGCTGAGGGTGCTGGCTGACACAGGGTGCTTGGTGACATAGAGAGTATGGTATTGTGTTTGCTGGATGGAAACCTTGCGGCTGTATGGGTAGTTTTTAAAACACCACAGAGTTGTTGTTTCGAAATGTGAGGTAAAGCTTTTGTGGCTTTTACACCTCCCTTCTTCTCTCCAACACACAGAGATATGAGGGTTATCTAGAAGTGTGCTGTAGTGTGTGTGTGTGTGTGTGTGTGCGTGTGTGCTTGTGTGGTCAAGGGAGTATGGCTGCTTTCTTTATCCTCATGCTACTCCCTTTAACAGACGAACAAAAACTCCCTGAAAGAAAGAGAGAAAGAAGCAAACAATGAAAGTGTGTTTGTTCTTGATTGCATGTGTGTACAGTATGTGTTGAAAGTTGTGTGTGTGCACGTGCGTGTGTGTGCGTGTGTGTGCATGTGCACTGCTAATGGCTTCAGTGTTAGTTAATGAAAGCCTCTGTCTAAACACCCCTCTGGGGGGTTCTCAATGGACAACATAAACAGTGTTTACATAATGAAGAGCTGGAAAGAACGCCCCCCCCCCCCACACACACACACACACACACACGCACACACTTAAGTACATACTTCCCCCGACCCTACAGTGCCTATGACCACAGCCTGAAAACACCACTCACAGATTCATAATGAAGGAGTGTGCAAGATGCTTTAATTAACACAGACAAATACACACCTACGCTCACACCATAAGGACACACACACACACACACACACAGCCTTCCCAGTAATTCAGTAGTGCTTGTGCACAAACTACTGTGTGCTGGTGGGAGATGCTAATTGAACGGCAGCACTCTGCTCTAAACACCCCTCATCTGTCATTAAGCAGGCCTCCTGGGGAGTTCACCGGACAGCATGGTAAATATTTGCCCTCTATCTGTCTGTCTCTACTCCTCTGCTGACATGTGCGTATGTCAGCAATGTTGCCCTCTATAATCCCTTCCCAGTACCCATCCCTTTCTTCTTCTTCTTATTTTCCCTCTTCTTATTTTTCTTCATCTTTTTCTTCTCTTTGCCTTCTCTCCTTCTACAAGCCGAGAATGAAAGCAGGAAGCTAGCAGGACAAACAAAACACTGAGGGAAAACAGTCAAAGAGCTGCTTGTTAAGCTTAAACCCATCACACATGAACCATCAGCATGACACAAACACACACACACACACACACGAACATATAATTCTTTATCTTGTTTGACCAAAGCCAAACAAGATAATCAAAATTAGAAAGACAAAGTTTTACATCATTGATAGAATGTATTGGTTTGCAGAATTTCTGGGTTTGGTCTAATGGCTTTCCAGTAGCAGCAGGCAGACGTTTTCAGTCAAAAAGCTCTGACAGTAAACCCATCCTATCCAGATAAAATAAGAGATAAAGTTAGGGAGACCAAAACAGAACAAAAATACAAGTGAATATTTGACCTTCAAAGGAATCCTAATGTTTATCTGTGTCTCCCACATGTGTAAATAGGCACCTATTTGCTTTTGTTTTTTCAAAGTGGACAAAAAAGTCAACTTATGCTTTGAAAAGGTCTGATTATTTCTGTTGGGTACAAGCTTGTGCCTTTTTCTTTTGTTCCTCTTTCACAATGACCTTTAATCACTCATTATGAATGTCTGGAAAGCTGCTGCTCATGTAGATCTTCAATTCAGTCACCAGGAACTTGACTCTGTGTTAATGAGTGATGTAAGTTTAAGTGTTTGAACCAATAACTGCTTCAGAGTATAAGGGATTTAAAGCCTATAATGTTCCTCCTGTTGGGCACCTCAGGCTTTGACATCATCCTGCTCAGCTGGAATGGAAACAGTGAGCTTATGAGCACAAACATCACTGCCTGCCCCACAACCTAAAGCTTCCTATGGGCTGAAAAACTGGCACATAAAGTTATGTCATTCTCTGAAATCCTATTAATGCTGTGACACTGTACATACCAAACATGGACCGTGGCTTGGTTAATAGCAAAACCTGAAGTCTGTGGAAATCAAACTCTAGACAGTGCCAACTCTATCTGTGCATTACAGTATAACAGGAACAGTGCTTTCTGTGGATCTTGGCCTACAAGAAGCCCCAAATCCCATAATGATTTATAATGTCAAGTAATGACACTTCTAAAATCTTAAATAAGGCCTCAACAAATTTAATGGTTCAGGACATTTTTCCTTTAGCTTTGCAAAGAGACTGCAGGCTACTGTAAGATTTAACCTCTTTCTACTCTTCATTCTGCACCACATGCAAATGTTCACCTCTGTCTCTGTCTACAAAAACATCAGGGTTCTATGTTTAGTGGCACAACCATTATGAGTTGGCGCTGGAACAGAGTCCTAAGGATAAAATGAATGGAGCAACCGAGGGAAGATGAGAGGTTTCTCGAGGTTGGAAAAGCTCAAATGACAGGGTGATGGGACCTACAAAAGCTGTCCGAGACTCTCAAAAAATCTGTGAGTGGTGGGAGGAGGGTGGAAGTTTTTCTGCAGTTGGTCTACAATGATTTTAAAAATGTCATTGTCTGGTTGGTCCTGCTGGATACTTGATATGCAGTATGCTCCAGACGATGCCATCCCTCCTAATAATGAAAGTAGGTCGGAGTTATTCTTGGATGTGTCCTCTTGACAATGGCCACAACGGTGCTGAAAAGTGCAGAGGTTCTGCTTGAAGTCAACATTTGGAGTAATCAGAAAATCCCAACAAGCTGGTTGAAACCAGTTTGAGGGTGCTGGAGCTGTTGGAATTCTTTCTCTGAGAAATTAGGACAGAAATGAAGTGTCATTGTTCACACACTATCATGTTTTGTGAGGCGTCGCGTGTGCTTACTAAGATCTCACTCATACCTGGTTTAATGCCTTGAGGGAACAGCCCTAACGAGGCAGTGGTCACCCGTGTTCATGCTGTCATGCCTGTGTGTTTGTAGTGAGAGGGAAAAATGCAGCTGAAACTTTGAACTCAGCACTGAAAACCAGTTGTTCCTCCCTCCGCTTCCCAGGTGTGTGAATATGCGTATGTGTGTGTGTGTCCAAGTCTGCGAATGTAGGCTTGTCACCAGGTGCTTCTTCTTATTTCTTCAGTGTTGCTTACAAACACTAATTACCACGCTAAACCATTCCCAGGCCAGTGCGAGGTACACATTATCATGACAACAAGTGCCTCTGGCAGTGTACCACGTAAAACACCAAGGAGAAGAATGTGTCCGACGGAGGTGTGAGAGAATACAAGATGTTTGATTGGGCCTTTTACAAGCTCATAATATAGCAGAGAGGCCTGTAATGTTCCCAAATAGTCAGTGAACCAGTCAGGGAGGAATATGTTGGAGTCATGACATGAGGGAAACAGGAGGAAGGGTTGCATACTAAGGATCAGGTCTCAAACATCCACCCCGCTCAGGCCATGGTTTCCTGCAATGAATTGATCATAGTTTTACTGCTTTGAACAAGTGGACCAGAATGAAGGCTCATTTCCACTTGAAGATTCTTTTTGTTTTTTAGAATTCCAAGGAGCATTTTAGGTTTCAAGTGGAGGAACCAGGGTCTGCAGCTACTACCATAGCTCTCCCAGCTGCACCACTTATTTCAAGGAATAGCTTAACAGGACTTTACTTATTTATTTTCTGGCGGAAGGTTTGTCACCTTTAGCCAGCAGCTGGTTAGCTTAGCAATGGAAACAGGGGAAACAGCTAGCCAGCTAGACACAAACTTCGGGTGAAAGTCCTGTGGTTGTTTCCACAACCCCAGTCTCTTCCTTGTTTGGACCTTTTAGCTCTTTAAACTATGTCAGATTTTTCCCCTGTTACATTCACACCTAAACTGACACACAAAAAGATAAATGCAGATGGCTTTACAGTTAAGGTCAAAATTGTACACTGCATCATTGTAAGGCACAAAGAGGCAAATTCTGTCAGAAACAAACCTGGGCATAGTAAAAAAAAAGTGCAACATTTCAAAAACTTCAGAAAGGAAAGTAGTAGCAAGAATCCCTTGATCACTGACAAGATGACTGTTGCTGAACTGGTCTCTTCTGGACTGATGTTTCAAGGAAGACTGGTGTGAGGGCTCTTCATCGTGGTGGGCTTTGAGGTTATCGTTCAAGAAAAACTCCACTAATCACACAGTGGCACGTCAAAGCCAGACTGAAGGTTGCTCGTGAACATTTGAAACACGGGTGAGTTTTGGTAGTTTTAATTATGTTTTAGCTCTTAGTGCTTTAGTCTAATTCTACTGTACTGAAACTTGTGATTCTGTAAGTAGCATTTGGATAAAAGCGTCTGCCAAACAAAGAGTAATGTAATGTAGAGTCTGTCCTTTGGTCTGATAAGACTGAACTTGAGCTGTTTGGGCACATGGATGTTTGAAAAACACCAAAATCAAGGTCCTGGTGTTTCCCTCTCAGAGCCAAGATCCAGAGTATCTGTGGAGGGAGCTCAAAGTTGATGTCCATGCACAAAAACCACATCATTTGAATAAGCTGGAACAATTTGCCATGGAAGAATGGGCTAAGATCTCTCAAGAGACATGTGCCAACCTAGTTAGGGCCAAGAATTTGGGCCTTGTCATTGCTGTGTTTTCATGTTTCAATTCAGTGTATCAGTAAAGTATTTTAATCAAACACAGTGGAGACGTTTTCTTTGTTTTTTTGGAAGCAAATAAAGTATAAACACTTTTGGCTAAGGTAATTGCCATTGAAAATTTAACTGTTTTGTTTGATTTTATGGGCCTAATCATTTTGACATTAACTGGAGAAACCATTGTTTTTCTCTCATATGTGAAAACTGAGTCTCATATAACACTGTAGTTCAGCTTACCTCATTTTGAAATTTTATCTGGAAGAGAAATGTGAACAGAGAGGGACGAAGTGGATGTTTAGAAACTGACTTGGGGTCCTGAGATATTTGGTCAAAAATGGATATAAGCTAGCACTGAGTATGAATAGAATCAATATAGTAATGCTGACTGATGAGTGCAATAAAGAGAGTACAAATGAGAGAAAATATGAACAGTGACCAAGATTGCAAGAGGAAACACAAAACAAGATATAATTTTCTATTTGATTCCATGTAGCTAAGGAAACACAGAGTTCTACATGTCATTTGTGTGTGGGTGTCCTTCTTTGTACTGAAACTCCCAAACAGCAATACCTGAATACAAATTAATTCTTAATAATCAGAATCAGAATCAGACATTGATCTCTACTCTCTTTCTCAAGAATAGCCCACATGAAAATTGTCCACAGGAACATCTGTGGCTTACACTACCAACCTATCAGTAGCTGAGACACTGTTTCTGTTCAGATATGCTGAACAGTTTTTCCCCTCTGATGTATTTGGGTTGAAGGTGGGAACTACACAGGCAGATATCTAAAAACTTCTCAAACAGACCCAAAAACATCTGCATGGAGACCACCGGAAGAGGTGGATTTATTCATTTATAGTTTAATTGCTTTGTGTTTGACAATTGTAGATGCAAGCAGTCTCCATTCTGACATGTCTCCATCACATCCAAACCGACAGCTCCTGTCCACAGCTGCACAAAATAGCTCAGAACAGTATGATTCCTTCGGACGGGACTACCGACCACACCCTGATCAACATGATGTCACAGTTTAGTGTGGTCAGAACACTGCACCACTGAGCAGTAGATCACTTCCAGTGCTGTCCATCCTCTGCTAGCTGGGTTCATACAAATTCATACAATTTATTCTCAGGAACAGATTTTATGATTTCACAAACTAAATCCACATTGCTGGATAGCTGGTGAACTCCTTCCCCTGCTGTCTCCCTGCTGACTGTTGGATGACATTTACTGAAAGCCAAATAATGACTTGATTCAATGAAGCCTTGAACTATTATACATAATTTGGTAGTAAATGAAGGAAAAGGCAGACATAATCTCGCTCTGCTCTGACGCCTCCCGCATAACCTTTGCTGAATTATCATGATGAACTACAGACAATGTAAGCCTTTCATTTAATGTCTGTATAACTGTGGGTGTGTGTACTTGTGAGTCAGTGTATGTTTGTGACACGGAGGATGTCCATACCATACCCGCACCCAGACACACAGGCACACGCGCACACACATACAAATTCATTTTGCCAAATCACCCACTATGTCAAATGGTTCTCATAAACTTGCATGCAATTACACTTTGGTTTGGCGTCTGTGGTAACAAATCAGGGCATGGAATTTATACGAATTCACTAAATGCACAGAGCTACACACACACGGAAAAAAAATATAGAAAACTTCCAACTAGAGTCTCTGCGTCCCCCAGCGTCTCACTGTGTGGTACGTGTTATCCTGAAAACTCATAAAGTTGCGGCTTCATCGAAAAAACTTGTTACATTTTCAGGCCACTCAGCACCTCTGCTAATGGCAAACATAAAACTGCAACTGTTTCTGGTGGGGCAGAGGTAGCTGCCAATGGGATTATGATTCAAAGATGAAGAAAGGAGAAAAGAGTGAACCTTCATAATTAAAAGCTACACAGCTTCAATATTGTATTTGGCTTTGAATTCATATGGTCGATGTTTTGCTGAAATCCTAAAAGAGATGCCATCTGTGTGGCAATCTCGTAATTAATGGTTATTGATGTGTCTCTGTTTAAGCAACCCAGCATTCACCTCACAGCAATGCATCTGTTTCAGACTTTTACTGCATTCTTTGACCAGCCATTCTGGAGATGCATGTCATGTCTGAAAAACATAGGCTTTTATCATTCTTAGAGTGAAAAAAATACCTTCTGCTTTGCTAAGGCTTCCTTTCTCAGCAACAGGAAGTCCAGTGGTGTTTGAAACTGTAACCAAACCTGCATTCCCCTTCCTCCACTCCCCATCTTTGATGAGTGTAATTGGGAGTTGGTTCCATGGAAATGAAAAGGTAGGGCAGTCTCAATGATGTATAATTGTGTGCAATAAAAACTGAGAAGGAGCACTAGTCAGGAAGGAGGGACTTAAAGCAGGAAAGAGCAGTTCGCAGTTGGTGTGAAAGGAATAAAAAGGCATCACATTTAAATGAGAAAACAGAGACCTCTTCATCCTTCTTAGTCAAATCTGCATGAATTTTTGTGTTCCTGCAGCTGTCAAGTATTGGACAGAGACAGGCAGAAAGAGACAGAGAGAGAGAGCGAGGGAGGGAGTCTGTAACGTTTACTAAACTGTAGCTGTAGGCTGCTCCAGGCTGTAACAGGATAGCATAATGAGCTGGCCCTCCCGCTGGGAATTTCTTCCTGTCTCTTCCCTGCCTGAGACAGTCTACCTGAAGAAAGCTGCTGGCCCCCCTTTTCTTTTTATTTATACACTGCATGCTTTATGTTATTATTTTCATTCATGTTACTCTTTTTGGGGCAATTTTGCCTTTTATTTCTTTGAAAATTTGGAAATAAAATTTGCTCCTTATTTTCTGCAAAACTGACTTCATACATGCTCTTAAAGTCACATTAAAAAATTGGTCATTTATTTCGTGTGAAAATAAACCTGCTTTGTCAGAATCAAGTAACAGTCACATCACAATGTGACAGGTAAGGCTGCAAACTTGATGACCTACTGGAAGCTCACTAGTTGTTGCTGATGATGATATCCATATGAAACCAGTGATTCTAGTTACAATCACGGCATGGCATTTCTCTCACTAACCGAATCAGCAGTAGATGCACACATTCAAGAGTCTGGTTTTGGTTACAGTTGCTTCTCCGCCCACAGCAAATGACAAAAAAGCTGCAGCGAATTACAGAAGTCATGCTGGTAATTATTTCTCTAAGATTATTTTCTTTTTTTCTTCTGATCACAAAATAATTACCTTGGCAAAATAACATAATGATTACATTATGATACTGACATAACTATCTTGTTTTACTGTTATGACATAATTACTTTGATAATGATCACCAGAAATGTTCCAGCATGTTGCGCTTACTGAATATTTATTTAACCATCATGAGAAAATGGTGTGACAGTTCATAACATTAGTAATAAGAAAAACTGCTTGATCAAGAATTAATCCTTTTGTGATCTAAAAAAAGAACAAAACTTGAAAAATAAAATAACTAGCTTTCACGGATGAAAAATTGTTAGCTTGGCAGTTGAAGGGAAAACAATCCATTAATAAACAGCAAGAAAATGATATTTTACAAAATAAAACCTTGAAGTTCATGTGAGTTTTTTTAACTGGTTTTAGGAGAGGCAAGAATTTCATATTCAGTGCTGCATCAAACAACCTGTCAGGATCCGTTTTTTCTCAGTGACTGTGTAATGTTGTTGTTTCCAGTGACCTTCCACATGGGGCCCACCCAACCAGACTTTACTGCTTGTGGACACTGACGACACCCTCCTCTCCTACTGGTGCTTTTCCTGCACATTGTAGAGAAAAAAAAAATGGGACTCTTAAGTGCTGTGGCTGCTTTATGAAAAGCAGGTAGAAGCTGATTGGAGCTGTGATGTGTGTTGTGTGTGTGTTTGGGGGGTGGTAAAGCTACCGTGGAGACAGACATGCAGGGGAATGAGTTTCATTAGCAGAGCACTCAGCAGGCTCCTGTCACTCACTCTGCCACTGGAGCAGAACAACACTGAACTACTAAATATGTGGGAGTCCAAACAACAGCAGGCAACATATGGCAAAAGCATAACTCAATATAGAAATGTATTTTATTTGGTCATGAGGAAATGCATTCATTCTGATATCTTTGGTGCCGGAGACATAATACAGACATTGTATCTGATAGACACATATAATGCATGCAGTGCTTTAAATACCAGACCATCCATGTTCTGTATAATAACAAGTGAAGATCTTCCAAAAAAGAAGCTGAGGATTTCGATTCCAGTGATTGCTGAGCTTCACTTCCAACTGGGAGTGAAAACCTGTCGCAGATCACAGATGCCAATCACATCCTCAGCTTGATGGGGTAAGAATTCGATTATACATCATCAGATCATGTCGCAGAGGAGTCGTGAGAACCATCCAATCCTGGTGTCTGCCTCTCAAATCTAATTAATTACAGACTAGCTGTGAGGGAGCTCTAGCTGTCAGTACAGCCCGGGGCCCAGCATCTTGGCCCACTCTACAGCTCTCCTCATTGTGCAACTGTTGCACTGTTCAGTAGGAAAACAGAGAACTCACCACTGCGAGGTCATGGGAATTGAGAGAAAATGTGGAAATTTATCCAGAATGTGGTCATGAATTCAAGTTTCACATTGGGCTATTTGCTAATGCTCTTATTTGTTGCAAATGTGTGCAGCAGGAGGAAAAGCTTTTGGACTAGTGGTGATGGTGCAGATGCTTACAAATGAGTCACAAATTGTTTCTACAACCCATAATCCAGCTGGGATACAACAGTTTCATTTGTACATGGGTAACATTTCTTGCTTTGTCACATCCAGACCATAAAAGAATCTAGTAACAGGACCATTCTTTTTATGAAGCTGACCCGGTGCAGTTTCACCTCATAATCAAGCCATTTTACTGAATATGATCCCCACTGGGATGCGATGTAAAGTTACCGTCTTGCCAAGACAGTTTTGGGCCTGTGGTTGGACTAAATCTACTCTCCTCAGCAGCGTAGGAAAGAAGGGAAGTCTGCCTGTCAGCACTAATCACACCTTATCTGTTTCCCATTTGCAGTTTTATAGTGCTGCTGCCATGTCAGCTTGCTCATGGTTTCCCCACCACCGCTTCCACTCATATTCATTTACCTGCACACTTGTTAAATCAGATTTTGGCTGAGGACAGAGCCCTGTTGTGGTGTTTCTGCCATCCTGCCACCAAAGAAACACACATACAACACATACAAGACCTACTGTGACAATATGGTCTTCATTGAGTTTCAGTGAGATTAGATGAAACTTTAATGATGCCTGCAGTGAAGCTGGATGGTTGCAGCTGCACGTAATTGGACACAGCGAGGAAAAAACAAAGAAAAAATAAGATATAAGCAAAAAGTTAGAGGAAAAAGAGGACGAAAGGGAAGAATGAAAAGTATTAGCTTCGACTTCAACATAATGCCGTAAAAGTGGCGAATAGGAAGAGTAAGTCCAGCCAGTTTAATTTGATTTTTACAGGATGGTTATATGCAAAAAGCACCAGAGGGGAACTCAGAGCAATGACATCACACACCCATGGTCACGAAAACAGGGAAAGAGACGATGAAAAATTCCTGGACGTTGCTGTGAGAACGGAAAGGTCCTGCCAACAGCGGATATGTCTCTCTCTAACACACACTAATTCACTCGAAGGGGCACAGTGTCTTTCTCACATGCACACCCGACCTTCTCTATGAATGACTAAGTGTCCAAAATGCTAAAACACACACATGCACTGCTCACTATTCTGACGTTATGTATATCAAAGAGACTGCAGGATGGGAGTGAGGTTCTATTGATTTGGAGTGATGTTTATTCAGTTTTGTATGTGCATGTATGTGCTCACATACCTTTAACCTTTAATTTTCCTCATGATTATTTGATGAAACATAAAATCAAACATATTTTGGTACTCACATCAGGGAAGCGTTGTATTATGGTGAAGCCTTTCATACGCACATGGGAGACATGAACTTCTGACACTTACAAAGCTCTGGCTGTATTCACAAACCTGATTTTACATGAGTCCTGTGTCCCCCAAGCTGCCAGACTAGACTGTAGAATCTTTGGCCTCAACACAGCTCAACTTTAAATGCAGCATTTTATTTTAATAGGATCCAATTCTCCCTGCAACACTATATTAAAAGCAGAGACAATTAAATAGGCTTCAAGTTCTTTTCCACTGTGCCAGACAGAGGCTCTAACACGGCACCAGTCTGTTAGTCAGCCAGCTCTCAGTGTTTATGGACTTATTAACAAGAACATCAGTGATGGTGTCAATCACTCGGAGTTTCGTAGAGAGGTACTGACTGGGTTTTTTTTTCTTTTGAGGTACATACTACAAGACTGTCATCCAAAACAAAGATTCACATATATTCAAATGTAATTCAGCAGAGGAAATGCATCCGTGTGTCATGTGTTGCAAGTAAACAGACAATTCCCAGTGGACAAACCAGAGGAAAGAGGGTGTAACCAGTGTGAAATAGTCAGTATTGGATGAATTCAAACAAAAATACAGCTTTTGTTCTCATGGCAAGTTTGGAAATTTTTGGTCAGTACTAGTCAGTTTCAGACCCGGGCTGATGCGTGACTTACGTATTAAGAAAAAACACTATTACCATAGCAGGGCTTATTTAATAAATTAGTAAAATGTCTTTATTACCTACTGAGAGATCCTCAAGCCTCAAGTCCAAAACTTACAAAAGGCTTATATACACATTAATACATACATATGAAAATATACAAATTTATATTTCAGACAGCCCAGTTGGGTCTTGTTTGGTCTAAGGCTAGCTCAGGTCTCATCAAAGCCCACCTATACCAGGCCAGCCCTCCTGTCATCTAAATGGGACAGGAGTTAAGCCAGTGCTTCCTGTCAGACTGCAGGACTCTCAGGTTCCACCTCTGGTCTAAATTACGTCTGTCTGTCCCAGACTGCCACACAAACCCTCACCGTTCCACTCTCTGCCCCACACCACCATGATCCCATGCCCACATCCCTCTCACCCTGTCACTACTCCCCCAGCGGATAGCTGGAAAGAGTACCAGACACCCTGCTCGAGAAAAAAACGTACTGGAACACAGCCGATAATTATGGTATGGGGGGGGGACAAAATTCACAGTCTCTCAATGCAAATTAATGGTGAGGCTTTAACAGTCTAAAGGTAAGTTCAGAGAGAACATGAAACAAATGTTCACTAACATGCATATTGCTGTAACATTAACTGTAAGTATATATGTCTTTGCCGTTTTTTCCTCTGTAGTTGATATGCAAAGCCCGGAGATAAATAAGTTTTCTGTCAGGTGAAACACTTTCAACCAGCACATCAAACCTGGACAAATTGTGTCCAGTTACTCACAGTCATGTTTTTCTGTTGACTTTTTACTCAATCACATCTAAATTTAGCCTCAGTTTCTGTCAAAAAGCACCTTGACTGAACATCAACAAGTGGTTGTGCTGACAACTGTGTCTACTCCTGCTGTTTTTCCCAGCAATGACCCTACATATGACCACCAGTATCGCTCCAACGCCTTGCAACTATAGGAAACACTGAACAAACAAAGAGGGACTTACTGGCTTTATTTGGCCAACTCAGACTACAGTATCATACTAACTTCTGCTAAACTATATAAAGGAATTCTGTCAAATTACATCCTGTGTTGTACTAAAGCAACAATTTTACATTTCTGAAAATATGCTTTTTGACTTTCATGCAGAGAGCTAGATAAGAAGATGAACTGTCATATTTGTTTGTTAAATATGAAGCTACAACCAGCAACTGGTTAGCTTAGCTTAGCCTAAAAATGGGGGGAAACAAATAACCTAATATAATAATTTGTTGTAATCTGTCCAAAAATTGAAATGTGTAATTGACACGCTGCTGTGGTTAACATTTATTATATAATATTTTAATTCTAATATTTTATTTTACTTGATGCTGTTAAAAGAAGTTAAATGTCAGTTAAAAGAGGTGCGTAAACTTAGGTTGTTAGCTGCTTCCACCATGGCCTCATCCCCCTTCTGACTCTGGCTGCAGGCTGCAGAGGTCTGTCCAGTGTTGGGGAGACAACCTTAATCTACTTCTCACTCTTAATGCTCCACAGATGAGGGACACCACCATCACCTCAACCACACAGGACGTTCCTGGCTCCTGCCTCGAGCTGGGCTGGGCGAGGAGCAGCGAGGTGGTGCTGGGCTTGAAAGGAGAGCGGAGAAATGACTGGTAACGAAGAGGCAGCAGTAAAAGCATTTTCCTGTACACCCCACAGGGGAATCAAAGGAGGCGGTGGGGCAAGAGAGGATTATCACAAAGATCTTTTGAGAGGGGGGGAAAACTTTAATGTTAAAAAGGTTAGAGCGGTCACATAAGCTCCCACACTGGAAAAAAAGAGACCAAATGAAATCCAGAGCTCCTGCTTCCAGCTCTCAGGTTATGGAAATATAAAGAGTGGTTGTGGAAATATGATGTTGTGTTTAATTCAGCATGTCTCAGGGCAAATCAAAGGACAAATAAAATGAGATTTACATTAATGTGGAGGAATAAATAAGGGTCAAGAAGGGAAATAGCCACAGGAGATAGATAAACAAGCGTGGCAGATGTCTCAACCTGAGACTCTAAATGGGTTTTAAATGTCCTTTTGTGAGTTGATCGTATGAATCTGGTTAAAATGGGCTTCTTTTGGCCCCAGGGCAGAGGGGGGCCCTGCTAGATATGATCTTCAGTGTGGCCTTTGCATGCACAGGGTTCATTTTAACAACAATGGCTCATCTAACAGAGCCCGTAAACATGTGCCTGGGACCTTGACCCCAGCAGTAAACAGTCTTTCCACCTGATGATGAATAGCAGAGCTGGGCAGGGCACAGAGTAGAGGCCTGTTGCTCTTGTTCTTTCTGCCTGCCTCTCCTTCCACACTCCAACACAACACGAACAGGCAATTTTTCAAAGAAGCTTGCTTTAGCTTTTTCTTCTGTATTAAAGATAAAAGTGGGAATATTGTATTTTCTGTCAACAAATCTCATAAGAAGTCTAATACAACAATAATATAGCAAGTGCTATCTGTGTATTCAAAACCTGATTAGACAAAAACATTAGTGTTGCCTGATCCCACATTGATATAACTCTCATAAAATCACAGTCACACGTACTGTAATGGAGTTTAGGCTCTCTTAGCAAGAGGGAGCCTCATGATTCCAATGAGGAGTGGACAGAAGAAGTCTGTTTGTTTTACTTGACCTGTTAAGGATTAGTCCCCAAAGACAAGATCATGTCTCGATATGTGTGAAGGTCAACTTCCCCATTTCATCCTATTAGGAGAGTAGAAGAGGCTGTCTGGGGTTCTAAGTTAACAGTCATTTTTCATATTTACAGATTCACCTTGAGACGGTTTTTGGATCTTGCTAGATGTAGCAGAATGGGAGAGTGGCATTGTGTACGAAAAGCGAAACTGTCTTCAGCTACAGCTTCCTGCGGAGAGTCTCACACTGAGGTTAGGATGAGGTCACTTAACAGTAAAACCACCAGCCACACCAAACCTGCCTAGAAAAATGTGTGAAACATGTGTCCTGCCTCGCCAGTTTCCTGTCTCAATGCCAGTTTGACCCTTCTGTGGCTGCTTCAGAGACAGAAAAAACAGATAAGCAAAGGCACTGCTGTTTATCTCTACATGCTCCAGTTTCCAAACAGGACACAGACTTGTAAGAGAGGCCTGAGGCAGGCTGGGGTCTACTGATGAGTAAACTTTCTGAGTGGACGAGGCTCTTGTCTGAGTCAGATATCTG
Source organism: Scatophagus argus (assembly GCF_020382885.2). Taxonomy (NCBI): domain Eukaryota; kingdom Metazoa; phylum Chordata; class Actinopteri; family Scatophagidae; genus Scatophagus; species Scatophagus argus. The sequence continues at coordinate 16,059,791 of NC_058510.1, read as the reverse complement.
GCCAAAAGAGGTGCTTCAGATGTCTTTCGCAGAAGGCTGCAGGGTGCTGACCACTTGTACCAGAATGATGCTACCTTTTGCAGTAGTAGACAAATCTATGAAGCAGCCAGTCAAAGCATGTGCAATCCAAATTCTTTTGAGAGAAGAATAAAAATATAAAAAGACTCCATCATGAAACTGTCTTCAAACAGCAAAGAAAGGAAGAATTTTAACATAATTAAACCGCATGCTGGAAAACACTTTAATGAGAAAACAATGTGTCTAAAGACTTTAATCATGAGTTCTGTGACATATCAGACCAGCTTGGTCCAATAAGAGTGATTACTCAGTGAAGCGCTTCCACTGGATTACATACTTGCATCTTTTCCTATGAATTTCTTGAACCTAGTGCACCCTGTGCCTGCTTGGGTTTTCTCTGGATACTCCGGCTTCCTCCCACAATCCCAAAAACATGCACATTAGGTTAACTGGCTGCTCTACATTGTTCCTAGGTGTGAGTGGTTGTCTGTCTTTGTGTGTCAGTTCAGTGATTGACTGGCTACCAGTCCAGGGTTTACCCCGCCTCTCGCCTGTAGTCACCTGGGATAGGCTCCAGAGTGACCCTGACAGATAAGTTATAAGCTATAGATTATAAGTTAACTTGTTTTTCATTTTATTGTATTGTATTTTTGTCAGCAAATCTCATAATGAGGCTAATACAACAAAACCTGATCCCACTAACTAACTAACTAACTAACAAGTATTGAGGGCATATTTGAAGCCTCTTGTTGTGTCTGTGCTACAGGAGGCAGGTTAAGGGCCTCACGTGCTGGATCACTGGCCAATAAGTAACCAGCCATTCCCCAAGGGAATAAAGCTGGCCTGGACATAGAGATGGTGGTGATGCCGATGTCTGTCTGTCTGCTTTGTAATTTACAACTGAAATGCACAGCAGTCCATAGATCCACACATTTCACATACAGTTTGTATTCAAAATTCACCAATTCCAGTTCATAATAAAACCCAACTGTGTTTATTTTCCATACATTCCGTTACACTGGCGTCTCACTCAGCACCATATTATTAAGTGGTCTGTCCCGATTTCTCATGGTTAAGATAGACACCCCCACCAAAAAAAAAAAAAAAAATTGCAGCATTCAACATTTTCAACATTTCCAAAGAAATGTCATACAGCACTCCGACAAGAGAATAATTACCCAGAGTTCTCCACTGTGCAGCAGCCCCTAAATGTCATATTTTACAGGCCCCGAGGCGCTGCGCTCAGTGTGTGGTAGCTATGTCAGTTAGCAAGTGCTCAAACACAAACAAATAGATAAATTCATTTTGTCAGGCGAAGAGGATTTTAGCGCTCCGCTTGCTTTTATCACCCTCAGAGCCCTTTGGCGGTGTGAAGTGTTGGGTCTTCTCTGTCAAAATACACGCCAGAGCGTTTTCTCTTCAACATCTCCTCTTGACAAAGCCAGAATAAACACTAGATGAAGAGGGAGTTGTAAAATATGTATAGATACACAGTCAGCCCACAGTATTTAGTCTGTAAGATTCTTGTGATCAAATTTATGTGAGTGAGCTACAGGAGATTAACTTTTCTTCATGTCTGCAAAGTGGGCAGCAGCTAAAAATTATTTATCTCCTTAAGGATAAAGATCAGATGAGCATCCCCTCAGCTGTTTCTCTTTAAAACTCAATCTTAAATCATAACATGAGGCAACCCAGTGGAGTTGTAAAAAAAAAGGAGAGGTCAATCTGTGAGACATCGACCATGTACACAGCCCAGGTGTCATTAAATGCAGGTACTATTACATTTTTAATAGACACCATGAGAAAATCGAAAGCTCATCACAATATAAAGCCATGTTCATGTTACAGCAGTGGTTACAGCAGAGTTTGAGTGTTTGTGCCAGTAGCTCATGGCTCAGAATCATTTTAAACTGCACAGATCAGATCATAAAACCTTCAGATTGTCACGCTATGTTAGTTTTGGTTATGTTTTGTCTTTTGGTTTTTGAGTCCATGTGCCATGTTTCATGTTTGTCTTGTCATGTGTATTTGTTTCCATGTGTTATGTTCAAAGTTTTGACATGTCCTGTTTTATTTTGAAAGTGTCACTTCCCCTGTGTGTCTGTCTCATGTAGCTTTGCTTTAGTTTATCCTGATTGCTTTCTCCTCCCTAATGTGTTGCACCTGTGCCTTATTGTCTTGTCTATTTAGTCCTCGTTTTCCCGGTCACATTCGTCGGTTTGTTGCATTTGCTTTCGTTAGGTAGCCATGTAGTTTGTCATGCTGTGTTTTGTCTGGCCATGTCATGTTTTTGTCAGCACAGTTTCCATGATCCTATGCCACAGAAGGTGTGTGATTTTTTGAGTTTGTTTAAACTATTAAAAGACTATTAGTTTGGAGGCCTGCATGCCTCTCTGTCAAACTCTGCATCTGTGTTCAGCCCTATGCTTCAGCGACGCCGTTCCTCCCTGACACAGATAGAACCAAAAGTCCTGATATGGCAGCAAAGCACCATTTAAAATTTGTTTTAATGTCTTCCATTTTTTTGTGCAGACACTAACAAAAATAGAAACAATACATTGCGAAGTACTTTATTGTGCCACTTTTACAGTTTTAACGCACTATATAACTGCTCAGAATTAGTATGCAGTAGTGAGATGCACATAAAATCCTGGAATATAACCTTGTGTGTCGGTATGAGATTAGATTTAAAAGCTTTTAGCTGTAACACCAGCTTCAATGTACAAAGTCTGGAAGAATGTACCTCACCAAACCGCATGTTATTTTAGAGCACTTCCTAAACTCTGATAGTGGTTTCAGCTTCTCTAACACAGAGACATTTTCAGAAAGACACAAGCTTCTCTGCTTTCAGCCCGGTAATCCCTGGGATCTACGCTCACAATGAACACACATCAGAGCCGGCCAGCAAGCATCTAGTCCCAAGGCTATGCTGCCAGCTCAGGGTGCACATCTCTGTCAGACAGAGAAGGTGGCCTGCTGCCAAGTCAAATGGCTTTGTGGGAGCCATTAACAGCAGTCCTTAACATGCACGCAACCTTCAGGAGGCCACCACACCTCTGAGTAAACTTTGTCCTACTACAGATTCATGGATTCAAGTGTTTTTTTTTTATGCTAGAGATCACTGTTCCAATGATGAAATGTGAAAAGGTAATGAAAACGTAGCCAGCTGTCACCACTAGGTGAGCTAGCATCCTGTCAAATTTTGGACTTCACACTATTCATTTTGAAGCAATACGCCATGTAAAGGTTTTGGGTGATGGCTACATTATATAAAATTTTGTCACTAACAATTGCCATATCAGCCAACAAATTTGTTGTTGTCAGCTAGAAACAAGAATCCTGCTTTTGTCAACCTGTGTAAAATAAAGAACCAATGTTTCTAAGCACAAATTCTTCCCCTGCTATCACAGGTATCGTGCAAAACAGAAAGCTTGACAGGCATAGCAACATTAATTAAAAAGTGAGGGGCCTAGAAAATGATTGGTTTCTCATCATGGTGGAAATTGCTTTGGAGAAGGACAGGTTGTAGAATTTTTTTCACAACATGAAACTGAAATTTAACAGAATTAATTGAGGCAATGGTGTTTATTTCAAGTTCACAGACAAACACAAGAAATTCTACCACTCATGTATGGTACACAATCCTATTCATGTCAGCTGTGAGTACATGAGCGGTTGGAGGGACTGTCTGCCTCTTAGCGCAGTGGAGGGGGCTGACATTGTTCTGCCAGCTGTCTTCAGGGGCCCCTCAGCCCTCAGCTGACAGATAGGGGCCAGTGAGTGCCCTTGGCTGCACAAGGAAGAAGACATGCAACACCATGACGCTCCTGAGAAAGTGGAGCTGCGCCTGACAGTTCAATGGCAGCTCATCATCAAGACCCAAAACTACGCACCTACAGGCCAGTGGACATGCATACAAGTGTGTGTGCAAGAGCTATTTTGTTTGGACAAGCTTGCTGAGAACCCCTCTTTCAGGAACATAACAAAACTTTTTTGCTATTTACAGGCAGTGACTTTTAGCTTCAAGAAGCCTGGTCCGCCCTGTAAACATTCCCAACATTACAATTTTTCTTTCGGGGCAGATTTATATCTAAATGTTAACAACACACTGGGGTAAATGTTTAGATGGGGGGAGGAGGTATATGAGGACATGTACAGAGGCTGTAGCTTTATCCAGTGGAAGGAAATGAATTGGCTAAATATTTAGATCACGTTTTATTCCAGCGGATGTCTGTCACCACAGAGGATGATTTTGTGATTTTGTCTCAGCAGTCATGTAGATTTGTCAATTAAAAAAGTTTTTTTTTTTGTCGTCTGGAATGACAAGTTGTATTTATTTTATGGAATGTCTTTGTTTGTTTGTGGTTGGGGACTTGTAAACAGCGTTCAAGTATCAGTAATATGATTTAGACCGTGACTTCTGCAAAGGGATGCTATGGTGGCTTCTGCTAAGGCCTCAGTGTGAAACAGGTAAAGGTTTAATCAAACATGTTCAAAGGTGTTTTCATGATTTCAAAGTCTAAAAATAAGAATACAAATAATGTTTTGACTTTTCTCACAATATTAGTGTGTGTTAATGTGCTTTGTGTCAGTTATTTACGAGGCGTTGGGGTCAGAACTGATTAGCCCCATTTCAAAGAGTGAGTGCAGCACTGAGGGCTTCAGTACCGCACCATTGGCCATGAGGAAAAAAGTGGCTTACTTATGTCTGCTGTTTGACCAAGCTTGGCTAACTAGCTAGCTGTCTTGGCAGTTGGTCTACTAGAATCAGAGAACCCCTCTCCAAATTTTTGGAACATTTTGAAACACATTCCATCACAGTTCTGCAATAGACCAGTTGAATCAATCTTATACACAATCTGTGCCTGACCTTAATGATTCCTCAGCTGCCATGCGCAGATATTTTAAAACTTTGCAATTTAAAAAATGTTTAGTCAAAATCCAGTTGAGTGTGTTATTTTCCTGTACTGAAGTTCTTGTCTGGCAGTAGGGTTGCAGAACAACTGGGCTGGTGTTCAGAGGGGTCTGACCTTCTCTCTCAGCCTACAACCTGTTGTACAAACTACTTGGCAGCACACTGAGACCTTTACAGTGATATAAAATGAGGAAAAGGTGGTCAACTGTCACATTTGAGAACCGGCTGATATTTGACATTTTGCTTGGAAAATGACTTAAATAATACATTTACCATTAAAATTACTGTCTATTAATTTTCAGATGACTAATTATTTCAGCACTATATCAAATAAAAAGAAATGCAGACTCTAAGTGTGCATTCCTCCTGGGAAACAGGAGAGCTGGTGGAACATGGCGAACATGAGGACATGGAGGAAAGGAAACCAAGAAAAACATACAAGGATTTAGAAAGGCCTGTTACTACCCTGGGAGGTGTGCATCCATTACTGTGCTCAGGTGTTAACAGGTTCCATGTGTGTTTACACTTCATATATTGTTTCACATGCTGCTGCTGCCACAGTGGGCCGTCGCTGCCGCCAAGGCCTTTCTCGGCTACAACTGCATTATTGTGAGGGTAGCAGGAAAATCACAGAAGCAACACCTCATGTTGTTAACCCTGCTTCAGGAATGTCACCCACCTGAGGAAGGCAGAGGAGGTGAGGCTGTAACGGCAGATTTAAAAGAAAAGAAGAAAACTTAAATAAAAATTCACTGTGGGTCAGCTTGAAGTCGCTTCAAAACAAATTGGGTCTCTTTAGATCGAGGACGGTCAGTCACCTCATTATATTTGCATGTGAATACAAACAGCTTGACCGCCTAGAGCTGCGCAAAATGGCCGATGCTAATGACTGCGCCGTCGCCGCTGGTTCCAGCTATTGTCAAAGCCGAGCTGTGACCGCTGAAGGTCGGCAAGACGTTAGGAGGCCCAGCATTCATGTGTGTGGGTGTGTGCGTGCAGTGGTCTAGGTGGTGCCTGCATGTTTTCAAAAGCACAAAGACAAAGGAAAAGTGTGTGTCCTTGTGTCTCCTTGCTTACATTTGACTTATACTGATTCATGGTAAGATTAAAACAGACATGGAGTATGTCTGCGATTGACTGGCAACCAGTCCAGGGTGTACCCCACATCTCACTTATAGTCAGCTGGGATAGGCTCCAGCCCCCCCGCCCCACCACCATGACCCTGACAGATAAGCGGTATAGAAAATGGATGGATGGATGGACTATCTGTGGTGATTCGCTCACCTTCCTGTGGCCACCTGACACCCATGGGTGAGCCAGCAAAGTGGAGTCAGGCTAAAGAAAACAGCAGTCACATTAGGCAGGCCAGGCAGAGGACAATGTTATTATTACAAGGGTAATAGTCCTGGGGGAGGCCCTGAGCCTTGCTAATGCAAGCTGCCGCTAAGTGGTTAGCTGCTAATAGTGTTTTCCTGTCCTCCTAATGGAAAGAAACAAGGGTCACCACACAGCTCAGAGACACGCAGTCTTCAGTGAAGCGGACCTCAGCCTTAAACTACTTACAGGATGTCCTACTTGCAGTTACCACGGTGACCGGGGAGACTGTAGGGTGTGAACTTTTCAACCCAGTCTTGCTTTGTGTGACGCACACGGTACATAATACATGATTACTGTGACATTTGGACTTCGAAATGTAAATATTCAGTAGGAGTTTAGAAACTTCTGACGAATGAGCATAACAGAAACCTAACCCGAGTCTCCAAACAAACTGTCAGAATCGAGCTTTTACATATTTTGCAAGAATTCAGCCAGAAAGTAAGTAAAGTCTCCTGAAATGGTTGAAATACTTTGTTCCAGTAATTGGTGGTGCTGCCCAATCTGTGGCAGAATAGCAGAAGAAATAGCATCATTCTGCAAAAACATATGCCTGTAGGTGCTTCAGTACTTTTAATCCTTAAAGCATGAGTTCATTCAAATGAAAAAATACATACATTCTTTATTTTCTACCCAGTTACTCTGGGTAATCCACAGAAAATGCACAACCAGCTGAAGTGGAACTACTTTCTATGTAAAAAATAGCTCCTTTTGTTTATTATCCAGACTAACTAGGACACTGATGTCTTGAAACCTGGACAAATAAAACTATCAGCATGGCTAGATACAAAAAATGGCCAGTCATGAAAAGGCCAAAACCAGCTGTGTCAATCCACCTTACTTTTTTTTTTTTTATTATATCCCTGCACTGAGGCCCAAGCCATCTAACACTTGTAACACTTGATGTAAGGGACTATTTTCAGCTGTGTATTAATGCAAATTCCGTGCTCTAGTATGTCTTAAGGTAGGACAATCTGTTTAAGTCAAAATACACTACAATATGTGTGTGTACTCAAGGCAACATAGCATGTAAGTGTGGCAGCGTGGCACAATGTGTTTAATAGTTCTTCAACAACAATGGAGCTGGAGACAACGCTAAAGATTATTTTCATTATCAATTAAAACTAATCATTTTCTCAACTAACTGACTAGTTGTTTGGATCATTGTGAAAAAGGTTGACCACTTATTTCCAAAGTCCAAGGCGATGCCCTCAAACCTCTTGGTTTGTCCACAACACAAAGGCATTCAGTTTAGTGTCACTAATGACTGATTAAACCAGAACATTATCACAATGGGGAAGCTGAAGCTGAAAAATGAACACATGTTCTCTTAAAAAGTGATTCAGAATCACTACTCCATTACCAAGAGTTGGCGATTAATTTAATAGCTGACAACTAAATTGATTACACGTTGAGACTTTACACAGGAGGAGACATATCCCACAGTTAACTCCTCTTAGCAGGACTGATTCATTGATTTTGGCCTTTTCATTGGATTCATTGAAAAAACTTAGAGAACAAACAACCATATCTTTTCAAATGTCAAAAATGGGAAGCGTGGCTTTTTCAAGTCGGTGCAAAAGGCACAGAGGAAATGAGTCCCGAAGCACCGACTTAACAGCAACATAAGAGTGAAATCCTTCTGAAGACAGGAGGAACAGTGTTTTCACTGACATCCACCAAGGCAGAACAGGGGAGTGCTTACCGCCATTAGAGCAAGTATAAAAGGAATAGCAATAATATTTCCAGGATAAATCAAGCCAGTAAGGAGGGAGAGAGGAAAAAGTCATCTGAAAGTGAAAACCTGACCTCTGGAGAGGGTTCAAGAACAACTGATAGATGTAGTAGCTTTACTGTAGCGAGCACGTCAAGGCCACGCCGAGACCTCGCTCTGAAACGTCACACTGCAGAGGCAGGAAGCAGACTGAAGTGTGCATGGACTGTTCACCATTTTAAAGGCAACACATACGGTAAAAAAACAAAAAAAACACAAGAATGAATCATCAAATAAATAAAAAGACATTTTAATGGAAGTTTTTTCTTTCACACTCACAATCAAGCTTATAGTCTGATCACAGAGAGATGTTGGACATTCACCCAGAACAAGAGACACACCAGTCAGTTTTATCAGACAAAAAATATATATATATTTTAAATTTTTACAATAAGCTCGAATCATGAAACATACACAGAGGAGTGTGCACACTTACAGTCAAACACTGAATTTTTTTTACTCCTCAAACAAGTCCTTTTTTGTACCCTGGTGTCAGTGTAAAATTCTTGTTTTGAGCAACAACAATTTTTTTCTTTCTTTCTTTCTTTTTTTTTTCTTTACAAATGTGCAAATAAGACAGATTTGGAATCCTTCAGCGCTCAGTGTAAAAGTCCAGGATCCTCAGGAGCAGTGACAGAACTCTCACTCCACCTTCGTCCTGCCCTCTCAAGTTTAAATAGAGCTCCTCGTCGCTTTGCCTTTCATTTTCAAGTAAAGTGCTCCTCTAGCAAAAAACCACACGGCAGTCTCATATTTTTTTTTTTTGCCACTGGTTTAAAAAGAAAAAAAAATGAAAACTCAAACCCAAAAGTCCAATGGATGAAAAACATGGGAATGTCTTCAAAAGTAGAAAAGCAAAAGCCACCATTTGAGAGGCAGTCCTGGCTGATAGAGGGAGGGTGACGGTCCCGTTGTTCCCGTAGGAATCATACAAACTCCAGCTTGCCGTGGCCGCTGTACATCCCCCAGTGCACCAGAGACAGGATCTTATCGTTGCCCAAGTCGGCCTGCCTCATCTTGTCGCACGTCAGACAGCAGTTCTCGTGGCCCGTGACAGGCACCATGCATTCCAGGTCTAGCTTGGCCACGTGGCCCTTCTTGGTGTGGTGGCCGTGGAAGCTGTAGTGGAGCCTCGACAGCATCTGTTGTCGCTGGTCCTGCAGCCGCTTGTTCTCGCTCCGCAGCATTCGCAAGGCCAGCATGATAAGCAGCACCAGGATGAGACCGCCGGCGATGGGGACTGCGATCACTGCCGCTCGGAACCACACCTCCTTGGCTGAGGCCAGTTCCTGAACCCTGGTCACCAGGTTCCTGTTGCTGCTGTCCGGCTGGTACCGGCTATGATCTGCATACACAAGAGATACCAACATGTTTAACCGCACGCTCTCACGTTTCCTCTGCGCCATGCTATCATATAAAGATTTATTTACCATAGTGTTCTTATTTCAAAGCAAATGATTATCTGTGAATAAATGTATGGTTGTTTAATGAGAACCTTTGACAGAGCTGCATCTGCTCCACAGTCATTCCAGTAACCACAGAGCGAAAATAAGACAAGAGCAAGGAAGTGAGAGAGGGCGGCAGGGGCAAAAAACAAATGAGTCACCTTGTCCCAACTGAGAGCCAGAAATTTATTTGAGCTAATAAACTATAGTCTGCTGTGGTCAGGGTCACAACAGAATCCCTTCAGGACAGCCTTCCTCTGTGTCTCTCTGAGCAGCTTTTCCTAACTCAATGAGCTAATATTTCTGCCCAACATGCAGATTTGTCAGGGAATATTCATTCTAAAAGGCACATTCCAACACAGTGGCAAAATTACATGGTGCACACATAATAAAGAAAAAGAAAACAGAATATATCTGATCTCTTTCCAAGTGCTTAAGGTAAACTGGCTGCTCCCTGCCTTCCCAGGCGCAGAGCTGGAGCCCATTAAAAGTCAAACTAAAGTTCTGTAAAGCCGGAAAGTAGAGAAACGAATAGGTGGGGGCAGGGGGTGCTTGCATGTCCATAAACAGTAAAGTGTTTGAAGAACCCTACACCTCAACATATTGCCTCTGGAACACGAAAGAGGCAAATATTGAATATTTGCTGAGGAGGAATCATAAATTCCCCCCAGAGAGTCCAATCATTTTAAAACCAGTTAAAGAGAATTTTATATTTCGGTTTCAGAGATAAACAAACATCCTGACAGCCAGTGAGTGATTCAGCTCTGTGAGGTGTCTTCTTTTACCTGTTGAGTCCCTGGTGTGCGCCAGGTCGTGCAGGCCTCTGTAGTTGCACATGTCATCGTGGCAGCACTCCAGCGACGAGACCGAGGCCCCGCTGAGGGTGTCCGCACTCCTCGAGCTGCTGCAGATGTCCGCGGCATTGGCGACGGGGTCTAAACACCCATGGGTGAGGGGGGAGTTCGCATTGAGCGGGTCCAGGACCTTGGTGAAGCAGGCGTTCAGTTCTGATTTGCACATGTACCCTGTGGCTACGCAGTGCGGTGCATCACAGTAACACCTTATTTCTCCTGGAAATGGAAGTAAAAAAAAAAGGTAGTGTTAGGGAAACTTCTGCCAAGATTTGATCTATTTATAGCTTTAAGTAATACATGATCCCTGATGTCATTTTGGCTGATAGTTCGACTGTGGTTTGATACAGACTGAACTTAAAGTTTGTCAGTGGGCACCTGATGTTAAAATGTTTACACATTTCAGCCCCCTACATGTAATAGTTTGTTTTTCCCCCACATTAGCACAATTATAGCAATGTGTATGACGGCATATCTAAATCACTACTTACGTCTACTACTTATGTTTTGAGACTTTATGCTATCACATGCAGTCGTGGGGTGGGCTTTGCTTTTATTTTGAAAGTTTAGACTGGCAAAGTGTCCGTTACACCCTGCAATAAACAGCCAGGTAACTTTAAGGATCTCATGGGAATAGTCTGCTTTTACATCAGTTCAGCAAGTATGCCTCCATGTAAGAGCTTCCCATGAAAATGTCCCTTTTCTGTCTGCAATATAAAACAGTATAGCTTATAATTAGTGGTTTGTTTGCCAAAGACAATTTCTTTCAACCCAATAGGAAACTCGTAAAGGGGGGGGGGGCACAGCGCAGGAGTCTCCTTTCCCTCGTTTGCACGCAAAGCTTTACTTGTGGTCAGGAGTGTTTGGGGCTGGGGGGGGGCAGGGTGCACTGAGGTCCCAGCTAAAGAGCTTCCAGCAAGCCTTATCATTACAGCTCCCTGCTTGTACATGGGCCCCCCTCATTATCTCATCCGGGGCTTCTTTAAAAACTTTGTGAAAACATAAATCTAGGCCAAGGACCTGCTCGAACAAAAAACGTACCTTCAAATTCATATTGAGAACTTCTGCTCACGAGCTTTCGCTTTCTCTGGCGCCACTCTAATACTTTCAGAAGACTCTCAATCTGAATGCTGCGTGTCCTTTTCAACACATAATGTTTGTCTTCTATATTCTACATTGGACTGAGGGTTATTTTGCATGAAATCACTGAAGTCGGAGCAAATGGCTCCATAAACAATGCACCAAGAAGTAAACCAAAAGTCTTGAATGGTTACCCTCACAAACGAGCTAAAAACAAGGCTGAAACTGTTAGAAACAAAGCGAGCTCCTCTCTGTGCTAGTGTCGCTTTAAGTGCACCAACATGAAGTTCAGGAGCACATTCATCAGATCAGTGTTTTCCCTGTGAATGATTGGAGCAGCAGGGCCCGGGCAGGTCATTTGGAGAATATTTCATTAGAAAGGAGAGGCCCCTTTGTGGGCTGAGGAGGGGAGGGGGACAGGCTGCTTTTTCTATGAATGGCAGCTTCCAAACTGAGGTGAACATGAGTTATCCAACTGAAACACAGCGGCCAAAATGAGACAGGCTTTGTGTATTGTGCATATTGGAAAAATTAATAACAACGTTTCCAAGAGTTTAGATAATAAAGCTGGAGTTTCATGTGGAAAAAAAAAAAAACACTACAAAGAAAGACTTTTCCTCAACTCAGTGGTTACTGGGATAATTTTAGTTTGTTTCCACTGCACTTATTAAAGGATTTGGATTTGAAGAATAAAAAGAACACTGGAAGTAGACGGGATTAAAACAAATAAATCAGTAAAACAAGTTCGTCTGCAATGGAAACAAGGAGAGCTCTTTCAACCCTCCTCAGAAGTGTAGTTCCTTGTTGGCTGAAATAAGTACTTTAAGAGCAAAATCTACATTATTATCTCGCTAAACGTGACATTTTGAGAGAAACGCTGGCTTTCACACTCACATCCCACAGCCAAGTCAGGGCCGCGGAGTGAAGTGCAGTCGCGTTTTGTAGTGATAGTCACTACAAAACACGGCTGTGCCCGACGCTAACAAACATGCCCTGCCCGCAGACCAAAGTCTATACCTTTAGTCAGAAGAACAGCCATGGCACAGAGTTCCAGTTGCAGCCAAATGGAAATGAAACTGGACTGGCGATCCATTTACACCAAATTACGGCACAGAAAGTCCTCGTATATCCAGTAGCAGCAGCAGCAGAGTCCGCTGAGCGAAGAGCCGGACGGCAAAAAGGATTTACATGGAGCTAAAAACGAGACATTCCTGTGCTGAAACACGACAGCTCACAATCCTTACTGGAACAAAAAGTAGCAAAAAAGCACTCCTGGATGTTTCTTCTCCCGCATGGAGACTGAAAAGTCAACGAATTTGTTTTCTAAAAACGGTCCGACATTACTAGAGGACGCAACAGAGCGTCTTGTTCTTCTACAAGCCGAAGGTTGGGGAAAAAAAAGAGAGAAATATACTCCTGGAAAGACAATGAAAAGAGACACAAAGTTCTCACTGCTGGTCCTCTTCTGCCTCTGAATACGGTGGACGGTGAATACGGTCACGGTGAAGCATCACCTCAATACTCCTTGACGGAGAAATGCTAGAAATAGATGGACAACTCCGCTCGACCAACGAGTGCACGCAGACTTCGGACAGATAAGCTTTAACAGAAGAAATAGCTGTGGTCTGTCAGAGCTCCGCCCCCTCCGAGCTGATTGGTCGGAGCACCGAGCGAGAAGTCAAGACGTGACAACACGGTATCCGGCACTTCTTTTCAAAGTAAGTCAAGGCAAGTTTCCTTGAATAACCAAGCACCGGAGGACATTTAAGTGCTTGCAGAAGTGCATAACTCTATTTTTTATGTTCACCCAGAACAGATACACCAGTTCTGTTCAGGCACTGGTGGAGCAATGACTGACAAATGACAGGTCGATACTATTTCACTGATTTAATTGTTAACATGACACACGCACAGTGTAAAATTAAAAATATACCCTTTCAGTAACTGCTGTCTTTTTACTTAATTTCTACAATGATTCACCTCTTTCAACAATACTGCTTTGATTTGTGCAATTAAATAATTTATTATTCATTTGACGCTTTTATTTTATTGGCCAAATCACCCGTATTCCGGTTTTATTGTGTCTGTCAGTTTCTGGCTTGATAGTTCGGCCATTCAGGCTGATCCCTTCATTCATCATCCCTCATCTCTACAGTACCATGTATTCCACATGTCATTACTGGACCCCATAGTGCGGGTTGCAGTCACTCCAGCAGGTTAACAAACTGTACCACACATAACACGATGTGGATACAGCCGTTACTCAGTCTGAGTTCACTGCTGCACACTTTGGGCATTGATAATGCTATTAGTTCACCATTTAAAGCTTTAAATATTTACTATAAATTAAAGACATTTAAATATGGTCAAATGTGTCATTTCAACCTTAAAATGTGCTCGGTTTATGTTTGACATAACATGTTGTGCAACATACAAAAATGTCCCTTATGCTTTTTGTGCAACTTAAGAGTATACTTGCAAGTCAAGAAATACTGCATGTTTAAGTTATTTTGAGAGTAGGCGAATGATTTGTATCTAGAAAGGATAAAGATACTTCATGTAAGGGTTTACTGGCTCTATTTATATAGCTATTCCCTGGTCTATTAATTACATTCCATCTTTAAAGTAAGCGGTGTGGAAGTGAAGCCGGACTGACCGGTAGCAGCTACCTGCAGTGTCATCGCGTTGGCAGCCACGTTGACGCCGCGCTGAGCCGCTTCCCTTCAGGCTACCAGACTGCTGCTGCTGGGAGGAGCGGACAGACGTTTAGAGAAATTAGCAATCCAAAAAGGCACATGGCGCCACCGAGACGACGCGCACACACACGCAGGGCACGCGCACACACACAATTGCCTTTTAACAAATGCGATGCAAAACACACGTGCGCGCGCGATCTGTATCACCCACAACTGTTCTTCTTTTTTTTTTATCTTGTTCTTGGTCCATAAAAATTTTCACGGACACAGAAATGCAGGTTAGTGAAATTGCACGAACGATATCTTTTAGATTGTTGTTTGAAATAGACTTTTTAAGAATAAATAACATTTATTTAAATTGTTTTAATTTAAAGTAAACGATACTGTGAAAAATAATAATTTCACACTGTGGAGTCTTAAGTATGATAGTAACATTATAGGCTATGCCGGGGCCGGGGTGGGGTTGGTGTGTGTGTGTGTGTGTGTTTATGTGTGTGTGTTGGGGGGGTCTGTAGAAATAACGCATCTCTTCAGGCCCTAACTGTGACCAGCAGACAACAGGATAAGGATACTGCTTTAGGGAACAGAAAACGACACTCTACAATTACCGTAATTATCCATAATTCCACAGAGGCGCCAGTCCACGACTGGCGTTACATCATTTATCGGGGCTATACTGAAAACTGCATGAAAAAGGGAAAAGTCAACAGGAATGTTGATTTTATGTTAGATTATTATCTATTATTGTGAGCAATGGCCTCCTGTGGTCCTAATAAGTGATGCTGTGTGTTATTCTCTCTGTTAATGCATAGATATCCCATTATCTATGCATTCAAATATTTAACATATTTGACATTAGTCTTTGGATTTTGTTCTGTTAAATATGACCAGGGAGTGCCGTGAGTGGCACCCTCATTTCTGTAAGCCGGTCTTTACTTGTGGTGAACAGTTAAACGTCACCATCTGGTGGCCAGAGGTGATGTGAGCTTTTCTTTTGACAAAGTACACTATATGGACAAAGCTGCTCGGATACACATCTTTATTATTGAATTCAGGTGTGGTATGGGGCCATTTTTCAGGGTTTGGGCTCGGCCCCTCACATCCAGTGAAGGGAAATGCTAATGCTTCAGCATACCGAGACATTTGGACAATGATATGCTTCTAACTTATTGGCAACAGTTTGGGGAAGGTCCCTTTTCTATTCCAGCATGACTGTGCCCCAGTGCACAAAGCAAAGCTCCATAAAGACATGGTTGTCTCAGTCTGGTGTGGAAGAACTTGACTGGCCCACACAGAACCCTGACCTCAACCCCATCCAACACCTTTGGGATCAACTGGAACAGATTGTGAGCCAGACTTTTTGGTCCAACATCAGTGTCTGACCTCACAAACACTCTACTGCATGGATGGGCAACAATTCTCACAGAGATACTCCAAATCCTTGTGGAAAGCCTTCCCAGAGGAGTGGAAGCTGTTACAGCTGCAAAGCTGTCTGTGTATTTAGCATGTGATGTCATTAAAGTCCCCGATGGTGTAACACCGTGCTGTCCCAATACTTTTGTCCATAAAGTATTGGTTCAGATTGCTCTTTGGCTTATTGGACTCTAGATACATGTATGTTAACTCCAGAAAAACTGGATCTTCCATTTAACACAATGCATGCACAGTGACATTACCATGATTCCTTTTTTCAGACTGTAAGGTTGCCTCCAAGGCTACAGAAGACATTATATAACAGTTTTCACGGGCTAATTAGCACTCATTGTGACATAACTCAACTTGGCATATAAAAACAGTGGAGTGCTCCTTTAAACCCTTTTTCAGACTGTAGAAGAAGAAGGAATGACAACATTTAAAAGCACCTTGACAAGGGCTGATAAAATGCCCACTCCCAGCAACCACAAAGCAAAACTGTGTGTCTTCTCATGCTGAGAGGATGAGCGTTAACAAGCTCTCAGCACAGGGTGGGGCGGGGGGAACGATTACACCCCACAGGTTGTGTCTACTTTCACACATTAGGAGACACTTGTAGGTGTGACCTGATAGAGACAGCAGAGACAAAAGCCCCCCTGTTGCTGAGTCAACGATGGTCTGGGTTGCTGCTGAGATGGTGGGAAGTAGGAGTGGAGGTCAAGTCTACCTGGATTGGATTTTAACCTGAAACTTAAACACAGCTCTCAGCCGACCCACGGAAAGAATCCTCACTGGCCCATATTCCCACTTTGAAGATCTAAACCTCAAACTGGCACACTTCATGATACATGAAGATGCACACCAGGACAGGCAGACTTCCTCCGACACCTCTCAGCTTCCTCTCCTCTCTCTTTGATGTGAGTCGTATCAAGCTCTCTGAAGAATGAGAGACAGGCAGACTGTCTCCATCCTCCCTGATCTATTTTATTCTCCTCAAGATAATGGAGCAAGCAGTCCGTGCACCAGAGCAGTTTTGCGCATACATATTGTAGATGTGCAGGGGAAGCTGTTCACAGCAGCTTTGATGTTGCAGATTGGGTTACCGGCTCCGCATTCAGTGGCATTCATGCAGACTTTATCTGGAGAGCTCGGAGACAGGAAACTGATGGCATCCACCTTTGTTTTTACTTGTTTTATGTGGAGAGTTAATTCAGTAGCACTCTGTTCTCTTATCCCCACACGCAGATGACTGTAGATAATCTGTTTGATCTGTAGGAGTGGTGCAGTCTTACCGATCAAGCTCTGCCTGACAATGTGACAAAATATTCTTCTGCAGTTTCGAGGGATTTTCAACCCCATGGATAATATAATTCTGGAGGAAGAAACTATTTTGGTATAAAATTATAAAATGCATGTCCTCTGAATATGCAAATGAATAAGCTTTGTCTTCAGTGTGAGAATTCATTCTCGGCCTTGAAAACAGTTGGAGATAATTATCTTTCACATGCTAAACAAACTCAAGTCTGCTTAATGCAAAGAGGACAGAGAGGTCTTGGAAAAACTAATTAGCAAGAGTGAAAGAGTGCAATTTGTTATGCAGTATTATTCATGTGTAGTGCTAAAAACAAAGCAAACAACATGAACAACAGAATAAGGTGAAATAGTACATGCTCGCACTGGTGCAGATGCAGAGATGCACAAAAATATTTAATTAATAATAATTAATTTCTTGGGACAAAATGTTCAAATGCTCTACTTGAGAACTTGCTCTAACTAAAAAACAAAACTGTAACAACTACGTCCAACTGTCCTCATGCATGCATGACGTCCCTTTTTTCAGCCAAAACTCTTACAAGACAAGTATTCAAAAACTGTTTTTCACACACAAAGATACAGCAGAAAAATATTATAATTTTATCTTAACAGTTTTTCCTCGTTAAACACAAGTTTTAATTAAAGCTTAAAAATGCCTTTCAGAAAATAATCTACTGAATGAGACGATGTGTGAACGTCTCCACATGATACTGCCCTCTGTAGGTTTAATTTGGTATTACCCGTGACCTGGACCTGAGTGATATTCGAGTCTCTCACATGCTGAAACCGTTTCAGCATGTCCGTTTCAGTGAAACGTGTTCAAGTCCTCACGTTATCTACACTACACACAAAATGAAAACATCTGTAGCAGACCTGTGTGTATTAGGTCAGACATGACAATAATATCAGGCTGTGTTTTATGGTACGTGATTACAGCCATATCTGAATGACAGCTGCATTTTAAATTAAAATGGTACAATTTACAAAATAAAGCCTTCAGTCAGGAGTTCGCACTCAGCATCAGTCATTTCTTCAAGTTCATAAAAAATATGTTATTTATGCACAAGCCTGGGTTAGAAATGATGTATTTTTATTTGGTAATTATGCTGTATTATTTTGACTAGAGATACTGCAGAGTGGAATCAGACCTTACAGTAATATTAACAGTAAAATCTAACATTCATTTCATTTTTGATTGCATTTTTAAAGTATGACACTTTTGAGTTTCTGAAACATTTTGTCATGAATATGAACATGTCGAAGATGTTCTACTGTATGTCAAAGGTTGCTGCTCTCAGCATGTCCGCTTTGCGTGCAACGTCCTCTTTGTGGTCCTCAGTTAAAAAATTAGCAGCAACAAAAACTCAGAGGTGTTACTACTGTTTTTGTAAGGGTCATTTCATTTGATCAGCTGTAAATGTTCAATATATTAACCGAATCGTATTTGCACTGAATATATTTTGAGATGTTCATAGAGGAAAAAGAATATTTATGGAACTCAAATATAGTTGGTTGCTTTCAGATACAATATTTTCAATGACTTATTGTAAATAAGTAGATTTCACAGAGACCTGACCCAACTCTGGCTAGAGTTCCAGAGGCCATAGCTTATAAGTCATGGAAAGCACATGAGGCTACTGAGAACCACAGTTCACACTACTGTCACCAAAACTGATGGTAGCTCAATCAGGAGAAAAGAAAAGAAAGCATTGTTCCTCATCCCCCCTTTGTACTGTTACACATTTGGGATGGACAGCAGTAGTGGTGAAGAGAAGTGATTATGTTGCTATGCTCTTTACCTGAGTAATGATGTGTAAGTATAGGGAAGGCTTGAATGCTTGAATCTGTTTTGTTATGGATGAAAAATCCCATGATAGCACAGTCTTCAACAAAGTTCAACACAGTTCATCTTAAAGTAGGAACAACTGAAACCTTCTCACATCCTAATACACTGTCACGTTCAAAAAATCTTACAGCAAATGCAAAAAAAAAAAAAAAGAAAAGAAAAAAAAAGGTGGCTTTGCATGTTGAGACTAGCAGGAAATACCAGGAGGATGAACCACACTTGTCTTTGATCTGATAACAGTAATCTTGTAAAGAGGAGGTTAGACTCCCCACTCTGCGATGCGGGACATAAAAGCACCAGCAGGGGGCAGCAGAGTTCACATGTTAGGCTGTAGATGAATCCATAATATCCATCCAAAACCATTCATTGCATACACTATTTTTCTCATGAAACTGGTGCTGCAATCATTGTATTTTTTCTTTGATATAAAGAGAAGTTGTTTGGTTTATCAACTCTAGACACAGCAAGGACTCATTTTTTGCAAGAATGAGGGTCATAGCTCAGAGACTGTCAAGCATTTCCTACATAAACTCATTAAGACCATATGAACTATTGACTGTATATAAAGATACAGTACATTATGGAAATGACTCAAATGAAACAAGAAACTCAAGCTACAGGGACCATCAATAACCCAAGAACAACATGGCCCTGGAGAGGCATATTTTATTTCATTTGTCATATACTTCAGGAAACAATATACAAAGCAATGATGTGGTCACCTTTACTGAATGTGTGGTGCAGTTCAGTTATAGACTCAATATAGTATGGTGGAAAAAAAAAAAAACACAGGCCTTTGCAGCTTAGGACCCTGCTCTTCAACAGCGGGAAACAAACAAAGAAAAGAGGAAAAGGACGTGCTGGAAAAACAACCGTGTGCTCAACACGCTTGTCGCAGATCTTTTCTTGCTGGTCAAATAGGATCAAACAAAACACGAGCTCTGCAGGTAAATGAGGCTTAAGACTTTCAACAAGGCACTCGCTTATGAACCGAACCTAAAGCTCCAATAAAATAACCAGTGCTCGCTTTAGTTGAACATGTTTATTACAATACATACATTTCACATTTGACCTTGTGACCTCTTGTTGCCCTCCTCCGACACAAGAGGTGATCCACATACATCCGCCTCTAACCTGCTGTAGCTGTAATACACTGCTCCTAAACTGGGTGTGAGTTAAAATGCGTGGATATCGTTGTGATTTACTGCTCGTCACTACAACTCTTATAAATAAAACCTTTAGATTCTGCGTCCTCTTCTTAAAACTCCACTGTGTGTTAACGACTGTACAAAGGAATGAACCAGGAGGGATAAAAAGAGGAACAAAAAAAAAAAAAAAAAACTGTTGGAACACAATGACAACAAAAGCTAGAAGGAGGATGTTGAAGTGTTGATGTCTCAGGAGAGTGTGTGACAGGGCAGGGTTGAGGGTAAGCAGGAGTGGGAATGGTCCAAAAGCAGCACGCCAACACATCTCTTCATTTTGTTTTGTTTTCTAAGATCACTCACTCCACCACACCACCAGGCACTGTTTATTTTTTTTTTTTTTTCAGACTGGGACATGCAGGGCCACCAGAAGCTGCAAATAGATCACTGAACCACTGTGAGCAGTCATGACAGACCTGCAGAGGGGATGTTTACCACGCCTGAGTAGAGGTTACAGTTCACCCACAGAGGGCGCAGGACGAGAGAATCTAGACAGAGTACTCAGATTGCTAATATTTGGGGGTGTGGGGGCGACACCAGTGCGTGATGCTTTATGCTAGGGCTTCTGTGTAAATAAATGGCTTCAAACATCCTCCTCTGTTTACATGCAGGTCACACACACTCAATGGTTCAGTGATCTATGAACTGACGAAATGAAGCTTGAAGTCTGCAGACGAGTTAACATGAAGGAAAAGGCTAGCTAATGAATGTAGCCGCCTAGGCGTTGATTAGTCTGGATGTCAAAAGCTCTGATAGGCATGGCTTTCCATGGCTTCAATCTACAAAACATATTTACAACATAGATAATAACATCTACAAGAAATCTACATTTTTTTTCCCCCCAGCTGTGGGTTTTTACAAAAACCGAGTCTTGTAAACCACCCTCCTCCTCCTCCCACAACAGCTCTTCATGTTTCCATCTTGGTTCTCCCAGCCCAACGGTCCAAAGCCAACCAGACTGGAGCTCCTGTGTGTGTCGACACTGGGCTCAAGAGGAACCGATCAACTGCCCTCCCTCCGGCATCCAAATGTGTGCAATGGGTCTTTCCTGCTTTCTCCCCCAAACGCCTGCTACAGCTCGCAACCAGAAGTTCTCAGACCATGAAAGAATTCTGATTCTTCAGCTTTTCAAGTTCTTTGATTTGCTGTCTCAGAAAGAGTATCCTGTGGGAAGGACAACGAACATTATTAGTGTTTTTTTTTTTTTTTCACTCGGAACGAGGTTTACTTTCACGTCACTATTAAATATCTCACCTCTGCTCACGCAATGTTGCTTGTATTTCACAGACTCTGACCAAGGACCGCAGGTTTTTGAGCTCGGTGCAGTTCTCAGACATACAGATGCTCCCCATGGTGTGAGCCTCTTCACGTAGTCTTGATGCCTTCATAAATTTGTAACACGCAAAACTTATTTTAAAAGCTGCTGCCATGATAAACCAGAATCAGACAAAATGAGTATTTTGATCAAACAGAAATGAAGTTGGAATATCAATGGGGCAAACCTGTTTCTCTGCGTGTTCAGCAGGCCAACCCTGGACATGTTTGATAAGATTCTCATTGAAGTGAGCAGCGAGGGTGGGGGTGAAGGAACAGGAGGACCGTGCAGCGGAGGCGATGGGGGGAGCGGAGGCAGAGTTGGGGGCGTTGTTGCTGCTGGAGGCGACGTGGTTGGGGCCCGGGGAGGGACTCCTCTGACTGCTGAAATCAACAGAGATTCAAGAAGCATGTAAGCACTGAGATACGACGTGTGTGAAGGCACTGCTGACCTGTCACAAAGAAGACCCATCAACTTGTTCTCAGCAGCGTTTTCTTCCAAAGCTGTGATCACCAGATTCAACAAAGCTCAACACAAAACACAGGGGCCGCTGCTAATGGGAACATAACTACGATCAAGTGTCTGAGTACAGTAGCTCAGTGTCAATGAGGTCATAGATGTGAATAATAACTAAAGCTTGAGTTGAGTAGGTATCAAAACAAATTTGATGATAGAAAATAAGGACTTTTTCCACAGCATTCTAAGTTGTCAAAAAACACTGACCAGCACATCAGCTGCTGCTGCAGTCGTCCGTCTGTGTCGATACGCCAAGTGCTGTCAAACTGCAATACACAGTACACAGCCGTATACAAACGGCCCAAGTACTGAAAAAAATATCTGAAGCCATAAAGACAGAGCCAGTGACACAGGTCAGATGGATGGCTGGCTGAAAGACACTGGTGTGGACCTGATGTTGGGCTACAACCACACAGATTGAATGGCTAAATGCCTGGAGTTGCTAACATTATGAGTGATGCCAAGTTGGAAATCAAGGAGTGCAGGAAAAAAAAAAAAACTGTAAAACCTCCTTATTCACAGGCACCTCAGTGACTGCAGCTCAGTTTACCACTTGTGGCTTGAGAGCTTCTATTCCAACTTCAATAATGAAACTTCTGAGGAAATGACTGCCTTTGACACTAAACTACCAGCACACACGGACGTTTGTGATTTAATGTTTATGTAAATGCTTTGTGCACGTGTTTCTATCTGCCAAAGCTACACACAGAGGAAAAAAAAAAGCTTTGCTTTTCTGCACAGACTTAATTGAAATTAATCCTACTGCAGTAACGAACAGTAGTGACCACAAGTTGGCTCCCTTTTGGAAACTGCACACAAAACGAATGACTTCAGAGGATAAAGACGAGAAACAACTGAATGAAGCATGAAGCAGTCACTGACTGTTCTCTCATTAACCAGCAGGTGGTGCCACAATACTGCACAACAAAGGCTGAACTGGCTTAAAACTCATTCATGAGCTGAGGTCAATGGGATGACTCACATCTCTGTAGCTTTAGTATTTCTACTTCATTTGCCTACATGTGAAAGTGATTTGACATAAAAGCAGTACTCAACGCACACAGTTTAGCTTTTACAAGTCATGTCTTAAATATTTCAAACAACGATGACGAAAAGCTTGCATGTACTGGTCAAAGAACAATTCAGCAGCTTGGGTGCTGAGTAAGTCTCACTGTGTATAGTCAACAATAAATATATTCCATAATAGCAGAGTTGCCCATCACACAAACAATAAAGCCATGTTTAGCAAACTGCCCTCAAGTCTCTTCTGAGGCTGCCTATTGTTTCACTTCTCATGCTGCTTGTCCTTTTGGAACTTGTTGTGTATTTCTACCCACCCTTGGCGCTGCAGGGTACGCGGGGAGGCCGTGGTGGCATCATGGCTGTGCGGCTTATCACTGGAGGGGGGCTGCTGCGGTGTGGACTGGGGATGAGACGCCTGCTTCACTGAAGGTGTGCTCACCTAAACACAGCAAGTTAGAAACACTGCATCAAAACAAGTCCTTTCCACAAAACTCAAGCTTACACATAAAAGTGCGTGAGCTTCTCTCATTCCTCATCAACATGCATCACTCCATCACTTCTTTCTCTAGTCTGTCATTGCACAGTTAACTCTTGCCTCACAACAGAAATTCAGTTCAATGCCAGTCACCTTTTTGCAGTGCAGACTGTATGTGCTTACTTGCAACTTCTGCTTCTTTCAGCATATACCACAAAAATTCAACAGACTCCTCATGCCTTAAGAAAGAAAAGTGTCTTAAAATTCATCCTGCTGGCTAACTTTCCTCACCCTGCCGGAGGCTGCACAAGCTTGGTGAAAACAAAATTTTTGTGCCTTACTTTTGGCTGCGAGATGACCGGCTGCGTGCTGAGGAGGGGTTTAAGGGGGCCAGCGTTGGTCTGTGGTGTGCTGATCCTCGGAGAAACATAAGATCTGGGCGATGAAGCGTCCGATGTTAATGACATAGGTGACTGGTTGGATTGCTGAGCTGCTTGAGGCACACAAACAAGAAAGACAATCGGGGGATCAATCCAATCGACTACAGTTAACACCCTGCAGGAAACTGTATGAGCGAACAGATGATCAGTGAAAACTTAAAAGACTGCAATTGTCATTAAAAATTGATTTTCTGTTAGCTGATACCATCAAATTCAGTGGACCATTTTTAACTCACAAGAAACCCAGAAGGTTTACCCTCTTCTCACTAGCCAAAGTAATTATTATACAGCACACATAACTGCCTATACATGCATACAGTAGTGGAACAGACATGCTTCGTTTACCCTGGTTGGACAGCTGAGCAGCTTGAGAGAGGATAGTAGTGATATTGAAAGCTGAAGGTCCAGCAGTGAGGATCTTATGGAGCATCGACTGTAATGAAGCTTGTGTGACAGCAGCTGTGAGAACTAGAGAGGGGCAGAGAGACACACTGTTAGCTCATCCTGTTAATACAATTGTGTCTACAGTGCATCACAGTGAATTTGACAGTTAAATTCAGTAATATGCATCCTATATAAATATGTTAAGTAAAAATGTCCCTCAGATTGAACAGGCCACAAAGCACACAATACCTTGTGATGCTATGAGCTGAGAGAAGTGTTACAAATATGTTAATGTTTACGATTGTGTAACAATAGATTTTCCACACCATGGACTGGCAGAGTAACATGGGCATTTCATCACTTGCTTTATATAAGCTTTTAAACATATGGACACAATATACACCGCACTCATGTTTTCCCCTTTGCTGGTTTGTAGATTTCAAGTGATTAATAGGGACAGACAACATATGCAGGGCTGATAATTATTATTATGCATTATTCTGATGATGAAAGTATAACCAGTAAATAGAGATGATAATTCAAGCCAAACTGCTTTTACCGACTTGTCTACTACATGCTTTTTGCCACTGTGTTTTATTGGCAGACTATGCAGCCATATGCTTTTTGTTCTAGAAAGTATTTAATATTGATGTATTAAATACTGCCTGATTCAGCAGATTGTCAAAGTGTTTAATTTGTATCTTGGGCAAAATGCTCTATGAAAATTGCATGCATATTTGCAAAGTTTTTTTATGTAGTTACTAGAACCGTACTACTAAAAAACAAGGGTTCTTTGTTCTTGTGACAGTGGTGTCAGTTACATTTGGAGAAGTCAGAGCTATGGGATATGAAATCATCCATCTTTGTTCACTGCATCTTAGTGTTTCTTACCCTCAGGTGTGAATTAAAATACAAAAATGTGTAATTATCAATTGTCTAATTGGCATGGGCCATGAGAAGCAAGTAATTATATTGTGCAGCCTTAATTAATAAAAATGACTGTCACTTGCGTCCGGTTAATTTCAGATCCCCCATCAGTTACCGTGTGGGAGCTGTTATGATGAAGTCATCAGTGTGTACTAATACAGCGACGATCAGCACAGCACTGACTTTAAATGCACACTCTTGCTTGACGAACTGTCAGTATGCAGCAAACTGTCAACTATAGCTTGAAACTCAGTGGTGAAGGTAGGCTAGCTTAAATCACAATGTGTATCACCTATTCAATGCTAAATGTTAAAGCTGACATGTCATAACACCTGACAACAGAAAGACCACTAGGCCACAGAGACTTCTCTCAGATTCTCTAACTTCTTCCTCAGATATTCAGGCTATAGAAGTATATGTACTGCTGTTCCTTGGCTTGGATCATATAACTTAAGACTTAGGCAGTCAGGATGCAAGAGGTGCCCTCGACAATGTCAGCCAAGATTTCCACTCAGAGTTGGCACAACACTGATTGTTAGGCTAGCCATTCACATAACTCACAACAGAAGTGCTTGTAGAGCGGTTAAAGAGCATCGCAGTTGCTGGCACACATTTCAGTAGTTGCCTTCTAGGGCAGCCTCTGAAACACGTGAAAGTGTATGTCATTATCTTCACACTTACAGCTACTGTGTCTCAGCCCTCTCTGATAGCATGCTTTTCACATTACATTCCAGTGCACCCATTAGAACAGCAACAGACACTTCAGTCTTCCAATGTAGTCACACAAACATGTTTCTAAGTGTGCACCAGCAATGGGGAATTCTCCATCCAGACAGCATTACAAACACCATAATACTGAGAGGATGTCAAGTTGGATAGAATTCAATACTGTGCTCAAACCGAAGAGAAAGATTATCATGTCAAAGCCTCCAACAACGACCAGTCAGACCAGAAGCCAACAGGAGCACAGCATACAATTTCAACCTGTCGTCCTGTAAGTAGAGTCCCTCAAACACTGCCACTGTGACTAGCTGAATGTAACAGAGCATCGTCTCCACTTTTCTTACCTTCGTTGATTTTTGCCATGTCCACACTGGCATTGTTTAGCTGCAGGGCAGTCTGAAGTGCTGGGAGGAGTTGGCGAAGCAAGGTGGGGTCTTGAAGTAGTGGAGGAGCGGGGGACTGCAGGACTGGGGACACGGGGACTGTGGAGGCAGATGATCCAGGGGGACCTGATGAGGGGTTCAAGCTCCCTGAGCCTGAGGATGATGACTGGGACTGGGAGCCAAGGGTCGCTGCAGGCTTCTCCACCTGGGCTGACTCTGAAGGAAGTAGGAAGGAGGATGTCATTTTATCAACAGGGACAGCCTCACAAATCAATTTTCTCCAAAATGATAATGCCTGATAATGAACAGGGTATGTACATAGATACACAAGCACAAAGCAGTCACAAATTTGATCTGCAGACCCTTGCAGGCTTGCAGCAACTGATGAAATTTATATCACAGAAGGTATGAATGAGCCTTAAGGCTGTGTTAGGGCAGCTTTCAATCCTGTGTGAAATAACACAACACTGTCACGCTGGCGACACAGAGGGTGCCAACGCAGATGGCTCTGGCAAAAACGCAATGCCTTCCAGCAAAACTTGAGCAAGGTTCATTTTTTGTTTTTTGCAACACGATCCTATGCCCCCCCCCCTCTCGTCCACCCAATGCAAAGTCATCTGACAAAATACTGCCGTGAAAGAGCACCTTGTCCATAGATTACTTTGCAACATTAATGGAGTATGTTGGCCACTAGTCAAAAATAAGTTTTTCTTCTGGTTCCTGCAGTGAGTATTTGAGACTAATTGTGTAGAGTGATGCATACTCAGTCATACATAGCTAATGCACATAAACAGCTAGGCTAACTTCAGGGAAGTTTGTAATCTACATGTCTAAAAACTCTGCAGCCCCATCCGACCTCTGACATTTCACCAAGCATTGCCTCTCATGGCAAGATCAAACTGTTGTGCATTGTGTTAAGGAGTTTGGGGAAGAGTATGAGTTTTTCTTCCATCAATCTCCACTTCCCCTGCTCCTGTGCATCACTTCAAGGTGCACCACACACAGATGTTATCTTAATGTTGCACTCAAGTCAGCAGCAATCAAGGCAATTTCGAGTGGTGGCACCCAACTAGGCCTAGTGTTTTATTTTTCAAAAATGTAATTTAGCACAGTTTTTGTTTTCCATGCTGTGACCTCAAACCTAACATCCAGTGTGACTTTACACCCATAACGTAAACAGAGCCTCCCCCCATAAACAATGAGGAGTTTCACATCAGCTTAAGTTAATTTTTTACTAAATCCTCAGCGGAGATCACAAATAATCACATCAACATCATTCAATGCAACACATGGCTGCAGGATTACTGTGTACAGCTATAGACACAGAGAGAGAGCTGAGGTGAAATGAGCCGCAAGCTGGCAAGCTGCCCTCCATGGGTCCATAAGATGAGTCTTTATTACCTCTCAGTAATAAAGTCTGAAGATTTGAATTGAGATTTAAGCCTGCCAAGTATTTTGGGAAGTGGTTCATAGGTATTCAGGTTCTAACTTGAGTTATAAGACGTTATTCATGATGTACGAAAATCTATTCAAGGATAGCTTGAGTAGCTTAAACAACAGAAGCACTGTGCTGTAAAAATATTCTGCACTGCTTTAATGTACTTGTGCATGATTTTCCACACACACAGCAGATAACTAAGGGAATTTTTAATTTTAGGGGAAGCCTTGCTGAATACCTCCTGTTTGGCACTTGTGTTTATGTCACTACAATGTCTGTGACCAACCTAAACTGCTAAAACTACAAGTGACAAGTGACTGACAACCACCAAGATACACTGGTTTTCTTTCTTTTCTTAATTCAGACAGGGGCACATACTGAATGTGCAAATATGAGTACAACACTCTGAATGTCAAGCAGGCTACAATTATAACTGGATTGTTAAACATCCCCTTCAATTCTGTTCTTTTTTCCCCCCATCAGAATTTTCAGATAGGATCATTCTAATCTAGAGACCATGAAGACCACAGAATCTAGATATGCAGTCTTTATATTGAACTGTTTGTCAAAACCATAGTGCATTTTATTACAACAGACAGGAAAATGTTAGGAAGAGTAAATCAGTTTGTATGCACATTCACTTATTTTGAGGTCAAAACTGCAGCACCAGAGGAATAAAACCGTAGAGGAAAAGAAAGAAAATGAAAGGCAGCACTCTGTGTGCTGCTCTGGAGGCTTACATAGTGTAGCAAAAAAATTAAAAGAGCAGAAGACAAAAGTGCTACAACTGTGAAGTGATGGTGGCTTGAAAGGGACATACTGTACAGTGGCTCAGACGGAATATGCTGGCTACATTGGTTAATTATTTAATTTGGAACTGATGTTGTTTTGACACTGTCTGTGTTCAATTCACAATTTACTTCAACACTGAAGAAGACAACGATGAAATATGTGCTATTTATCCCATACATCTTTAAATTCACCTTGATTTTTTTTTAAGCACCAAAACTATCATAATCTCCAATTCAGACTTTTGAAATACCTCGAAACATAATTTGATCTGGATTCCTGTTAGGACTGTATTATCCAATCCATAGCCTAATTTTGTAGGATCAGAATCACACCTCCAGGACTTGAAATAACCTATTTTGAGATTTAAGTCCAGATTGTTCTGATGTTTTGAAATACTTTGGCCCACATTAGTTTTAGCACATAGCCACAGTATGTTGCTCAAAACCACATCAGCATGTAAAGTTCAGCTACTTGTAGTCTCAGTCTTTTGGTAAGCAGTTCCTTAGCATTCATCAGCCAAAGGTCAGCTCAACAATAGTCATCACCGACCAACCAGTAACAATGCTTAAGACTTTCAGGTAAAGTTGTAGAAAGAGGTTGACATGGATGGAAAACACTTGATATTATGGGTCAACCAAGCCAAGCAACAAAATACACAGACGTGCAATTTGTTATGATCAGTCACAGCAGACCAATGTGTTGGAACACTTACTTGCACTAAAGCCAGGTGCTGCCGATGCTTGCATAGCCTCCCTTCTGTAGTCCCTGTCTTTGGGGAAACTGTTGACAACCGCAGTCTTTGTTGCCTCTTTTTGTCTCTGTTCTCTGCAAAACATAGATACAAGCATTAGCAAATTCTCCTACCTTCATGACACTGATTAAAATGAAGTGTGTACAAACAAGTGGTTTGGGGAAAGGGATGATAGCTACCTCTCAAGCCATTCTTTGGGCTTCTCCCACTGGGACACCTCTGTCCTGCAGTTGTAATAGTATTTCTTTCCAGACGAGCTGATGTGCTCTGACCAGTCGTCACCAGGTTCGTAAGGCTGAGATAAAAAGAAATAAAGATGAGGCCAGCCAGACAGAAACCAATTGTGTGTGTGTGTGTGTGTGTGTGTGTTGCAGAGATATGATGCAACAGCTTGTAATATAATCTGAAATGTACAAGAGATATTGGTGATGGCAGACAGTTATAGCTGGGCTTTTTTCTTTTGTTTTTTTTTATAAAATGTTAAGGTGACAAATGTGAAACATTTTTTTTAAAAAGGTCCTGGTGATTTCTGCTCATTTCCTGCACTGTGATACCACATTATGCTGTAAAGCAGAGCCTCCATCACATAATGTTTCACTTTCACTGTGATGGGCATCTGAATGGCAATACACCGATTATCAATACTGTTCGAGTGCACATCACAACATTACACTCATACGGCCACAGGATTTTCTCCTTGGTGGTGTAGTGCTCAACAGCAGGATTGTATTGTCAGTTTGTCTTTTGTTTTTTTTAATACAGATCAATTGAGGAGAAAAAGATTTTTTGCCATTAAAAAAATGTTCCTTCGACAGATTAAAATACATTTTTACAAGATGTTATCATTGTTATCTAAGTAGGGGTGTTTAAAGAAGAAGTCTCTTTATGTGATGCTCTTTACTACAACAAAATCTAACATCAAAACTGTGAAACTACGTAACAGCAGCCACAATAAACACAATTCAGGCAACTAGAAAAAATGCTGTTCAGTTCATTACCAAGGCACAGGTAACACTTACTGTGTCTGAGGTCTTGCTGGGGTTAGAATGTGAGTTGGAGCTATGAAGGGAACTGTGGTTGTGAGAATTTTCTTGCGGAGAATAACTGGTCCCTGCAACAGAACACAAGGAGAGGAAAAGAAATCATCAGTAACAGCCAACAACAATACTGTGCCAACTTAACAGACACGTAACTGTCAACCTGGCTGAGAACAACAACAAAATGCACACACACCAGCCTAAGGCCATCAATGCTCACTCGCTGCCCCAGAAAAATCAAGTTAAAAAAGGTTGTCAAACACTGAATTAACTTTTACATCAGCACCATTAGTAAAAAGTGGAGAGCGAACACAAAGAATTTTCAGACCTGGTATTAACATCTGGCCTGAGTGATACCACTACAAGTCGACAGCTGTAGGTACAGGTGGAGATCTTATCACTCAGACCACACGCAAAGAGGATCTCAGCAACATAGAACCGCATTCTCATTAAACAGCATGTACGTAACATCCTGGGCCACCTACACAACAGGCAAATAGGTTATACACCATCTGATCTCTGTTTGGTTTGCTGTAATGCAAATTATGTGTACACAACAGATGTTTGTGAACAACTGATTTCACTACTGAACAAGCAACGGTAATATCCCCAGACTCCCTTCAAAATCATACAATTTTGAGAATTGTTGAGTCAGGAGAAATTCAATAAGCTTAGTGAAATGGCTGCAGCAAATTCTTCATCATTTGTGCCTTTTTGTAAATTCGGCATTAAACACAAAATGTTGTGCTTTCTTTCCTTGTAAAAGTGTAAACTGTCATGGCATCTCTGCACCAGTCTGTCTGTGTCCACATCTTATGCCTGAGCCACGCAAGCTGCCCTGCACCTGGTAATTTTTTTATGTCATGTACATTCTGCAGATAGAGACACTGAAACAGCAGCGACAAGCTGCTATGTTGTTGATATGACTGCCCACAGAATATTTTCAGGTTTATTTTTGCTGAAACCTGAGAAAAATGAAGGCAAGACCCCAAACAGCTACATGATCATACAGATACTGTGGCTGCTCTAAGTTGCTCTAAGCTGTTAACATGTACAGTTGTGCACATTGTGCAACAGCGGTTTCAATAATTGACGTCATTGTATATCAACAAGTGACACAAAAAGAGCATCACAGAAACTAAGAAATGACTCTATTTCAGTAGCATTCTGCAGGTGTACCACACCTCTGATGCACAGTGGTTGGCAGAAATTAAAAATCTGTGTATTTGAAGTTAGAA
The DNA here is from genome assembly GCF_020382885.2 of Scatophagus argus. Lineage (NCBI taxonomy): Eukaryota > Metazoa > Chordata > Actinopteri > Scatophagidae > Scatophagus > Scatophagus argus. The sequence continues at coordinate 16,028,418 of NC_058510.1, read as the reverse complement.
ATTTGCTCAAGGGAATGTTGTTCAATTCACATACAGATTGATTCATAAAAAACTGAGGGGTCCCCCAAGCAAACTGACTTGAGGAAGGAGGTACACCCCTCTAAAAATAGTGGTGACCCAGATTTAAACCTATTAAGCTGATGAGTACACAACTGATATAGCTTCTAGTTTGACCAGAAGATTTTTCTGAAATTGATGTGATGCCTTTAGGTCATTTCTCAGAGGAGTCTCATTCCACTGGTCTTACAGAACTTTGAACTATTCACAATCGATCTTTGACCGATTACAAATGTCTGCTTGCAGAAACCACGTCAAACCGACAGCAGCTGATAGCCTCCTATTAGCCATTACAGAATTAACTTTAATATGACATGAATACATCACCTTTGAAGTCTGTCATTTTTACCAGCAAAAGTGACAGTGGGGGCCAACTAAAAATGAGAGGGCTGCTGCTTGAGAGTTTTCTAAATTGTTCCTCCCTAATACTAAATTAGAAAGAGATAAATCCTAAGAGATTCATTAGCTTCGCTGTCACAAGGACCAATAGAGGAAATCTTTCCTGCCCAAGGCAATAACTCTGTACAGCAACTTGCCTCTGTCTTACAGAGAACTCTCATCTTTACAGTTTGTTACAACAAACTCCACTCTGTTTTGCTCCTCCAATAACTTCATGTGAATTTATCGATCTTCTTTTATTATTCACAGTGAACTAACACACATTTATACATTATTCAGATGTGTATGCACATCTTTTTACATTACTCACAGTGAATTAGCACATCTTTATGCATATAATACTTATTATAAGAAGTATTATACCAAAGGTTTTTTTTTCCCTTGTATTCATTTTTGAGCTTTTTTGGTACATTTTGTATTATATGTGTAGAGTTTTTAACTTCTTATATTGATGCATATTCTTCTCTGTGCTGGTGATGATGTCGCTGTGTGTTACTGTCCTGTGCATTGCCTGTTACTGTGCTGCTATAACACAGGAATTTCCCACTACCAAGAAAGACCATCTATCCATCCATCCATCTGTTAGCCTCAGAGCTCGAAGAATCCTTTTTCAGCAAAGAGTGAATGGATTCAAAATATGACACAGCAGGGACATTCTTAGGTACTAATAAGCTACTCTGTCTTAAAAATATTATTAATGTAAGTATTAGGCAAACATAAATGGGGAAAAAAAGGATAAAACTTAAAGTTAACATTCACCTCGACAGCTACTCTCACGCTGTCAACCAGACTGGACCAGCAGCATATAACAGTCAGCACAGCTGCTGCAGAATCATGAAGAATATGGATTACATTAGCTGTTCTGATCAGCAACGTTATAGATTCCATTTCTGCATGTGCAAAATTAAAACAGACTGTTTCTAACAGACAAAATATGCCCCAACCTAACCTGAAAGAAGCAAACATCAACTTATATAGAACTCATACCTGTAGCTGATATTGAAACAGACCATCTAATGCGTTTTCATGATTTGGCTTTCCTCACAGCTTTTGATCTGTTTCGTAAACCCCACAGAATTCAATATGTATAGAGTTGATTAAGGAAACACAGCTCTCAAGTTCAGCACACATCGGCAGCGTAAGATATACAACTTAAGATCCATACTGTTGAGTACTTATGATCTTGTATAAAAGAATTCTTCATTATTATTTATTCTGTAGCCTTTTTCAGCACTTTTCATGCCTTCCACATTTTTTAATGTAGAAACTTCAAAACTCCATACCTTCTAAAATATTCCTGTGTTTTCAAACTTTTCCAGTTAAAATAATGGACAGAATGTTCAAAAGTTCCACATTTCATACTTTCAGCTAAAAATTACATTCAGACATTAAGCTATTCCATACCTTTTTTAAAAATTCTAAACCTGTTTGAATTTCTCACCAAATATTATTTCTTCTGTTAAGAATTATAACTGACTGAAGATAAACAACTCAAAATATAAAGATTCACAAATCTTAACAGAGATCATCATAAGTTTCTGCAGAGAAAGCAGAAATGTTCTTTTTGAGTGATAGCTTATTAAGTTCACAACATGCAGCAACACACAAATGTGTTGTGCTTGTTTACATATCTAGAATACGGAGAGCAACATGAGCATTCATTTGAAGTCATGTTTCTGGTCACCTGATATAAGTAAGTACAATATTCAGACCATATCCAATTGACTCAGTTTCAGTCTTTTCCAGCCCCTAAGAAATATTAGCTGGGTCTTCAGCTGCTAAATTGCAGGCGGTGAGCATGTCTGTTGCAAATGGCAGCCTGCAGCTGATGACAGGGTTTAGACTGAACCAAAACAAAGTTGTGGTCCAAAAAACCAAAACAATGAGGCTGAAGATGCAAAAACAAGCTGCAGAGATGAGTCATGCGTTTACACCTTTGACTCAGCTCAACTTTAAAATGAGATGATAAATCTTTCTTTAGATTAACTCTTGTAGAGTTATTCAATATGGCTTATGCATGTTTTTCAACATTGTTTACATCTATACTCCTTTCCTCAGAGGTTAATGGCTACTGACAACAGATGTTTTTATCTGTCAGTGTCACAGGCTAAAGGCTCAGCCCCAAATTAGATCTCAAATATTTCGAAATAAAATGCAGCACCACATCCCTTAAAATCTGTATACGAATTTCAATAATTTTGCGCAATTCAAATATTCACTTATAGAATAAGCGACCCCACTGGCAACAGCTCTACCAGGCCTCACTGTCAGCAAGGGAAACGCTGTAATACTGTACATAATAGTTGTTTTGTAGCCATCTTGTCCGCAGACAGATGTTGAAAGCAGAGCACCAACTGCCGCAACTCAATATTAGTCATGCAAATCTTTCATTAATGTCCCACTTTGAGGAAACAGCTACACAAAACATTTTGTTTACAAAATCAACACAGAACTATCAAACGGTGAACCAACTTAAGATTCACCGCAATGATGCTTTCTCATCCACCAAACTGACACCACATGCATAGATCAGACCTTTGACCGGAAGGTAACCAAATTTTGGGTAATTGGGGTATGCTTTGTTTGTTTATGTTTACATTATCTGGGAAAGAACATACCACAACAAGATTTAAAACTGTCAAACCCCATGTATGAATTTCTGCTTTCCATTGCTGGAAATATTCTTAAAAATTCTATAAAATGTTTCTGACATATGGTCAACTACAGATCAAATTCAGTATTAAGTCTGAACAGTGCAAAAAGACACTTACTTCTTCTCACAAGATATTTCCTCCAACACCTGAGTGCTTGGGAAGAATTTTGTGAATGACTCAAATACATTCACAAAACATCTAGGATTTTGGTTCCCATGATAGACACAATTTTCAACCAACTGCAGACATCTGATTGTCAGTATTGACTGGTTAAATTTAAAATGTTTATGATTAAACAGAAATTCATACAGTTCAGATCTTTCTTATGCATGTTTGATCTAAAATTACATCTGTCAGTTTCAATGTTTATTGGCTTACACAACCGCGTTATCTGTAGCCATCAAAGTAAGTAATTAGATTTTAATTTAAACCAGTTTTGTCCTGAATAACCACTGCGTCTCACCTCCATCCCTGTCTCTGGCCCGATGTGCGTGGACAGCCTTTGCTCTGCTGTGCCCAGTGCTGTCGATGTGTTTGTTTTCAGGGCTGTCAGACCTCCTGAGCATTTTGCAAGGAGGAGTAACATCTGAGGAGTCTCGCATCTTTTCATGTCGGTGGTCCCCTCCTGGATGGCTCTTAGATGAGTATTTGAGAGTCTGTAAACACAAATCAAACACCTCACTACAATCTATTATCTTGGGCCAACAATGATTTCAACCCATCATCATTATCAAATCCTTCATCTTCTTGTTCGACATCATGTCCGCTCCTATAATGTCAGAGTACGCGTGCACCTAACTTTAAGTTTAAAAAAGCAATAAATTAAAATTGCAAAGCTAATCTCTATTCATGCACATAATTATTTATGATTTGAAAGAAAATAGATAATCTTTGACAATTCTTTCTAGCGCAGCATTACTAAATAACCTTAATAACTATACTAATGCGGCTGTTGGTTAGTTTATCTCCTGGAAACAATGTGCTTATGAATATATGCACATTTCAAATTTCTGATAATAACGTTAAGTAAGTAAACAACATTCATTAGACAAACTAGCATTTGCGTTAGATATGTCTTATTCACTGTACTGAGCATTTAACTCTTAATGCATTGGTTTGTAGTATATGTTTAGAGCACTTTGATGTTTCGGGAGCTTAGCTAGCTATATCCTTAAAATGACAGATTGCGGTCAGGCCCTAATCGGACTGGCTAGCAAATAAGCTAACAGTAACAGGCTATCATTAGCTTCGAGCTGTAATAAAACTCGCCTGAACCATTTCCAAGACAGCTGAATTCGACGAATACATTCACTCGGTGTTATCTTTAGCTGACAATATTTATGTTAGGAAGTATTTGCCGTGCTCAGACTCCAATTTCAAATAAAATAATTTACTTTTCACTTATTTTCCGCACTGACTGGGGCCTGTTGTGCTCCACAGAAGCCTGAACTAGAGTGTCCATTTTAATCTTATTTGCTGCTAGCATGCTAGCAGGCTACCGTTAGCTAACAAGTACCTGATAGGGCTGAGAATCTCTTCGGTCGCACCTGCAAACATAAAGAAAAGTGTTGTGAACAAGAAGCTTCGCATGTCACTGCTGAGAAATACCTGAATGTGCTGCAACAGCTGGGCGTTTAAGTTTCAAGATACTTATTTTGGTTTCAATAAAAATGGCGGATTGTCAAAGCGTAGCTACGAGGAAAAGGAAAATCTGAATAAGTAACGTTAAAAAAAGATGTTTACCCATCGCCGAGTCTCGGTTGTTTCCTTGCATACATTACCATCAATGCCGTGTTAGTGTGTTTGGAGTGGGATGTGAAAGACTGATAACGGTACTATATTTTTCTTGTTGATACAGCGACCTGGAATCGTCAATTATTTCAACCTAGCTTGTGAGTATTTCAATGCTATCAGCAGCACTGGTCGAAAGAGCGCCCTCACTCAGTCCATCTCCCACTCAGACACACACAGCAGTGTCTCTATCTGCCGAGAAAACGTAGCAGCGGAGCTGCACGCAGGGTTGCCAGATACACGTTCACCAGTATTAGAGAGCCTTCATAAGTCAATGGAACCTCAGAACCAACACCAAAATCTAAGACAATTAGTTAAATATGCACTGAGTTGTAGTACACAGATTTGGGAGGTATGAAATATTACAAACTTCGAGAAGCCTGTTAAGATGTCAGGGTTTTATCAACAATACTTACACGAAATTTCAAAACAACTAACAAATACGATTGACAGATGTGGGTATTGTACGGACCTGGCAACCTTATCCGCAACCCCACATCCCCCTTCCGAAGACAACATCCGGGACACGCACTGGCTGGAGTTGAGTCGTTATAAAAACTTATAAGCCATTTGCTCGCTCACTTGTGTAGGTTAACTCTTCGTTTTCAACCCACTATTGCATTTTAACTATTAGAATTATTTGTGAGGGTGTGAAGTCCATTTGTATTTTAAGGCTCATGTTTTATAGCCATTACAGGCCTACATTGAGCAGTGACTTGTTCTCTCCTGACCTCTAGTGATTGTACTTTGACATCGCAGGGAAAGTTATAGAATCGCTATAACAATTTTAAATTTTGTTGTGTTAACTTATTAACTAGATAGAAGCCACAAATAATCACATATAACTCTAAGTATTTTTGCTATGGGCACAACGGAATAAAATAAGTATTAACAATAAGTAAACAAGCCTAGCTTGTATTTCATTTTAGTAGTCACTGTTTTTAGCTTTGAAAAGTTCTGCATACAGCTTTACGTTTAAAGACAACAGTAATACCGTAAAACATCACAATGAGATCAAATATAATCATGCCCAAGAAGAAGAATTACAGTGTAGAAATACAAATATGTGGACTACAAGTCCCGTGGACATATTCTGGAAAGATAATGATCGTTTACACTTTGGCCTACATGCGGATCTGTCTCTTCATATTGTGGTTGTATTGGTGGTTCAGAGGGAGTAGCTGTCAAAAGGGGCTTTTGGGCCCCATTGTTCACAGACAATATATCCCACATCATATACTAGGCTGGGGACAAAAGAAGCCGTGGTTCAGTTTTGGAACACAACGGGTGACAATTAGGAACAAAAGGGGTTGGCTTCCATTGTTAGCACATTTCTGGAACTTGTCCACACACAAACGGACACAAACACTCACAGGTTTCTGTGAGTGTGCCTGCCCAATTTTACAATAAAGTAAAATTCTGTCTGTCTTCAGGTGGCCAGTAATTTGTTTGCAAAATTTAATAAAACAGCTGTTGGATTTCTCTGTATATGCGGCCAGTGGCATTATATACTGGACCGTGATTTGAAGAAATACACTAGTGTAACCTCTGCTATTTTAAGACACATTTTATTTATTTTTTAGAATAATTATTAGGCTGAATCACGTCCTTTTCAAGTGCCTCTATGGTCTTTGACTACCTTTGTCTTAACATAACCTGTAGGGGGAGGTATCAAACCACTTAAATATCTCAAATCTTGAAGCAGCAAAACTCAATAAAATTAGGATCAATCAATCAAACAGCGAACCAAACAAATAAGCAAATAAATAAATGTTAACACTTAACAGATACAGCCAAATAAAATACTGTGATAGCTCAGATATCAGTGCTTTTACAGTTGGGGAGCAGATACAAAAGCTTGACAGACATTCATCAGGGCTGTTTTAAACTATGGGCTGCCTGGACTGATAAGTATAAAATCAATAAATGATACTCATTTGACGCAGATCTATTGCTGGAATTAAACAATCTCAATTGTAATTATTAAACTGAATGCAAATAGCCTATGTTTTAGAATAAAACAGCTAAACATAATCATCAACTTTTTTTGTTTGTAGATTTCAGTTTCTTGTAAATATTTGTATATGTCTATAAACACCATTTGTCAAAGAATTAGTCAGTCTAAATGCGATTGTTTTGTTTCGTCCTGTCGGCGAGCAGCGAATTAGGAGCAAGTTGATGATTGACAATACCAACAACCAATAAAAATAAAGAACATAACAACTGAGCACGCCTTTATAGTAAAACTAACCAATGAAGGAACAGATTGGACGGACTAGCCGTGAAAGCGCTGTCCGGTGCGGATCTCAGAACAGCTTAGTGTTGCTACACACACATCCGCTAACGTTGTGTTTAATAAACAAAACCGTTTCCAAATCAGCGCTTTAACAGGCTACTTTATCTGTCTTGGAGAGTGGCTCAGTCGAGGCGTAACATTTTGAAAGCTTGTGTTCACTATACAGCCACAGAAAGAGCAGATGAGTTAAGCAGGTTTAAAGAACCAAACCACGGCTTCTGAAGAGGAATTAAAACTACTGAGAAGTTAGAATGAACCACTGGAGTACACTGTGACAAGCAAGAAGAAACCATTCAACTCCGACCTCCTATGCAAAGTGAGTACCAACACATTGTATCTGTTCTATCTAGCTAAAAATTTATCTTCACGGTTGTCAAGCCGATGGAAACGAAAAGGCAGTACCAGTGGGAATTTCCAAAACAGAAACTGTCGAAGATGTCGTTATGACTCTGCGGAGAATGCAGAGAATACAGCTCCAATGCAACTTAAGTTGCTCACACAATGACGGAGCAATATTACTAGACTTGATGCGGTGCTTGGAGGGGCTTATGAAGTAACCTAACAACGAACATCTGTTGTTGCTAGCTCGGAGCCTGATATAAAAGCAACCATTTGGTATAAAACAGCTTTTGCTTAACAGAGAAACTACACTGACGCTACACAAAAGTGTGATTCTTCACTAATATAACCGTTTAGTGCCATTTGTTCCAATGAAATTTCAATGAAAAAACTCGGAATGTTTCCGTGGTAAAGTGAATGTAGTGTGAAAAGCTGCCTTAGTAATGGTAACAAGTACATCAGAACCTCTTCTTATACACCACAATAAACTTGGCATGCTCACATATGTACAAACCATAATGACAAAATTTCCTCGTGACACAACTCTTAACTTCCACAAAACACACACACCCTAAACACACGGAGTGCCTAATCTCCAGGAAGTACACTGTGCCATGTAGCATGACCAGAGGGAATACACAGCCCTTGTGCCCTGCAAAGTCAAGTGCGGTGACACGGAGCTTGTCACTGGCTGACAGCGCCAAGCCTCTGAGCTGGCAGCCTACTGGGAGACTCAGCACTTGGCCAGTCTCCATGACATCCAGACTCAGCCATTTGTTCTGCATACTTCAAATTTGTAAATTATCTATAATGATACGGACATCATAACTTTGACTCATTTGCTTCCCTCACCAGTTTGCATACTTCACAAGTGCACATATGGAATTCATTCAGTACAACTGCAGTAAAAAAAAAAAAAAAAAAATCATTAAGATTAATAAGAGCATCTCCCTTACAGGTAAAATGAATCATCAGTGAAGCGACAGGCTTTGCACCTTACCAGGTGCATTGCATTCCATCATTCATTTTTTCTCGTTCGGCTCCTCATCACTGTTATTGTGGTCTGGCGGTGAGAAAACGGAGACAGACAGTAAGAAGATGACCTTCTTTTCCTCGTATTTGAATGTCACTGAGAGGAATCTCTAGAGAGCTGACATTTCTCTGTGTAAACGCCAAAACCTCAATAGTTAGTCTGCATATTTGGCCAGTCCGCCATGCTCTCGCTGGGAATAGCCTAGTTCTTCTTTTAAATCTTGCCCAGAAAAAGGTGGGAGGCCTTTCGTCTGTATAGCAGCTGAGAAGGGAGAGTATCATTAGATTTCAAATTTTAGTGCAGTTCATTACTTAGGCTTGTATGAGGTCAACAACTTTGCATCCTTACTCCCCCCACCCAACTCCCCCCACCCTTTACCCCCCTTTTGCATGGTAAATGGACTCACAGACTCAAAAATAAATTGCACCCTACAAGAAAAGAGTGTCTGTGCGACCCGCAAGGGTTTGCCCCCGGGAAATTGTCTGGCCTGGCCTGGGCTGGAAAACAGATGTTTGTTTGTTGATTATTTGTGTCCCCAGTGTGTATATGGAGGCAGCCGAGTTCAGGGTGGGGCCGAATGCAGGGCTCAGACGAAGCCCAGCGTAGGAGGCTTTGCCCCGTGTTGGTTGTCTGAACAGGTGTCTCCGAGCTTCAGCCCTGCATAGCTGGCATTCCCAGGGTTTTGTTCCTGGCGTGGAGGGTCACTGAGTAGGGAGGAGGGAGGTGTGGGAACTAAGAATGCTATGCGCACAAGACTCAAATCCCAGACTTCATCTAAGCAACCTGCTGATTGAGACAAATGTTTCCTATCATTGCAACAGCCTACCTTGCGTTGGTGAGAAACCTGTCAACAAAATGTTGCACTGTTCATGGCCAGGGACAAAGCTGAGACTTGGCTTCTGTAACTACTTGTCAACAGCAAGGCTATTTTCTTGGGGCTTAAGGGAGGATCGGATACAGTGGTTTAAGACTTCGAATCCAAGCATTAATTTGGATCATTATCAGCTCACTCAGAATCACTATTGCCTTGTCTGAGGTTTTTAAACCTGTTTTAAAGTGTCACTACATCATTGATCTTAGATGTTACGCAAGCAGCATGCAATCACTCTTCTCATTTTGTCTGCCTTGATTACAACAATTTGAAATTTGTGTTCCTACAGGAGTGTACTCTTTCTGAAGTTGAAGAGAATCTAAAGACTAAAGCAACCAGAGAATGTAAAGTGACTTAATAGTGACTGTGTTTCAGCAGCATTAGCTCATAGTGAGTTCTGTGCCTCCTCATCAGGCTCTGGTCTCTGAGCACTGCCTCCTGACATTTTGAGATGAACCTACTTTACTACCAGCCATTGCTAAACTTGGCATCATATGAAATATGAATACAAGTATTTTGTTGCCGTAGCTTAATCCACTTATATGAAGTCTGTAGCCAGACATTAAAACGTTTTTCATACTGCATATTTCTCCAATTTCTTCAGTGTCAGATTTATGCATGATTACACTTGAGCAGAGGGTTGGATTCCTTGTTGTAAAATTGACCACTAGAAAGTGATAAGATTATATATAGAGATGCACCGATCAACTGGCCAGGGACTGGAATTGGCCAGTTTTCAGCGTGCTTGGCCCAGACTGAAGACCAGCCGTCCAGTCTTCTGTATCTCTGATTCTAAGCTGGTCCGTTGTACTCATGCGCCACAGGTCACTACGCACAGCGGTGCAGCCAATTACGTTGCAGCTGCATGCTAACAAGTTCTTCACCAGCATCCTCTCCTGGCTTTTCTTGGTATGAGCAGTGAAAAGACCAAAGCAATTATGAAAATTATGGAATTCATGACCCTGTATGATCAGCTGATCTCCATAGTTGAGAATCGAGGCGTCAGAAATCTGGTAAATTATCTTTCTAAGCATACTGTAAAATAATATAAGTAACTGACATTTCTTTTGTTATATAAATCTGTTGCGCCTGCTTTAGTTTGGTAAAATGAAATATGTCAGATAAAGTTGGATATACAGCTCATTTTCAGTTAATCGTTATTTGTTGCTCTTTCCAATTGCTTTGAGAGGAAAATGCAAATTTTAATAATTTCTTTTATCATGAAAGTAAAATTTTGCATTGAAGAAAATTTGATTTTTGTTTGAAAATTGCAGCCGGCAAAAATTGGTATCGTCAGGTTACAGAAAAATGGAAATCAGAATTGGCCTAGAAAACTGCAGTCACTGCACCTCTGATTATGTAAGCAAACCTTCAGAAACCAGAAGAACAAATTTACCGTGAGTGTAAGAGATCAGAGATCAGAGTGAGCGCTCTGATTTGGTTTAATGCTGACTGTAGAAGTCATTGTTATGGTTCTGTTGAATTTAGCAGCATACAACATACGTCCTTTTACCCACTGATACATCAGTCCTTCCATCTATTTGCTCATCCATTCATCTAACTGTTCTTTTATTCATTCTTTTACTCATCCAGCCACCTGTTTTTCCATCGTTCCGTTCATCCATCCACCCTGCTGTCCATGCATAATCACCATCCATGGTATCACTAATCTGAGTTGCAAGTCCACAGTGGACTTGTGAGCCTCCTGCTGCCCTGATGCAAAGATTAAAGTGATGTACTTGGTGGGGGCCTGGCAGGTTCAGTGTTGATGAGCATCACCAGCAGTGATGCTGTGTTGTTTTGTCCCTTGCCCGGCCTATAGAGGCATAGGGTTTCCCTCAGCACCTCACAAACCTCTTTAACTCTGTGGAGGAATGAGCCACTAAGCAGATACCAGCCACCAGACACCTGCTTTGGCTTCAGTGTAGTCCGGCTCCAATGCAGTTCTCGCCGTGCAGACATGCTGCCTTCCTGACACACTGTAGAGAATGCCGAGAGGCTAAGTGAACAGCGGTAACATTAATAAATGTACTGCGCGTGGCAAAACAACTCCTACTCTGAACCCTCTGGGAGAAGTTAAAGTTATAATGTTTTACGGCACGAGTGGTTGGAAAATGTGGTGTGTTGTTATGGGACACTATTTTACTCCAGCTTAAACTATTAGAAGCTCCACTTACAAAGTACAGTGGTCTTCTTATTCAGATATATGTGTAGCCTAACTCTAGTGGTGAGCTTTGGGCTAACAGGAACTGCTGCAATTTGTTGCAGTGGGAATACTACACAAAATGCCTTGATCTTAATCTTGCAAATGAGATGTTCACCAGTTTTTGTAAGTAGAAACACTGCTGAATGGCTGCACATTCAAGAGGAGACATAATGTACGTCTGCAACAGCTTGTAGCCAATTTGCCAGCCACCGGTGAGGGCTATAGCCTTACATAGCGAGGCAGTGGGTCCACTTGACTGACAACAAGCTTATTTGTGAAATGCTGTTTTATTTATGAGGGTTTTCCATGCATGGCCCCTGCCTAGTATTACTATGCCTGTCCCCCTTATGGCACCCCTGTGAATAATTCAACAGAGTTGGTCTGAACAGAATCAAAATAGGCCAAAGTGGGTACTTGCTTGGGACACTGTCCAGTAAATCACAACAACCGCTGAGCATTTGTGTAGCTGTGGTTAGTATTTGTGTTATTATTGTGGACTTTAGGCTTTCTCTGAAGTATTGTCAAGTATGCAAACAAGTGCATTACAGCTGAAGGTAAGGCACTGGTCAATATATCACTCACCATGTGTCAGTGTTATGGTGCTATATTAATGAACCATATGGTTTCACTGTTAAGGTATCCTGTGTTGATATTTGGAGTGCTCGGTGAGCTTGGTTACCATATACTGGCAGTCCTTTGACATGTTTTCCTTCCTTGCCTTGATCTCTGAAGATGACAGCAACAGAAACTTGACCCGGCATGCGGCATAAGATACTGAGACTGTAATTCATCTGAGGGTAATGAGACCACGGTTATGTTGTAACGCACACAGTACAAGCTGATGTCACCACCATCTGCTCCTTTCTTGCTGTGAGTGTTTGTTTGTATCAAATGACAGCTACAAGCTTTTTCTCTCACAAACAGTGCAATTTTTGTCAACATGATTTGTAACAGCTGTGGGGTCTTTAGGGGAAGGTCACTGTAAAAGTAATATAACAGGAGAGGAACTGAACCCCATTTGAACCTTAAGAACGGCCTGTGCTTTTTCTGTGCTGTCCTGTGGTCAGGCTTTGACCACATTACTCGTCTTGGCCTCCTAGCTACGGCAATGTAAGCACTGATCAAACATGATAAGGGGAGAAAAGGGCAGATGGTCCAGAGTTGCTTACCTCTCTGATTACATTCTCCCTGTAAATCTAACGTCATTTAACAACGTTTACTGTGGGATGGCTGCATTCAGTTAAACCATGTCTCAAGATACCTGTTCCCCCACTGACGTGATTGCAGTGTACCCACTGATTTGTTAAAACAGGACTGTGACAGTGCTTGGGGTCATGTAGAGGCCTAGAATAATGCAGATTAGTCTAAGAGGGTTTTCTTTTAGTTGGCATGGACTCCGTCCAGACAGCAGCACTGGTTTTCACTGGCTAAATCCCCCCTTTGTGCATGGGGTGTCTCAAGTAGTGTCAGCTGTAGCTCTGTACTCTTGTGGCTGTGTCTCCTGTCCCTTCCTGCTGGCTACTGGTCCCCTGAGGCTGAGTTGTCATTTGCCTGTTAACATTTCTAATTTGCCTCTCGACTGCCCTCAAAGGCACGTAAAGGTTTGGTTGGCAAAAGGAGCCCTGTGTGCATGTGTGTGTCAATGCATGCTTTTGTCTCTGAACTTGAAAGCATGTTCTCAAGCTTCTGTGTGTTTGTGTGCGTGTATCGGACAGGCTTTCAATTTTCTTTAGTCCACTTGGCTCAGTCTCTTGTCTGTTCCCTTGTTGCTCATTGAGTGCAATTACAATGATTTAACTGTGAATACCCCTTTACAGCAACCTATTAGAACCATTAACTATGCAGTCGTCGCTCTTTGATGGCTTAGCCCACGTGATTAAACTATTCGATCTGGATGATGGCAGACAAGGGGATAGGATTATGAGCTACCTGAGCCAATGGGACTCTGTGTGCTATACTCTGTGGTCTGTTTGTCATGTAAGTTACTTTATTTAAAATTTAACAGTATCCCCATTAGCTCATGTTAGCCATTACTTATGTCAGCCAACAGACAAGTCCAGTATCTAAGTAATTCAGTTTTAACTTTCTTTTCATAGGATGGCATCATGGCAACAAAGTCACCCACCATTACATGACTTGCGATGGTATGGTGAGGCTTAATAAAGGCACGATAGTATCAACTTGAACAAGCTGTGTCAAAGAGGCTTATGTAACTTTTGAAAGAAGAAATAGCACATTGTCCCTCTCATAAAGGGGTGAAAATGAGATGATGAGATGACCTTCCTACAGTGGACATTTTGCCTTACTTAACAGGAAAAGCGCAGGTGTTACTAAAAATATTAATGACAGCTCTGGTCTATTCTAGTCCAACTCAGTTAAGATAATGTGTTCATTTACGGTATTGAGACTATAAAACTGAAGCGGATGAATGCAGTTCGGCCAACTGTAATGTTTACACCTGTTTAACACCACCATTTTCTTGTCACCATGTATTTTTGTTAACACCAACATCTAGTAGCAGCGCTTTCCGTGCCTGCTAACCAGTTTCCGGGGGAAAACTGAGGAATGGTTGATTTCAGCAAGTAGCTCATTTGGGTGTCTTTAGTGTCCTCAGAAACATCTGTTGTGCTGTTTATGCATTTCTCATGTTGTCGTTTACTTGTGTTTGTGTTTGATTTGCTGTTGGTGCTTCTTTCAAATGTGACTTATGCGTTGTTGAATCGGTCAAGACCTTTTCCTCATATTGCTTGATTTTTTAACTTTTTGCCTGTCTGTGCTATTTAAAGTTGTGGTGTGATGGGCTCTTCCAGACACTGAACCTGAACATTCTGCTTGCTTTTTTAAGTTAGGTAGCATTTACCAGTTTTCAGTTTATGATAATCAGTTTTGCCACAACAGACGTGAAATGTCCAAAACAAAACCAGTGTGTATAGCTACCATAATTTGAGCTTCACGTTGCTATAGATGTAATTTTGTATTTGCCTGTTATTTAAGAAGCATCTTAAGATTCAAACAGCTGTAATCTTTCTCTGCTCATATTGTACCCTCATATCAAAGAATAGACTTCTCTGCTGACATATTCTTTAGTTCACCACTAATTGCTAAGTAACCTTATGGGAATGCCTTTGAGTGGAGGTTTTTGGCTCTGGTGAAATGAAAGTGTGATATTTATAGCTTGTTTTGGATTGTCGAACGTTGATAACAGAGGCCATGTGGTGTTTATGCAGCAGTGTGTGTAGGAGTAGTAGTCACTTTGTAATGGCTGTGTCTGCAACATAATGCAGTTTGTACTGTTGGTTTTGATTTGAATAGAGTTTGAATAGATGGGCTCTGTAGGGTGGAGCTTGGGTTTGGTTCAATGGGTCGCAGTTTGTTTGTAGTGCATAGTACAATATGTTAAAGTTCTGCTGTACATGTCACTGGATAACTCGAAACCTACAGCAGATGTGATGCAATGTTTTTACTTCATTTCAAAGTCACTAAGCGGTAGAAGTAACAAGACATCCACTGTGATAAATTAAAGACAAATAATCATTGAAGTAATAGTCTAGTGATGGTTCCTGAAACTGAAGTTTAAATGTCTTTTTGACGGAGTCAGGTGCATGAGATTACCAACACCAATAATTACCAACATGCTGTCAGTTTCTTTGTTCTCTTCCATACCCAGACTCTTGCAGTTGATCAGTACAATGGCTCTTGTAATGCTTTTTCTGTCCACCCAGCTTCATCTCTTACTTCCGGGGTCGCTGGCACCAGATAGAAACAAAGCAGCTCTTTCTTTTGAAGTCTTCCCTTCAGTGGCTGGATGCTAATCTGACTGACCATCAGCAGCTTCTGTCATGGTCAGGCAAAGGCAGATACAGAGAGAAAGCACTGAGATAGATAGCAAAGGAGGGGTGGCATGGAGGGTGATGACTGGAGCTTTTGGCATCTGGTGAACAGAGGAGTATTGTGTGCCAGTGGGCCATTGTGAAACAGACTGCTTCTTTACAGGATGGAAGTGGTGTTAAAGCTTCAGAAACTTGTGAGGAAGATCTGCCAGGAATGTGTTCAGCAGCAGTCCACCTGAGAACAAGATGCCCTCTACCAGTGGACTGTAAAAGTTGGTCTCATGTGTGATATCATCATTGAGCAAGGTTAATATAGGAACACTAGTCACAGTGTCAATAGTGGTTGCAGAGTTAAGGATGGTGTAAAAAATGCAGTAAAAAAGGCTTACATTACATTATTACAAATAGAAAGAAACACATCTCTTTACCTTATCAGTAAGAAATCATTTGTGGCATTTTTTTGTCCAGTTATCAATGTTACCACCACCAGAGAGAAAGTAACACAGATATGTGTGCATTACAAATCTTGCAAATGTCAAAACAAACCCGGAGATGAAACACTGTATGAAAACGTAAACAGTAGATCCCTTGTGCCGGATTACTTTATAATGCTTCTCAACTAGTCTCTGTAGTTCTCACCACAGTGCACTTTCTATTCCAAACAAACGCCACAGCACCTGGTTTTGCTGACAAGCACAACTTCAGCCAGAAGGAGGAACTAATAAACAGTGAGAACAGCTTGTGAAGTGTTTAGAATAAAAATACACAGACTCTTGGGTTGTGGTGGCTGAGGGCTGAGCACCCCTGACATACGACTTTAGGTGGTAAGCTTCGGCCTCTGTATGTTAGTACACCTCAGGTTTTTGTCAAGGTTGATCCCAGTTTGAAAAGCCGTGTGAGACAGTCTTCCTGTAGGAGTACAATGAAGTGCCCTCTCTGGTATGCTGGTGCTTGAATTCTCCCATTACCAACAGCCTAGACTTGTATCTGCCTGGATTAATTTGTACACTATAATCCACTTGACAAATCATCAGCCATGTAGTTGTATACTCCTTGTTCCCAAGGTGTCGGTTTATTGGGATGGCAGATCATAACTGAGGAGACATTCATGAATTCTACACAGTTTGCATTCTCCAGCAGTAACATTTGCATTCCTGTAAAGGCACAGGAATGACGTAAATTGGAGCATCTTTACCTGGTAAGGGAGTCTCATCTGACACCAAATGATGCCTCATGGAGAAAGCTCCAGTTTGTAAACACAGTAATTCTCAGCAGGGAATTAAAAACCTCAGTATCTATTTTAGAACACTCCACACTGGCTGACACATGCAGGCATTGCCAAAAATGAAGCCACTAGTGAAAAAGAGATGATTTGAATCACAAAAAATGTTGAGAAAAAGTTAGTGTCGAGCCCTGTGGATTCCAATAACCTCTCATACCACAGCACTGAAGATCTAAGTTTTCCTGACAGTGATGAGTCTTCAACAGGGTTGAAGGGGAAAGCTGGTAAATGTGTCCTCAACAAATGGATGTGTCTAAGCAACTGTGACAGAAATGCTTGCTGTTTAGGGTGAGTGTGTGTGTATGTAAATCTGTGTGTGTATATGTATGTGTGTATTGGGCTATATTTGCAGAGTGTGTGGTTAAGGGTCAGTTCGCCATGTCCTGTCAGTCACATCGGTGGCATCTTTTGCACTCTGTTTGTTTTATGGCCTTGTAGTTAGCCAAAAAAATCTGTTTTTAGGGATCAATTAAACACATTAACTGAAAAGCAATGACTAATTTTTTTTTCCACTATATACACTATATACTATTTAACATTCCGTACTGATACACACAATTTCATCTTTGTCATTTGTTTGAAGGTCAGCAAAGCCTAGTAAGGTCTGGAAAATACTTTAGTAGGTCTATGTGATTTAGACAGCTGCAGAAATGAATGGGTTGTTGTGTAATGAGGTAGTGTTTCACTGTGTGGAACCATTCACAGAAATAAGGATTATCACTGGCAGCGCTGGCCATCCCTGTCACACCCGTCCTGTGTGTGTGTGTGCATGCAAAAGTAGTCTATTTGCCTTTGTATATTGGGGTTGCATTTTAATTGTCAAAAATAATTTCAGCAAGATGTGTGTGTGTATGTCCACTGGTTACAGCGAAGTTTTGCAGATTGCTTCATTTCTCAGCATTATCTCATTCTCGCTGATGATAGCAGCCAGGTACTCCTCCACTGACTTGCTAAGGATATTTTCTCAGCCAGTCATGAGGTTATTTCCAAGAATATGTTATCCAAAAAAAGTCAAGAAGTATCAATGTGTTACAGAGATCACTGCTTCCTATTTGCACACTCGTATCAGGGAAATGTGGATTGGAAATGTATTTGTGAATTCATATTTTTATACCTGATGTATTCATACAACAGTGACCTTTTAGCTTTTATCAGGCTGGTTCTCTCTCCTCTGTTGGCGAGCTGATTAGTTCCAGTCTGAGAGAGTTTATTTAGCATTTGCGAAGTTCATGAACTAGGCAGTTCCCTCCTGAGTCACTAGGTTCCCAGTTAGGCCCAAAAGTGGTTTCAGTAATATAAGGCTTCTGCGCTGTAAAAGGTCAAGAAAACCAGGGACGCAGTAACAACATTCATTCTGGTTGCACCGGTGACTAAAATGACTCCTTAAATTTCATAGGAAACCAAACAAGGCAAACTGAAGAGGTGTTAAAACACCATGCAGTTTGGTAATGTATGATTCTGTTCTGTTGTTCACTTCTGTATAACTTAACCTAATTAAACGTTTTAAGAGTAAAAATCAGCTATCGAAATCGGAAAATTGCTTTTATGCCGTTTTTCATTAATGCATTATAAAAAGTCCATGGAAGAATTTGAAAAAAAATGAGAGATGGTTTTGCTTCTTCTTCTTTTAGTTTTTTTAAGTGACTTATGTTCAATAGGAGATGAACACACATTCAAGTAATATACCTTTGGTATGTTACTTAAATGTGTGTTAATATCCCTTTGGTATCAGCTCTTTCTGCCTTGAGAGAGAAGACGAAACTTATGACATCCCATGCCATCCCATACCATGTTTTTACATTAAACCTTGCTATATGTGAGCTTTGGGAAGACTCATCTTTTATTCTTTTATTCAGTCATTTAGAAAGTTTCATGTTTTACTCCAGGCCTAGCAAACTGCTTTGCAATGTCTCCAATTTCACTGACAAAAGCAGCAGTGAGATGACAGGGAAGCTTTGGTAGGAAGTGATACCTCTCCACTGAAGTGGAGGAGGAAGTACTGGCTGTGTGTGTGTGTGTGTGTGTGTGTGTGTGTGTGAGAGAGAGAGACAAGTGGAGATAAGAGTGAGTGAGTGATGTTGGTGGCAGGGAAATTTGATGAATTGGTGCGTGTGGGATTTTCTTCCTCTGGTGTGTGTGTATGTTGTTATCAGGCTGCTGACAGGTGCTGCTTAGCCACTTATAAAGGCTGTTATAGACAGTTGGGATCATTATTGTCCAGGCAAAATGTCTTTCAACTCGGGCAATGCACCAACATCTAATGGAGCACAATGCTGAAAGGAATTGGAAGCAATTGCCTCAATTACAGGAAGAGTGAATCTGAAACTCAAATTCAAGCAGAATCACACACACATTCAGTCCCTTGATGACCCTTTTCAGTGCATTGTTTGGCCGTCACTTCAGGCCCCATGATATTTAAATGAGGTGAGTCACATTTAGAGTTTGGGGCACCCTTGATGATACTCAAAAGAGGTATTGTTCTTTGCGCCGCCTCCCTATTTTATGTCTGCTCTCTTTTTCCTAGCAACCAGAGCCCATGCAAAATGATAAGGGGTACCGGGAAATGGGCTTACACACACCCTTATGTTCACTCTAATATGTCCATGTACCGCATAGTGGGGTGAAGGAATGTGTTAATTGATGGAGCCAACTGAGAGATAAAGGAGGAGGGCCTCTCACACAATAAGTGAGCACACAGAGAATCATCTCTGGGTTTTATACTTAATCATCCTGTCATCTCTTCCCTGTTCCCTGCTTCAGGTGAATTCATCACACCAACACTTAACCAGCGACAGGGAGCAGCTGAGCTATCTTACTGCACGTAAACCCGATACTGCTGTTTGTCTTTCTCCTTTCTCAGAGTCTCACTGCTGATTGCATTTAATAACTCGCCCATTGTTGGTTTGGTTCTCATTCTGAGGAGTGAGGAATGACCATCAGAAAGTGAGTCAATTGAAACACAGGAAAGAAAGGCTTATGATGAAGCATGCATGTTTTCATTTGAGTGAAGCTCTCAGTAGTCCAACTATGAGAAATTTCACTTCTTCAAGTGCCCAGTTCTGCTTGTTGATGTATTTAAGTAATTTAGGTTTACAACTGAAAGGCTTATTGTGACATGAGGACCACCGACCAAATACAAATTGAAGAATTAACACGCTCATGACAGAATGACCACATTGCTGTCATAAAGAGAGGCAATAATGGATATAATAAAGCAATTTTGCAGTCCCTTTTCTTAAGATGTCACAGTGTTGCTTTTGTTTAAATTCACAAAGAAAAAAGAAACTTGAGATGGAAGCACACACCCTGTGTATGTTCTCACTTCATCTCACCTGGCCAGTTGCTGCTAAAGCGTGCAGGCTTGTTGGAGTGTCAGTTTCAGAAAGTTACGAAAACTTTTCAATGTGAGAAGGGTGTGGATGGAAGGGGATTTTAGGAAGCAATCCAACAGACTCTTCATTTTGAAACTTACAGATGCCTTAAGCAATTTTGGTTTTCCTTTATTATGTTTTGCAGTGAAGACAAACATTTTAGTCATGATTGGTGGCTGTTTTGAGTGAGTCATGGTTGGGGAAGAGATGGGTGACTGAGGACCCAAGTGTCACAATTTGGGCTCCAAAATAGTTAAGACACTTCAGAAACCTTAAAGGATTGTTGTTTATTCTCAAGAGGTCAGCACACACAGGATGTTACTGATGTTGTTTTGTGACAACAGAAGGTAGTTTGTCTAATGTAATAAGTGTCCCTGCATGCCATATTATGCCATATTAAGCCATGGAATGAATGAATCTCATTTCCTCATTCTCTTAGAAAGTTAAGGCTTCAGGGCTTTTTATCCCATAGTAGACCGTGCAAATCACAACTAAAACATTTTTGTGGCCATTCTAACACATTGCAGACAGGCCTGTTTTCACAAGTCATTGCTTGAACTATCTTACTCTGGTTCCAAAAGGATTATGAACTGGTTTTTCACAGAGTGCACAAAACTTGTACAAACGTGCCGATGCCTTTTGTCTGAAATCAGATCCATCAAATGTGTTGTGGAGCTGGATAGATGTTCAGATCACGTTATAATCCTCTTTTCTTGCTCCGTCAGGCTCTGCCGAGCCTCTGCTTGACACTCATTTGATCAAGAGTCAGGAGGGCAGGAATCTGCGGCCAGACAGGGGCACACACATACAGAGTCACAGCGATGCTATAAAACCCATCATCATTTTTGCTTACCCTCTTTACCCTGCCACTCTACTGTAGAACTCCTCTGACTCTAGAAACAGACCCCGGTCTTGTCACGAAGCCCTCCTCATCGCCTCGCCAATCGTTTAGCTGGAGGGAGACAGCCTGGACATCTTTACGTTTTACTGTGGGACACATTTGGGTCTTTTCTACACCTTCAGAGTAGAAGAGAAGCAATGCAAGGGCGATGCCAGGATTAGCCTGAGCTCCTGTTGCAGTTGGCGCCGCTTCATACAGCGATTGTGTATGAGTTTTCGAGTACATGCACGTCTAATCACGGGGAAAATCAGAGTTTAACGACTTTGTAATGGGTCTCTATCAAGGCGAGCGATCAGGCTGAAGGAGATTTGTTAAGGCCAAAGGCTTGGCACCCCTTTGCCCTTGTGCACCCAGGACACACACACACACACACACACACACACACACACACACGGTATTACCCTGCAGGCTGACCTGTGATCTCTGACACTCTATTATGGCTGCTGTCACCATGCCAGGGGACGCAACGATGATACTTCTGTACTGACAGCATGCCGTGTGTGTGTGTGTGTGTGTGTGAGAGAGAGAGAGAGAGAGAGAGAGGGGGACTGCTTTGCTCTGCTCTGCTGTGGAAAATGCTGTTTTGCAGTTTGAAGTCAACTCAAGGTCAGGCTGTGTGTCTTTGCGGATTATGAGTCTGAGTTGTCAGGATCGATTCTATTGATCCATCCCATCTTCTCACAGATGTGTGTGTTTGTGATCATGTCCAACCTCTCTAGGGATAATAAAATCATGACAGTGTGATGTGCTGAAAGGATTATGAGAAGTATTCCCACACTGTCCTACACAGACACTTAGCCTCGTTTGACACTGTCTCATTCACTGTGTGAATAAAGTTTCCAAGTACTGTTTTAAGGTCGCCAGAATTTTAAACTTTGATCTTTTACCAGTATATAAAATGTTACTTAATATTTATTTTGACATGCACACCAAATAATAATAATAATAACAATAAAAATAAAAATAAATAACAGTCCACAGACTGTGCTGGTACAGAAAGTGCATACCAGCACATTTGTAATAATGTTAATATGTGGGTAGCTTAACAATATGAATGAAAACATAAATCCGTTTGTTATAGCTTCAGCACTTTCAATAGTATTAAAAACAGCTTTTGTGTAGTTTTTAAACACAAAAAAGATTGTATATTAGAATGTTGTCACAAACAAACAGTTAGATCTTTACATGACTTATCTGCCAGTCAAAACATGGATGGATGAATGGATGGAAGGTATCTCATCATTGCAGGGTGTATTTACTGTATACCAGTTTTTAAGTGAGTGCCTTTGCTTTGGCCGTCTGTCTTCCCGCCTCCGCTCTGTGTCAGCTTGTGGTTGCTGGCGGCTCTGGTGCCAGTCTGGTGCTGCGCTGACCGTGGCAGCCTGGCCGACAGCTGCCTTGTTGCACCCAGAGGAGCAGCTTTAATGCAAAGCTGACCACACACTATCATCACCTTTCTCCGTCTGCTCCATCAGACTTTCTCCATTTGGTGAGAAGTGAGCATCAACAAAGTTACAGCTGACTCCTTAAGCATGTTTGTTTTGTAAACAGTCTCGCTGTACATGATTAGCAAGTTTCAATTTGTACAACAAGGGCATTAGCATTGCCTGCGGTCACTGCAGTCTGCATAATTAACAGGTTAGCCTCCCAGCCGCTACAGAACGAGAGAACACTTGATCTGGTGAAAATGAATTTTTATTTTGCAGACAAGTCATCAAAAAAGAGGGCAGTCAAGTACTCTGAGGTAGCATGGAGGAAAGTGTGTATCTTTATATTTAAGTCTTCATTTTGTGTGGAATATTAATGCTTTAAAACAGGGATGCAGGATACTATACTCATCCAGGGATGCAGGATGATATGCCAAATCAAACCAGTCCACCATTAAGTGGATTGGATTATTGACCATGATGTGACAGATCCATGCTTAATAGTTTGAGTCCCACACAGTAAGGATGGATGAGTGAAACTCAGAGCACTGCTGTTGGATTGGTGCATCTTCAGTTTAAAACACCAACAGCTTTCAGCCTCATCATGGCTATCTTCCTGCCAGCAGTTATCTTGTAGGGGAAGGTGTTTGTTTTTCCTACTTTCCTCAGTTAATGATGGAGGGTCTTGCCATGTGTTTCTGCTTACAGTGCAGGTTGTGTAGGTTGCATGCATATACACTTGAGCTTGCTGTTTGTCATCGGGGTCAGTGTGGGGCTCAGCTGGTGATTGCTGCAGCCCATCTGTCCTCCCGTCTTGTGTGTCCCCGGTCAGGGTCAGGTCTGGGTCACTTCGAGGACTTACTTCACTACTCTCTAGGGGAACATAATGTCCACTCAAAGCGCGTAATGGACAAGTGAAGAAAAGGGGGCAGAATGGTAGAGACTTCATCTGCTGGGTGTGAAGGAGAAAAGAAAGGTGTGTTTGTTTGACCGGAGAGTCTGAGAGTTTAACACAAACCCTGGTCTGTGAGGAGGAGATTGGAGTGGCATTGTCCCTGTCCAGTCCCAAAGGTCTACTGTGATAAGCAATTATTTTTTCTGCTTTTTAACCGTAGCCAGGAAACCAAGGCTTTGATATTTCCTTTAAGGCCCAGATGCACCAGTATTGCTATATATTGGAATCTTCTCCACCTCACGCTGACAATTCTTTTTGCTGGGAAACGAGCACGAACACATGTAGGAAATGGATAACCTTGATTTTTTTTTTTTTTTTTCTTCTGAGTGTGATTTAAATGGCAACAGTAAAGTTTTCTCACCAAATGGTCTAAGTACATGAGAGGACAGGCAGCACTGGGCATGTGTTGCACTTTGTGGAAACTCCCTGGGATAACATTGGTATTCAGCAAAACTCTCTCACTGTCTTTTTTAACTCCCTTATTCACAGACACAGACATCATTTAAACCTGCCCCCTTTTCATAACAGCTTCTTAACAGGCCTTGACTGTCTTTGGGCTCTGTGTGGGAGAGTGAGGGAGTGTGATTGAGGACGAGGCAGCATTGATTATGCTCAGTGGTTTGGAATTCTCCTGCCAGAGTGAGTAACAGTGCGGATGGGAGAGCTGTCACCCTGGCTGATTTACACCTGTAGTTTGTGTCCTGGGCAGGAGGAAGGAGGCGCAGGGCATGACTGTGCCCTGTGTGTGAACGCCTCAAGGAAGCTTAACTCTGGTGGCTGGCATGGTGGTTTGGATGAAGAATGTGGTATATAAAGGGCTGTTACTGTGTAGCAAAAACACATTACATCCTGTTTTTGAGGAGGTTGTGAATAGGCTTTCTTTGCCTTTTTGTGAGGAAAGCCACTGGACAATCACAAATATGACTATAATGATTACATCTTTCCCTCTTCTGCCTGATGCATCTGACTCTCATTTTGCATAAACTGTTTTTGAAATGAATACTGAGCGTGGAGTAAAGTTCTGATTAAGCTGCATTATTCCAAAATTCCTTAATTATTTAGAATCCAGTATCTGTTCTGATTTGAATGGACACATCCTCAGTGCAGGGCATTTGTTTGCCCCTCTGAAGTCCGTTATCTGGCACAAATGATGCAACATCACCAGCTGGGTGGCATCTAATAATTGTTTGTTTTCTATCATAAGCAGCTTAGCACCAGGATTATCAGTCGCTACAAGTGATGTTTTTGTGCCACAGCAGGAGGGATGTGGCATGCGTCTTATTTTGTAAGCTGAAACATGAAGGTTAACTCATTATTCCCTCTCAGTCTCACGTCTTTGTCTCCGCTCAGAGGAGGCTGGAGCACCTGTGCTGCTGGTGGAGCAGGGCGTGGCTCTTTCTGATTACTTTTCAGTGTCCGCAATAGTGAAAACACTGTTTAAACACCTGTGTGGTGCAGGTGAAGGACAAAGACGGATTGACATTATGCTTGTGAATCATAATTAGTGTGGAAAAGCAGTTTCAAATCTGATTTTAGAATTTAGTCTATTTAAATATGTACACTTTTAAGGGATGTATTAGATATAATGTGGATTAACAAAATAAAATTCCTGTTTTTGACTGCTAGTTTTGTTATCTGGTATCTGATGCATGTGAATGTCTTGCTGCTTTTGGGACTGACTCTGATCCTCACTTATTTTAAACCTCAAAATAACTCACTGAGTATGAAGGGTTGTGCTAGTAGCTCAGGTCCCAAAATATCACTTAAATGTTTATGTTTCCATCTCCTCTGATAGCATGTACAGCATGTACAGTGCCTATAAAAAGTGTTCACCCCTTTGGATGTTTTCCCCTATTGTTGCATTTATAATCAATGTCAATACAGTTTGGCTTTTTTTCACAAAAATGTACAAAAAAACCTTATTGAAAACAAAATTTCTACAAAGTAATGTCAATTAAATAAAAATATGTAATGTACAATAAGTGATCGCATAAATATTCGCCCGTTTTAAAGTGACAGACTGAAATCTGTTTTCACTTTAACATTTAAGAGTTTGTGTGTGTGTGTATAGATTTTTGTCAAAAACAAAAGCCAAATTATAATGGCTATAATTCAGTCTATAAAAGCAATAAAAGGGGAAAACAACCAAGGGATGAATCCTTTTCAAAGGCACTGTATATTTGGGTCTTCATAAGTGTAACCTAACTGGGTATCCAACTTTGGCCCTCTCCGTCCACTCTCCGGCTTTCCTGAGGTCCTAGCTGTGCCACCTGAGCTCCAATAAACTTCCCCTTTCCCTGTTTTCCCCGGGGCAGAGCCGATCTCATACAGAGGAGTCAGAACTATGGCTACACATCAAATTTCTTAAGAAACAGCCACCATATGATCTTAAAATCCTATTCCATTCCATGGGCAGGTTGTTGTGTGGGTGCCAGCAGCACCTCTCTGATATCTGTACAAATATAGCTCAATAAGCTCTTCTAATTATTAAAAAATGGTCATCAGTGTGCTTGCAGTGAGCTTTGTAACTGTCACACATGGCAAATACTCAATGTTGTTTAATCTTTATTTACATAATCTTTGATCAAATATTTACTTTTGTTTATTTAGATAAAGTTTTAAAGCCTGTTTGCACTTAGACAACATTTAGCATTTTTTAAAGTTTTAATGTTTTCGAAAAGTTTGGCTTCTTTTGTAGCTGCACACTCCGGTGTGACACCTGTAGAGCTCAAACAGTTCTGTGTGATCCTTGTTTTGTTGATAGGGATCTCTTTTAAAAGGTTGTTGGTTCCAATATATATACTAAGTGGAACCTTTCTATATGTCCGTATTTGTCTATAACACATATTTGGCTTTTCTGTACTGCCGTTTCTTGTTAGTCATCGGCCAACGTGGACCCGTTTCTGCAGCATACCAGCATCAGCTGATCACCTCTCCTCAGGATTGCAGCCTCGGCAGTGAAGCTGGCCTCACGTGACAAGTTTTCGTGCCTGGAGTCCATAAATTTAACACAAATGCTTGTTGATAGTGTAAGGGATTATTTTTAGCGGCAGTGAAAGCTAAAATGAGTTATTTTTGTCTCAGAGTGGGCCAGACAGCATTAGAGTGGTTAGATAGACAGCTTACAGGTGGACTGATGGGACTTAGTGAGTTTTGCACTCTTTTTTTTTTCACTCTTTCTCTCTTTTCTTTTTCAAAATTTTTCACATCTGTTTTTACCTGCGTCCCACCCTCTTATCTGTCATTCTTTTGACTGTTTCCATCTTTCTCCTCCAGCGACCAGCTCCATCAATTATACATCTGGCTCACTTCCACTTCCCGCTGCAGCTCTGTTAACATGTGCTGCAAACACACACAGCGGGTGTGCATGTGTGTGTGTGTCTATGTGCACGAGAAGCGCTTGACTTCACCCTGCTGGCCCCTGTTACATCACTGCTTTCTTATCTGTTTCATCCCATTTGTCCGTCTGTCAAACCAGCTGTCTCTCTCTGTGTCACCCGAGCACTCCAGGTAGAGTAACTCACTCCAGCAGAAACTGGTGAGGATGTAGGTTACCCAGCAACACTGGCATTTAGAAGGACTTTGAGATTAGTGAGGCTTATGGCTACCTGCTGTCCTCTGTCTGTGCCTCCCATTGCAGGTGCATTGCTATTTGTAGCTCAAGTCACTCATCTGAAAATCTGTCATCATCTAATTAATGTCAGTGGAAGGTGGAGTTACAGATTACAAATATGTATAGTATTAGGATTAATGCAGTGGCCTCTCCCTCTCTATAAATAAATGCACTCTCATTTAGGCACGTCGGCTCCTGTAGGGCTTAAGTAAAGCGATAAAGCACTCACATCAGTCATATTTTTTGATTAAGCAAAGTGTTTTTTGCCCCTTTGTTCATAGTACCACAAAACCCGGTCCATTCATTGTCTTGTCTTTCCATCCATTGGATCATTAATTCTGCCATTTCATGTCTAGGATTAATTGATTTGGTCATGAACAGGTCTGTGGTGACCCTTCATGCACACTGTGTGTGTGTATGTGTGTGTGAGACAGTGGAATGTGTGAGTGGCGACTGATAGTGACTGTGGCCTCCTCTTTCTGTTAATGGATGAGAAAGAGACAAAGAGCTGTTGTGTCTGTATGGGAACCGGAGAGGAGAGATGGGAGGAGGACAAAGAGGTGTTAAGACAAGGAAGTAGTTGAGAGTGCAGTCCAGGTCTGCAGCTAATGATTATTCATTTTTATTTTCATGCATTCCTGATTCTTGTGAGTAAGCCTGAGGTAACGCCTTCAAATTATAGGATTTAAGATGTATTAGTACCGTTTTGACTTGTCAGTAGGAAAAGCACAGGCGTTGCTGACAACGTGAATATAAAACAGTCACAGTTCAAGCACACATTCTTTAACCTTCATGTGACACAATTAAATAGGAGCTTTAAAGAATCCTCACTATTTATGGCATTATATGTCACATCAGTAGAAGATGTCATTTGTCAGTAGGCCAATACTGTTTTTAATTTCTTATTGCATCCATCGATTTGCTGAACAGCAGGAAGTATTGATAAATCATTTCTGAAACAGTGGAATCATAAAACTGGAATTAAAACTATTGGAGCGTTTCACGTCAGGGAGAAAGCAGTTGAGAACAGTCAGTGTGTTGACATGATAGAAATGTGTTGCAATACAGTATTATTTCTGTGTTGAGATATGACTTTATAACAGAATTTTCTGTGTGCAGCCCAAATTACAAAACCAACAAAAACAAAACATTCTGTGTGTGTATGTGGCGGCCTGCCGCCAGTGTGTGGCCCCTCCTTTGGTTTAGTAATAATGGGGCCTTGGCAAGCAGTGAATGAGATTACTGGTGCTCATCTTTGCAGGCACCCTGAGGCACATCAGAGGTCATGATAAGAATGGAGACATACATACAGCTGGGCACACACACACAATCAAACATGCACAAAATGTTTGCTACTTTCCATACTATTTTTTCCCTTCACAATGTGAAGAGAAGATTTTTTTTAGTGTATAGAGGGCTCCATCTAGTGGCCATGTGCTGTCACTACATTTTGAAAGGCTACAGCACTGTGTTATTTGTTATATCACTTATCTGGTTAGAGTGGTATTCCATAAAACAAATAAAATAAATCACATAAATTAAAAATAAACATTTTCTATTCTTATTTTTATTAACCAGAATTCCCATCATATATGGACATTTGTGGAATGACATGCACTGCAGGAACTGAAGTTTTTTAATCTTGTCCTAAATCAAAACTCATTATGAGTCAGTGGGCTTCACGGTGTGTACTGTGTACAAGACAGCATGTACTTGATTTGTGGGAAGGAAATTAAAGTCCTCTGGCAAAGCTGAGGTATATTAAGGGATTTTGCTATAAATCATTTCAAAATGTATTGTGCAACGTGTTTAATAAGTTCCTTATTGGTATGATAAGAAATCAAGGCAGAGTGTAGTAATGTTCATGTCTAACATGTCTAAAATCATTAAGAAGAGCATCAAAACTAACAAAATGACTTTTCCTAGATCTAAAGTTTGTAGTTAGTTTGTAGTGGACTTCTTTAAGTGTTATTATTAAGCTTTTGGAGTGTTTTTGTTATTATCAGCCTTTCTGAATTTTGTTCACAGATGTAATAATAGTTTAAAATGAATTTTTTTTTTTAATTGGAAAATTTTATTTCTTGGGGACCTGAGTGCCCCTGAGTTTTCCACAAACAAAAAAAACATAATAGGAAACTAGAGAAAACACCATTTTTATTTACAATTTAGTGTGTGTGTGTGTGTGTGTGTGTGTGTGTGTGTGGGAAGGGGGGTGGCATTGTGGAGCATTGTGAGCCTTTAGGCAGGAAAATAAACTCGTGTTTCAGGTCCGTTCAGGTGAGCTGTTACACCTGGTGGGTGGGTGTCTTCCTGTGTGGGCGGATTTAGTTTGTGTGCACCCTAATGGTGCAGTGGGAGTGCCCGCTGCTGCATGCGAAACTGTGCTTCTGTTGCAGGAAGAAACTTTCCTGGTAAGTCCGCACACAGCTTTTGTGCCTTTCTCTTTGTTGTTTTTGCTTTAAAACTTGGTAGTTTCACATTTCTAGTTACATACTCATATAGTTTGTTTTGTAAATTAAAGTACCACACATAACACAGAGTAAATAATTTGAGCTAGCACTATTATAATGGGCTTGTCTCAAAACCACACGCTAATCTAGAGGTGGGAGCGTCGGAAGGTAACACAGTATAAAGTTTTTAGAGCAGGTTGACATATCCACCAGACGTTCATTGTGGTATTTGGCAATATATACGTACTGCACTAGAGGCTCCTAGTGTGTCACATTTGATTTTCACATCAGATCTACATCAGTGAGTCCTGAATTCTCTTGTAAATTAGATGGATCTCTCTTAAAAGCATTTTTTAAGTACAGTGAGCCACTCCAGCCGGTTGTGTGTTGAGGCAGTTGAAAGGGGAGAGTGACTTCATTCCTCTGGAAAGACAGGTTGACCTAAACACAGATTTATATCTGTGTGTGTGTGTGCTAACAACGCACACACGTTGTACGTGCACCCGAGCAGATGTATTTTATGTGGAAAGTTTGGAGTGCTGATTCTGAGCTGTCAAAAAAAAAAAATCCCACCTGAGACCAAGAGAAGAACGCTCATTTTTCCCATTTCTCTGTAAATCTCTCACACTGGATGAAGCCATTCTTGTCAAAATGCTCTTTTCCTCGTCATGGCTTCGTAGCGCTCATTGATATTCCACGTTTGTTCCTTTAATCCATTTCCATATGCCTTTCTCTTGTATGCATATACTTCTTCCTATTGCTCATGCAATTGCTGCTCCTCCACAGCAGTCAGTCATTCCAGGAACATCAGCCGTGCCAGGTACCGCTGAGTCTTAATTTAAGCAGCCCCAATCCCTCGTAAAGCTAACAGCTATTAACGAGAAGTCGTATGGCACACGCCTGAAAACACAACCCTGTCCCGCCAGCGTCACGCGCCTCATGCTTAATAGGAATCGACGTGGTGACATTTTGGCAGCTCTGCGCTGAAGCAGGAGAAAGACATTATTCAACAATGTGTTTTTCCACAGAAGAAACAGAAAAGGCAAAGGGCTGTCTATGCAGAGCTGGCATCTGGAGGATTTTCAATTTTCTTTTTTCTGGAAACAGTATTATTTCAAAATGTCATGTGGATGAACATTCCCCTCGACCACGGTTTAATACACTGCAATTATGCACAGCCCATTGAAATGTAGTTCCACTGTGTGCCTGTGTGTAAATGAATGATCGCCTTTTACCACAGCTGGACACACTGCAATTATACTCTTATGATTGTGTCATGTATGGTTGTGTGCATGTGGCTGTAACTCTATCTACGTCTGTCTGTCTGACTTTGCACTTTGCGGTTCCTGCAAGCCAATATGATGTAGAGTAGCTGAAATACAAATTGATTTTACATCCAATCTGTCTTCACAGCTACCCCATACCAATACCCTGAAGCTGAAGCCCCCTAATGGGGCGTGAAGTAAAAGAACATAGTTTTCCAGAAAAGGAACAATTATATTTCTTCTTGTAAATCCACATGTTCAGTCCATCTTCTGTCTCGTCAGCTGTGTTCAACTCTTCTCTTTCAAATAGCAACAAGGCACAGATATTTGGAAGCCTTTTTTATGGCTCACTGCCCACTGTTGACCTTTTACGTGAGCACATAAGAGCAATGCAAAAGTCAGATAAGGTACTTTTAAACATGCATCTGTTTTTTGCACACTTTGTGTTTAGTTAACCTGGCAAGTCTGTAGCCTTGGATGCTGCCATGGTGCAGGAATATGAAGAAGTAGGCGGTAGTGCTTACAGAGAAATCATGTTTTCATCATCATTTCAACTGTTCACCCCGTGCATTTACACTTAGCATGTGTGCGTTTGAGCAATCAGATGGAGCCCTTGATACATGTCTCATGCATTCACATCATTTGGTTAATCAGCTAGCCATCAGGTTAGCCAGCATGGTGGCTCAGGAGAACAGAGCTAATATGGGCGCTTAATATTATATTAATATTAATTTTATTTGATATTCATTTAACTAAACAAGTCATGTTGTCATCACAATACTGAACAATGTTATTGCACTTTGCAGGTTTTCATCCTAACATGCAGGCCTAGTAGGCAGTGGATGGATTTACATGCTGTTCTTTTGTGTTTTTCCTCTGAACCTGTTTTTCATCATTTGTTTTTCAAGGTATGTCTGGTGGGCTGTTATACATCAAAATGTGTTTTAGTGGCAACCAAAATGGAACCATCATATTGGATTCTATGAAGAAGCAAAAACTGTTGTTGAAAGTCTGGTCAGATTTTTGTATGGTTACTTGTGTTTAGATAGCATTACATCAGCTTTAGGTCTGAAAATTTGGAATGAGGCTTTACAAAGTGTGATTTCTGACACACTGGAGAAGTTGATATACCTTCTTGTGTCAGGTCAAGATTAGAGAGATTCAAGAAGACAAAAGCAGCTGTACATTACGCAGTAAAACCTGATCTCCTTCATTTTGCAAAAGTCTATGATAGGTGCAGAACCAAAGACTCACAATGTTGCAGCAGACAGTACAGAATTTTTAACCTGAGCAGGTGTCATATAGGCTGCCAAATAGATCTTCTATCATTTCATTGAGCACCACTGTAGATAAACCCATCAGACTGGAGTGAATCAGCAGATGTTTCAGCTGGTGTTTAGCTTTGGAGCAAACTGGTCCTTTGAGCTGTAACCTAAGCAGGTGTGACAGGGGTGGCTTTGGATGGGTCGTCTGTCGTGCAATGGAGAGGATCAGTGTCATTCTTGGTGGCCCAGTAAAAACCTGGGCCAGTAGCTAGCCTTCCTGTCACTTCACAGTCCAGGGCAGAAAACCCCAACACTCCAATAGCACCCCGGGGAGGTTTCGGTGGTGCTGAATGGCAGAGTTGAGCTCTGCCGTGTCCTGTTGTAGCACTCCCGGTCCAGGTCCAGATGGAGGCAGCACGAATGCAGAACTGTTCCACCCAGTGAACTCTGTGAACACTTCGGAAGCGTGACATGTTTTTTTCCTAGTTTCTTTTCCTGTAGAGGATCGTGTTGTCTTTTGGATCTTTCCTTAATCCAGTCTATTCTTACAAGGATAGGAAGGAGCAAAAATGTCAAAGTTGATACAAAGGTTTAAACTCAAAACATACGTTCAAATTGTTGATAGGCCCTTGGAAACGACAGGCCTTGCAGTGTTTTTCACTGTCATTCATTCACCTCCTGACTCTGTTATTCTCACACTAACTTCATCAACATCCAGCTGAGAGTCATATGGCTCCACCCGTGCTTCAGATGGGACGGACAGGCAAGCTTGTTTTTGAAAAGAGAAGAAGAATAACAGTCTTCTACACCTCCCTGTTTTCATCCTTCCCCCTATCCATCCATCATCTTGGGCTATTTTCTCTTAAAATACTGATTGGACCTCAGGTTTCACTCTCAGAACTAAGACTAAGCGGACACATGCAGTGTCTCCTGACATTCATACATGCATAAGTCCTTGTTAGGGAGACATGCTTCAGGTTGTGCCT
The DNA here is from genome assembly GCF_020382885.2 of Scatophagus argus. Taxonomy (NCBI): domain Eukaryota; kingdom Metazoa; phylum Chordata; class Actinopteri; family Scatophagidae; genus Scatophagus; species Scatophagus argus. The sequence goes on along the minus strand of NC_058510.1, from coordinate 15,995,427 downwards.
CAGATGGATTTTTAGGGTGAAAACTCCCTGCAATAAAGAGAGTTCCCACTAGATGGTGGCAGAACCATTTGAAGAGGTCAGACTTCACATGAGTAAAGAGAGGAACATCTCATTGCAATTAAGCATATCCCATCTCTTGTCCACATGGTAAAGTGTTCCTTGATTTGCCCCATGACCATCTGATGTTGTGTGATCTGAACAGGCACGGTTAGGGCATTCTGACAGTGGGGGATGTTTCTTTAAGTCTGTCTGTTATGATCCTTTTGGGACTTTTAAAAAGTCCCAGGTGTTCTCAGCTGTGCGACATGCTTCCTGGCGGTCAGAAAGCTCCTCTAATGGAAAGATGGATCCTTCCTCAGATTGGGGAATATGTGGTCATTCCCCTTTGGATGCAACAAAAGGCCAAAGACTGATATTACAGTGCGGCATACCTTAAGAGAATTCATGTCCCTTGTCTTTCCTTAAGTCTGTCATTCCAATCACATCAAGTCTTATGGCAAAACCGTGCTGTAGCCCTCTCTGTGAAACATTCAACTGATTTAGCATGGGTCATTTCTCTTGGCATGAGCTCAGTGGCTGTTAGGTTCGGTCGCCTGTTCAAACTGGCCTGCTGGAGAGATTTTGTGGTCACTGCTTGAGGCGCCGCTGCCCTTCTCTGATGGTCCTTTTAACCTATTTTATTGAAGCATGCAAAGGGTTGAACAGCACTGAACTCCGATTTCACCAGGTTTTTCATTTGTACTTTATGCTCATGCAAACGACTGAAAAATCTGGCCTACAAATTGGTGCTGGCTTGACATAGTAGCAGGGTTTTTGAATTTGTCTCCCAGATCTTCTCTCTTTGGAAAATCAGTCCTTTCATAAGTGCTCTTTGATGAATGCACCATATTTTGGACATCTCAATCCAGAAGAAAACTATTCTTTTTCTGATATGCTCCCAGTGGCTTGCTTACCTGCTCACTCAGGCATCTTCTGGACTGTATTGTCTAGATGCTTTTTCCACAAGGCTCCACCTGGGGTCTGCTGGGCCGTGAGGTGAGCTCACATCACAGTATGTCAGGCATTCGTGGTAGCATTTTTCTACGTGGGCTGCTGTCTTGGCAGGTTTGAGCTCCAACCTCTATGTGTGTTTGTACACGCATGCAGGGCAAAACACCAGGAAATAGTCACTCCTGTGCAGCTGTCACTGCGGGGGTTGAGTGAAAGATTCTTTACGCATTTGTCAAGAATTTCCGGCCCGCTGAGATGGATGTCAAGTCACAGGATTTCAAACTTCAAGCGTGTATGGCAGACAACACCTAACCACTGACGGGGGTCCCAGTGAGCTGGAAGGATGCAGGTGTCTTAGCTGTCCCTATCCCCAGCCAAGTTGTCCTGAGTCAGCACAGCATGAATCAGTATCCACACTTATCAACAAGAGAGACACTTAATGAAGCTTATCTCACTGCTGGTGTGTGTTTTTAGCATTTTCTTTCAGTAAACTACTGACATGACCCCAAGGCTCTACAGTTTGGTTAACTGGGTCATAACTGGGTCACAGCACATGGGAGCTGACATATAATGGATCATTAAGTTGGCTGCTGCAAAGAACCGGAGGCTCAGACCTAATTGTTTTCCATTCTCCCCTTTTAAAGCACTTGTGCTGGTGACAGGACCTGTGGCTCTTGGTGGCCTTCTGAAAGAGGCTCTGATAAACTTGGTAAACATTTGTAAGAGTTGGGCATCTGTTAAGGGTTTAATAAGATGAGTCGTGAAAGCCAGAGAATGGCCTTTGTTCTACAATGTTCAAACCCAGAGAAATCTGTAATTTTATTTTTATTTTATGAGAGACTCTTACAGAGGAAATTACATTCTATGCATTTAACTGTCCAACTTGCCATGACGGCACATACTAGGGCTGTAGACAGGACCAGCACATGGCACATTCATAAGCAGAAATGAACTCATAAGGGACAAATTCATGGCTGAAGCTGTGACAACTCTATTTTTTAATACACATTACAGCAGACATTATCCAGTTTTTGAATTATTTCTAACTTGATTTAAGACTCTTTGAGAAAGTCCAAATCAAGTCTTAATAAGTAAACTGCAAGTTGAGATACAAGTCATTCATTAAATTGACACTTCAAGCTGTCAGGTAATTTTAAATATGACAACATGGCAATGGAATGCCTGCCTCATTATTGTCTTTGTTCTGGGGATTTATTAAACTTAAGAGTTGATTGAAAGTTTCAAGTGAAGTCAGGATTATAGGGAGTCGGGTCAAGAACAACTAGCCCAACATCTCTGCCCAGGCAAATTGAAATTTTGAAGACTTCATTTTTCTGACTTAAGTCTGACTCCAAGTCTTAAGCCTACAGCTGTGCTCTGCACTTAAATCTATCAGCCTGTCTTATCCACATTAATACATATTAGCTGTTCTCCTCCAGTTGCATTTTTTAGATTCTACTGTGTATGTCCACACATGTTCTTCCACTGCAGGGGGAGATTTCAGTGAGCCTCAGACTTTTTATATGTGGTCTACATCCCCTGTCTTCCTGTTCTCTACTCTATCTGACTTTCCAGTTGAGTGCCATTATTTACGAAGCGATACTTTTCCACGCCTGTTTGATTTTTCACAGGTCTGTTGCATTTGCTTACTTACTTAGTGCACAAAGTTTCCTTTGATTCCTCTGGATGCAGAATAAAGTGTGGGATGCATTTGTGTCTGTATATATGGGCACCAGGTGAGGTGATGTTGGCTCATGTACAAAGCAGGATGTTCAGCAGCTTAGGAAAAAAGTGTTGGGTTGTAAACTCCCAGAGTCAACTGTGAATGTACTGTCAACACACACTGAGTGAGTCAGTGTGTGTTGACAATCGCTGGCTCTTCTACACACAAATACATATATTTGCTCGTGTGATAGATATTCATATCCATGGCAGCAGCTAGCTACAAGATCCCATAACACACACACACACACAACACACAACACAGTAGCTGACTGACACACGCGTGCATGCGGCTATTCTGCAATTCAACAAGTAGGCTCTAAAATGTTGTTCTCTTGCAGGGCTCCATGGCATAAAGCTTGTCCTCAGATTCAGCTGGTGCCTGGGGAGAGCTGCAGAGGAGCTCAACACTCTGACGCCCTGCTGCCATTTTCCACAGTCGGAGGTGAACCAGGAAGCACCCAGCAGGAGTCATGCCTGCCCTGGCCACCGGAGCCGGCCATGAGCCAGGTACAGAACCTTTGTTCAGGAATGCAATTTGAAACACAAAACCAGTAAAATGCACTCATAAAATATGGGTCTCCCATCAAAAAACTTCAAAACTGTTTGGCTACTTAGATTTTTACATCCATCGTCAGTGCATAAACAGAAGGAAATGAATGCAAGCACCAAGTGTGATCCCAGCCATAAAACTCAAATATCTTAGTTCGGTTTAGCGTGGTCCTTTGCCCACTACTTAAAGCGGCACCAAACTTTAATTTCACATCGGAAATGTTAACCAAGTCCATTTTCATCTTATTTCTTTACCCTGTCAAATGAAAAACATACCACTGCAAATATGCAAACTATGCCAATTTACAGTTTAACAAAAGTACAGTAAAATAATGTCAGAATATGTGTACCATATTCGATCTCTCTCATCGTGTGTGCGCTTGTGTGTGGATGGCTGTGATGTCAGAGCGAGGAGCACATCAAGCTTGTCAACGCCGAGACAGCTGCCAGAAAGCACCACCTCTCCCCTCAGGAACACTATCCTCCTCTCAGTCTGGCTTAATGGCCAGCTACATCATCACACACACACACACACACACACACACACACGCACTCTCTCTCTCTCTCTCTCACACACACACACACACACACACACACACACACACACAGAAAGAGAGAGAGAGAGAGAGAGAGAGAGAGAGAGCAGGATAGCAAAGGACAAAAGGAGGACAGGCATTAAGTCCTGCTCTGATGGATAAAGAGTGTGTGCCTTTCTGCGTCCAGACTTTTAAAAGAGTTACCGTAGCCCCCGTCGTCCTGGAAATTTGTGCAGACAAAGTAGAAAGCCAGACCGTCAATTACGATTAGAGTCATTTTGGGCAATTACCGGCAAGGGCTCAGGTTTCCAAATAAAACACGTAAAGACTCCTCCGGCCCATCTCCTCTGCTTCCCCCTTGATGGTCCTGTGAAGTTCTGTGTGCAGGTGAAACATGATGAACATTATGGACGAACCTTAACTTACTGATCTCCAGGCCTGGTGAAGTCACAAACTGCTTGAGGCTGGCCTGGCATTGGGACGACCAGGCATTGTACCAAAGTTTATACAGAAAACTGGTAGTGTTCCCTTTGGTATCATAATAATGCCGCTGATTTATGAGATAAGGTTCCATTAGGATGATGGAAAATGTGTCACATTTATGATGTGCTGCGAGAGACAAAACTTTCTGCTACATCTGTTCTTGGTCAGATCAGTTAGCTTAGATCAGAGCTTAAACAGTGTAATAAAGAAAGCAACATGGCGAAAGTAAGCAATCCAAATTTTCTGAGTGTGCCAGCAGAGTGAAATGAACATCAGCGGACTCCATACATGTATATTTGATGCCACGTTCAAAGCTAGAGCAGTACAGATTAATTACTTAGAAAGAAAATTATTTGGCAACTATTTTGCTAATCGATTAATCATTCAAGTCATCTTTGTGATGGCAAAGATGTCAAACATTTGTTGGTATCAGCTCCTTAAAGTTGGGGCAAGCAATTCTTGAGAAAAATGATTGAAAGTTGATTTTTGAGCAGGTTGTTGCTATTTCGTGTTCTGGGATTGAGAGAATCACGGATTTGCTGCTTTAATTTGTCATTTGTGACAGCAAGTGAAGAGTCTTTGGATTTTTCACTGTTGATTGGACAAAAGAAGCAGTTTGACGATGTTACTTTTGGCTCAGCATGTTTTTTTAATATATATTTCTTTGACATTTTATCAATTAATTATGAAAACAATCAACATATTAATGAATAATGAAAATGATTCAGCCCTGTCACAAACATTTAATTTCTCAGAATGTTTTTTTGGAAGAACATATTTGTTCTGAAATAATGTGATAATGACATTAGATTTTGTTGTGTTTTCTGTAATACTTGAGGAATGGAATATATGTGAAAGCAGTAAACAAAAACAAACTGAGTAAAGTGACATTTAGAACAGAGCTGAACAAAGGTTCAGAACATAAAACCGTTAAAATGAGTTGTAAGATGTGATGAAGAAAACAATCCATGTTATTACATTAAGCCAGTGAGCCTTGATTGTTGAGTGGTTTCACTTTAAAAAAGTCACTTGTTTGCATTTAGCATTATCCTTAAAAAACACTCTTCACAAACAATACATAAATTAAGACATGACACATAATTATGAAGGTGCATGAAACATCATGTTTACTTGAAGAAGAACCAAGTTCCAAAATCGTGTCAGATATAGAATAGAAATAAAATAGAAACTGGGGGCAGCCGTGGCCTAGAGGTTGGCGAAGCGGCTTGTGATCGGAGGGTCACCGGTTCAGTTCCCCCACCGGACGGGCAGGAAAAATTTGGGTGTGGTGGAGTGATTAATGCGAAAAATGGAAAAATGCTCCCCTCCTCCATTAGCCGACTGATGTGCCCTTGAGCAAGGCACTTAACCCCCCAATATGCTCCCCGGGTGCTTGATTCTGCCCACTGCTCCTGTGTGTGTTTCACTGCATGTAATTTGCCGGGTGTTGCATGTGTGTGTTCAACTAAGGATGGGTCAGGTATCAGTATCAGGATGTCTAAAGGCAATTCCTGACCAAGTCATTAATAACACTTATCTATTGCCTCTGCCATTGTTCACATACCAAGAATGTAAAGTAAACAGTTATGTACTGGAAAACCCCCAGGCTTATGAGTCTTCCCCTTCAGCAACATCCATGCTTTTTAGTGGAGACAGTTGTGGTGCAGCTATACACCCCAGCTAGCAAACAACAGACAACGTGAGAGACTCATATTCATAATTACTAATATGTTCAGAAGGAGTTGACTGCTGGACAATGCCACGTCAAGATTACAGTGTCCCCTTTCCCACAAAAACTAGTAACTTCTTCAAAGAAGTAATTGTCTCTGTAAACTAAAATTCTTACACACATGTCATTCTGTAATTAATCAGCCAATGGTCACTTTGTTCCTCATGTATAGTATAAGCCTGGTGTGGAAAAAAACAAAACATGGCACAAGTATTTTTATTTACAGCAGAAGATTTAAGGTTGGAAGTGACTGATGCAGCGTTTCAGTTTAGAGGATGTCCACATCAGCCACAAGAGGACTCTCTGCGTAGTTCTGGAGATTTGGCGTGTAGGTAGCAACACGTCGTCAGACAAGCATAAATCCACAGAGACAAACAATACGCCCTCCACACGTGGTGGCTGCCAATAATTACAGAGACATTACAGTGTCCTGCCAGTACCTTAGTTTCTTTTCTTTAGCAGGCCTGCCATCTGCAGACCCCTCACCACACACACACACACGCACAGAAGATGAAGTACCGTGCTTGAGCTTTTAACATAATGGGAAAAATATTATCATTAATACAACTATTCTTTAGTAGCAGCTCTCCTATTTCATCACCAGATCTGGGCAGGAGACTGTGTAAGTGTGTATGTGTAGATCTTATTAAAATACTCATTATTGGAGTGTTTGGAGAGCAAACACATGGGCAGACAAATGGAGGGTACATGTAAGATCATACCATCTCTCTCTCTCTCTCTCTCTCTCTCTCTCTCTCTCTCTCTCTCTCTCTCTCTCTCTCTCTCTCTCTCTCTCTCTCCTGCTCTATCTCAGCCCAAATAAACAACGGGCCTCTGTGTGAATTAGATTCTAATAAATGAAACCCAAAAGTGAGAAAATAAACTTTAAAAACAATAAAAAGCTGGAAAACTGGCCTTAAAATATGACCGTGGCGAGTGCTGGAGAGGCTGACCTGGTGATTGGGTTACTGTGGACTCGTTTCACTGTGTGACTTTTAGGTTTTTCATAAATGCTTGGGTAGCAGATTAATGACTGGGTTTTTGTTGATGATGCTGGCCCCGCTCTTGGTGTTTGAAGCATTTTGTTTGAGACTGTATCCAGTCCCTCCTCTCCATCCTTCAACATCAGGAAAACTGTGCCCCATGCTTTGAGATGCTGTTATATGACATTTTGTTGGCTGCTATTCGTGGGATCTAATACACAAACACACATTAATTCACATTCTAACAAGGCAGCCAATAGGAGACAGAAAATTTGGATTTAATTGTGCAAATGCTTGAAAGGGCTGATGATGGGAAACCTGCTCCACAGAGACAGTCAGGCAGAAAGTCTTGGGCGGCAATTATCTTTTGTCCAACGACCCAAAAACTCTTCATTTGTCACAATCAATAAATAAAAACAGTAAAGTCTCATATTTAAGAAGCTGGAACCAAAACGACCAAGTGGTTATCAAAATAACTGACAATGGTTGCTGCTCTAGACAAGTCAAAACTCAGCTCAGGTTAACCTGAACACTCTGTAATGCGGCCCCTCTGTCAAAGCTATGCAGCTGCTCTCCATGTCTTATCTCTCCTCCAGATAGCTGCTGTTTAGTCGTTTCTCCTCCTGTTCAGCCTTACTGGAGTTTTGTTGTGGGCTCAGTCAGGAACAGATAGCTGTTACGCCTCCGCTCAGTTTGGCTCGACTCGTCTCAGTTTATTTCAGCTCCCACTCAGGCATCTGCAGACAGACGAACCCAGCCCACTCCTCTGTCTGCTACACATCATTTATCTCCCTGCTGAACTCCATTAGCTGCAAGGTTACGTTTTGCTGTATTTACATTGCCGCCCATCAAAAACCTCTAGCTAACCGTTCAGCTTCACAGGATGGGCAACTGTCTCCATGCAAAAAACAAAAGCCGGCAAACTTGAGACATGATAGCACTGATTTCATCTTTCATTTCAAAATGAAAATATAGAAAATAATTTTCCCATTTTTTCGACAATATTCACACAGTTTATCATTTTTGTTGTCCTAATGAAATCCATGACAAATGTACTGCTGACTGCATACTTCACAACATATGTGTCCAAAGACTTCTCTGTTTGCAGTAATATCTGGGACAGGGAGTCAGTTCAGTAATGGCAGCTCACTGCAGATGAGGATATTTCTCTGTTGCTCCTAACGTCTAGGCTCTCCCATCAGAGACAATCAGATTTGCAACATCTGGTTTATGCCATTCAGAGGTCAGTGAGCCTCCTGGAGTGAGAGTGGGTGTTTGCTCCTTGTAGCCCCATTTCCTCCCTGCTTCTGCACTTATCTGATTTGTAGTTTTGTGGTAGTATGGTTCATTTGTCGGGGAGAGGTACAATAAGGTGATATTGGAGATTTAGAGCTGGAGATATCCAGATGAGCAGCTAGACTTAGAACGGCCTTGGATAGTGATGGATATTACCTTGCTGTCTCTAGTCTGATTTGTTCTCGGATGTATCCATCTGTAAGATTTGCTTACATTGCTGCATTAGGGCTTTCACTTTTTTTCAATTTGTCATATATGAACAAATTTGAACTAACTCATAATTCATTTGCGTTAATTAGAATGCAACCCATATAACTACCCCCCGACCCGACCCCACCCCACCCTAGTGATATCCAGCTGTTAGTGGTCAGAGAGTATCTTACCCTATTCTGTATGTTCCTGGGTGATGTCTTACAACTGCACTATAAGATTATGGTGAAATGTATTGAATTGTATGAAGTTTATATAATGTCTCCAGTTCTGTCATTGTACTGATAAGCCCTGAATGAATACCAATGGGCTGCACATTCTCATTTATAAATCCTACTGTCTTAGCTGTGATTGTCTTTTTACAAACTTTTTGCAAGGATCCTGAAGATAACTGTGGCAAAAAGTGGGAAGTCAAACAAGACTGTACAATTGTTCCACTTTTCTCTGGTGCCTTCACTGCCTCACTGAGCTAACAAGTGAGTCCTAAAGGGAGCTGCTTTTTACAAAGTCAACAGCTTTATCTTTGTTGGTAATTTTGACATCTACAGTGTCGAACTGAACATACTTCCAAGCACTGCCTCTTAAATGACTTTGCTTGCTAATATCCTCCATTTTTTTTATGAACTAAGTTTGCTTATGGGTGTTCAATCGTTCAATCTGACAATGAATTTTAAAAGCGCCCTTTGCAAGATTACCAATCAAACAACTCCAGACGATCTGTTGCATTACAGTTTAAATATAGATTTTTTTTTTTCAGGTTCAAACAAGCCCTTGCCTGCATACAAACATAATAAAACAGCACAACCTATACAAAGTTAAATGAAATAGGTTTGAACTAATTCACAAAGAGTGACATGTTTGCATACTTAGTCCCTCAGAGAGCACTTTCAAATTTATTTTTCAACTGTTAAATGTCTGTTTCAGTGCATATTTTGGTCACAGTTCATTGAAAAACAAGTCTAACAGATCTCTGATTTTTTTTAAACTGTCACATCTATACTGATGCCGGGCTCAAAAATCCAGACAGTCAACAATTTCTAATTATGATCTGAAAAAAAAAAACAATTATCTGATCATAGTTTGAAATCAGTTGGTTTTAACAGACAGCCCTGCCCAATACTGCTGCTTAGTCGACTGCTTGCTGACAAGCCCCCCATGTGGCATTACCATCACTGCATGATGCCCCTTTAACCATACACCTGAGTCCAGCACAAATCCTTGCAAACGCCCTCATGAACAGGTACTTCTTAAGAGCCCGATGTCCTTTTATTAACCTTATTAAAGTTAACTGTGTTTTTCCAAGTCGTACCTGCGTGTTCTATCAAGGTTTACTGCCCCCGCACGGCATTTAAAGATAAGGGTGGTTCAACCATGCACAGCTGCAGAGGAGGTGGGCGACACTCGCATGAAAGACTACACATGGAAATCTTTCACTGGGACAACGCTTTTACCAGATACGCTAATAACTTACTGGCTGCATGTGTGCATGTTTGTGCTGGAGCGACAGATGAGCAGTTCCAGCCTTGTTATTCTCTCCAGTCTTGATCACCCCCCTGTTGGAGAAGGTGATGGCTCTATGATGATACTAAGTAATTAGTAAGTAATGAGAAGCAGATATTATTAGTTAAACACTAATAATGCAGTGCACTATTGCTTTTGCGTTCACATAGTGCTGTGTAGAACAACTGCATACACAGAAACACAAATCTCCTAATATTATGAACAGTATGATAAGAATATGGCCATATTGTTTTTTGTTTTTTTTTCTGTCAAGGTTAACAGTAAATTTTTCAGTCCTGATGTCAAGAATCCAGAGCATCTGGACTTGGCCAGTTTTAACTCTTGGGAGACGTTGGGCAGAGTTAAGGGAGGACTTTCCCTGTCAGCAAGGGGGTGGTGGCGTTCCTCTGGGAGTTTCCAGCCATTTGTCGTGGTCCTTGGCCAGTAGCCAGCTCTGTGCCGCAGTGATACAGTACTGAAACACAAGGATTTGTTGCCACTGGAAAAGCTCCCTGTTTCCAGTTACATCAGAACAAAAATTTCCACATCATTTTAGTAAAAAAATAAAAACGCAGTCGAAGGAAGCAGATGTAAAAGAAAGAAATCAAGTGAGTGCGAATGAGAGTGAGGAATGATGACTTTTATTTGTTTGAATACGAAGAATTCTTTTACTTTTTGTCAAAGCAGGATGACATCCTCCACTGTTTCCTTCCAAAGCACACAGGGTACTAAATCGGTCATTGGCGGGCAAGACATGCTCACTTGCATTAGAAAGAACCTGAAAACAGCTTTGCAGACCATGTGCTCTGTTTGACAACCAGGCAGTGGGATGTTGAGTAATAGCCTGCAACTGAGACAAAAGATGTGAGCATAAATTTAAGGCTCAAAAGTGCTGCTATAAATGTATTATCAAAATGAAACCTTTGAGGTTGGATTGGCATTAGTTTCTCTGATATCCCTGGAAGACTCGATAGAAATAAGTAGCTGGCCACAGTTGTGGACAGAACATGCAGACATGTGCCAGAAAGTCTACTGTTGTTCCATTGCCACAGTAAGCAGAGGTGGCAAGTCATTTGAATCTGGCTAGGTTGTTGTGGCTTCTGTGTTTTGTCTACTGTGTACGAACAAATCCAAGTTCAGCCAGCTCGAACTGGGCCAAACAACGGCTTTTCATCTTCGTCTGGGAGAAAGAGGAGTCCTGGTTGGCCACAGCCAGTCTCAACCTTTCCACGTCCAACAAACACTAGACTGGCACTCCACTATTCTCCATCATCCACATGTCATACGTCTGTTTTCTGTGGTACTGACTCTTTCATTATCTTTTTGCATGCCTAAATATTCCTAATCTTTCATCTTTTCTCCTTGTTTAATTTCTCTCTCTTTCTCTCACTCTCCCTGTCTCTGTCTGTCTGTCTTTCTTTGCTTCGTATATCATTTGAGTTTTTGGGAAGTGGGGTTGGATGGAAATTTAACTACTCAGTCCTGGACAAGATACCAAGGTCCCTGAATGTTAATTTGTTTTAGTTCAGTTGCAGGTGCTTCCACTCAAGCCTCACTTGTCTGCAGTGTGATTGTTAAAGCTGTTGTAGCTGAAAACACGATTGGCTTTTCAGGTTGCTGACGGATCCTACAGACTATATGCATCCAATTATGTTGATTAGACTTGTACTTTTGTCCTGAGCTCTGTTTTCAGTGTGCTGACAGCCCTTTGAAGTGTAAAGGTGTGACGAAGCGTGGAGCACAGGACATGTGAGGCGCTTGATATTCAATGGCATGTTGAAAATAAGGTGAAATAAAGTAAATCCTTTTTGAAAAGCTTGGCCTGTCCTGGCTCTCAGATGCAACATTGGTAAAGTTCTGCAACCTTTTTGCTCCCCATGAATGATTTCTGCAAGAGCCACAGATTTGTTGTAGGCCCTGAAATGACATGCATCCAGAGTTCAGCCTGTGGCAGTGAAACAGTCGATATATGATCGGAGTGACGGTTGATTGCACCTGGACCGGCCCACTGTACTTGCTGAAGTCATTTTTCCATGCCATGGAGCTCTAACTAACATCTTACAAAAGCCGCTGTGTCTTTTTTTTCTTCCAAATGATGAAGTTATTCAGAGACCGTGACACTGAAATATCATTGAAGATGATATTGGAGGGCTCAGTCCCGTGACCTTTTTTAATGTGGAGAAGTGGTTTGGTCTTTGGAACTGGTAATGTGAGGCTTGTGGGCTTGAATGGAGCACAAACTCATGCTGTTATGTTCATGAGCAAAGCTTATATATTACCTCTCTCCGCACTGTTATATCCCATGTAGAACGCTTCTGGACTCGTTGCATGTTATGTTTAGAGACTGCAGCGTCTGCTCAGCTAATACATCTTGTAATACTATATAATTTTATGTCTGGTAGGTGATGCTACACCAGTCAAATGGTCATATAATCCAACCAACCAATGCTGCCCTTGCTGTTGCATGTTCTTTCATAGAAAGAAAAGTTTAAAAGGGGTCAGGCACTGGTGTTCTTTTCTCTTCCATTCTTTGAGGATGCCTGGGGCAGGGGGCTGATGACATATTCTGTCCTGTCCTGTGTTGGCTGTGTACTAGGGTCCCTAAACACTTCTCCTTTTGTTTGGCACCTGACTCAGGTTAAATCCGTCTTCCCACCCACTGTCTGTCTAGAGTTTCTCCCTTCGGACAAAAACGTGTTTACAGTAGTGCACGAACCGTCATAGCATCAATTGTTTTTTCTTGCTGTTGCAGAAAGCCATCACTCTCCAGTCTTTTCTGGGTGTCCCTTTTCATCTATGTTGCCCTTAATATCATTATTCCTCTCCTGTCTGCATTCCTGCTTTTATCAGCTATTTTATAAATATCAGTGTATATCTCAGATGGGTTTCTTCACTGATTCCTGGTTCATTTTCCTCTTTGCTGTCTGTCTTTCTTTGCTGTGCCTGAGGCAGTCTTTCCTCCTTTCTCAGATGGAGAATGAAGAGGTAAATCAAGTCTTGAATGGATTAGACTATGGAGTCTGCAACTGTTTTTTTTTCTGCCACCCCCATCTGCCACCATTTTCCTGTACAGATGGGCCTCTAGCATGTGAGGAAGGTCAATAACTCATTCAGCACCTGGGAAAAAGCACATGGGGTAGGAAACGGAGTAGAAACCCAACATTCATTTCCTGCATTCAAAAAAGTTTGCTCTCATCAGACAGACAGTTTATCTTTTTGTATGTAGTTCAGTTATAATATGATACTGCCATTTTTTTTAGGACCATTGCTGTCCAGTCTGATGAATTTGTCTAACAGCAGCCCATGTGGCCTTGTGTGGCGTGTAAGTAAACTGTGCTGAAGTTAGAATGTAAGTGCAAGTTTCCTATTTTACAACCATGCAAACTCTGTGTTGTCAGATTAGTCCCTGTAATTTCCTCGTCTTGCACTGCTACAGAAACCCCCTGAGGTCTTTTGACCTATGTGACTAGTAATGTGATGCGTATCATGTTTAATGCATTTCTTTGTCTGGGATTTTTTGTGTGTGTGTTTCGCTTAAAAGAGATCTGTGAAAAACACTCTCATTTTCTTTAACCGCTATGGAGGTGTGGGTGTGAGAGGGGAAGTGTTGTTTGGCAGTTAAAGTGGTCACTTCCTCCGTATGGGAAGCTTCAGAGGCCCTGGCCTCTCCGCTTTCTCCGAAGACCGTTTCGGCCATTCTGCGCAACATCATGCTGTTCATCAGGATCTCTGGGCTGGTCCAGCACTAGCCACAACAGAACCTAGTGGTCTACTACAAGACACTGCCAGGTCCGCTACACACAGCCGCCGCACGAGAGGGTCCAGAATAGTCTGGCCAAAACAAATCAAATGAAGCCAGACCAGCCCTGCTAGAAACAAGTCAGTCCACCCTTTAGTGGTGAACGTCTGGCACAATCTTGTTTGCTTTCTTCTTCTTTTCCCTTCTCTCGTTTTGTCTCTCACTGTCTATGCTGGACACAGTTACATATCTATACATATGTCCATACATCTGGCTCTAGATTTATTTCTTTCTCCACTTTTTATGGTGTCCACACAGTGATTTTACCACCGCTGTGGTTGCTTTTTTGGCTCATTTCCTCTCTCTCTTGTCCTGCCTCTATTTCTCCTCTGCGCTTGTCCACCCATGCATTCTTATATTTAATTTCGGCTTTGCAGAGTCCTTGTTTAGCTTTTGGCTCCTCTACATTTCTTTCTGTTGTTGTTTTGGAACTGGATTTCTCTGGTTCACAGAGTTCAGCTTGACATAGTGACCCCAGAAGGAGAGCACAGTGGCAGCCTGTGTTTTAGAATCCGCCCACTCCCCCCTTTGTTTTGTTATTATTTCTCATCAGGTAATAGAGGTGATATGTTTACTATAATGTGTCATTGGCATACAAGTGCCACACAACCTGAGAAGGGTGGAATTGTCAGAAGGAATAAAGAATTGATTCATTGAGAGTGTGGACAGTAGGGGAGACTTTGCACCTGAGGAGGACATTGCTTTGGGACTCTCTCACTGCTTCTCTCTCGTTCTCTTCATGTCCTCCTACCAGTATCTTAGCACTGCCAATTGTAATGACATTACCATATCTCCCCCTCCCACCCCGCACTCTCAGCACCCTTCCTACACCCCTCACCTCATCCCATGTCTCTTTAAATCTTTTTTTTAATTTATTATGTGAGATGTTCTTTTGGGAGTTTCAAGTTGTAAAAGACTGAGCAGGCCAGCTGCCCTCAGACAGGTTTGTGTCAGCTAAAAAACTAGAAAGTTTAAGGTGATGAGGACCACAGAACCAGGCATTGGATGATCACTTACCAGGGACAATATCACGCACCAAGCTTAAGTAAAACCACGGGGGTTGCTGCAATGACTGGCGCACATGTGTTATGTGTAAAACCTCTCTCTTGTTCAGTTGCTTTTTCTCCGCTTTGGTATACTTCTTTCTTGACCACATAACTTTAGTGGCAGTGAGGTATGAGGCGCTAACACTACACAGAATCCAGGACGTGAGGTGAAGAGCAGCGCAGGATACCATCTTGATATATCCTGTGCGTCTGCTCAAAGACCTCTGAGACACAAACCTCAAAACACGTCGAAATGGATAGCAGAGGTTTGAGAGTGGCAGATGACACTCCATCTGTCTGACTGCCCTGCAACAACAGCAGCAGCAGCAGCAAGTCAGTCAGCCATGGCTCTCCCGCCAAATGGTCTGAGCTGCCAGCACACACTTGCTCTAACCCAGTCAGAGAGCTGGCCAGTTCAGTCAGTCAGTCATTCATCCAGCCAAAGATGTCAACCAGTGTTTTCAATCAATCATTTTCAGCTATGAATTACTCCAGTTGTGTCTGTGGTGCTTTTTTTTTTTCTTTCTCCTTCCTCACTCTCGCTCCGCCGTTTGATGAAAGACACTCTCAGAGACGTAGCCAAGCCGCTCGAGTTTGTTTTGACGTGTCGATGGCTCCGCTGTGAATGTGTTTAAAGATCGCATGCTACTTCAAAGGGTTTCAAGCACCGTGCGGTAGTGTCGGGAGGAGTTTGAATCTGGGGGGCCTTTTCTGGAGCATTTGTAAAGAGGTTTTTGATGCATATGACCCAAGTTCACTGCACTGTCTGGGCCTGACCTTTTAATATATCCCCTGGTTTAGTGGACCACAGCCACGCTGAAGACCAGAACAGAGCAACAAACAAGTATCTGCTACTACTCTCCATCAGATGTGCTCCAGGACTGTGTTGTGTTTGGAAGGAACCCCGCTCGCTCATTGGTTTTGTGCTTTCTCCCTCTGAATGCTTCACCTCCCCTCTGCTTAATCTTGAAACCAGCTCCCCAGTCTGGTTCCCTGTAAATTGAATTTGAAATATTCATTCCTTTTATAAGCCGGGTTAGTAAACCCCAAAAGACCTTACAGATTTTAGCATGTGTGGTTCTGAACGAATTCAGTCATGCTGATCCATGCACCCTGTTTCTGTCACTGTCACCAACAAACTTTGCTCACGCTATGGTGATTATCTACAGGCCACAAAGGCCTGGATAAATGCAAAAGTTCACTGTCCTTGTTAGCTCATGACATCAGTTGGCATACAGTCAAGCCTGTTCATTTCTACTCAAATTCAGTGCTTCTGAGTGCCAAAAGTTATTTCAGAACAGTGCAGTTCCATCTCAACCTTTCAGTATGAAAAATATTAACTCATAGAATTTATCCTGAGTACTTAACTTCTGTTTAGCAAACAGACGTGCACTTTACTCCCGAAACTGATTTGTTGCAGCCAAGAAAAAAGATATGTGCATGGAAATCCTCCCAAGGCATGTGTGCCAGTCTATTTGGTTGTAAAAACGAAGGTTAATATTGAACTTCTCAGCTGAGCAAAAGATGGAACTCCAAACTACTTGGCATGTAGTTTTTTGAGTTGTTTCCAGACAGCGGTGTTCCTCAAACAACAGGAAAGGCTGGGACAATCGCAGGAAATGTGGGCTGGGGGGAAAT
Source organism: Scatophagus argus (assembly GCF_020382885.2). Lineage (NCBI taxonomy): Eukaryota > Metazoa > Chordata > Actinopteri > Scatophagidae > Scatophagus > Scatophagus argus. Next base: position 15,978,943 of record NC_058510.1, on the reverse strand, counting down.
GCTTTATTGCCTGTATGTTTCCTTTTCCTTCCAGTAACAAGCAGAAGAGTGTTTCAGTGTGTTTTTTTTTGTTTTGTTTTGTTTTTGTAATATTTTCACATCTGTGTTTATTTCTCTGTATTTAGAAAGATGCAAAGACACGGAAAAGTGAGAATGTGAAAATGGAAAATGGAATGTGCGTGTGTGTGAGTGTATTACTCATGTTGTAGGGACATAAATCTGTTCATACAGTCACATTGTGGGAACTTGCCTTCCTTTTTTGGGACAAAAAAGTCCCCATAATGTAAATCATAAAATTTTAGGGTAAAAGTTAGAGTTAGGCAAGGAGTGGTTATGGTTAGGGTAAGTCTCCAGGAAATGAATGTAAGTCAATGTAATGTCATCTGAAATGATGGAAACACGATTGTGTGTGTGTGTGTGTGTGTGTGTGTGTGTGTGTGTGTGTGTGCGCGTGTGTGCGTGTGTGGGCGTGCGTGTGGGCGTGCGCGCGTGTGCGCGCGCGCAACATTGCTGTTTGTATATTAAACAACTACTACTTAAAGTACAGATATATTCACGTCCGTCTCACACATTGTGTCACTGTGATTGCATGTGCTCATACCTCCCACTACCATAACGACCCACTGTTTCCTCTTTCCCATATGCAGGTCTGTACGAGCTGCTGGCAGCTCTGCCCTCCCAGCTGCAGCCCCATGTCAGCCGCCCAGAGGACAACACCTTCCTCCAGGACATGTTCGGAGAGAGAAGCCTCCACTCGTTGGTCAAGGTAATGGAAACAAAAAACACCTCCTTCTTGTAGAGTTATCTGTTGAAGTTTTGATTAACGGTGTTTTGTTTTTTATTCGCACCACTGTTGCTATTGCCAGACGACTAAAGTTGTCAAAGAGCAAAGTCATATCCATCACAACTGAGGCACTTCAGTTCAAACTAGTAATGTTGTTTCCTCACTGTGGAAAATCATATTTAGCTAATACAAAATATATAAACATATGAAATAATAGAAGTTATCACAGCCCCGTGAGAAATGGGTGAAATCTATTTAACATCTAGTTTATCATTTCCCTGAAATCTAAATCTAAAGTTCTGTTACCCACGTTTCGAGTCACATCCTTCCTCTTGTGGGGCAGGGCAGAAATTGACCCCCTCTCTCCTGTGGCCCCCACCCTCCATCCGACCTCTGCAATTCATATAAAAACACACATTTGCACCTTTTCTCAACACTGCTTTATTCAGTCTTCTTTCCAGTCTCATTCATGCATCGCTAGGTTTATTGTCATTCCAACAGTCTACCCACCCAGATCTTCTATCTTCCTCTCTGCCAGCGTGAATGGACCTGTGGTCCGGTTACTGCTTGTTAAACTGGTGGCTGCAGAGTTTGGGGAGAAGATGAGCACACTTGATATCTTTATAAGCTAGCTGACAGACAGAGGTAATGAATGTAACACATTCTGTCTGTCTTTCCTTACCCCATCTTTAGTTGGGATTCTCTGCAGTCCACAGCCAGTCTTCTTCTTCATCTCCTGCTGTTGGAAATAGAAAAGGGAATTTGTACTGTAAATCAGCTTGATTTTTGGTAACTACTCATTCAGGGAATATATCTAACAACTGCTTCAGTTCTTTAGTTCAGTAATGCAACTGAAAATATTTGATTTGTCATCTTACTGTTAAAAGAACAAAAGCTCTCTAAATGTTACAGCTATAATGTTTGACTATGTCCTTTGAATATAGACTCTATTTTGAAAGAATGTCCAATATTGTTTTTATCTACTGGGATGATATATTTTCTCCTTTGGTGGTCTCTCTTTCTCTCCAACAAGCATCATTATGTCACAGAGACGATTGAGAGAGAAAAATTGACATAATTTTCATCCCCTCCCTTGAACAAAATCTGTTCTGTGTAAGCATGTTTGTTCAGGATCCAGGGTTGTAACAGCAATGTAAGCGTGTAAAAGTGCCTGAATTATGGCATACCTCAGATTCTGAAGCAAAACCCCTGTTGTCGGGACTTGAGGAAACCAGAACGGTTTCATTTGATCTCCGGGTTGTTATGAATGGCCGAGGAATAAGGCATCTTGAACATGGATAATGATGGGCAGGTTCGGGCTCTCGTTTGCTGGCCCCAAAGAAAACACCGCACAGTGTGGGGCAGAGAGACTGATGCTAATGAACATGGCATTAAATTTCCATGATATTTAGCCAGGCATCAGGGTGGAGCTCCTAGAATTCACCTAGCCCTCTAACTGTTCCTGGTTATACCTAACTAAACTTTCAACACAAACTCAGAAGAGAGACAGTGTCCCAAGTTATCAAAGACTCTTTACCTGGAGTGCAGAAAGCTTTGTGCAAATTGCTTGAAGAATTTGTCCATACAATTGTCAACAAACTATATATCAGACATTTTATTATACTGATCTGTTGTGGTGAACGTTAATGGGAAATTTTCGATTTATCAGTTGATCTTTTGGCTTTGTGTACAATTAAATGGTGACTCTAATCAACCAGATTTACTTTTCTTTGCTTGGTGTTTTTGGACTCACCTTTAGAAATAATGCAATAATTTGCACCTGCTACTTCCACTGAGAAGAGCCAGTTGTGGTTGTTCAGGTTTCCTAATTGGATGCTAGTTGGATGCCTCCCTGTAAAGTTATTTCAGGCATGTCCTGCTAAGAGAACCATAATGCGAGGGATTAAATAGTGTGTGTGTGTGTGTGCGTGTGCGTGCGTGTGTGCATGTTTGAATGGTAAAATCAACCTACCAGTTTGTTCATGTGCCAGCAAGATAATAAGTGGCTGTTTGGAGCGAAATGCCAGTGCAATTCAAAGTATTATTTAAAGTCTAAATTAAAGGGACCCAATTAGTGCAGCAGAATAAATTCAACCAATACAGCCACAAAACTGATCAATTATGTCAGTATAACATCATAGAATTAATTCTTAACCAAACCAAGTCTATTGTACCTATTTTCTTATTCTTTTATTCATTCACTGTAGAGAAATTGAGCTGCATTTAGCGTCTCTTATCGTTAACGTGGAGGCATAAGTGGAAACTGCCCTGCTCCAGACAAGCAGAACTATGTGTTTCCTCTGCTTTCTACTTGGTACTGAGACATGAGCCAGCCTGTCGGCTAGTGAGCCAAACGGACAGACAGGCCGACTTTGAAACACTCAGAAGTACAGAAGAACCATCTCGCCTTACAGTGGAGACTAGCTCTGAGATGCAACATTCAGGTGAACATGGCTAACGTCAGTGGCACACCATTAATAACACCTTAATTGTCCCCTTCCTCTAAAGCCCCAACACCGAATCAGATTCTGCCTTTTATTCCACAAGGCTCTGAAGGGGATACTTGGGAATGGCTAAGCAGCAGAGAGAAAACACACACATCATGTTAATCTGACAGACTCGACAACCCAGGTCGCTCATATGGAAACACTCAAGCTTCACCTGGGTAATTATGGAGCATCAGTTACTGGTCAGTCTGTCTGGAGGGAGAGAGAAGGGCCAGAGGAAGAGGAGTCAAAGATGGAGAGAGAGACAGAAAGAAGAGCTGAGAATTCAGACCTACATGTAGACTTAATCCACAGTTAGGTTCTTTCAGTCTCTCCTCGCCTGCCCCCATCAGATGGTTGAGACAGCCTCTCATGTTCCTCCTAATCCCATTATGTCACAAAGGTGAAAGAAATATTTGCTAATATCAGGGGCCAAGGCTCACAAGTTTGTCTCATTTTGCAGACTTTTGAGCAGTGCAGTATCAAAGCTGACATGAAATGTGAGGACTGGCGTATATAGCTAGCATGGCTAAAACGACGTCGACAGTTCCCCTCTTTTCAATTAAAGGGTTACTCAAGTGTGCTTTCTATAAATTCCCCCTCACTCACTGTTCCACTGCCAAGTTTCAGCTCAACAAAAAGCCACAGGAAATATAATACAATATTCAATTTCCACCTGCCTCAGGTGGAGCTCTCCTTTAAGACCAAGTTTCTGTCAGCAGGCCTTTAGCCAGGCCCCAAGATCCCTCATTTTGTGGTCAGTCAGTTTTCCCTTAAATTCTGCTCCTGTTAGTTGCTAATAGGCTTGGCACTTGCATCGTTGTTACACAGCAATATTGAAGTGATCTTGCCAGTTTGTTCTTCAGTACTACAGGACTTTAATGACATGTAAAGGTGCTGCAGCTGACGCTTGTACCCTTGTGGAAAGTTTCAGCAATTTTTGATGAGCTCATTTTCAGACATACGGGACTGGAGTACCAGACTTGGTATCCCGTGAATAACTGAACTGAGTTCTGGTTAGCCCTCCAAGTTTTGATTCACCCTCAACTGCAGTTCTTGACAGCAACCGTAGACTTGCCCTTTGCCACTTATCCATTACACATCTTGCCGATCGCCCACATTACCGAGTGAAGATCAGAAAAAGGAAATTGTCTTAAACCTCTCACCCTTGCAGTAGTTCTCTGTGAGTCATTTAAGCCCCACACCCTGAATGCAGCAATAAAACCTGGCTAATCGCCTCTGTTTCAGAACTCAGCCTGTAAACCTATACTACCTCAGAGATTGACTCTTACTGTCTGTGGTCAGCACGTCCTGGGCACTGGTGGCCTCTGAGGTCTGTATTTATTATTTTGGGGTAACAGGAACCCTCAGGGGGAGTTAAGCAAATACCCGAAGGCTGCTTTGGACAAGGGAGCTTCCTTCCCTAAAAAGAGATAACCTTCTTATTTGTCCCGCCTTTTGAGCAACTGAGCTTGTCAACTCAGTGTAAATTCTCATATTCTTATTGAAAAAGTCTGGAGATATGGTTAGTGACTGTAAATTAAAGAACTTTGTACAGACTTTAGTTACAGTGCTTCAACCTGCCATTTGTTGCTGAAAAATATTCTTTCTGACACAAGCTGAGCAGTTATTTACGGTTTGAAAACCTCTCTTGAATCCAAAATAAATCCCCTGCCTTGCAATGTTATACCTTGCGCTTAGGCTACCTTCCAAATATTTTCATAGGAGTTTAATGGTCGACTGCAGCACGAAGTCGAAAGATCACGCTCAGTGTCCACAAACAAGCGCCTCTGAATTGAGCCAGGAGAGCTAGATGAATAGACGATGGGCGAAGCCAAAGGCAAGGTTGTGATAGGGACAGGGGAAAGGAGGAGGGAAAGTTACAGAAGACAGGCTGTAGCATGGCTGTTACTGAATAACCTCAAAACTCACTGAGTTGATCCTGAATGTCTAGAGCACTGAGGGGAGACAGTTAAAGTGAGGAGAGGCCTACAAATCCACTGGTCCCCATTCTATCAGTCACATGTCTGTATTGGTAATCAAGAGAAATCTCTGGAGTGATCTCACAACCATTATTCCAGGTCACTTTGGTTGACCCCGATTTCGTATTCCTCAGGAAATAAAAGGACTCAAAGTGAAACCAGAAGGTCTACACAATATGAAGCCAATCTTAATAGGACATGGAGCAAAAGAGCAATATACAAAATATGGAAAATGAGGTTCATGGTGCCATATAGTGTATTTATGGATCTCTCGTGGCCCGAGAACTGCTTTAAGACATCATGGGCTCACCTGGAGCTTTTAAAGATAGTCTTGATAAATGTATCTGTTGAACTAACTGCCTCAAAAATACTCAAATCAATCTGAATCAGTAAGTCAGTACATTTGTCCTCCTTTAATGCACTCGTATGAATAAGTTACTAGATTTATATATGCCTCTTCCCTTTGTTTTTGGCTATTCATGTTTTGTAACTGTGCAAAGCTGAAGGCTGCAACACAGACAAAAAACCTGCAGTGGACATTAGCTGCATTCCAAGATGGTCATTCCATGTATCTTGTACACATGTGACTGTGTCCTGCACTGTCTATAGAGTTGTGTGAGGGGCCTCTCACTCTGCTCACTTTTCCAAGAGCTCCAGGAGGAAATGTATCCCCTATCTAAATGATGTGGCTGTCATGACTGTTGGCTCGCTGCCCTGGTCTCTCTTGTCCACTGCATCTACTGCAAGCTCATAATTAGCTGTCACATTCTCCAGGCCTTTTCCACAGCAAACGACAGCTAAGCTCAGGCACCAGACTGCTCTGTATGGGGTCTTGGTCAAGGAAAGGTGCTGGGTTTGTCTGTTTGTGAAATCTTAATGTGAGGTTATACATAACCAGACATTGGCAGATTTCCATTCAATATACTCAAAGCGCTGTTGTCTGGTCCAGGACAATTGGCTTGGACAATTAAAGATCATGTAAAAGTAATATGTAAATGTTTTAAAAAGTAAAAGTTTTGCCAAAGTGAGGCATACCACCAGGATCATAGAGTCTTGTGCTGTAGAAATAGATATTGACTAAAGAAAGTCTGAAAGCATTGACAGATGTTCCCAAATAGTATTGCTGGTGTGGACTTCATATCTGTAAATTAAATTCTACATTTTATTTGACCAACCACCAAAGAATATGTCTGAGCCAAGTTATTTGAGATAGCAAATTCATGGTGAAAGACTGTTAAATTTGCTGTCCTGTGTAAATCGACCAGTTGCACCCTCTACAGACTGATGGAAAATGGTACTGTCATCTGCCGGATTGATCATGAACCACAGTGCAATGTCCAGGACCTGATGCGATCATGTCGGGGTAAAGCCAACACTTTGTAAATCGACCTACTGTAACGGGGAGAAGAAAAGCACATCTCATCTTTTCTCCCTCTGCTTCTTGAGTAAACATATAATTTCACAGCCATTCCAGTATGTCCATCTGTAATCCCCTCTTCCCATTTTCCTGACTTGGTCTAGTCTACCAGGCTGGAGCTTTGACAAGGTGCTCTGGATCAGACCAAGAGATCAGGCCCATGTGGGTTAATGGAGGCCTGATACTGGATCTGCTCCACTGGGTAGATAGAGAAAGAGCAGTCAGCGAAAGATCATCAACGCGAACCAGTTTTTTGGGATGTGAACATTAACCAGAGGCCTTGAGCCTCCTTGCAGAACTCGGAAACAGAAACACTATCCAGTCCTGTGATCTCCAGACCTCTCTTTCTCTTTCCATCAGCACACTTCTCCATCTATCAAGTTTTTGCTCTCCTGCACGTTCTCTCACTCTCTCTTTTTGTGCCAGACGTTGCTTGCTCTAGTGTGTCTGGATTAGTGTATGAAAGGCATGCTTTTTTTCCTTGATTATGCCTCCAAGTTGACAGTCAAGCTCGAAACATACATTGTTCTTCTTAATGTTGTTTGGACTCTCATCACAAAGGGAACATAAATACAGTTTGAATTGCTGAGTTTTATTACTAAAGCTTTCTTCAAAGTTCTCTAAGGTGTCTGATTAATCTTGTCATCGTGCTCCGAGACTCCCGCCTCCTAAAAGGCAGATTTTCCTCACTGCTGTTACCAAATGCTTACTCGTGGGGGTCTCTCTCTATGAAAAACTAAATTAAAGAGTAGGGTCTAGACCCGCTCCAGGTGCAAAGTGTCATGAGATAACTTTTTTGGTGTTATATTAATTAACTTAATTGAACTGTATTTAATTGAATTGAATCCTGAGCAGTGGTCGGAGCTCTTATCTTATAAACTTGCAGATGAATGTTATTGTTTTTGTTCCAGTCCCATACTTGTTTGAATTTTTGTGTATTTTTCTTCATGTTTCTCCCTGCATGTGTGTTGCAGTGTGTATTTTAAGCCGGCGGAGTATTTCTGGAAGCAAACACAGCTTGGTCTGAGGCCTCTGTGGAGACGGGACACACACACTGCTCCTTTGTAGCATGCTCTCTCTCTCTCTCCTTTTTTTTTAAGTTTTCAGTGAAGGTGCACATTCATTCATCTTTTCTCAACATCTACTTCAGGGAGTTTTCCTCTCTGAGTTTTGAGCATTTGACACTGATTCTTGTGCTTTATGTTACTTAGAAGTAGCACTACATTTCTCATCTTCGAAGCTTCAGAAACCTGGTCTTTGATTTGGTTGTGTGTCCAGCAGTCGCACTCTGGTTTGAGCTAAACCCTCCTTGGCTGCAGCACACAGTGTTTTTTCTTTCTTCTTCTTCTTTTTTTTTTTTTTATTCCACCAGGCCACTTCTCCTGTTTGCCAGGAGCACTGCTGCCTCACCAGTGGGACAGAGAATGTGCTATGCAGAAAAGGGGTAATGACTTTAAAATACATTACTGCGTCATGGACAGGCACTTGGAAAGTGTCCGGAACTGTAAATAAAAGCATTTCAATCTTGCATTTGCTCACCGAGCAAAGGAGAAATTCCACAGTAACTAAGTAAGTCAGGGTGGTGGAGCAACAAGTACCTAAGCAGATGTCACTAGGACTGTGGTATGTTGGAGCGCTGAAGACACTGGCAACCTCTCTCATTTATTTCATCTGTTTTCTTACAAAGATGATCAGGACAGATGAAGTAACCGGAGCTGCCTGCCTGTCCTTTTACGGCCTTCTACCGTCGAAGAACAGACAGAAGAGTCAGAGCGCTGGGTGGAGTTGTTGGGACTTCATGAACAGTAGAGAGTAACTGTTCAAATATGACGTGGCTCTGTGAAAATAAACAGATGAGGATGAAAATTTCCAAGAATCGGCCAAGAGTGGCAGCCTTAAATTCGATGCCATAAAACATGGAACGCACTGACAGCAGTTTAACCCACTGCCGCTTAAACAGTAGAGTCCACTCAGGCTTATGTTATGACCACTCCAAGCTTGTGCTAATTTTTATCTCCATCTCTAGCCTTATTGCTTCTCTCATCCAAGATCCAATGTCACCTCATGTCTTTGCAAACCTGCTGCATTGCTTTTTTTTCCCCCTGTCTTGTTCTGGGATCCCCGCGTTGCAGAATTTTGTGCTCTACAGCTAAGCTGAGGAACCATCTGCCTCCCTTGGGCCTTCGACAGATTACCTCTACGACATGCCTAATGCACCATATTTTATAGCCGAGTAATGTCGGCTTTACGCAGGGATTTGAACCTCTAAGCTGACCTTGAAACATGGCTGCTCTGTTGGCTAAGACATAGTCCTAACAGGTCATGATTTATCGTGGGAGACTATGTGGATAAGTCAAGCTGAAATGGCTGTACCTGTTTAAGGCCGACAGTTAAGCTGGAGTTTTGATGGGCAAGAGACGGGCAGACATATGCAAAGATATTTAACACACAGTTCTGTTGCCTTTCTTTTTGTTTTTTTGTTCTTACCAGAAAGTTGTTAAAGTGTTATATTGTGGACTTTCTTTCTTTCCCTGCTGATGATCAAAGACAGATGACAACTTAAAAAGACTCAAATGAACTCATCTACACATGCTGCATGTCTCTTTACTTATCAGAACATCACCAAAATTTGTAGTCTACGGCCAAAATACTGAAAAACATTTCCAAAGGGAATGTCATTAGGGGGACAGAGCCCATCCTCTGACTGTGTATTCACAGTATCCACACTTCTGCTTGCTGTCTAGTTTGTGTATTGAGGAGGAAATATTATGTCTGACAGCTTAAAACAGATGTTTTAATTGCACTCAGCATCTGTAGCTGCTTACAGTGTGACAGCAAACAAACTGCTTTCTCGTCACTTTCTGCCCTACTGAGTGTTCTCTTACAAATTGACACAGTTCCCTATGTGTCTGCATAAGTACCCACATGTGTGGATTTGGCCCTACAGACACCAAGTTGGCCCTGGGGCTCCTTTGTCACTCTCTCCAAAGCCAGAGGGCCTTCTGTTCCACCATCAACTTGGAATGCTTTGTGGGACATCCAGCTGGAGGCTGCAGGACCAGGGCTTAGCTATCAGTCAGACCCGTGGCCTCGCTCCCCTTCGCCATTCTGGGTTGAGGAGAGACTCAGGAGTGGCTGTTCGGAAGATAGTTGTCCCTATCTGTTCCCTGATGGGACCTGACAGCAGCCTGTAGCCTGTCACCGCATTCCTACACAGCTGCTCTTAAATCACAGATGGCTGTAGTGTTTTTGTGTCTGTGTGTGTCTGTGTGCGTGTAGGCTGGAGCACAATTGCTGGACTGTGTTTTTGACTGCTTGTGTGTGGGTGTAAGCGTGTGGCCGTGTGTTGTGTGTGAATTATCCCTTCTCTGCCCCACATGTCAGTTTTTGAGTGATGAAGTGTTTTTATGTGTGTAAATGAGTAAACGTTAACACACGAGCCGGGCCTACTTTCCATTTTAGTAACTCTCCAGAGATACAGCTTTGTCCCTCAACATTGTGCAGTTGTAGTGCTGATACTGATAAGGAAATGTTTAGCCAATTTCACCAGACTGTTGAAATGATTTGGAGTCCTCACCAGGCCACTTGGGCATATCAAATGCTTGGTGGAAAACTGGACTGTTTGTACAGTGGATAAGTGAGCTGAAATACTTCGAAGCAGTCTGTTGCGCTCAGTCGAGGAAGGAGTCTTGTGCGAATGAACTGTGTGTGAGTGTGTGTATGCATGCTTTTTCCGTTTAAATGCGTGATTGTTTGTCGTTTTGATCTCAGTTTAAGTGGATGGATGCTGTACATGTTTTCATACATGTGTGTTTGTAGCAGTGCACACGGCTTTTTGTGTGCACGCCTTGCTTTCACGTGTGTGTGTGTGTGTGTGTGTGTGTTTGCTCAGGGAGGCCAAGCTGTGGCCTCTGTAGCCCAACACTGACCTGTTTCCTCTCTCTAGCTTACTCATGAACACAATCTGTCCTTTCAGATCCACGAACTGCTGCAGCATTACGAAGGGAGCAAACCCATCCCCGTCCTAGGCAACGCTGCAGCTCTGGCCAATGAGGTAAATTCCTTTTTTTATTTTACTTTATTTATTTATTTATTTTTTTCCCCCTGAGACGAAGGTTTCTATTTATTTGGTGGCACATACCGATGGCTTACAAATGAATGAAGAAGAAGTATGATTTCCGCAGTCTGGTGTGATAGTTCTGTGAGGTGTAGCTAATCAAACTGAGATTATGATTTAAAAATCAAACTTGATTCCTTGCTTTGTAATCGGAGGAAATCCACCATTTCTGAAGCATTTTGGCAAAAAAAAATGTAGCAAGTTGCCACGCTAGCAAAAGATATGCAGCTCACCATTAGCCATACGTAATGAGATCATCTTTAGCTCCTCTGGCCTGCGTCAGTAAGCTCATAAATAAAACGTAAGGATTAAATAGCGAAGTTTAGGGAAGTAAAAGTGATTTGTTGGATCACTCAATAGTTCAAACTTTCCATTTTTCCCAGAGTCTCAGATGTTGTAATGACGAAACAGAAAAGAAAACTACATGCCTGTAAAAACTGGAATTTTGTTAAAAAGATTTTTTAGGTTATTTCCTTTATTTTAATTGTGTAATTGCTTTATTTTTGACTTGTAGTTGGTTCTGCGGAATCTCTTCGACATTTGCTTAAAATAAAGTGATAAACACGGGTGTCCAAAAGAGGGCACCACTATGGTGGCTTGTCTACATCCACCTGAATTTGTCTGTTGATGTTCAGCTGGGTTGAGTTCTGGTGACTGTGAAGGCTAGAGCATATGATTTAAATCATGTTCATACTCATCAAACTATTCCGTGAGTGCTTGTGTCCTGCATAGACATTTTTTCTGTTTCTCTACTGATTTATTTAGATTTTTCCTTTAATTTGTCACCGGTTTACACACACATTGTGTCTTTCCTGTCTTGCATGTCCTGCCTTACTGTTTGATTTTGAAAACCAAGCAAACATGATTTGCTTATACTCAAATCCAGAGAGGTAGGCAGTTTGTCTTATTATGCACACAACATTATGATATCATGTGGATTGAACTCAAAACTTTCAAATTACAAGTGCCAAATTCCTCTTTCTCACATGTCTGTAACACACAGACTTGGCAATGTTTGTCCTCTTTCACCTCTTGCCCTGAACTGTCCCCTTCTCAGTTTCAGTTTCTAGGCTCAATCTGTGCTACAATAACACTACACCGTCCCTACTCCACACCCACTGCCTACCCTCCCTCCCACTCTGTGCCCAAACGTCTAGCCAGACACCACGAAATCGAAAATCCAGTCCTGTAAGACAGACCGATCATTTTCCTCGGCAGTAACCGGATATAAAGTCCACTCATTCAGAGGAAAGCTGAAGATGGATGGGCAGGCTATAACAAATGATGGCAGCAGACAAACTACAGATGTTTGTGGAGAGAATGAGTTGCGTCATATAAACAGAAGTGGAGTGAGAGTCGGTGGAAGAGAGAACACATTAAATATTCAGATTCAGAGAGAGGAAGCAATAGGCGCGCAGTCCCTCCTCATTAGTTAACCTGTTAATGAGAAGTCATCACACAGACAATAACAGTACAAACAGGACCACTGATGATGATTTTCTTCCATTGGCCCTGCTGCTCCCGTCAAGCTGTGAAAGATATTTAGTCTGATTTATTGAGTACATGTCCAGTGTCCTGACATTTGTTACTGTATTGTTCTTCACCAATATTTATTGGAAGCCATGTGTGCACATGAGCATGCAAGTACCCTGCTGACATCCACACGTGTGCATATACACATGGACACACAGTCACACCTGTGTAAACCCAAGAACCCGGCTGGCACAGTGAACGGAGAGGAGGAAAGGCCTTTTCACTGGTGTGTGGTTTTGTTTGAAATCCCCAGCTCTGTTTATTGTAATCAAAGTGCCTCCGACTATTCCTCCCCTTCTAAAGAGCCCACAGCCATACATCATCCTAATTAGTACCGAGTCAAGGGAAAGACGAGAGAAAGAGGGGCTGAAGATTTTACAGTCGTTTTGGGGTAAAGACCGAGTAGGAGAGAGTCCAGAATCTCCTGAGACTGTCACGAAAGAAAGGCCGTCTTGTGGCCTAGAGTGGTTTTCCTGACCTTACAGGCCACAAGTGTCAGTGGAAGAGCCAGAACGTTCCACCCTGGGAGGTTCACATGCACCAATTCAGATGACAGGAGGCCCAAACCATCCTGGACCCTTAACCAAACCAGGATGGCTGAGACTGAATCTGTAGAAACAATATTCTCAAATAGAAATTTTATTGCTCCTTTTCTGTCTGTGTGTTTGTCCTACCCTGCTGTTAGCCCTGGCTAAGGACACCACTAACCAGATAACACCAGAGCAAGAATTCAGCCGGATTCAAGCAGTCAGCGGAGTGTGAAGGATCACTTCAGTTTCTCTTTCTTCAGTCTTTGCTCTGCCTCCCCGTGGCTGTGGCAAGAGGCCACAGACTGTTCAAGAGACCCCCAACTATCAGCCTCCATCTTCCCTCCCACTTACAGATTTTCTTTCTCATTCTTTTTGTCAAATTACAGACTTTCAAATTTATGCTTCCTGGTAAATGCCCCGCAAAGTGTCTCCCCGGGATTATCAGGTATCGGAATAAAGCCCAGAGATGGTGGATCAAAGTGTCTTGCACCACACCACAATCCCAAGTCCCCCTTCCTTCTTGGCTTGTCAAAAAAAGAGAGAAAAACTCCAAATCCCGGTACGTTGCAGTGTATTTTTGATGTGGATTGTTTTTCATCCATGCCACTGCTTCAAATGAGTGCTATTGAAGTGGTGGCTGAGGACTATAGTGCAACAGGAGAGATCTACATTTAGATGAAATTCATTTTGGGCTTGGGTTTCGTGTAATGGACCATTAATTTATTGCCTAACATAAAATGACACTTCAACCCCCGTCTGCCCCCGACTGCAGTGTCTAGCACACACAGCAGGTGACTGCCACCACTCAAACAAAACACCACAGCCAATCCCTCCTGAAACACGATCGATACTGCGCCCAGGTAATAGGAGCCATGTTATATACATAAAGAAATGGCAGTAGGTGACTGCACAGACACTTTTATGGATGTACATCCATGTTTATTGCTGAATACCAGCCCTCATTAAGACCGAAATAGAAGTACTCTCGCCTCTGTGTAGAATTTAAAATACCACAAAACATTAATCAAAAGGGTCATATCAGCCTTGCACGTGAACCAGCTTGAAGTTCCAGTCCGTCGAGCCAGTCTCTGTCAGTCCCGGTAAACACACTACTTCAGCAGTAAGATGAATGACAGCCCCTTATTCCAGATCAGTGTCCATTGCTTGGACTGAGACTGTGTATCCTGGTACTCGTATCCTTCGCCTCTCAAATCCACTTTCTCCTTCCCTGGATCACTTCCCAGCATCTTTGTATCCGCCCAAATACCTGCTGTTACTTGGGAAGCCCACTGGGTGCCATCAGAGAGCACTGGACTGCAGTCCATGCCCAGGAATGAGGAGTGCTAAAGTTGTGAGGAGGATGATAAAGGCTTACCTTTGTAGTGTACCTTATGCAGTTAATGGAGATTCATCTACCTGCCTGCTGTGACCTGATTATACTTGTATTGAACTTTGCATGCAATTATCAGCTGATAAATTCAGTATCCGAGAGACAGACTCACGATGCACTTGTGAAAGCATGTAGACATGTTATCCTTTTGAGCGATTCACTTTTGCACATTTATCTTTTGACTTTATATTTGACAAAGCTCGAGCTGTAAATAAGAATGCCCGCAAGTCATTATTGCTGATAAAAATAGTTGAGCCATTGCATCTTAAATAGTTCCATTGATACACTGTATGTATTTCGAAAATGAGCCCATTAAAAATGCATTTGGATTGAAGTCACTTTTAGAAGCTCTTTTTTCCCCCCTGATATTCAGGGTCTTTAAATCTGATTATTTGCATGAGAAAAATTAATGTATTCATTATTTCCTTTTTAATTTTATTTTTCTGAAAGTGTGAAAGCCAGTATTTAGAGCGTGAGACTTTAAAACTTTTACTGGAACCTATAAAATATAATAATGGGAAAGCAACTTTTTGCTTGATCGTGTAAAATCAAATCAAAGTACTGTATGGCAATGAATTTGGGTCAGATTCTTAGTGTAGTCAACTGATGTATTATTGATTGGTTTCACACTAAATCAGGCCAAAGTGCATTTTATCCATCATATGAAATGGATGATGCTGACTGGCAGAGATCAAATCTTTTTAATAAAAAGCTTTGATATGTTTTAATAAAAGCGCTTTAAAATAAGGTCAGCTTGATATACTGGCAGCTGTATATGAAAGTAGTGAGCTCTTCGCCGTTCAGGGTCAAGGGAGAGCTATAAAATGTCATGCTGGGATCAAACTTATCTACACTGCAGCGCCTGCCGTGACATTTAACAAATGAAATAAACACGATCTCAGAGGAGACCAGCATCATTTTTTTGCCCCCTCCCTCACTCACTGTGAAGGTCTGAGGACGGAAAATGTGAGTCAAACAAGGAGGCATGAAGGTAGAGAGCAGAGCGTGTTGTCAAACATGTCCCATCTGTCGTCCAAGCAGAGTTATGGGACAAGGTGCTTTAATAGGACAATATGAGGGGCTGGAAATTTACAGTTGTCTGTCTGTCTTTGCTTCCCTTCCTTGCTGTAAACAGCCCGGCAGTGACATGATGGATGTCGGTGGATCAGAGCAAGAGATTTTCCCTCGCTAAAGACCCTGACCTCGACTCCTCTTTATCTCTATCTTTCATTTTTTCTCCACTGTTCTCTCAATTCTCCTGTTTTTCTTCTTTTTTCTTTTCTCATTTGATCATGTGGGCTTTCTCTTTTTTTTTTTTTTTTTCCACTCCTGTCTTTCCACATTTTGGTCTCCCTCCGCCTCCCTCTGGCCTCACTCTTTCAGATTCTCCTTTTTTTTGTATGTTTGATTAAGTGAAGTAATGCAAGGTTGACTGAGGTTCATCTAGAGTAACCTTGACCACTGTGATTATTAATTAGTTTGGTTTCTCTCCCCTTGGGAGGGGGGTGGGTCTAAGCTAATGGAAATAATGAAAAGGCCCCCCAGCCAAAAGCACGTTTCTGTCTTGGGGTAAAGTGACACAGCGCCCTCCCTAACCCCAGTCTAACCCTCGGCCCCCTGCCTTTACCTCTGCCTCACCTCTGTTGCCTTATTCTTGCACCACAGGGGTCGTTAGTCAAACTGCAGGCTTTCTCACCCTCTGTCATCGTCTGCCTTAAGGGACTACACTACAGTTTGGAGAGATTTCCCTGTTAAGCTAATCTGTGTTCATTTGAAATTTCTGATCGGAGTTTAAGAGCTGACCTTTTTTTTGTGAATTCCAGTGATGTGTCACATTTTTATCCACTGTTGATTAATAGCTGTAACAAGTCTGCTTATTTGAAAAGTTATTTGAATGGCAATACACCCATCTTCTGGCGGTTTTATTATTATTATTCTTTTCTTTCAGTTTTCTTTTTTTATTTTGTCAAGTTGTCATGTTTTATTTGTGTAGCTCAAAATCACAACAGAAGCCTTTACAGTCTTCACAAAATATGACTCTGTCCTTTGACCCCCAGTTTGGATAAGGGAAAGAAACCTCATAAAGAGCACCAGAGCAGAGACAGGAGAGACAGACATGTAATCAGTATCAGATATGAAGACATTAGTAGCATTTCACAAAAAAAGTAGGACAGGAATTACAATATGGCCTAACAGAATGACAGTTTAACAAAGAAAGGTTCCATAGAGCTAGACAGATAAGTTGCCTGGGCCAATATATCACCAATATTAGAGTATGAAAAATGTAGAAACCAGTAAATGGCGATATGAGTATTGGCCTTCAAGGTTCAGTATCAGTCAGGCTATAAAGTCAAGCAAATATGAGGTGTAATAAGATAAAGGCTCTGCGGGACAGTGTGAGTCAATAAAGACATCAAGCAACATCCCCCAATGAGCTAATGTATAGTTTTGTGTAAAAAAAAAAAGTCTTCAGGGTTTCTGCCATCAGTCATTGGTCTGTTCTGATTTTGGGCTAATCAACTCAATGACTGTCACTTTCTGCTTGAGGCAGAGAAACAAAGACTCCAACACTATTGATTAGCTGATGAGCTATCAGATTTGCATGTATTTCAAGCTAAGAACACAGGCCTTATTTGATATTATTCATTATTAAGACACATTTACCTGGAGCTCATGAAACAAGAACGATATGACCAGTTAGAAAAGACATGATAGTGCATGTGTGTGCGATCTATCACTATTAGCTCTCCCTTCTCATCACAGTTTGTGATCTCCGCCGGCCCTCCTTGTGTAGTCCACATTAGCTCCTGGTCCCAGTTCAGTACAAGCAGGTCTTTGTGTGCGACGGTTCGCCTCTCCTCTCCACACTCACACCACGTCCAGGAGGATCAGTCATAAATCAGAGCACAGACGGAGGAGCGTGGCCTGGGCTTTAGAAGCAGAGTCACTCATCTCGGAGCTACCAGACATTTATCATGAATGTGGTCCAGCTTAGTCCCACTGCTCTGAGATGCTCTCACAGCTTCCATTGTTTCCAAGAGGAATGGACTGTTTTCTCCTGTTCCTGAGATTCTCATTGAAAAATGATCCTGCTGAATAGTAAATTTAAAGAGAAATTTGGCAACGGGTGTAAATTCTTGGTCCCATGAAGACGTGTGACCTTGCCCAGTAAGACGCACCTAATTTAGCACAATGTCACCATTGCTGTCCAATGGGATCTGGTTGCTGCACCCCCGGTTGCTTGGGGGTGCAGCCTAGCCTCTATTTGTTGGCCATGAATTCAGTTTAAGACATTACCTTCAGTAATCAGATCTTATTTACTGGCACTCTTCCAGCTCATAGATCTCTTAGATCAAACACCAAATCTGTCCTCTGTGTTGCACAGTCATGACTAAAACTAAAAGATGACAGAGCATTTGCAGTCGCTGCTCCACATTTGTGAACCCAGCTGCATGTTAGATGTGCTCGCCAATTTTTAAATCCAGGCTGAAGACACATTTGTACTCACTGGCCTTTCTGGCCCACTTCTGATGTGTATAAATTTTTATTTTGTCTCTCTTATTTTGTTTTTACCTTTGTCATTGCCATGTTTTTCTTTCACTTTTTGCTCTTACTTATTTTAGTGTTCAGTTGTGCAGCACTTTGGTTAGCTTTAGCTGTGTTTAAAGGTGTTGGAGAAATAAACCAATTAATAGTTTGAAATCAAGTTAGGGACGGTCATTGCACAGGATGAAGTGGATTAAAAACAAATGTAATAGTTTCACTTTCCTAGGAGATTCCTTACTGTTTCAACTTTCCAGTGTATTCACTATACAAGATATATGGCTGCAGAGTGAGTCATGTTAAAGGAGTCTAGAATAGAAAGATGAATATTACTTTTTTTATATAAAAATTTATGCAATCATGGCAGGTAGATCCCTGGTCCTGCAGGATAAATCCAGACTCAGTAATCCTATCCTTTTCAGTACCACGCATCTATCATCTCTCCTGAAAACTGGGTTGTTGTTACAATGTTGAATTTTAAGGAAATATGTAATTAGAAAGGCTACACACCCAACATTTGACTTGTTTAATACATAGAGAACCCTGTAGATCTGCTTCTGCATACTAGCTAGCTTACAGAACCAACCAGCTATCCGTTTGCTATAGTGCAGCTGTCAGCATGACCAAACCTGTAGTGATTTTGACCTCTTGAAATAATTTTTCTATGCAAAGCTAACAGCCATGTTGGTGTTGGTGCTGTATATTTTGTGTGGGAAAAGATTTATTTCACTGAGTTGTTTCACTCAAAACTATATGTTACTTTACTATCTTTATGACAAACTGCAACTTTCTTAACTTGCAAAATTAGCTTTGGTATCATTCAGTAGGTATTAAAAAGTTTAAACTACCTTTCTGATTTCTTCCGCAATAAGGTCCCATGGTGGATTCAGGTCTCTCTATAAATCCAGTATAACTGAGTGAATGTTATCATTTCATTCCTTGGAAAAAATATGCCTATGTGTGAACAGTCTGTGTCTTCTCCTCTTTAGTTGTCCGAGCAGCTGGAAGGGAAAACTACCAATGGAGAAATCAAAGAACTTCTTCAAATACTGGCCAAACCCTACGTGAAGGTGAGTATGGCTGCTGTTCTTCTTTACAGTTTCTATTCATCTTATATTCAGCAAATGTTAAGGAACTACACGTATCAGAAACTTTGGTTTGTTTTCTTACTGATGTCATCACACAAACAGCGCTGGCATTTAAGTGATGTAATTATATAATAATAATACGGCCGTTAGATCCACGTTGTGCTCTTTCTTTTCTTATCTTGGCTGCAGCTGCTGGCCTCGTTAGGCAGACACAGACAGCTACAAAATGAATTTACACATTTTTATTTTCAAATGCGTAACTCTGGTCGTCCATCAGGGTCTCCAGGTGTCTCAGCCAGACAGAGCTGCCTTAACAATGGCGGGATAGAAGGGTAGCTGGATGAGCTCCTTTTTAAATGCACTGTCGTCATGCTTATTTGGCCTCTGCCAGAAACAACAGCTTAGTATGAAGTTCTCCTCTACCACAATACGCACACACACACGCACATTTAAAGTGCTCCAAAAAATCAATACTTTTCACTGTCAAAAGCTGTGAAAAGATGGAGGGGGAGGGAGAGGGGGGAGAGTCCCAATGGATCAGGCTTACAAGTCAGACAAACGTGTCTGTTCTAGTGATGTTATGATTAATGTCCTAAATGAAAACAATGCAGTTATACACATATAGAAACAGATATCATAAATGTACAGTTCCACATAGAAAGGGTTGGGGAAAATCACACGTGTCACACACTCACAGCCACTATCCTGAAGACAAATGGTCGCAATCTATCACAGCTTTGCTCTCCTACTTTGCTACGTAGGGACATTGTGATCTCCTTTGTCTCTGTCAAGTGAAATGCGCCGGCAAATGCTCACTGCGCTCGCCATGAAGCATGCCTGTGTCAGAAGTCCCATGTTTATTATTCTAATTACGCTTACAGCGAAGGTATTTGGCGTGGCAAAGGTCAATTCATCAAAACGCAGAACTCACTGAAAGTCATCGATCAGGAGGCTCGGCAGCTTCAGCTGACGAAGTGAAGAGAGGTGAAGGCAGGAGACGGGACCGTGGGCCAGGTAGCACTCACTGTAGGACCGTCCCATCTTCTCTAAATTTATGTCATGCGTGGATTCTGATATTTTTAGATCACATTCATATATGGAAATAAATCTACAATCAAGTATTGCCAATTGGCTTTAATCTAAAATAACAGACTGAGGAAATTTCAGTTCATTGCCATGCACCTTCTCTCCTCTCATTTAAGAGAATCTATGGCCACGACTAATTCTTCAGCCCCGGAGTTGATCTCAAAACCCTTAGCCTGACCTAAGCCTAAACCTTTCAGCAAATGAATTTTTGTTTCTGTTATCATTATGTGATCATTAAGACTCGGTTGATCGAGATAAACAGTAGGTGACGTCAATTCTGCAGTCAGTTGCACTTATTGCAGAAGAAGAAGAAGGTATTTCTGTTTCATGTGTTCATCTCAGGAGGGTTACAGTTTCCTTAACGCGACGCGCCAATGTGGAGGTTGGCTGAGGAGCACGTGGAGGTGGTGGTGATGTTTTAGTCTCTTAGTTTTCCATCCTCAGTGGAGCAGAAGCTTCAGTAGATGTTGAAGTCAGATGCTTCATACACATCATTATCATCGTGATGCACATCACTAAGTCTGTTTGGATTGCATCCTTCTCCATCAGCAAAGCTTAAAATATTTTTAGCGATATTTCAGGAGCTTGTCTTTTTGACTTTGTTGCATCTGTGCTACTACAAAATCTCCTCTCCAACTTTAGCTTTGTCTACTCAGACAGAACCTCAATATTTACTTGTTGCCAGTCTTTCTCTATTTGCTTTCCCCATTGACTGTGGTCAACCTGCTCTCAGCTCTGCAGCCACCTCCACATGCTGCTCAGCCGACCTCCACTCTGGTGCAGACCGAGGTCAGCCAAACAATTCCACACCGAACAATGGAAAATATTCAGCTACTGCTTCCTTAACTGCTGGCCAGCAGCACTGTGAGAAGTACAAAAGCAACTGAGTCCAAGGAAGGCAACCTACAGCTCACTGTTATTTTATCACTGAACTACATTTTTGTTGCTTCAAATATTTCATGGCTTTTAACAAACACTTTGTTGAACATGAATGAACAGTAAGATAATCTGTTCATCAAAACATAAAAGAAAACTGAACTTATAATTACTGAATCTTCTGCTTTTATATAAAATACCATCTTAGGTGTAAGCGTTCTGACATTGCTTTACATTTTTCTCCAATGAGGTACTGTAAAACGAGATAAGTAATTCAGACTTCTTTGAGTTACCACAAGCTGCGGTATGTTCTCTCTCTCTCTCTTTTTTTTTTTTTTTTTGGAAGGAAAGCATCATTCCTGGTGTTGTCAAGTTCAGCTTCTGACATCTGCATGTGTTCACACACTTGCACACAGTTTCTCCACCTACTTTATGACCTCTACTATTGTGCACTGGTTTGAGTCCATCATCAAGTTTTGAGCGTCTCAGCCTTAAACTGCCGGGCTAAACACTCCCGCTGGCTTCAGAGGGAACACTTGGTCAGCAGTAGATTAGTTCCAGCGTCATGGTTTGGAGGGAGGGCTTTGGCTGTAGCATACTGAAGTATGAAGGCTCTTGGCATTTTCCTGTCGTTGTGTCTCAAACCGTAGGCAGCATGTGGGCTTTGAGAATAAAGTATTAAAACTTACTGTCTCCATCTGTCCTCCAGGGCACTTGATATCGTACCAGCCAGCCTCAGTGTAAATCACAGTGCCGGGGGTGTAAAACACAAGCAGATGGCTGCTGCCTTTGAATGGCGTCTCTGTGCGATAGTAACTGTATCACTCTTAATTATGGCTGAAATGATCCATTCTTGGGGTGGGGATATAAATCAGGCTCTTTAAAACTCCCTTCTGTTTCTCTTCCTTTCTCTTTCTTGCCTTCCTTCTCTGCCTCAGACTTTCTTTTTTACGATTTGCACATGAAAAAACAACTTTCACCCATATTAACAGCAAGACTAATATTGACAGGGATGAAAGAGCCAATTACGACGGCTGACTGTTTCCGCCGGCATGCGTGGAGGTAGGTGTGTGTGTGTCCACGCTTGCAGTATGTGTTGCATGTTAAACTTCAAGGCTTAGACAGGGCGCGCGTGAGTGTCAAATCCCAGCTGGCTGACAGAAGAACGCTCACAGCAGGTGAGTTCTTCCCGTCTGGGGAGAGGACTTACCCTGCACCGATCCACCACCGCCAGCTGAAAAACAAGTGGGCTGGTGACAGGACCAGGGAGCTTTAATGAGAGGCCAAAACCAGGAATGTACGAGCTGGTTTATTTAGTCAAGAGCAATGATCTGTTTTTCTAGGATCCCTATTATGTCTAATGAACACAAACACACCAACCAAGAAAGAACAGGATGCCTGGAAAACAAGGGTGGTTTCACTTCCCTTCATCTTTCGTTCCGTCTCTCTCACCTTTCTCTCCTCGGCAGGCCTCTGCTGCAGGGCCTGTACAGGGATATAAGTCTCGCTTTGATTAGGCAGCTAATCCACTGACACAGAGGCATAACAAGACCTACTGACTCATATCAACCCAGGAAGAAAGCTGAGTTACAAAGACCTGTGTGTGTGTGTGTGTAAAACATTTGTACCTGTGTAGTTGTACTCACATGTCAATGGTCACCAGCCAGGGCATGTACCATGTGCTATCTATTAACATCCAGCTGTTATTGCTACTTCCAAGAAAGTTTTTACAAGGAATTAGCTGTGGCTCTGTTACGGGTTGTTAGGCACGGCCATGGAGAGAATGTGGCAGTGGGGAGCAGCACCACATTTAAGGAAGTGCCATCGATGAGAGGACACTCAAAGGGCAGAATATTAGGCCTGATGGATGGAGTTCAGAGGAAAGCAGGTTAGTGGAGGAAAGGTTGAGACGAGCGTGAGAAGGAAATGTATAGGGAGAGACGGAGCACAATAAAGTTTTTCAGTGGAAGTTTTTTGTAGCTTTTGTAAGTACTTCATATTTACAATCGCAACAGACAAGTTTTCTTTTTAATCTAAAATGAAATGTTCACATTTTTTTTCATTTATGATACACCCCATAATCTGTCTTTGACTGATGGATGAAACAGAGAATCACACTAGTGGAAGAAGTACTCATATAATTGACTTAAATAAAAGTAATACCACAGTGTAGAAGTGCTCAGTTACAATTAAAAGTCCTGTTTTCAAAATGTTGTTTAAGTATTAGCATCCAAATATACTTCAAGTACCAGAAGAAAAGTACTCATTGTTCAGAATGATCCATTTTGTAAAAATCTATATATTATTGTTAATTTATTTTACCTCTACAATCTTTTCTACCTTTTTTTGCACACTTTTCTGCTGGTTAACTTAATTTCTAATAGCATATAGCCATTTCTTTGTTGTTGTGTATTTTGTGTATATACCGTAATCTGAATCTGTAAAGTGACCAGTAACTTAATGTGTCAAATAAATGTAGTGAAGTAAAAGTAGAAGTACATAATAGCATGAAATAGCAATGCTTATGCAATAAAGCACAAGTAACTCAGAACTATACTTAAGTTCAGTACTTGAGTAAATGTTCTTGGTTACTAATAACCAATGGAGAAAAGCAACAAGTTCTGACATTTGACATGCTGAATCCATCAAATGTTTGGCATTTGGATGGCAATTGTGCCTGATTTGAGTTTGAGATTTCTTTGTTTCCACAGGTTTAAAATCATTGTGTCCATCAGCGGCACCTCATATTCATTCTGTAGAAAGTAATGCTGCATAGCATCAGCAAAACACTGTAGCTCTACTTTCTCCAGCAAGAGGCCCACATGGGTGTCCCCACCCTGCTGAGAGGCTGATGGACGCCTGGCTGACCCACATGTTGTCGCGACCCAGATCAGGTGCTGTGACTGACAGTCAAACATCATACACAGAGCCACAGCACTGCATGTATCCAATCTCACACTCAAAAAATCTCTGGCTTTCATCAGAGTGTTTTCGGAAAACTCTTTGAATTTGACAAAACCCCAAATTAAAATTGATTTTCTTAAAACAGATGGTGTTCACAAAGAGAATAATAAAATGCTAGTGTGTGTCCACAAGCAGTGCTGAAAGTCACATTGCTGATCTCACCACAACATTGTGGAAACAGCACCTGCAAACTGTCCATCCATGACATGGCACTGTGAACACAGTAGTTATGCTGAGTGCAGGTTTGGGATTTTATTGTCCTTATCTACAAGCAGTTATTGTCACAGCATTCCAAGAGAATCTTTTAGTTCCATAAGGAGGGAATCATCGGACATACAATACAACACGGAGTGTGTTCATGCACAGTGCGGATGAAACACGTTGTTCGGCCTGTTCTGAGAAATGAACGAACTGATGCTGGGAACATTTTGGGAAAAATACATGAAAGATAACACTAAAGAAAAGCAAACAACAATATAAGAGGATTGATGGCATTTTAGAGAAGTCTGGACAGCAGAACCAAGAAAAGAAAAATTCAGGGAGGAAAGATAAGAGAATATGGAATTCATTTTGTTCCTCTAGGAACTGGGTTTTCTTTTTTTAGGTTGTTTGTCTCGTCTGCACTGCTTCAGTGGACTAATTTTGAGTTTGAAACTCATGTAGAGTTTGTATCAAGATTACGTTTTGCATAAGTGAGTTGACATAATGCATTTATTTTTGGCGAGTTAAAGGAAAAATTACAAAGGTATTTTCTAATTGTTGTTGTGGCCATTGCTTCTATTGGTTCTGAAAACTCTGTTTTCCCTGAGAAATACAGATGTGTCTGCAATATCATAGCAATTCCATCGTCCAGCAGGGGACAAGAGGCACAAAAAGTCAGTTAATCAAACAGGTTGTTAACTGATTAATGCTAACAATTTTTTGTGACATTCCACTCAAGCAAAGCAACTTTTTTCTTTTCAATGTTTTTCTTTTCTTTTGCGTTCTTCAAAAAGAAAATCAACTTACGTTACTTTTTACTTATCCATTAAGGCATGAAAAATATGTGAAATTAAAAGAAAAGGGATTTTGTCCTGTGTAGCCAAATGTCTTGACAGTTTCCACAGCGATTTCCGAGTTTCCAACTCTATCAGAAAAAAATCGGTGAGTCTTTCCTTAACATACTAAATATAGCTGTTAGTCATTTTACAAGCCAGCAGTTTAGCCAGATGATTTAACAGCAAAGATCCACGGCAAAACCTGAACCTGGCACAGCCATTCATGTTTGGCATCCTAACCTGTAGTCCACTGAGGTGCCCCATGACTATAGTGTTAGTAATGCAGATGGGAATGATGACTAAGACGACCAAATTAAGACTCAGTTTGTAATACAGCAGAATTATCCTTTAAGGTTAAAGTATAGGATCAAGGAAATGAATATAACAAAGTCCTCACACAACATAAACACATAACTGTGTGCATTTGTGTGTGTTGGTCAACTTGTCTCTCAGTAGATCTTTGCCAAATCTCCAGTTGTGTCTCCTCCTCTCATCTGCTCCCAGTTAGCAACATCTTGAACACTGTACTGCAGCATGCTCCCATGTCATAAAACACACTGCTCCTCTTCTCACCATATCCTTCTCTCTTTCTTTCTCTCTTTCTCTCTCTCTCTCTCTCTCTCTCTCTCTCTCTCTCTCTCTCTCTCTCTCTCTCTCTCTCTCTCTCTCTCTGGTTTTTTCTGGCACATGGGGTGGAAGATGTTTTTCTCACTTTTCTCTCCCCTCCCCAACCACGGAAAAAGCAGCACGCGTCCAGCTGCGTCTTGGTCCGGACACGGAGTCGTTAAATAGTTTGAAAAATGAATGTCTCAATGGCATCATTCTTGTCTGCATCCCATCTCTTCTTTTTTTCTGTCTGCTCGTGAGCATGTGAAATATCTGAGGCGACTGAGAACTTCATTACTTTGAGCCTGCAGCCAAACAGCGCAGAACATCACTTCTGTCCCAGTGATTGCCACCTTGCCCTGGAAAGCACTCGTAATGTGGCCCCCTCCCCCACTATCACCAACACCCTTCCACTTGTAGTCCCTGGTGAGCAGTGGTCCAGGGCAAGTGCTGGTTGCCTGTAATCAGAGAGATGTATGGAGGGAGAGCATTGGCCTAATGACAATTAGTGCATGTAACCTCAAGATTTGGCTCAGAATGCTTTCAGATCTATCACCCAGTACTTGTGGGAGACACCCCAATTCATAACTGTACTCCTGTGTTTTCTCTGCCCTACTCAAAAAAAGAAATGATAGATTGAACTTTTAATAGCGTGTATTGCTATACTTTATTTTGCTAATTAGACTGAGGTAAAGCTAAGGCCTTTATGGTTTGAATGATAACCCTCGCCTCTTGTTTCTTTGCTCCCATCCATCCCTCTGTCCCCCTCCTTTCTCCAGAGCCTTCTGTCAGTCCATGACATGGTCGCACAGAAGAGTTACGACCCTGAACTACCTCCGCTGCCAGAAGACCTTGATGACGATGAGGAGTCTGTGAAAATCATAAGACTGGTCAAAAATAAGGAACCTCTTGTAAGTAACCTTGTCAGTCATCTTGAGAAATGTTTTAATGTAAAATGTTTTATTTGTACAAAGTCATTTCACAAGCTACCAGAAGTTTGAAATATGGTTTTGGGAAGTTCACAGCAAAATAAAAAGGTTCACATCATCTTAATCGAGTTGTTCCCCATCTCTTCTACTGTTGGCTTTCAGTGAATTTATAAAAATATTCAAAGCAAATTACGTCTTCGACATGAATTTATCATCAGCTACTTTTCTGGTTAACATCTTTATATCATAAAAATCCTGCTATCTGGGCTTTGTTCACCAATCCGTTAATTTCCAAAACCCTCTTGTATCAAAGCAGTATCCACACCACAAGTCAAGCCAATACCATACATGCTTTTGAGGTACTTGTCTGTGGAAATCCAAGCCACAACCTTGAAGCTGTAAGCACACCAAAACCGACCACAATTACCCTGCTCTTGTCCATGAGTATTTTCAGCCAGTCTAGGCTTGGTGTCTGCGAACTGCTCTATCCTGGTCTCATTCTAACATGCTTCTCACATCCGTGCTCTTCAGACATTGTCCCAGACGTCAACAACCACCCACCAGCCTCAGCCTCGGGCCCCAAACGTATGGCCGTGACATCTTGTCTGGCCTTCTCATTTTCTCTCCACCCCTTGGCACCTTGGGTGTCTGTATGTGTTGTCTGATGGCTGCCATTCCATGGATATCCCTGGTCTTGTCAGTTAGTGAGGCACACTTGAGGATGGGCTTCTGTAACCCCCAGACCCAAACCTTCATGCTGCTGATTTTGGTTGCACCACCTACATTTTATTTTTAAAACTTAGTTATTATTTTTATTTTTAAATTGAGGTGATTCCTCAATTTTCTTGACCAACCTTAATGTCCTGCAACCAATAAAGACGCCGCTACTCAGGCGATGGCCTGTCAGAGACCTCCATCCGTCACCGTAGTACTTTGTTGTGTGCCTAGGTCCCGCTTATCTTTGATCTGCGTTGGACGTGCCCTGGCCCCGGCTGCCTCTATTTTCACATTGTGGTTTTTGCCCTGACCACCATCTTGGCTCCAGGCCGGCGCACTCCTCTCACCACACCCTGGGGAAAGGAGAACACACCTAAGCCATTTTTGGGTTCCTGCCTGTTGCATGTTCAGTGGCGCTGCTGAACGTAATAATGTGGCTTGGAGGAATTCTCGTTCTCTCTCTCGGCGCACATTGTCGCGGGTGCTTCCTGCTCCGGCCTCTCTTGAGTCTGATCACATTCCCTGAAACCATAATGTGATTTACACCCGCCCCGGTCGGCTTAATCGTCTGGCTGGTGTTATTCCATTACACAACTTGATTTTTTTTCTTGTCTCAGTGATTTGACTCCTGAGAACATCTGAAACACACATTTATGATGTGTGATACTGTGTATTATTCCACAATATTCAAGGTGTTAATTATGCAGAGTATATTTTTGTAGTAATATAGTGGCTCGGTTTTAGTTTCCAGGGTAAGAGTGCACCGGTTGTTGTGTATGTGTCAGAGTGGTTGGATCTAAATAGAGTTTAAAAGAGATTTCATATTATGTAGCTCTTCAAATACTAAATTTCGTCAGTATTACTGTAATGTTGTTGCAGTGGCAGCTTAGTTTTCTACCAGTAGGTTTAATCATATTCACTCTCTTTAAGGTTTGATACATAACAGGCTACAAAATTAGATTTATAGCAGGAAATCGAGTCACGATAACTTCCAGCTTGCATTTGACAACACGTTTTATTCGTAAAGGTAATTTTACTCATAAATATAACAGCAATAGCCAATAAATTTTCCATTGCAACATATTACACAGCAGTCAGAAACCCAAATTAAAATATGCTGTGACATCTTACACATTGGAGTAATGGGAAAGTTTCAACCCAGAGCAATTGTTTCTTTGTAAGTTGCCCTTTTGCTGCCCGTAGGACCCACAGGGCACAGCTGCCTCCCATAATCTCCTGTGGCTATAATTAAGGCCCGATCGTGGTGTGGACAACAGTGGGATTCTATGGCAGGGTATAGTTTTCTCTGTGTGTCCATGAAAGAAAACAAAGAATACTGAAGGGCTGTTATTGTGGCTGTTAGAAATTTCAGAAATGTCATGTGTGATGGTTTCATAAGTGTACTTGGAACTTGGATCACATTAGAAAATTAGAACAAGAAGCAGACAGGACAGATGCTATGTTTGCATGTTCCATCATCCTATTTGTATCTACACACCTGCTCAGAACTTAACACTCATCTGTCTTTTGCTCAGTGGAAAATTCACATATTCCCAGAGAGTAAGACTTGCATTCATCAAATGGATCCTGGAGGAATGGGAAAAAGTGTTGCAGTAATATAATCTTGCAGTGCGACTTGTACAACCGCTGCTATAGACTACTGTGTAGCTTAATTACTTTTAAAAATCAAATTAAGCTCTGCAATTTATCATTTTTATTAACATTATTCTTTAACACATATTCAGCTTCAAATATTTCTAAGTAACATTTTCAGTGAAACCTAGAAGCAAACTTTATTTTCTACAGTCCACTTCATAAAGGTATCTCCTCAGTCTTTTATCTCCTTTGCTGCAAAAGAGAAACAAAAAACAAAGTTTGGACAGCATTTCAAACTATAGTTATAACTTAAGAAAGAAGCACCAGCTTTTGAAAACCTTTTGCCATGTTCTCACAGCCTGCTTCTTGTGTCAGCTGTTAAACAAAAAAGTCATTGTTTGTTTTGGATGCATCAAATAATTTGCCATTATATAAATTAATATGTTTTTTTATTATTATTCTGATTATTATTGTTGATCAATATGGTTTTTAAAACAAGAACAACATAAAAAACAAACATGCTCTGAATAAAAATACATTTGATTATTCCAGCACTTCACTCTGATTCTTTCCACTGTAAGAAAACACAGACATAAATGTGCTGACATGCCATTGAAATATATCTAAGTTTTGCACTCAGTGTGAAATGACCATAATAGCCCTTTAAGAAAAGACTCATGTTATGTTGTAATTTGTGCAGGTGAAGTTTCTCCTATTTTGTGACCCTTCAATTTGACAGTAAAATTTAAGATTCTACATCCACCTCTGGCCTCTTGACAATTGCCATCCTGTTCATCTTTAAAGGGAAACTGACCCTAATGAACAGTTAGATCGTACATTAAGGAAACAGTCAGAGGGTCAGATGCTCATGATGAAGTCACAGCTGTTCCACACACCGATTTAAAAAAAAAAAAAAAAAAAACCCTCTCATTGTGCAGGCTCCTCATTCGCTGCTGCACCAAATTGATTTGGATGTGCCCTTTAACTCGCAATTTCATACAATCAGCCTGAAATTCTCAAACTTGACATCATAACGCAGCGGTACAATATCTAATTTCCTTTCTGTCTCCCCTTACTTTGCATTCTTTCATTTTCTCATTCACTTTTTCTGCGTGTGCCTTTGTCTAATTCCCTAGTTCGGCACATTGTGGGGATGCAGGCCTCTTTCCTTGTTAAGTGGATGATATTCAGTAGCTGTGATTAATTACTATCATGTCTCGGCGCATAACATAATGCCACATTTTAGTGAAACTGTTAAAAAGCTATTTTTTAGGATAACCTCCCTCTCATTTTTCTTGGTACTAATGACTATTTGTCTATCACCATTATATGAATTACCAGTTAAAGAACCAAAACCTAAAGCTACTTTGACAGTAAAAAGCTAACATCAGCTCTGACATGAAACATTTCTTTGCTGTGGACGAGCCAAAGCATCGTCCCAAAGCATTCTGGAAAATCCAGTACTCAATAGACACAAAATGTGTGAAGTAGCACAAGACGAACACCCACAGACGGGTACGCCACACTGCTCGGAGTGACGGTCACTACGATGTGAGAACATTAGAGGCCGACAACCCCTGCTGCGTCCGGCTCTGTTCCTCTCATTTGGATGTTCTCGAAGCCCAGTGAAGCAGATGTAAATAGCAGGTCTGGCAATGCTCGCTGCTTGTGCCCCGCTGCTTTTGCGTTCGTTTTATACATCACTTGTCAGCTCGCTCAGTGCCACTCAGTCTGTGCCGACTTTCATCGCTGTCAGAGTGCCATTCATTCACTTCTCTTAGTCAGTTCATCTTCAGTCACTAGTCCTCCTACCTGCACACCATTTTTGTCTTTTTCAGACTCTCTTGCTTCTACTCTTCAATTCATTTCTTTCATCTGGTTTTGCTATCAGGCCCATTTCTCTTGCCGTTCTTGTGTATTTAAAGTTTTGGTAACACATCTTATTTGGAGTAATGTAAAGGCAGTAGTTCCTGTAAGAGGTTACAACATAATTATCATGCATTTCATTGTCCTTTTCCATTCTCTGCTGTATCCACATGTATGCCTGTTGTTCAGGAGCACTGATTTTTGTGCGTCCTTCACAAATTCTGTTGTTCATTTGTGAAGATTTATCTATACAGAAACTCTGTCCATCTCTTTCTCCCTCAATTCCTCTGTCCCAGGTTGTTAGACATCATTAGGAGCCATGAAACTCTTGCTGCCAGGAATGTGACAGGATCAATGTCAGACTCTATCACTCTCCTGTCTCTCCTCTGCCCTTTTTTTCTGTCTGCTCTGTGTTGTTACGCATGCAGGATTGGTTTTCCCATTATGACCGGGTGTCACTGGGTGCAACGAAATGGAAATTGTAGACTGCAGGGTCCGTTCCATCCGCTTGGCAGTGCCAACCTACATAGCACCAATCAATAGAGCTATACCACCGCTCTAGTCACTGGATACCTGTGGATTGGCTGGACTTCTCATTACAGACCCACAACTTAAGACTTATAGCAGTTGCTCCACGTACAAATGAAGACGACATGTCCAACATTGTTATTATTGTAAAAGCTCCAACTGCATGATGGATGTTGGTAGATTTTCTCTACTTAATGAGGGAGCCGATAATTGCGACGAGACAGGAAAGTCTTGTGATCGATTCGGTTTGTGACGCTGTTAGTTTTCCATGAATGGCAGTCACTGGTATGAGCCATTGGCAATTTGACATGCCATGCTTTTCTCATCTGCCGCAGTTGGGCCTCGTCTCCTCTCTGACACAAGTAGGACAGCAGGATCGTGGCTCCTCTGATTCCATTTGTCTGGAAGACTTAACAAACACATTCAGATAGCTGAAGTCATTGTCTAAACACCACCCATGCATTTAAACTGCGCTGGTGTGAATGTATACAAACCTTGGTTTGCATGAGGAGTTTGAGTATTGCTGAAAAATGCTCTTGGAGAGGATTTCTTGACTGAGACAAAGGAAGAGACTAAACAAATGTATGTGTTTTTTTAAAAAAGTGACTTTAGTGACTTTTGTGTTTACATCGGAAGGTGGAGAGCAAAAGGAAAATAATGACACTGACTGGGAATTAATGGAGCAGCTAATGAGATTAGAGCAGACAGCACACATGTTAGTGTTTTACAGATAGACACATGCTTTAAAAGCAATACATCTTTCACTTGATGGATTAGGCCCAGTGTCTTGGGAGTGCCGCAAACGAAGATGGAGCACTAGGCTCTAACATATGAGGACAAGCGGAGAACTGATTGTCTCACTGTATTGTATTTCCTGTTTATGCAGCAAAGGGTCACTAGGTTCAACTGTTTCATATTATTGTATGCATGTGTTTTTTTCTTTTGTATACCCTGTGTTTTTGTGCATGTCTGTATGAGTGTGTATTTGTGAACAGTATGTGCACAGACATACTGAATATGAACACACATGAGTGATACAGTAATGCAGGTTGCATTGTATTATAGTGCATTGTAGTGTGTTAAAATACAAAATGATTAAAGCATCCAAGCTTCCAAAGGGAATTTTATTAAGGCTTCCAGGGGTACTTTGTTTGGATTTGAGTCATTGAAAGTGCCTGACTTTATATATTTTGTGAAAGAATAGAAATTAATGTTTAAAATTTAGTGTTTTATGTGTGCTTCCACAGATAATTGGCATGATTTAAAGTTTCTGGGGTTTTTTTCACCTGCCCAGTCAGGCAACTGGGACAGAATTTGCTTTCCCAAAGTCAATTTTTACTTGCCCCTATACAAACTGTTTTTTACAAATTCATCCTGCTACTTTTATCAGCAGTCAGGTCATCAATAAACACCAGTGACCCGGTTCCATTGGCAGCCATACGTGCCCATGCCATAACACTGCCTCCACCATGTTTGATAGATGATGTGGTATGCTTTGGATCATGAGCTATTCCTTTTCTTCTCCATACTTTTCTCTTCCCATCATGTTGGTACAAGTTAATCTTGGCTTCATCAGTCCAAAGAATCTTATTCCAGAGCTGGGCAGACTTTTTTAGGTCTTCTTTGGCAAAGTCTAATCTGGCCTTTCTGTTCTTGAGCGTTACCATTGGTTTGTACCTGATTGTGAAGCCTCTTTATTTACATTCATAAAGCCATCTCTTGACCGTAGACTTTGATAATGACATGCCTACTTCCTAAAGAGTGTTCTTGACTTATGACGTTGTGAAAGGGTTTTTCTTCACCAATGACAGACTTCTGCGGTCATCTACTTAAGTTGTCTTCCGTGGTTTTCCGGGCCTTGTGGTATTGCTGAGCCTGCCAGTTAATTGCTTCTTTTTAAGAATGTTCCAAAGTGCTGTTTTGACCACTCCCAAAGTTTTTGCTATCTCTCTGATGGGTTTGTTTTGTTTTTTTGTTGGTTTTTTTTCAGCCTAATGATTGCCTCTTTCACTTGCATAGGCACTTCTTTGGAACTCATGGTGTTCCGGTGAACAGCTACCAATGCAAACTTAACACTCATAACCGACTTCAGACTTGCTTGATTTGTCATGGACTAACGACCGAACAAGCCATACCTGACCATGAAACTGCTTGTCAGCCACTTGTCACATCATTAATGAGCCACCAAAAATGGGGGTGGGTGCACAAAAATGGGTGTGATTCCTAAAGGGTTAATGCCACATTTTTGTCAAACCCCTTGATTTAAAGCCGAAAGTCTTGACTTCGCTCACATCTCGAGTGTTTCATTTCAGATTTAATGTTGTGGTGTACGGAAGCCAAATGCCAAAAAACTTGTCTCCATATATATGGACCTAACTGCTAACTGAGCAAAAATGTCTTTGCACACAGTTACACGTTTTAGTCACAGGCCTCTCTAACATTTAACCTGCTGGATAATTGCTAGATATAGATTCAAATCAGAGTGGAGAGACTATTTGGACTGCACTTTCTCACTGAAAGGGTGATGTAATTTATAAGTCTTTTATGGGGTTGAAGTTATCAGTCATTGGACACCAGTAAAATGTCTATTACAAAAAAAAGAGATAAAAAGTAATAGGTGTACTATTGGACTAGTCATACAGACAAAAACCACATACCTGCAAATAACTTCTGGGCCTAATAAAGGCAAGCTGCCAAAATGTTTCCTTAACAGGGAGCATCAAGTTTTATTTCATTTATCAATACTCTCAGCTTGGGGTTGTCATGCTTCAACTTAATCACATGAAGTGCACTTGTCTCTGTACAGTTATATATAAATTAAGTTTATTTAAATAAAATTTTAAACACTCTTAAAAATTCAAAACTGTTTACTGATCAAAAAAACAGATAGGAATGTAGTTTTTGCCTAATCCAGAAAATCGAACACTTTACAATCCACATGTAGTTCACCACATTGATGTAAAAAACAGAAAAAAATGACAATGTTGCAGACCTGAAAAAAACCTCTGTACTCGTCTGTGTGCCTGGGTTTGTACAACACTCAGGTTAGTGGCTGTTACACCACCCTTTCAGCCTGTTGAGTTGTGAATGTGAAAACACGCATGGCTTCCAAAGCCACATCTGAGGCATTCCCAGATCCTAATCTCACGGTCCTCTTAAATAAAATATCTTCCTCCCATCATGTGCAATCATAAACGTGGACACACATCCTGGTGCTCCTGCTCTTTTCCGCTCAGCGCTCCGAGAGCCAGGGAGCTCTGAGGCTGAATGTGGCCATTGTTGCCCGTCAGGCCGGGTGCTCCTCAGCGGCTCTGCTTCCCAGCCCAATTGCGAAATGAGAAGTGACATGTGAGAGTACTGTTTTCTTTTCTCGAGATAATGACAGTGAAAACACTAAACAATCCCAGAGCAGTGATAGACCACTACCTGTGATACAGCTGTCTCTTTGTGTGCACTCAGGCAGGACACACATCCAGTACATAATGACTAAATATCTGGCACTGTCCAGCTTGTAGTAAAGAGTTGGCAATTCCAGAGTTAAGTCTACATGACGATTCATGCAGACAGTATGGAAACAAGTACACACATTTGCTTTGATAGCCACACATATACACACAGATTCACACACCTACGTTCACCAGCACCTGTATGCAGTGCTGAGGTGGGCTGCTAAATGTGTTTGCATAGCAACTGGGTAATGACTAACATTAAGGTTTAAAGAGGCAGAGGAGGAAAAGGAAAGAGGGGGTGGAGGAAGACAAATGAAGGTAAAGCACTCCGTCACTGGACCCTCTGCATTACTTTACCTGGCAGCTTCTCCTGGAATCTCTCCTGCTCACCGTAATTATCATAATAATGACCTGCAATTTTCCTTTTTCTCTGTATACTTGTTAATTACGACTGGAAGGTCGAGACCAGGGTTAAGGAAATAAAATGGGAAACCAGAGCTTGCTTTAGTGCGGAAGGGAGACTCCGAATCGGGGTGGGGGGGGGGGGGGGTAGTAGCTTTTATTAGTTGCAATCACAAGTCATTTAATAAAACAGGTGGAAAGGCATGCAGCAGGTCACCCAGAGGGGATCGGCCAGCAGCGGCAGCTCTGTTGCATCAGCTAGAAAAACCATTTGACATAAAACCTCGAGTAGCTTTCACTCTTCCCCAGCTTCTTTCTTTCTTCTTCTTCTTCTTCTTCTTCTTTTTTTCTTTTTTATCTGGGCTCCCTCTAATTCTTTACAGTGTCGTATTAATCTTTATAGGTGCTCATAACAATAAATGCATTTTCTGATCATGACTGAATACACTAATATTACGTGATTTTATTCTTTCTGAGCAGCACTGAAGTCTTTGGCATTGGAGGAAGTATGTAAGAACTCATAAATATGCTGGACTCTGTGTATGGAACGGTCATGTGTGTTATGTGTGCGGGGCTCTATGCCATCTCAGTGAGGTAAGATGAAATGACACACTCCAACACCAGATATGATTGGAGGTAATTGTATTTTAATGTCCGGGAGACCCATTCCCACTTTGAATTTGGTTTTTCCATGGTTGACATCTGGTGTGAAGAACGCCAGCATGTGTTTCCACTACACTTGTATTTATACCTCTAAACATAGCAGTCAACACAGCGGTCGGCAGGAGTTTATTGTCGTTGTTACACTTTTGCTGTTAAGTGACATCATGTCAAAACACATCGGCCTCTCTGCCCGGGCCACTCACGTTTGTTTTCCCTTGTCGCTCTCAATTTGGAGGGAGAAATAATGTTTGTCAAATGCCACACTGTTCGGTTCGGTTCACAGGGCGATGTTTTGAGTGGTCGTTACGGGCCGAGGGCCATGTGTTTGAAATGTAGCACTGTGCTTGTTTTCCCTGGCGAGTTAGGAGTCGTGGAGTGGCTTTAGTTGCGGCCATGGCTAAGGTAAAGAGATCCTAGGATCCTTCTTTTCCACTGTGGTACACACTAGAGAGACCACACATAGCTTGCCCTAGACACTGAGACGGGTGATGAGCCAGGCCAAGACAACTAGCCAGCCTTCTCGTCATCCATACAACCAGCGTACAAGTCCGCCAGCCAGCTTCCATCATGTCATCCAGCCATCCATCCAGTCCATCAGCCAGAGGGCATTGTAATTGCCCCATAAAGACTTAGCTTGCCAGAAACTCATTGTGGCCAGTCCTAGCCAAGCTAACATGATGGGACATCCAACATTCGGCTTGTCTTACTCTTCTTATCTGCTGAGGTTTCATGACACTACTGTGCGCTGACAGTTCTTTGGATAAGCTTGCCTCCGTTCCATTCACTCCAATAAACACACATTCTCATATAGGAGGAGATCCAAATTTCATTCCTGATTCTCCCTTTTTTTAATGCCCCGTATGAGGTGTGAGCCATTTGTCATCACATACTTAATGTGGCTGCCATGTCAGCATGTGTGCTCCAGTGCATACGCAGGGAGGGGTGATGGCTTGATACGGACAAGCGTCGCTCCAGTTCTCCTCATCACACAGCAGAGACTAAGCCGTTGCGTCTTGGCCAGCCCAACAATAACAATCAGAGGCATTTATGTGTTAGAAATGGAGGAATAGAGCTGGGAGCAGCGACAGCATATGGACCTGATCACGTTAGGACTGGAGGCTTCGGATCGCCTTACTGATGACTAATTGACCACAGCTAGAAGGCCTTCCTCAGCCCAAGATGACCCCCCCCGCTCATCTCTATTTTTGACTGTGTACTTAAGTGCCTTCTGCCCTTCACTGTTTAATTTGAGGAGAGACTTGCTGTTTGGGGTCTATTTTTATACTCTTCTAAAGTGTGAACCACAGTGATGGTTGACAGCAGGAAGAGAGAATCAGTCCCTAACATAGAAACTTTTATTTTCACCATCTTCTGCGCACACCATACAATGTTTATTTTTGTTTGTTTGGTTTTTTTTGGCAAATAGCACAATTGAGCCACTTGACTGATGGTTGAGTGGTGCATTGTTTCTAATTGCTAACATAGCATAGGCCATTCATCAGGCTTAGTGACTGTCCAGCATCAATCATCCAGTCTTTTGAGGTTTCTCTCAGGCCTGTTTGGCCTGACTTCAGGTAGAAGCCCATGGCCACACTCTCATCGAAACGCACACGCAGACACACTTGCATACACACAAAAAACACACCTACACATGCTGTCACTCATGCGTACATATGTTTTAACAGACTTAGACATTCAGAAAACTTCCTGCACTGTTTCCATACATAAGGAAAAGTTTGAAATGGCTTCCATGTGCCAGTAGGCGTTGAGGGCTCTCTGTAAACTTTGTGCTAATTCTTAGCTGCTACACAAGAAAGCCTATCTTGGTGTTTGAGGGTCTTTTTCTACTTCTACTTCTTTCTTACATTTCCCCCCCTCCCATCTCTCTCTCTCTCTCACACACACACACACACGCACATCATGCAGCTTATTTAGGTTCTAGCCTTACTGTTTATGTATTTGTTTAACAGAGCAGGGACTCCTCATTAGTGGCCATGCATGGCTGAATTCTGATGATAGCACCTATAGGGTATCAAGGCACAGGGGGAGGTGACGCTGAGTTCAGGAGGTTGGATTTGACCCCCTCGTTCCAGCTGCCTCTCTGTGCTTCCAAGGCATTCGTCAGGCCTCCAGGGGAGCCTGATGCACCCCTGGAGGACTGACAGAATTAAGGCTTACTATAGATTGTAGTGAGCTGGAGGGGGAAGTGTAGCACACTCAAAATAATCAAGGATTGGGAAAACTATGATCTTGGGAATGGTGAAAGAAAAACATGAATATGTGAAGGGTTAGTATTCCAACAGATTTTTGGCCCTTTGGAAAGTCATTTTTCCTTTTATACTTACTACCCACAGATTACAAGGGTCAACAGAGTACGTTTACTGAGGTGAATTGATCTCAGTAGATTCACCTATGTGCAGCCCTGGGCAAGCATGCTTCAAACTTGAAAAAGCAAAGATGTTGTCAGTGTGAAAAATATTCATCTCTGTATTGTATTTGTCATATAAAGTCAAATACATTTACCAATGGGATGACATAATTCATTCTTTGAGGTACAGTATTACTGCTTTTATTTTTGGCATTAGAACGAGTATAGATTTAAAAAAAATATGTACTATGGAACTGCATTTTTGTTTCTGTCCTTTAATTTTTTTTTTTTTTGTTTTCATTCCCTCTACCATTCTTTATCTCATAATTTTTATCTTGAGCTCTCATCATATCCCTTTATCTTTTCTTCATATTCATTTACCCACTAAGTCACTCACTCACACTAACTCTTACTTTCAATTCCCACTCATTCACCCGCCGTCTCCCTCCTTCACCTCCCTCCCAATCAACTTGTCAGTCCTGGCTTTCCTCTGGTCTTCCAATTACCCTCCAGTCTGGCTCGCTTGTGTTGCCACTGCAGCGATTTGGCCTCTCTCAGCTTTTCTTATCAGACAGAGCTCATTTGGCTACCGTACCAGGACTGAGTTCAGACTGGGGCTAGCCATATTATGAAGGGAAGCTCCCCCTCCCTTTA
The DNA here is from genome assembly GCF_020382885.2 of Scatophagus argus. Classification (NCBI taxonomy): domain Eukaryota; kingdom Metazoa; phylum Chordata; class Actinopteri; family Scatophagidae; genus Scatophagus; species Scatophagus argus. The sequence continues at coordinate 15,940,332 of NC_058510.1, read as the reverse complement.
TAAATCCCCAGCTCCCTTGCTGCTGGCTTGGCTGACCCATGTAGGCCCAACACGTTGAAGGGCAGTGGGTCAGATGAGAATCGCAAAGAATAAAGGCTTTAAAATGACTGCAGCCTCAAATAACTCCAAGAGAGTCAGTGATGTGTAAAAAGAAAATGAGCATGGGCAAATTTGCCTACTGATACCTGATTTTGTTTCTCTGCTGGTGTAAAAACACAAAGAAAGGTGGTTTGAATGGGAATAAAATGGTCTCCTTGCTTCCCAGAGATCTGGGTTCACGACCCCATCCGTTCGTGTTTGCATGCTAAATGTGCTGCTCTGTAATCACCATTGCCACTTGCAATAAAAGTCTTAAAAGTGGTGTTTCTAAATGGCATCATGGTTTCACCATGTGATTTAAGCCATATGTGTCAAAACACGATTTATATCTACACACCATATGTGAGCAGATTCCAGAGATAGCCATAGACATGCGGTGTAGAGTATGTTTATTGAGTTTGTGCAGACAGCCTATTGTAGTCACAGACTCTGAAGCCAAGACTGCCTCTAGCTGTTTAGTTAGCCTTTAGACTGCCACCAGCCACCAGGCAACCCAGGGGACACAATAAAAACATCCATCATACCACTGGCCTTCAGCCAGCTCGAAGATGGAAAGTCAGAAAGAAAACGTAGAGAAAGAAAGTTAATGACCACATGTCTGAATACTCCTGTGAGATTTCCTGCAGACTCCCCATCTCACCATGTTGTCTGTCACAGTCCGTCTCTTTCGCTGCAACTCTCTATTCTTTGAGACACACACATGTGATAGGCCCCTTTGTCTGTCTGGGTGCCATTGCATCACAAACTGCTGCTTTAAGTCACACCGAGGGGTAATATGTGACCCTGACACTGAGGTCTGACAGTGCCTTCCCCTCTTACTGACCTGCTCCAATGACTTCTCTCCTACTGCATCCTCTCAAGTTTCTTTAATTAGCCCAATTATTCTATTAGGTCAACTCTTTGTGGACCCTGTCGACATTGTCTTATCCTGACGTCCTTCCCTGTTTCACTTTCCACACCCCGAAAACCTTGAGGAAACCATTATCTCGGAGGAAAACCATTAGGTGTGAATAGGTCGTGAAAACAACCAAGATGACATGCTAATGGAATAGGTGAAGTGGCACAAACCAGAGACTGCTTTGGTCTTTGAGGAGCTGGGGTTTTTCTTGATTTCTTTCTTTTTTTTTAATATGTCCTCCTGTGCTTCCCATCGATGGTAGTAGCCAGAACTACTTTGGGCCTGTCGGATAAAGGCAAACAGGAAAATGACACTAACCGGAACGGTGTGACACATGGTGAGCTGTTGTTGCACTCAAGCCGGGCGGCAATGAATTCGGACAGTTGAAATAAAGCACGGCTGAGCTGGATGAAGTCTCTGTGCCTTTTTTTTTTTGCAACAGAAATAAAAACACTCTATTGGGATGATGGGAATAGCAGCTAGGAGAGGGTGGAAGGATGAGTTGCAGCCACGACAAACTATGTGTCGACTAAAAGACGCATCTGTCTGGCTCAGGTTGTCAGGCTCGAGCAAGGATGACGCCACATGTTTGGTTGCAGTTTGCTATCCTATTCCATCCCAGATCCCAGCCAGCCTGGTGCCTAAATGGTGTTTGTGGGACAGCTGTGACAGGTTGGCACCCATTAAGTCTATTGTTTTATTGTAAAGGCTGTTTGGCTTTACTGGTTAATAATAATACTGGTTCAAATAAGGAAGTTGAAGCACTATCCTTTTCTCCATGTGTCTCTCTGGCTGCGCACCAAGTTCATAAAAGAGAAGAGAGAAGGCTCAAGCAACTGTATGTGTTTTGAATGTACTACCTCGTACCTGCTTGGCCCTCACGCCTCCCTGTGTAGGCCAGCTGTTTTTATAAAGACATTGATCCTTCCTGCCACTACTACTGCAGTGACTGTGTGATTCAGTCTACCCATCCTGTTAGATCATTTAGTGTGCAGCTCTTGGATTATTTTAGTTGGAATGCTCATAGTCATTGTTTCTCTGAAGAAGTGTATGCAAAAGTTGGCTTTAAAAATGCAGTGAGATGGATTTGATGCAAATCCCCCTGGCTGTTCTCCTCTTTACTGATATTCTATGGTTTACAATTAAGATGATCCCACACTGTGTTGTTTCCCATCGCAACAGACAGTTTCAAAATCATTTATCTTTACTTAAGTGGAAAGTTATTGTGTCTTGTGTGTTTTTGGCCTGCTGTACCTAGCAAGCATTCACATATGTGAAATGGAAGGTACAAATATCACAGAAGAATGTCCGAATTTTTTTAATGATGTGATTTACATTTAAAAGATGAACCAGTTTTTTGGAAATTCATCATAAAGCAGCCATGATTGTAACAGTGACCATCCTTTATGAATTTTACCATGTACCTATCACTGTAATTTTGGGCTATTGTCTTATCAACAATGCAACTTTAAGCAGGGTGGAAATAAGGTGCAGTGGATCCAGTTTTTAATTATTTTCTTCTTTGCTTTGTAGGGAGCGACGATAAGGCGCAACGATCACACAGGGGCCATCTTCGTGGCCCGGATTATGAAAGGAGGGGCAGCTGATAGAAGCGGTCAGTTTCACCTTTTTTTTTCTGTTATGGATTCGACAATGTGTGTATGCATTTAAAGCTACCCAAACATTTATGTCAGTCTGCATGGAGTCAAGTATTCAGTGCGAACCAAAACAGGGATGTATTTATTGAATTATCCTTGAACCAAAATCAACTAGGTCTGTGCCATAAATTGTCCTTTTCCACTTATTAAATATGAGCTTGAATAACAAGTCTACTGTGCAGCTCTGCTTATTGCCCACATGTTTTCTGTTGATTTTGTACTCATTGTGTCCAGTCTGTTGTTCAGCCCGGCCACAGTAAAACCAAAGGCAAATTTCCACGTGTGGACAATAATGTTTTGATTCTTCTCCAATCTCAAATGCCACCATGACGATCAACATTAAGCTGGTGCACTGTACAGATCCTCAGGCTCTGTGAACACCAGACTTTTACACAGTAGCCTGCTTACATTAGGACATTAGAATGATGAAACATCAGTGTGATTGTAGATATGCAAACTTTGTTTGTGTGTGGTAGGACTGATTCATGTTGGAGATGAACTGAAGGAAGTCAATGGAATCCCTGTGGATGACAAGAAACCAGAGGAAATCATTCGTATTCTGGTAAGCCTCATCTGTTTGTGTGTGTGTGTGACTGCGTCCTTCCCTGTGTGTGTGTGTGTGTGTGTGTGTGTGTTTGTGCTGGTGCTGTCTAAGGATTTATCCCTTGTTTCAGCTCCCTTGGCAAAAATAGCATTCCTTGTTTGTGATGGCAAAAACCTTGCTTAACTCATCCAGGACCCCATGCCTTCCATTGCCGTGCTGAAAACCAAACGCTGGCCTTTCTCTACATTTCTTTCCTGGCCTTTAGACCACATGCATTGAGCCACGCGGTCCCCATGGATGAGATTGATGCTTAGTAGTTCCTCCAAGTAGGGCTCCGCTGTAGGCCTCAAATAAGCTGCGTCATGTGCTGAACTCTGCCAGGGGACAACTGGAGAGGAAAGAGAGAGTCTCTTAAACTCTGGAGGCCTTCTCAGACACAAAAGCCTTTAAAGCAGATGATAGCTCTCAACACTCCTCCTTTTACCCCCACACACGCACTCTATCCCTGCCAAGCAGAGTCATCCAATCCTAATAACCCTTCCATTGTTGAAAAATCAAACAGCGCTTTGCATTATTTGACTTTCATTGGATTAGGTGCCTTGTGAAGTATTTGCAGGACAGATGACTGGTGATTCCATCCCTATCTATTTATACCTAAACTACCGTGTCCGTATCTTGTCTTTCCCAATTTTCAGGCCCAGTCACAAGGAGCAATTACGTTTAAAGTTGTTCCTGGCATCAAAGAGGAGGTGCCATCCAAAGAGCCAAAGGTAGGTCTTGTCCTGGCTTCATCACTATGTTTATTGGGTTACATTCCTTAACTCTGAAAGAACTTCCCAGCTCCAGTTCTTTCACAATTTTGTCAAATTGTTGTTCTTGCACCTCTCTATATTTTCCCCTGCAGGTGAATTTTATCCATGTTAATGCCTAGATAATACATCTGTCTGTCGTCCAAAATTCACAAAACTGCAGTTCCTAACTCTGATTTTGAGAAGACAGAATGTGATGTTTCCCTGCACTTGAAAGACATGGACTTTCACAGTTAGCGTTACTCCTTTTAATTTTCCCTGGAAAAAAAAAGAAAATGACAAATGTTGCAATGAGCACTAAAGACTGGGACTGAATCATTTGATAATATGAAACAGTGGCTGCTGGGGCAGTATTAATTTTGAACACACATTTTGATTTAGCAAAAAACAGCTGGATTGCTCTCTCTGGGCTGCAAGTCCGTTGCTGTCCCAAGTGAAGTAGTTTAAGTATCTCTGGATCTTGCTCATGAATGAGGGTAAAATGAAGTGTGATGGGCAGACAGTACAAGCAGTAATGTGTTTCAAAGTGAAAGAAACATATCTGTTGGTACCAAAGAAGTATTGAGGTTTGATGCCTAGCCACAACTAAGACAAATTTATCTTCATTTTTATGGACTGCATCAGCAGACAGTAGCTTGCATCCATTCATTTTGAGGGTGGTTTCGCTGTCATTCCAACCAGCAAACCATCATTTTTGCCCACTGGGGTGTTGATGCACCATTTCTCACACGCTCATCAGTCATTAGCAGACAGAGGCTGGATCCACTCACCAGTTTTAAGCTCCAGGGTCGAAGGCAGTTTATCATTTTTCAGCCCACACTGCATGTGTAACAGAGGTGTACAGGACAGGGTGGGCCACTTACATCCTTTGTCATTGTGTAATGGTTGAAACTGTCAGGGTGTTTAAGGAATCTGTCTGAAAAATAGTTCACTATTGCCAAACACTCAGCCACTCCTTCATGAAAATAGACTGCACAGTTACATCAGGTAGTGTGGATGCATCAAAGGGCAAGTAAGTGGCTGTACATTTGCAGGCCAAAACAAAAAAAACTGAGCCAAATGAAAGAAAATGAGATCTTAGTGCTTAGATGGATGAGTGTATTCTGTAGTTTAGCAGCCAAAGTGGCTGTTACGAACCAAACAAAACAGCTCTGTCTGAAACATAATTTTTCTGCGTGGCACAAAGCACTCTGTAAATCAATAGGACACTGAAAAACTCTCCCTGACTCTCTCTTGTTTTCTCTCACTTTCACTCACACTCTTTCTCCCTCTCTCTGCTCTTTCCACATGTACAGAGGTGACTTAGGAGTGCAAACTCATGATGACAAAGCTCAATTTGGAGCCATGCATCAAAGTGCTTTAGGTTGCAGCTCACCGCCCGCAACAGGGGAAAGATGTTAGAATTTTTTCCACCGTAAGATCCAACATCCTTTGTGTTGATGAGGTGTGTCCCAATCCCACTGCCAAAGCAAATTAGACCAAGTCCTTAAAGAAAGAAAACCACATTTTTGTCTATATCTATTTGTTTCTTAATGTGGAAAGATTCCTGATATTACTTTTTGTTTAAAATTGGTCAGTAGGTGGAACAAAACACTTCCAACTCTGACTGAGGGGACGTTAAGTCTCACCACCCTTGGAAAATGGTGATAGGGTTTGGTCCAAGTCTTGAGGAAACAGAATAGAGAGACTAACTTGGCCAGCAGATGCAGGTTCCAGCTTCTGATTGCTCGGGTTGATCTTTGTAGAATAAGTGCCCTGAGTGTTGGCGAAGCACCTTCTGCGTTTGCATGATGGCTTTCCTTGAGAATTTACTCTTTGCTTAGTGGAGGGAAAGGTAATTTTACAGTGAGCCATTGCTCTTCCTCATGTGCCCTCAATCCACCTGTTTTCTCCACTTCCCTTCCTCCGTTCAGGTGTTTGTGAAGGCGCTCTTTGACTATGACCCTAAGGAGGACAAAGCCATCCCATGTAAAGAAGCTGGGCTGGCCTTCAAGAAGGGCTCCATCCTTCAGATTATGAGCCAAGATGATGCAACCTGGTGGCAGGCCAGACACGAGGGGGAGGCCAATCCCCGTGCTGGCCTTATCCCGTCCAAACAGTTCCAGGAGAGGTAAGAAACAACCCCTGCTAGATCAGCCTCTCGTGTCCACTGTTGGCTCTTAACAAGACTGGCCCAACTGTCTTTACTGCTGTCACAGTCACACAGGTTTCACTCTCTTCCTCTCCACTTTGCTTTTTTCTCTCTTTTTTTTTCACTGCCAAAATAGTCTGGATTTCCACACAATGTCTGGCCCGAAATGAGTAATGACAGAAAATGATAGCGCTGGTACCGATCCACTTTGGACAGCAAGTGGATGGAAAATCGCACACCAGTATGCGCTCGGACGGCCGCACTTGATGTGCAACACAGAGCTCAGGAGGCCGGGGCAGTTTCTTGGCACTGTCCGAGAGCACCCGAGGAGGAACAAAAAACACACACACAAAAAAGAGGGAAGGAGTAGCGCAAAAGAAGAAACATTCACAAACATTCAGTTTTAAAATCTGCAGTTTTGTCAACAGCAAGTGTGTTTTTCCTGCACCTCCTCACTCCTCCATCTCCCTTCTTTTCTTTCACCAGTCTCGGGTGACGAAATGAAACTGGTGGATATTGAAGAGTGGGTTCTCTGCAGCGTAGCAGGGAGTGTTTATTATTCCCAATGCGGTCATGAAAACTGATGGTTTTATTGTACCTTTTCTTGCTCTTTTCTTTAGGAGATTTGCACTGCGCCGACCTGCTGCGACTCTCCCGTTCCAGAGGACCTCTAGCCGACGATCATGTAAGCATATATCATCTGCTGTGATAGGCCTCAACAAACCAGAGAATAACACAGTGCAACAACTATGTGGGCCTACGAGAGGACCTGCAGAGGAAGGGATAGTAACTAACTAGCCAAATAATAATGAACATTAAGGATGTTGCTTAGGACTCATCTCTGTATTCTGCGGCCACTGCTGAAGCCTGCTGTACGGTTACACTGCTTCACGCCTGTCATCAAAGGAAGTGTTGTGTCTGGATTTACCTTCTTTCCCTATTTTCCTGTCTGCTCCGTGTTTCACTCTCTCAGCCTCTTTTTCAGTCTTTTACCAGACTCCTGCTTCTGTGCCCCTTTTGCCTTTCCAAGTGTTGATGTGGTCTAAGTCATGCAGGAGTTTTAATGCAAAGAGGGAGGAGTTTTGCCCTCTGGAAAGCCTCTCTGAGCCTTTACACCTTCCAGCCAAAACACCAGCAAGCCTACCCATCCAGCTCACCTCTCCACATCTCAGAGAGCCTAATGACGGATTAATGATCTGATACTAGACCAACAGATGTGATGGAGGCTCAGCAATGCTCTCTGGAGTGCATTAATGTACCTTCTGTTGTGAGTCTGGCCAGTCAGTGCAGCAAGGTTAGGGGAACCTAACAGCAGGAGAACCTAGCAGAAATGTGCCGTAACAAGCTTGTATGCAGGGCATCAGAAAATGGAGAAATTATAACAAAATTACCCTTATAAATCAAAGACCGTTGATTGCTTCATAATAGAGAGAGAAGGCCGTGTTTCACAAGAAACTGACAGCAGCAGAAACAATTAAGGACAGACTGTGGTTCCTGGTCTTGGATTTACAGCTAGAAAAGAGGCTCATACTCATACCAATAATATAAAATAATAATAATAATAATAATAATAATAATAATAATAATCAAATGAAAGCAAAAAAACTACTGTGTTTTTGAATGAGCTGGCCTGATCTCTGAATAGATGACAACTGCAACTGTTTTAAGATTTATGATGCCAGCGATTACAGGTTACTTTTTTAAAGAGTGAATTAAAAGGCAGATGAGAATGTTCTCTTTTGCCGCTGTCCATTGTAAAATATTTTAGGAGCAACTTAACAGTCAATTCAAAGTACATAACTGTCAGAAAATAAGGCTGCAACTACTGCATCAACAAGAATAAGGCTGTAGAGGTCTGCACGACCCTGACTTTTTAAGACCACTCCCCACCTGCACATGCACTACTGTTCATTCATATCCTGAGCTCACAGGACTTGACTGAAAAGCTCTATGACAGATTCCCTGTCATACATTCTCAAAATGACAAAGACATTAGCTATGATTTACAAAGAGTTACCAGATAACAATTTGGTTTATGTATGGTGAGCTACTGTGCGTGAGCAGAAGGCTATGCAGCTGGCATTGTGTGTAAGCATTACAAAATGAATGTGTGTGCCTGCCTGTAGCCATGGAGGAAGAAAACATGCTCCCAGTATCTGCTGTGGATCTCGCACTTGAATGTGTGGGCCAGACCGCTTCCACACACACTCAAGTCTGCATCAACACTGTACACTTTACTCGAAGCTTTTTTGCTATCTTCAAAACTGAAAGAAAAGAAAACATTCTTGGTCTGCCAAGTGAATTTTTTTTGTTTTTTTTAGTGCACAGTCAATAAATTATCCATTTTCCCTAGTGTTCCAAATAATCCCACATTTATACTTGTACAACACTTCTCAACAGTGAAAGCGTTCCCTACAATTTACCTCGCCATGCTTTAAATCAGCTACAAGCTTATTTGCAAAAAAACTTTATGTATCATTTGTGTCCTCTCATCCTACGTCCTTGCATTCATATCTTTGCCTGTCTCTTGGAATTCATAACCACACACAGTATTTAGGCCTAATGAAGGCACAAAGGTTTTCCTCTACAATGTATAGTGTGTTCCTCTGATTTCATTCTGCTAATTCAAAACATATGAACCCTCAGAAAAATACACTATACTTGTACTTGGCTTTATAGTCCTTATCTGACCTCACTGTGACCCCACTTAACCTAAAGCTAGTTCTCATTGGCCATATTTTTCACTGTAGATTACCACTTTGAGACAGACATGTCTATTTGACTACTTGTGTCCTCAGCATTGCAACGAGCCCTTAATGTAACATGACTCTTTCAATATGTAGCTCTGAAATAACCAACGGAGTTACGCTGACCACCTCTAAACTTAGCATTAGGCACTTTTACTTCAGATTCAAGCTCTCGGGTGAATTATGGATGTTGTCATTTCCTGGTTATGTTTAACCGCATACTGGCATACATGGTGCAGGATGGCCAAAAATAGCCTGCTAAAAAGTTAAAGACAGACAGTGCTGTACTGTTCTCTTACTATTTCATTTTAATGGCCCAGTTCCTCTTATGAGTTATGGGATTTGTAAACCCCCCTCCCCTCTGTGCACAGAGGGCAGGTGTAAAATGTAAAAATGTAGTAGAGTCCACCCCTACCAAAGGAACATAAGTCTGCTTTTGACTTCCTACTGTCATACACACTGTAAGGATTAGTTGTGTGTGGTGCAGCAGTAGTAGGAAGTCCCTTGACATGGCCCCGTTAGGACTAGATGAATAACTGGGGAATGATAACAGTTCACTCTCTGTTCTTGCAGAGACACACACACACATGTTCATTTCCTGGAGCTCAAAACAAAAAAACTCAATTAGAGAAAAATGTTGGATCCAGTCGAAGTGTAAGCAACGAGTTCACTTAATAAAAGTGAAGGGTGCAAAAGAAAGTCCAAACTGAAAAGAGGAGATGCATGAAAGATGGAATGGATGGAGAGAGAAGCAGTCGAGGGGGGTCACATTCGGTAGCAAATGTGGCTCTGTGGAGCGGTGGCGGCAGGGTCGAGAGAGATGGAGGGAGACAAAGCTTGGATTCTGGCCCCCGTACGCAATGGACCAGCCGGGCCCCGAGGCCATAAACTACAACCTAATTGAAGGATACTGTGGAGACGGCGCTGTTACCAAGCAGTGAACAGAGGTGGTGATTGAGGAGGGGGACCCGTTCTCTCTCTCCTTCTTTCCAGCCCAGGAGCTCCATCGGCTGGAACAATATTGGTCTTGGCGAGGGGCTGCGGCGAGCATTGCCTAACCGTGTCCATTTACGCCTAACATTTGCAAGATATAAATAATCCCTTTCCTCGCTGTGCACTTTTGTAGATGCATTCCTCGGTTATGAAACTGATGTTTAAAGTGCCATCAGTTGTCCTGTTAAATCCAATTATTAATCGGATACAGGGGTCAGATCAACTATCAAACATGTATAGTCATCAACCAGGCCTACCTGCCTCCTTCTTTTTTACCCCCCATCTCCTTTCCATCGATACCTGGCTCTCCTCCAGCTTCCCCATCTGTTCTCTCTGAACATACTAACGTCTCTCTGGGCTTTCTTACAGCATGTCTGTTCCTTCGTCTGACATGCAAACCTCTCCACTGTCTGATTGTTTGGTTTGGTTTGCTGTCTGCCAAACACGTGGACACACTTATCGCTCACCTTGGGGTCCCTCTACATCTCTCTCCATACATTACAGCACTATTCTTCTTACTGTTGCTCACTCTTTCTCTCCACTGAGCAACTGAACCGTTTTGAAATGGTGCCCCAGATTGGTCTTAAGTGGCCCTGAACCTGGCCCTGTGTTCAATTTATCTCTATATTTCATTTTTCAACTTAAACGCTTACAGACACAGGAGTTGATTTAGAAGCACAATGGGTGCAGGAAAAAAGTTCCACTTTATTCTCAAAGGTTAGCGCCAGATAACCCCATAGAGACCACCCCTAAAAGTTTATAGAACAAGTTCTTATTTTTTCCCTTCACATTAAAACTCCCTGCATATTTCAACATTGTCAGTTACTTGCAACATTTTGTCATATATAAAATCAGCTTCTTAATGCAGACCAGCTCTGTTCTGTCTTTTATTCACTTCCTTATCCTGACTTTGAATAATCAACTCTACGTTTGAAGGCCAAAAGGTGCATGACAAAGATCTCATTCTGTGTCATCTGGAAAATTCCACTGGTCTCATGTTGGTTGTTTAAAAAAGAGGGAGAGATATGGCGAGCGAGAGAGAAATTGACAGCGTCCAGTTTGTTCAAGGAGAAGGCCATCTGTGTGCTGGCTGGCTGTGAGGGTGACATCAGCTCATAACTCATGGCCATTTACAGGGTGCTGACGAGGGGTCAGTCCTTTGTCTCTTCCTCCCCCGTAAGGAGATAGCTGAAAGATTTCCTAGCTGCTGTGTGGATGGACTATGCCAGATAGCACAGCTCCCAAGCCAAGTATAATACAATCTCATGTGACTCTGATGGATAGTATGACTTGGTCACCATGAGAAGCCAAATTATATGATCTTTTACACTCTTGTGTTGATGACAATGACAATAACAAGGATCGGTTTGATGATGAACCACTATTAAACATTTGCCAAAGATCGCTCTATTCTCTGACTGTACAATCCAATTAAAAAAGATAAATGGTAAAATTATTACCAAACTGTTGTTCATACCACACTTAATAAATCAACTCCTTGTTCAACTTGGACCCACTGTACTTAACATAGTTTTCTGTACACTGTTTTCTTGAGCCATGAAGGATTAAAAGGATTTCAATTTTAGGTGTCCTCTCTTTTGGTTTTACTTTGAAATAAATTGGTTTAGACGATCCGGCTGAGCTGTTGTTTACAACTTGTCTGACTTTTAAATTTTTTTTAAATCAGATCCAGTTTCGATGTCGTCATGTTTCCAGATCTCAGCAATTACTATAATCAGTACAGTGTTGTTATAGCCAATAAAAATGACAGCCAAATCTACAAAAATAAAATGTTTTAAAAGCAAAAAAGTTTTAATGAACTGGAATAATCCTCTAATGAATAGTATATCCACCCATGCCGTCCATCCTTTCCTTTCATTCCAGCACTACCTCCTCACAGCCCATCTGTCATCCTGTGGTAAATGTTCCCTATGTGGGTGACGTGTGATATAGCCTGAAGCATGCGTCCCTTTCCAGGGGACCTGTTGGACGTGAAGCATTCAGTAAGGCTGGTTAGCTGACTGGTGGTAGATTGGTTGACTGCACACTATGAATGTCTGCGAAAGTCAGCAGCCGCATTTTGGGCGGCCATGGCTCCCCGCATTCTGTAAATAATAGGCTTGCAGGCCTGACCATGTACTCACATCAGATCATGACCTCAGCTCATTCTCACTGCTCTTAAAATGTTTCTATGGGCTTTTGATTGGCAGAAGTGCATTCCCAGAAAATGCAAAGGACAAAGATTTGCTTCCGCCATTTAAGCATTCTCAGATATGCCATGCTCTGTCAATTTACATTCTGCAGTGTTATCGCACGGTGTTTCATTAGAGTAGGAATGTTGGTGCATAAAGCTATGAGGCCATTAGGCAATGCAAACCATTCCTATGGCAGATAGGCACCAGATGAAAGCCTTCCAGAGTGTAATAAGGGCACCACTTGGAAGGATTTTAGATATCTTTATCACTCTCATATTGTCCTTGTTTCCTCTTTCAAGTTGCCCCTCTGTCTTCCCCTGTGCAATTACCCCTCATCCTACTCAAAATGCAGTTTAGGTGCTGGTTCAACTTAAAATGTTACATTGCGACAGGAGGAGGGCAACATCAGTAGGAACACTACCGTGAACACTAACATGTGAAACAAGATGTCAGATAAAGGCAGACACATTTGGCTCTGCACTTCAAAACAGTCACCGCTCTTAGGCCCAATGTTTGTAGCACGAAGCAACCCTTGCAGTGATCAGTCCTGACTGCTGTTTTGGCTAGTCATTAACTCTGGCTGTGACGTAACATCTCCCTGGGCTGTGGTGCGGTCTGGGAAATGAACATGGTGCTGTAAGGAGAGCCCCATGCTGTGGTGGATGGTGTTATGTATGTTTTGATTTAACCTTGTTTGGCCAAAATGAGAACACGTGAAGGGGAGGAAGCATCTATAACTGCCTCCAAATGTTCTATGCATCTTAAGCCAAACACACACGCACAGACCGGCTACCATTTTGAAACTATCATATTCTAACTGTTTGGATGTCACTCTTAGCCTTTGTAAAAGCTTCCTTACTGTATAACACTTCCCTGTTTTAGCATTGCAGGTAAAATGATCCCTTTTAATATTTTGGTCTGATCTCCAGAGCAATGTTTCAACATTAGGTAGGCATTTGGAGGCTTTTGCATCTAAATATGTTTCTTTCTGTAAAGTCACAGTGGATGCACCACAGACATGTTCCACAGACTGTGTCTCACTAGGTAACAATTGATACAAGTGTCTTAGAAACAGTAGAAATATTATTTAGGAGAATGTGAAGGTTCATTTTTATAGTTGATTAGAATAGTTTGCTAAAAATCTGAACTCAAGGTCCATTAACTAGCTTTTTTTTCCCCAAGCTTTCAACTTTATCTCATGGTCTTCATCAGTGGGTTGACATAACTCATACTGTCATTACATAATCTGGATAGAGCTTTGTTTTGGGGTTACGGTGTCCCTGCTAATACTTTGTTCATGTGATAACAGCTGGGTCATGTGACAACTGAGCATCCTTCATCTATTGACGAAGACCTGGAGTTGCAGTTGAAAGCACCAGAAAAAGCTAGTTAGTAGAGCTTGAGTTTTTATGTCAAATTAGTGTAGCAATTTTACTTTTAGACACAATAGTGGTAGCTGCAGTGTAATTGACGTGATTGTATGATAATGGGGTAGAGAATTTTTCATGAACCTTACAAAATGAACTATTATTACACTATTGCTATATTATTACCTACTACTTAATATAAAGTAGAGACACAGAACAACTAAAACAAAATTAGAATTTGCCATATGAAATTAAGATGTTAACACTTCTTTGTATTTGTTTGTTTGTCTTTTGCTTTTCTAAGATGATGTTGCTGTAGAGTTTGGTACGTTTCCTCTTCTTATTCTTTCATCTCATCCCTAAACTTCCTATTTGTTAAGTCAGATTTTCCCTAACTGTGAGTCATCCTTTGCTTCCATCCTTTGCTTCTCTTGCACTCACAGCCGAGGAGATTGAAGGTACCTCTTGTCTGACATCTCCCACTGAATAGGACTTACTGATGGGTCACTTGCTGATTGTATTGCAACACACAAAAGTGAAATCATTTGAAACCATTTTATAATTTTTGTCTGTAATGAAAGGTCTACCTCTCACCTCTGCTCTCCATCTTTCTTATTTTCATTTGGTCCATCTTTTCATGCCAAAGTTAATTGCTCTTAAAGGGGAACATCAGACGTTGCTGTCAATTTTTCCCCTAAAAACTATTAAGCGGTCGCAGGTTATTGGCTTTTGCGCTGTACAAAGACTCATATTTCACCAGCTAACTTATCATTTTCATTGGAGCAGACACCATTTGGGGAATCATTCCTCCTCAGTACACCTCTATGGATCTTGCACCTGCCAAACTCACTCACAATACAAAATTTTTCATAGACCAAAACACATCCAAAGCAATGGCCAGGGAGGTTGTGGATTTGAAGTCCTAAATTCAGCCATTTGAAGAACAGAATTAATATTGAAGTAAATTCACTGTATTATTTTTGTAGGTAAGAATAAAGAGGAATTTTTTTTTGTTTGTTTATGATGGTAGTCCTATTTCCTTCATCGTGGTCATCAGCTAGAGATCATAGTTAACCTCTCTTCTTATTTACCACTACATCAATGGCTATCACTCTGGACAAGGTGGACAAAATTAACTGAATAACAGAGAAAAACTAATTTCATTCTTGTTAACTTTTCCCATATGTTTTTGCTCATGTATTTCTGTGCACATGTGCTTTCACCTTTCCAGAACTGTATGTGGCTAGAGGTGTAGGTACCTGTTGCTTTCATGTCTGACTTTTCTCTTTAATACGATGTTGTGCCTCTCTTCTGGCTTTTCTGTCTCTTCTCATCACCAGAGGATGCTGACTATAGTAGCGGATTCCACCTAGGTGAGCGATGTTGTCTCCTTCTGTTCCTTTTGTCCTCTGTCCTCTTGATGTGGCTGTTTCATCAGTGAAGACACTGCCCAAGACTGTGTTAGACTGACATGTGACCCATTCATGAATGTTTCCCTGATGTTTCCATATTTCCTTCTTCATAGATCACCCTTTGTAGTTCATGCCATGTTACAATCAAAAATAGTTCCCTGTTTTTCATAATGTGCTGACATATTCTTTTAAAGCCCAGAGTGTTTTTGGTATAACTGATTTAACTTCCATGTAAAAACACAAAGAGTAGTTCTATAGTGGTAAACTGGCCTACAATATTCTATTTCTGCTCCTTTGCTGACAACATGAATACACTGGCAGATCATGTCATGGATTTGCAGAATGTAGTACTTATCCTGTTCTGCCTCTGCTGTGGGTCTGAAGACATTTTTGAGAATGGCTCTGGATGGATTTGGGTTAAAAGGATGGCTTGTTTTCCACGCTTTGTTCTGGAGGTCCGGCCGAGGGCCGGTCTCGTTGATGTGGTTCCGGTCAGACTTAATGACAATTACCGTGGCCCGCTTTGGTTCTGCAGCCCTTTCCAGGGAGCTGCTTCCAATTCTCTGTCTTGTACAGAAAATGTTCCCCATCATGTTTTTATTACCACTGTCATTTTCCCGACAAATCATAAGGTATCGTCCCTCTGGAGGACCACAGGCCATACTAGCTGGCTCACACGCAAATCCTCTGTCTGTCCATCTCCCTTTTTCTTTCATTTATGTCTCTTCCTCTCTATGTCCCCTTCTGTCCACACTGAGAAGGTCAAGAGGTAACCGGGCTTCAGAGCTCTTTTTGCACACTGCACCAGTTACTCCAGATTTCACAGACTATCCAGTCACTTGTGAGTTTATATACTGGGTTTTAAGATATGTCTGCCAAGCTCAATCAGGGTCACTTCCCAAGGCCAAACTATGCCAAACACCAGTCCATTTTTTTCCACTCCTCTCTGTCCCCTTCAGGCTTGCCCTTACTGTCACCCTGCCTCCTCCATGAGGTCGATGACCTCAGCCTCTCCTCTTCCTCCTTGGTACCCAAACAACATCCAGAACTCTAGCGGGTTAGAAGCATTTCTTGACTCCAGCAGCCCAGAACGAGGTTTAACTGAAATGAGAGAACCTCGGGAGAAGGAGGAAGAAAAAAAAATGTGAGTTATAATAACATCTTCTCTATGAGAGTACTTGCTTCATGGATTTTCAGCCTGTTGGATGTGGTTGTATGATTTAGAGTTGGCTCGTCCGTAAAAGTTTGAAATCCTAGAACTTACAGATGCTTTTGCAATGCTACTGAGGTTGCATGGGGAAATAAAGGAGGCAGTGGGAGGGGGTAAGCAGTTGTTGTCCTGAGTTTTTGGTTTGTTTTCCCTTCATGCCTCTCTCAGTGATGCAATGTCTGTGAGGTCCTTTGCCAAAAGCGCTCCTCGAGTATGAGCAGGAAAACTGCCTCCAATGATGTCTTCTTATCAGGCACTGTTGGTCACTTTAAATTCTGCACAAAGAATTAAAGAGTAGTTTGGACACCCAGGACATGTTTTTTTTTTTTTTTTTTTTTTTTTTCTCTAGAAGGCACACAAAAAAGTTTGTTTTTAGGTCAGCCCTCAGTGCTCTCAGTGCTAGTCACAACCACAAAATGCATACATTTAGACTGTGATATGGATGCATAGGCACAGTGACACTTGATATCACTAATGTAAAACCAAAAATTAACACATTGACCATTCAGAGAGAAAGACAGCTGGATTGATGGAGTTCAAGCAAGAAGCTGACAATCAATTAAAGCTAAGCTAAACAAATAGGGGCTGTGATGTCAATCAGTCATCAAATTATGTCCAAGTTATGGAAAAATGTTATAAACACAAATGAATAAATAAGTGCTCCATTTCCAAACTCAGATGAGTTCATCAGGCGGCAGGCTCCGAAATTGTGCATGTGCAGGAGCCAGTACATTGGCCTCAATGAGGTTTCCCTCAATCAGTGTCCAAACAGGGAGGAAATTTACTTCGTGACATTGAGATTAAGCAAATTTTAGTAGACATCCAACATGCAGATAGAATCACAACAGGTATACACATTGGTTTAAAAGGTGTCCTTTTATAAGATTGGGTAAGATAATCTGTTATTGATCTCAAGAGAGGAAATTATCAGCATTATCAACCAAACATTCCAGTTATTTAGAATAGAAAAGAAACCTTTATTGTCATTATGCTTACTGTCGAGACAAACAGGAAGGCAGGCATTTAGCCTGCCATTTTGGCAGGCTAAACTTTGCCATTTTGGCATCTTGATAGTGCCTTCAAGGACTCCTGTACAAGAGGCAGAAGTACTTTTGTGTGTGTGTGTGTGTGTTGTTTTTTTTTTCTTTTTTTTGCCAGCACGCAAAACATCAGGCATCATTTTATCATTTTGAAACGAGACATTCCTAAACTCAAAGAGCCAAAGAGCTGTGGGATAAGACGGAGGGGAAAAACAAATAGCACTCGTCACAAACGGACCTCTTTGAGCCAGAGGTCTAGAGCCCTGTTCCACCGTATAAGCCTGTAACACTTGGGTTGGGTACCACTTTCCAAATGCTTAGTGCGGGGGCTGTGGAAACTACTCCCAGAATGTGTTCTCCCCAGATAACACTCTAACGAGTTCACCATGGCGGACTGCTACACGTACACATTTCAAATGTCACACCAACGAGCTTCCCTTTTTGCTTTCAAGGAGTTTGAGGAGTGAAGTGCACTGACTTGGATAGAATGTGACTTAAATTTGCGTTGTTACCGTTCTTAAAGCCCAGAGGTTTGGTTGGGCACTGTATGTACACGCTGTTGTCCAGAAACAGTTAGACAATTGATATTATCTGATACGTTAAGGTCAGCCATGGAGTCCACTTTATAGTAATAATTTTCACAGATGCCTCTTAGTAGTTGTATGCAGGGAGCATTTGAAGGACACATGCCTGTCTGTCTGGATATGTCCACTTCCTTCTTTCACCTCCTTTATAGCATTCTCCTTCCTGATTCCTATCTCAATCCCCTTTCTCTCTCCTCTCTTTGAGACCTTCTTGAATCCTCTGGAGGCATTTTACAGTACATTATGTTGTCCCACAGTAACATGGTTCAACTTCCGTCTTTACAATACTGTCAGATCTTCAGAATCTGGGCATATTTTGCATGCTTCCTTGTTTAAAGTAAGCAAAGCAAATTGGTGATAAATCATGAAGAGCAGTCCCTCTATCTGCCCTGAGTTTTTATATTTTTGTCATTTTGAGCAGCAATGCTCCTCTTCCTTTTCTTCACTGTTGGGGTAATAATGGCTGACAGTGTGGAAAGCATCCTCCACGTGCCTAGCTGCCTATCATGAGGCTTCCTCATCCCTTCCAACCAAGCCAGTAATGGGCACACATAATGAGTTTGAGAGAGCTGGTAATGCTTCCCACATTTGGTGCCCATGAACAGAACTAAGTGTTGCAGCGTTAAACCACAGCATGTGGCATCAAGCCGAAAGCGTAATACTCACTTAATCCCCAGCTGCCATGCCTGGTTAATTCCATAGATGTTGGCTCCATTAGACCAGAGGAGAGAGGGCCCCTGCTGGGAAAGCCTGGATGGCACTGGAGCTGTCAGCACAGTCTCCTGTAGTTAGGCTATGGACCCTAGATGGTAGCCCTTGGTGCACTGTGGCCCCTCAACAGGTGGTTTCGCTACGAGCCATACATTTGTTCCCCCCCTCTCTGCAGAAAATGAAGTTTGATTGTAGGGAAAATGGCAGTCATTTTTTTAATCCTTCTCCGTGTTGAGATCTCACTGATCGCCTACGCGTGATGTCTGGAAGACCTGATGCTTGTATTGTTCTCAGGGTTCTCGTCTTTCAGACTCCCATTGGCAAATGAATGATTTGAGTCCTTTTTAGTCATCTGTTATTTTTTATGAGCATTTGCGTTATTGCACTGTACATTTTTACAGTTGTAGCCATTTCTTTTGCAGGTGCAGGTTTGTAGATATTCACAGGATGTTAGTGTCCGAGTGGCCAGTTTGTATTCACAGTTTGCAAAGGCCTTCAGACTCTTTCTTTACACACATGCTGAATGTCCTACGTGGCTGTTAGATATTATCATACTGGAAAATGGGCTTGCACAACTGCCGCCGACTTCCAAGCAATTGTGTGTGTATGTCTGTGTGTGTGTGCATAGTCACAGCTTGTGTTTACACTGTGTTAAATATGCTCATCTTTTTTTCCTCCACTTTTTTTGTCTTGTTTTTATTTTACTGAAAGTACTTTGAATGAGACAGGGAGAGTAGGAGACAGTATGTGTGTGTCTGTCCGTTCATACACGCAAGCATTCAGTTGCAGTTTTGGCAATTACCCAGTAACAGCCTGGTGCACACAACTGGGAGGTGCATAGCAAGGAAACTTTTACTCCAATACCCCAAGACACACAACACTCTTGTAGAAAACACACCAGGATAATGCCAGTCCTCAGCTCTCATTCCTTGGAAATTCAAAACAGAACTGTTGTCAACAAATTTGACTTGTCAAACCATTGAAAGAGGTATTGGATCCTGCTGCCACACATATCATAAATTCCTTTTTAACTTCTAACCTTTATGCTTGGATCATCCTGTGACAAACATGTTGGTGTTCCAACGAACCAGAGGCCTTTCATGACAAACAGGCAGGCTTTTCTCATTTGGATTGAGCTTGAATCATTCCTTAATTCTGGATCAAATTAATTTCGATCCCCTTTGTCTTATTCAGTCTCCATCAGCAGTCAAGATGAGGTGGTTGGGGGAGTTTGGTAAGGGATGGGGTGTAGCTCACTGCTGCACGAGACTTTAATTTTTTTGCTCTTAGAGTTAGAGGGGGGTGCAGGGAGATTCTACACAAAGGTGATCTAGGGAGACACTAGATTACTTTGTGATTCATATTAACTGGAGAGCCTCATATTGAAACCCTGTGCACCTGCTATCTCTGAGGAAAGTAGCAGAGATTGTCCTTGTCCTGAGCCAGTGAGATGGCAGCTTGTCATACTGTGAGACAGATAGAATGAATGACTCTCATAGTATTACATGAAGCCTTTAATCAACCAGTAGTGTTTTTACACTGGGATAAATGATTGACCAGGATTGGTTTTTGGGTTTACATGTTCTGAAAGTTGACTGCTCTCTTTCAGTAGGATATACATAACATTCTACTTTTGTTTTTTGTGTTGATGTTGACCCCAGTGGATATTGGTTACAGTGTGATGTCTTTACAGAAGAACTGCAGATGAGCGGTGTGTGTTTTCCACTGTGTGACGGAGGCTAATTCTCCCTGGGTGGGGGCAGAGGGGGTGAGGGTGCTGAATGAGTAGATTAACCACAGGAGAAATGGCACAGACAACTTAAGCCACAACTTGCCCACAGTGGAACAAAGTCTGTCCTAAATGTTCAGCGTAACACTATATTCAGTACTCGGGCACACGCTCATACTATACACAAGCGTATGCAAAAACATTTTTATGCTGTTCCAGTGACTTACAGTGTGTTTGATTTGTAACTCAGCATAGGCCCATAGCTCCATCCCTTATTAAGGGAACAAGCTAAGAGGAATGCAGACTTCTCTTTGCTGCATGTCTGCACAGCCCCACAGTGGTTTAGAAATGTTGTGGAAAGTATTAAGGGGATGGTTGTCAGGAGCTATTTCAAGTCCTGATTCTTCCTTTAGTCCATAATTTTGATGCTACCTTAATCTTACCCTGGCATCTTGCATCAAATCTTTGAGTTCATTAATTACTGATGAAAAATGGACATAATGAAAGAGATGACTGAAAACAAGCCATGACTATAAGCAGAAATAGGCTGTGCATTAGAGCTGTGTAATGGCAAGAATCTGGTGATACAATATGTCACGGGACGTGGGTTACGATTCAATATATACCATAAACAAGGTAATATATGGTTTCAGTGGCCTGTGTTCTTTGTGTTTACATCAACGATATGTGCTTACTCCTTTGTGTCTCAGTTTACATTGTTGCGATAGAGTGAAGGAGTCAAACGGCCAAAGATAGATTACAGCGTTGCAGGTTTAAACACAACTGAAATGAACCACAACAATGCATCTACACTGTTGATTAAAAGTCAGAACAGTGTTTTTGAGCCTGGATACAGTATCACAATGGAAAATGTAGCTGGGCATCGGTATTTTTTTTACACCCTTGGATTTTAAAGATCTTGGATTCTGGGTCTTGGATTTACCTTTACCTTTTCAAGTTCAGTCAACATCTGTCATGAACATGAAATGGTGTCAAACAAGGGTAAATTTCTCCTTTTGATCGTGTCGTAGATTATCGGACCAGAGCTTGAGCACTCCTGGATCAGTTAGGAAGCCTTTCTGACGGCTGTCTGAGGACACGGTGCACACAATAAACAAATCAGAGATGACAGCTGTTGTAAAGTGACCCTTAAACACACAAGGCAGCCTTTCCTTTGTGGCTAGCCAAAGAACACTAAATCTCACACACATGCACAGGCACACACATACCTCACTGCTATCTAAAATTGCAGTGTGAATGAATTGTAAATCATAGCCTGACAGTAACGTGAACAACCATTAACCACCTCTCAGTGAATTCACATCCTGTAGCAGTCAATTACATGAGAGGCACATCTCATTTCTTCATTTCACACAGCAACACTTTGCTGAAATCTGCCTTTACACACCACAGGATTCAAGACTAGTCTAAGAAAAAAAAAATCAAATGAGTTACTTCTACCTTGGTGAAAGAGCAATGATGTTCTGTATAGCTTTTCACAAATCTAAAAGCCTTAAACCCGCACCACATTCTCCAAGAAATATGCACAAAAGAAGAAAATTAAAATCCTCTACATGTCACCAGGGGAAAATGTGAATAAAGTGTTTGAGTGTGCTATCCAGGGAAACTGGTTGGCTGAGTGTTGTGCTGTTCTTCTTTCACCTACAGCAAAGATAGCTGTCATAAAAATGAGCTGCACAATACAATATGAGGTATTGGACATCGAGCTGTGGAGGTGTTTGCCAAGACGCTGAAACGACCATAAATCGAATTGCACAGCTGCAAGCTTATTTGTGCATACAGTCGTATCGGAATTTAGACACTCTCATAGACACGCGTACTGACACAAACATTATTTATTTTGTATATTTTAGATTAATGTATTTTTTCTGTCTCCTTTCTTTTCCTCTGTCGTTCCATCCTGACCTCTAGCTGGGTTCAGGAGAAGCTTCCGTCTCAGCAGGAGGGACAAGAAGACCAACAAGTCCATGTACGAGTGTAAGAAGAGCGAAATGTACGACATGGCTGACGTGCCAACATATGAGGAAGTCACCTCTTACTGCAGGCAGAGTGGAGACAAACACAGGCTGGTCGTCTTAGTAGGTGAGTAGAGCACCTGACTCTGAACACTATCAAAGAATTCGACTGTCGTTAAGCTCTGATGTCACTGTTTACGTCACGCTTTGTTTTTGAGGAGGGGGGGCTCTGTGGCTGTTAAACTTGGCACCACAGGTTTTAATTAAAACCCTCACCTCCCAGCATGGTGACACATACAGATTGCAGAAACAACTCTGTGACTCAGAGTTCTGCAGCTCCAGGAGCCCCAGGTGGCTTGGCCTTGCCCTCCCACGAACCCCAACACAGAAATGAGCTTCCCAACACAGGGACTCAGCCTCAGTCATCCTGGGCCTCTTTAATTTAGGCTTTTAGCACTCACTGGAATCGATGGAGCAGACCTCATATTAATCAGTCACATTTAGTACTTTCATTTACGGCACCTCACTCTCGATGTCCTTTCAGTTTTTGAGCCGATGGAATTGTTAACACTTGCTTCGAGGAGCGGGTGTTACAAAGCCCTCCGAAGAGCTTTATAACGTGCCAAGGTCTTGAAATGAATTTAGCGGTTTCTCATTTCTGTGTTTGTGGTTGGAAGACGAGCGTTGCCAAAGAGTGGTGGAACAATATGCTAAGCCAGGTGCAACAGACTTCAGTCTTTCTGGACCAACTGTACCATCAGTGAGTTCTAGGCTTTTCCACATTTTCCTTTTTAGGTTTGTTACTTGTGACACAAAAATGACAAGAATGTCCCAGACACAGATGGAACAAAACATTCCCCAAATTTTCAGTGTGATTCATTCCAATTTATTTCCATTCATCAAATAAAGAGATACACCCTCACAAGTCTGTTCCACTTGTCCTCTTTTCATTTCAGATATTCCAGCAGCAGCTTTAAAACATTTGTGAGGTTAATGTAGAAAGGAACAGCACAGACAACAAGGTCTCAAGGTCTTTTTTTCTCATGCATGCTCTTTACAGAGGTGTGCTTCTATAGCCTCATTGACCAGACCTTGGTTCACTTAAATACATTGCCCAGAGCATGGACTTCATCAGACATGTTCTAATTAGCAAGCTCATTTTCCTGCCAGCATGACCCAGCCTTACACAGAGGATTCTGAGCCTCTCCCACCTGTCATGCTAATGTAAATATTTTCAATTAACTTCCATAATTTGGAGGACAACCTATGGACAATTTCACACATAACGAAACAGAGGGCCTAGGGAAGATCTGGTTTATGTTTCTCTGCCCCCCTCCCCCCCACCGGAGCATGTTAATTTTTTTTTTTTTATTAGAAATCTTTTTTCTGTAACTGCTCTTTCTGTTCAGTGGTGGAACACTTTATTGCTCAATATAAATACATCTTTTTTTATCACTTTCCACTAGTATCTCATAGTTTAATCTGTAAAAAGCAACTTGTTTAGTTTAAAAAAAAAAAATGAGTAGCTGCAAATTTTCACACAACTGTCCTTTAGACTGACATTCTGCCCTCTTCCAGTCACAGCAGTTGACCTCTCACGCTGTTTACAATAAAAACAGTGGAATTACCACTCACAATTTTCTAGTAGCTTTTGAAACAATGGGTCCTTGATTTCACAGACAGACAGAGATGGACAAATCTTTGCATTTAAAGCTGATGATTATCAATTTTGTTGACAACTGTGTTCGTCAGAACTTATCAGCTGTAGCAGATAAAGTAGCTAACAATGCATCCATGGGTTGGCTGAAAACACTGTATGCTATGATATGTATGATGACACACCAAATGACTGAGGTTAAAGCTGCATTTCCCAGGCAAAACGTCTTTAAAAATGATCATCCATGTGGAGAACATTGGGAGTAAACAAACAGTATTGTCCTTGAATTGAAGTGTAAAGTTACAAGTAAGTACAGCAAGGAAGAATGTAAGATTTCACCGTTTCATTCCAGGAAACCCGGTTTGGCTGTTTAGCCTATACACTTGTTCATAATTCTTTTTAACTTATGGAACAGCAGCATCCAGGTTATATAGTTCTTATAGTTTGAAGATCTTAAGCAGTGGATGTGCTTGTGATGAAAAGGGTTTTTCCCCCCTGACATAATCTGTAGCCTTACATAGTAACAGTTATTAATGATGTGCTTCTTGGTAATGGAAGTAGCTTGTGTAGTGCTATAGTAAGAAAGCTAGTTAGCTAGTGATGCTAACAACTGGAGCTAAACACACTGATTAATCCATTTTTTTACTCTGCTGCTCTTGTGTTTTTTCTTTAGCTTAAAAAAAGAAAATTCTCAAGACCATTTACAACTTTTAACATGTAGAGAATTTTTTTCAGGAATGCCCAAAGGCGTTTCCCACCTCTACTGAAATGGAGCGCGGAGTCTGAGATCACTTTCAAAGACAAATCAAGATGCTTATCTTGGTTTTTATACATTGAAAATCAGACAGCCAGTAAAAATATATTTTTACCTACTGCATACATAGTTTGACTAAACCACTGATGGTTTTGAAAGAAATCTGATTATTTAACCTGACAAAATGGTGTGCTGATTTCCACATTTTCTTGTAACTTGACACACTGAACTTGCAGTAAGATTTTGATGAATTGAACGTTTTTAATTTGGGGTTTAGCCTTAATATATTTCAGATGCACTGATGCCTAACTGAATGTTTATGTGGTATCCAAATATATAACATTGGAACTGAATTTGAAGACTTCCCTCCTGAAAATGTAGTAGCAATACATTGTAAATGATCTGTGGTAACCACATTACACCACTGTCATCCTTTAAATGTGGTAGCAGCACTGTGTGTAGTGCTGTAATATACCCCATTCTGAATATGAGGCAAGCTGGGATGTTTGAGGCTGGGTCGAGGCTCTGGGGCCCAGAGCCGGTCCTCATCGGGCTTGGCCTCGGCCTCTCTGCACCAAACTGCATGCGATGTGCTCCGTGCTTGGCCTGGAAGTTATTAAGCTCACAATATTGAAGGCAACTTCTCTAATGAGTGCAGTAATGAAGTCTGACACTTTTACTGGCACAGCATTATGCAAGGCTAGAAGTACCACAAGAAGGCCAGCATGAGAGACAAATGGAGGGAGAAAAAAAAACACATAAACACAATATAAATACTGCAGCTTGGTCCAGAAAATTTGGGAGAGCTATGCCTTTTTTTATTGTGGCGTTCAGATTTATAATGTTGCTGTTGTATTGGGGCATTGTTTGAAACAAACAATGCACAAAGAGGTGGCGTGTTTAAGGTCAGACGATGGAACAGGACCACAGGGCACTGCTTCTGCTTGTAAAAGATCTGGTGGTGGGCTTGTTGGGCCTTCTTGGCAGGCTGTGGTACAGCTGGAATAAGCTTTAATCGCCACCTGAGGTGTTCTGATGAAGGCCTGCTGCCATGCATCATTGATATCACAAGTGGCAAGCAAGGGAGCGATGTACGAGGTGAAAATGGTTTTACGAGCATGCAGAAGTGGGCCGTTAGTCAAACCAAGGGCAGCGCAAATGGCTCTGCTGGTCCCCTGTGTCCGGACCCTGATATCCACGCTCAGACTCAAGCAAACAAGCTTGTGCGGAGGTTTGTGGCCTGTCGGGAGAACTGTCTGCACCACTGTGATAGGGCTCATAAAAGAACCTCTATTACCACACTCTGCCACCTTCAGCACCTACAACAACATTGGCCCACAGTCTTGTTCAAACAGCACCACTGCATTCCTCTCGTGCTCGAAACAAATTCAAAATGAACTCCATTTCCTCATCTTAATAAATCACCCAAGCTTGGGACCCCCAGGTTCTGACTGCCCCCCCCGCCACCCTCACCGAAAATCTCCTTCTCCCCAGCTAAGATTGATTGCTGTCTTCAGTTGGCCATGTGCTTGTTTATGCGAGACGGTAACCACAGAATGCCTTGCACTGTTGGTCTAAAGAGGGTCGGGGGTATTTTTCTTTATTTTCTTTTAGTTTTTTTCCTTTTGAATTCATAGTAGAGTGTGCAAGTGTGCTGAGGAAACAGCTTTTATCACTTACAGCAGTCGCACAATAGGACCCAAACCATGTGTGGCTGGGTACAGAAGTAAAGGGAAAGCATGGGGTGTGAATTTGTCCTTGTGTGAAAGCTGCCAGTGTTCAGAGATTGTGTTTAAAAGAGCCTTGTTGTCCTCACCTATTTATCAGGTTGAGGATCTCTCTGAAACCTGCTTCACACCAGATGAAATATAGAGAAACAGGAACACTTTTTCTCTTAGAATTGTCTTTTCCAACATTTTTTCTCTCCTTCTCTCACTCCTTCTCCCTTTCTTTCCACCTAATCCGCATCGCTGAGTGAACTCATTGTCCGTTTGTTTTAGAGGAGCAGCCTGCTAAACACATTTGCCTGGAGAAATGAATTTCCAGTAGGGTTTGATGCGATTGTAGTGCCTGCCCAGAGCGTCAGGCATGCAAGGAATCTCGAGCCCAGATCAAGCGGCATCTCTAACTGTCCACACACACTGCAGAGCTGTGGTAAAACACTGAAACACAGAGTCCTGCACTTGTAACTCCAAAACTGATTTCTTGTTCAGTCCATCGAAAGACATTGAAACCAGTCACTTAAGGTTAGGATGATGTAGCACCCTGGTAACAGGCACCAAAATACAAGAGAAAATGTTTCGGAGATAGAGATGAAAAAGAGAGCAAGGGAAAGGAACATTTGGTTATTAATTCAGTGACTTTTGCCAAAGTAAACCAGCATAAACAAGGTCCTTACACATATCTGTCCTTGTATGTATCTGCAGCTATATGTACTAACAATTACATATATTACATATAATTACTAACAATACTAGCAATTTTGCATGAAATTTGGACCAACATATTGCATGTTTATGATATCCATTCAAAACTGTTTCCAAAGGTGCCAATATGTTTGTTCTTTATTATCAAAATTAAATGAATTTTACTATCACCACAGGTTGGAGAGTAGGCTATTAAATGCTGAAGGGATGCTCAGCTTTTGGAGCCACATTTGACTTAATAGCCAATACTCCAGTAGCCTCTCCTGCCTTCTCCTCTCCAGTTCATTGCCTCAATTTCCCCATTTGGGGTTTGACACAAAATCCAACTGACTTGGCGACAGTAGAGGAAAAGCCTTCCTTATTTCTCCTGTTTAGGTATATAGCAAGATAAATGTTGTGTTGAATAATAGTCAGAGTGGAACTGAAAACTAACTGTAGAATTTTGTAGAAGAGCTGTAGAACTGAGGAAGAGAATTTTTTCTCACATTGTACTTTAATAGAATGTGAAATTAAATTCACACTGTGCTAAATTTCATATTCCATAATAGAAATAACAGAAAGGTTTCCTTTCCTTCCTTCCTTTCCACTATATTCAAGTAATATGCACTGTAAAATAAAATGGTGTTAGATAAGTTACTACTTATCATAACTCCCATAGTAATGATACTGGTCATATACAATCTTGGACAAGGTGCAGGTATATAAATGGCATGTACCCCATATGCAGTATGTTGTTTAAAGGGACAGTGTGCCAGTTTTACACTTCAGATTCAGTTAAATCATTACTCAGTACTCAGCCTGTGAAAATGTATGATTATTTGTCATCTGTGGTTTTGGCGGGAGTCTGGAGTGCAATGACAGATTCAAGTTGCATTATGAAAAGAGTAGCATCCAGTGTTTTTTGGAGCTTGACCCACAGTAGGGACTAAAAGGCAAGATGTCTCAGCCTCTGCTGCTTCAGTTTTGACTTCTTTGACTGCTTTCTTTTTTGAGTCTCTCTTTGTTTCAATGTTAATTTTGACAGTGCATGATAAATCTGCTAAAATCACAGATGACAGACTTTGGTGTGTTGTATATGGTTATAATTAAATCTTTATTGAAACTTTTATTTGTAAAGTCTGTTTTGGGACATTTTAGCATATTCTCTTGTAACGCCTTCACAGACCATCACAGAAATCCTGACTTCTCCATGAAATGAAGAGGGGAGCACATTCTGAATGGCAGCATTTCTCTGTAGTCTGACTGTAGAGAAGGTTTGATATATTCTGTAATTTTAAAAAACACCTTGTTTGTGTTTGTACAGGACCCACAGGTGTTGGCATGAATGAGCTCAAGAGGAAACTGTTGATCTCAGACCCACAGCACTTCAGTGTGACCATCCCACGTAAGTTAACCCCACTCATCGCGCTGAGGTCAGGTCAAGCCCTGTTTGTGTCTGTGGGGTCCGATCCTGCATGAGCTGAGCATCTTCCAGTAGATTCCATTTGTTGTCTCTGTGTGTGTGTGTGTGTGTGTGTGTGTGTGTGAGCATTTTACACATTGCAACCACCTGTCTTCAGATCGCAGATTATGCTTATTAAGCTTATGGAACATTCAGATATTTTAAACATTTTCCCCACAATTTCAACTTCAAAATCGTGCACAGTTAATCAGGGAATATCTAATTAACCCCAAAAAATGAAGAGCAACTGTAGAAACTAACATACATATATTTTTTCATTAATTAAATTTTAAAAATGCATTTTCTAAGATTGTATTTTGTGGCCTTTTTTCTTTTATTTTGATGGTGAATAGCCCTCAAACACTGGCTGAGTGACAGTACAGCTGTGTTGTAATGGAGGTCGGTTGCCTCTCTCTGAACTCAGTAGGCCCAATAAGCCTCTTTTACACGTGTCCACTGCAGCAAACACATTGGAAAACCATTCTCAACTGCCGCTACACAGAGCCATGGGCACCATGTAAGCTTTTACCAGCAAATCAAAAATAATCACTTTTAGCGAAGGATGTGGAGCTTTCTTGTTCCAGTTGAGTTTTCGCTGTGTGTCGGAGTGTGTGTGCTATTTGAGCGATGAAGGTGCAGTCTGAGACACACACACACACAATGGGAGCTGTCTGGCATTGCGTTAGAGCTCTCCGCACAGCTCTCAGGCAGCATGACTGGTCCTCTCAAGGCCCAGGCAGCTGTTTCTCCTCCTGTGTAGCCTAATTGTCAGCTTTTCATAGTCTGCCTGACAAGCTCCGAATGATGGAGGAAACTACGTTTTTCTACCTCCTGAAGACATGCCATTCCACTGCTTCACGATTTGGCATCAATCTGTCCTCTCTCCTTTCTTTCTGAGTTTATTTCTCACCTTCTTTCCATCTATTTCTGTCTCTTTTCCCCACTGCCTCCTCCCCTTCTTCTCCTTTTAAGGACCCAGCGACAGCTCACCATAATCCTGAACGCCGTCCAGTTTTGCTGCAAACACTGGTGCTCCAAACCTTGCAAGATTTTTTTTTTTTTTTTTTTTTTTTGCAGTTCTGATGTCTCAAAGCCAGTATGTTGGGACAAATAAATCTTTTTGATTTATACATGTAAGCAGGGCAGTGGCATTGGCAATTGCGTAGTTACCGTCTGCGGCTTGGAGGGAAACTGCGACACAAGTTTAAGGAAATATGAGGACCACCAATATTAATTGCTGTGTTTGTTACATGCAGTGTGGCGTAATGGATGTGTCCTGGTCGAAGTCTGACACTCGAAATGTCCCTGGTATTAAAATCCCATCGGTGGGGCCTTTTTTTTTTCCACTAGGCATGTTAATTGTTCTCAAATGTGACCCGTGATGCTGAGTTTAATAGAGCCCAGACAGCGTGATTCAGACCCGTATAGAAGACGTATGGCTCAATTCCTGGCTCTCATTGAGAGGAAAGAGACTCGGAAAGTATCTCGTCTCCCTCTTTTTTAATCTTTGATTGCTGCCAATGGACACATGGATGTGTTTAACACTTGCTGTTGTTTTGGATTAAGCCTGAATCGTTACCCTTTTTTGTTAATTTGAAAACCGGAGCTTTGGAGACCACCGGCTTGTGGCCCAGGTTAAGATTCTCTCTCTCTCCCTCCCTCTCTCCCTCCCTCCCTCCCTCCCCCTCCCCCTCTCCCTCTCTTTTTACTTGTTGCTGTAAAATTTAAACCAGCCGTATAAGAAGCACAAGGAGCATTGCAATAAGCCAGAGTAGGGGGGTTAAACATTTTGATTCATTTAATCAAACATTTGATCCAAGTTTACTGGTATTTTCCATGATTCAGGATTGAGCGATTGAATGCACATTCTATTTTTGCGATGTTATGATTCGATAATGCGTGGTGGACGGTGTTGGTCTGTCACTGTATTTTCCACGTTTCTGGGGGGCTATATTGGGACTATATGTTACGATGTGACAAGGCTGTTTTGAGGCCGATGACAGAAATTCATTGATCTCCCTGAGTGTCTTCTCCACAACAGTGGGATTTATGGCCGTCTGTCCTTCTATACAACGTGAGCGACACGTTGTATAAATCACACCATTGGTTTTCCGTGAACCCTGTATATCAGTCTGGGCCATATTAAAGGAAAGGCCCTGGTCCACTACCAGGGCACAGCCTTCACGATCGCTGACAAAAACTCAGACGAGTGTAAAGCAGAACTTGGCAGCTTTGTTTGCAGGTGATAAAAGTTTAATAGTTTGTTTTGGAGCTGCTCGGAGCGTCTGACGAGTGAACAGCTCTCCCCTCTGACCTTTTGAAGCACTTCTGAGACGAGCCGAAGTGTGAGCCGACCCTTTGACCCTTACACATCCAGCAGTCTGCTCACGTTCCGTCCACGTGCTGCCTCCACCGCCCATTTTACAACAAGGCTTTATGGTTTATGGCCAAGTAAATGTAGAGACTTGATGTTAATGAGAGCTCCCAAACTCAATTACCTTACAGCGGCTAACACGGGCAGCTAACGCTCCGGCTTCTGTTTCTACAGGCACTGCAGCCACATTACAAGAGACAAATTTAATAAGACATAGTAAACCTCTGCTGAATGTCAGTTAAGTGTCTGAGTTTAGTGCTGTAGCTCTACAGGTTGTGTATTTTATAGTGCTATTACAAAATAATATATACAAGGGTTGGCATGGCCCAGCGCGCTGTGTTTCAGACTTCCAGCGATGTTAATAAGGGGCTCAGTTCAGATGCTTTTCAGCCCAGCAGTGAGTCAGACAGTCTGGGCTTGAGGTAATCACTGCTTCTCTTCTGCTCTCTTTCAGACACCAGTCGAGCCAAGAGGAGCCAGGAGAGCGACGGTGTGGAGTACCACTTCATCTCCAAACACCTCTTTGAGACCGATATCCACAACAGCAAGTAGGCACAAGTCTCCGACTCAGCACACTACAGTGGACACACTACAGACATTCATAATGTCAATATTTTAACATGAAACCTGCCTCGGCTCCACATTGTGAACAATGCATTTTGTGTGGTGATTTCTCCGTATTCCATTTTACCAAGTGTTTTTTATTTTTATCTTTAGCTGTTTACTGTCACTTAAAACAGATGAATGAAGTGTGCAAATGCATCAATAGATCCTTACATTCCAATTATTAAAAATGAACTAGTTTCGGTAGTTTCCAGAATACCATGTGGTAGATTGTGACATGAATATTTTCAAATGATTATGTTTTGTTTTTTTTTTCTAAAATTACATTTTATTTCAGTCAGTTTCATTCAGTTGAACAATGAGTTAAAGTATACAGATGTAGATATGGATAATAATATGTTGATTACTAAGTTAATTCAAATGCAATGAGATATAGTAAAACCTATGAAAGCAACAAATCCTCAGTTATTCACTTCTTACCTCAACCAATTGATTAATAAACTAATCTCTCTGCTCAGATCTCATGAGAAGGGATTACACGTATGCAATGTTTCATGTAGTTGTTATCAATATCAAAGTTTCATAAAAAGAATTGTGTTTAGAATATGTGAGACTTGAGACTCTTCACCCTAATGAAAACAACAGGATCCTGACCAATGAGTGGCTGGTGCAGCACTTGCTGACACTGTTCAGATACAGCCCGTCTGCTGCCGTCTGTGTGTCTCCGTAACTGAGTGTGAGCTGGTGTTGACAGGGCTGGGTCCTGTGTTGGTAACGGATCTCCAGACAGTGGCCCCAAGGTCTCCTGTCTCTACTTCCTCCTTTTCCTCAGGCGCTCTCTCTGAATCCAGCCACACCATGACCCGCCTTGACATTTGTGGCCGACAAATTGAAATGCAAGTTGTAGTAGTCATATGAATGATTGATGCCTTTCTCCTGGTCTCACACGATCTGGAAAGGGGGGAAGAAAAAAGATCTACCGTATGGATATGCATACAAAACATTTACACACGCAAACACACACATACACTGTTTATGACATAGAGGGAAGCCTGTGGTGGTGAGCGCATATAGAGTGTTAGAGCATGGAGAAAAGGGAAGGGAAAGGGGCGCTGTATATTTAGGTCATGTTGTGGTGTAGTTCAAGGCATGCAATGTTTTTCAGGGAGTCGGAGGGGTGAGTGACATAGCTGTGATGTGGGGTGGATGCGTGGGACACTCCACGCTAAAATTACAAGGCAGCGATGTAGATGAAGAGTGAGATGAACTTGTTTGCGTTATGCCTCATTGCATGCAGCAGAAACAATGTGCAGAAATAAAAGGTTTCTGAATTGGGGCCACAACAACGTGTGTTTAGCTTGAACAATTTTCCCAAGGGAAGCCCTGTTCTGTGTCAAAACGGCAACAATCCATCCATAGGCTTCCCGTAATCTATATACCTTCTCCTCTGACGACAGACGGTGCGGCATGCTGCAAGGTGTGGGTTATTAAACACAGGCTACTGTATGCTAATTTCCCCATAACCCAATATGAGGTTCAGTCTTCATTTTTTTACAAAAATGCTGAGTTAAACTTTCTTACATGGGAAATTACCATAAAACTTTCTTTTTACATGGCATCAGTCTCACAGAGGCAGTCATTCTGTCCGTCGCCCATCGCAAGCAGACTGCAAGCATACCACACAGTCTTATTAGCTTCAAATTCTTTCCATGTAGTTACTCTCCTCGCTGCCTTTTTTCCTCCTTGTTTTCATCTAAAAATACACTGGTGGCTTTTTGTATGACAGCTGATTGGTGTGAAGCGGGGGATTATCTGGTGGAAAAGTGTTTGTTTGTTTGTGCCCGTGCAGTTGCTTGCTGGGCCCAGAACCTTGTGAATTTAAGGAGGACAGGTTTTGGCATTTGGGGGCTTTGTGGTCTTTCTGGAACAAACAGGTGTTACTGATTGAAAGGGTAGGATAGGAGATTATATAAAAACAAGCTCGGCCAAAACGTCTGGTTTTTAAGTTGTGTTAGAGAATGTGATCTTCGGCTCTGTCAGTGGTTGAAAGAGTAATCCTCCTGTCTGTGTAGATTTGTAGGGTTTTTATATATCATTTCTGAGATCAATATCAGGGGTGTGCTGATGTAGTCAATCAGATTAGGATGAGATTCTAATGTTACTACCAAGGGACATTAGCTTTGCATTAGGTACTAATCCCTGCACAAAACTCACCGCAAAAAGTGCAATCTTCTCATCTCTTCTGTCTTTCAATCTCTCTCCATCTGACCTCTCAGGTTCATCGAGTATGGCGAGTACAAAGGGAATTACTACGGGACAAGTTTAGACTCGATACGCTCCGTCCTCTCCAAGAACAAAGTGTGCTTATTGGATGTCCAGCCTCATGTGAGTAACACAAACCCCATCCTCTCCATCTCACTATCTCTCTCTCTCTCTCTCTCTATTCCCTGTATTGTTAGCCTTTTGCTACCACTGCCCCTAGATATCTCAGAAGCAGATCTCTCTCTTTCCTGCCTTTCCCAAGGCCTTGGCTGCTTACTGGGTTACCAAAGCGGGTTTTAAAGGGGGCATTTTGAGGGAGCAATTACCGCTAATTTCCTCTATTTGAAGATTTCCTCTTTGGCTTATGTGTCTTGGGTGGTGGCGATCAGACCCAACACAAATGGCGGACTTGTCACTGGGCCCCTACAAACTCATTCCCTTTGCCGCGCCCCTATCGTCCAGCCTCTGACCTACCAGCTTCTCTCTGTTTGTTTTTGCTCAGTGGATAATGACATGCAGGCAAATACATCATTATATAGATTAGCCTGGCATGTTGTCAAACCACCCCAGCCTGAGCAGCAATGAGACTCAGCCCTCGGCTGAAGCGTGTGAGAAAGAGTCTGTGGAAGCTCATGTGGGTGTATGTACATTTAGGTATGTACTCTGTTTTTGGCATACAAATGTGGTGTTGTGTAAGCCAATAGTCATTCCCTCTACCTTCACTCTGAACCCATTCCCCGACATGACTCATGGACTGGATCAGTGGCACTGTCAAAGGATGTTAAAGCTCTCATGCTGGCTTGGTGAGCAGCTGATGAGAGTGGCTCTTCTCTTGCCCATACTTTGGGTTTTTATTCAGCTTCTTATCGGTTGTGGGTTTTGACCCACTGCCTAATAGCACACTGAGAGGCCCTGATAGTGGCGGCAGAACTAGGGGAAAACCTTACGCCACCACTAACCAACTCTGACGCCTCTTCTGCTTTTCTGGAACCAGATTGGCGGTGTTGTGTCACCGGAGAAATGGCTGTAGACCATTATTTCTTGGTTCCTTTAATCATCTAGTAACGTGCAACACCTAGGAGAGTCCAAACCTTTAGTCTGGAAGCCAGTGCCGCAAACTCACTAGGGATCTGTCCCCTCTGCACATATGTCTGTTTTTATGAGATTGTTAATGTCTGTTAAATTTGGCTTTTGCATCTTAGTTTCATTGCTGTTTTATTATCATTCCCTCTTCCTGCTTGATGGTACTGCATGGCTCTCCCTTTTGCATTTACACTCATATTTGTTTTGATTTTTCTCTGTTCAGACGTTAAAGCACCTGCGGACGGCAGAATTTAAACCCTATGTAGTGTTTGTGAAGCCTCCTGCGATCGAGAGACTGAGGGAGACCAGACAGAATGCCAAAATCATATCAGGCAAAGATGACAAGGGATCTGCCAAATCATTCACGGTAAGAGAACGTGACGAGAAGGTTTATTTCTCACACTGAGTCAAACATTGATCAGCATATGTTGTTTATGGCTATTCAAACAGCTCGAAGTACCAGATGGGTCAGGCTTGACTTCATTTAGACAATCACAGGAAATCAATTTAATATACTTGTCAGTGAGTAGCTAACACCCCAGCTGTTGCTTTCCAACGTGGATATTTGTCAGTGCTATTCAGATTAGATTAAGGTAAATGAAAGTTTAATGACCTTTGTGAGGAAACTGGATCACTACAGCAGAAAATAACAGGATACGGCTAATAGGATATACATTAAGTAAGGATAAAGGAGGATATTATACATACATCCACAGTGTAAATTAACAACAGATACAAATGTGCCCACAGATTTATTCTAGGTTTATTGGTCAAAAACTTTCTGATCTACAAAATGGGGGCCATGCAGGGGAAGTGTGGGGACCACTGGTTTAGTCACATGAAGGATGCAGCTGGGGAACACAATGAACACACAGTCTAGTGATGCGATGGTGTTATATTGTAGAAACAGATTAACAGCAGAAGAAATAACAGAAATGCTATCTGAACCCTGTATGTGTGTGTGTGTGTGTGTGAGAGAGAGAGAGAGAAAGAGAGATGAGGTCATTCTTTACACACCTTTATCCCAGCCCAACGGGGACACAGATGAAACCAATTAGCCGGTGTTCGGTGCTGCTGCTGTGAAGTTGCCGGGCGGGGGAGCTGGGGGTGAGGGTAGATGATGGTTTTCCCAGCACCGTCGGGACCCGACACTTGCTCGCTTGCTCGCGTGTCTTACTCACCACAGGCAGCGTTAGGGCCAAGATCCTGGTCGGCATCACAGCAGCAGGCGCAGCTTGATGGGACACCAGAAGTGAGAAATATGAGGCGAGTGGGAGGCTGAGAAAGACGTGGAGACTGACTGACCACAAACTAGATACATAAGGATGAGTGAAGAAAGGGTGGAGGAAGTGATGGGGTGTGAACTACGGTGTGCAGGTGTGAATACAGCATGGTGGGGTTTCATTTACATTTTATGTCAGTATTTATTGAAACCATCATTTCTTACTGCTTTTAATATTTCCCACCTTCAGCCCCCACCTTGATGCTACTTAAAGTTTCAAACATCAGCTAACATAAATGGAAAAGACCCTCCAGGTCCCATGAAATAATTAGTGACTTTTCCTTAAAAATAATAATAAAAAAAAAAAAAAAAAAAACCTGCTAATGTTGTGCCTTCAGTGGTCACGTCATGTTGCAAAAAGAAGTCCAACTATAAAATTCACCACAACTTTTTGAACATTTCAGCCTTTCTTCTTATTCCATTAAATTAAGCAATTAAGCCGCCTTCCATGACGACACGCTGAACACAAAGGGCATGATGGGATAGCCTGTGGTGAGCAAGGGCCGGGCAGAAAGCAAGGCAAAGTTCAGATGCATGCATCTGGAAAAGACAATCGCACCTGAGAGTGACCCAGTCAGGTATTCATTGCAGCAACACAGCGGAGAAGCACCGAGCTGAGGTAGAACCAACTGTGTAAGCAATGCAAACTGTGTTTTGACTGACAACACGAAAGACCTCCTCACAGCTGGCTGAGTGGGGAAGTTGCGAAATTTTGAGTCCCCACTGCTATACGGCAGGACCCTGCCACCAGTAGACTGACTTTAAATAGCAGGAGCTGAGGGAACCCCCCTCTGCTATTCTGACTTTGCACTGTTGGTTGATCCCTCGCTGCTTCGTGTCCCAGCCCAGCATCCTGTTTCAACTGTAGCTGCATTACATTAAAGTCACCCTTCAGTCAAAAATGTGTTTTTCTTTTTGTTCCAGTTGAATGCCTGACCTTCACCGTGTAGAATGATGTATGTGCAGAGTCTGACACTATAAGGCTGTTTTCACATTCATTGCTGGAAGTCTTTCATTCATTCTCTGTGCCCACTGAAAACCTAAAATTAAGAGGCAGAGCCTACGAGCGTGAACCGTGACATCACAAATAGTTTTAAGCTCGTATTCAGCATACACAAGTGGGATGTGGAAACTTGAAGCCTCCAGTGCACATACACTGAAACTGGACTACAAAGAGGTGGGAAACCAAAAGGTCCATTTTTGTTAATTGAAAAATATTTGCATATTTATGTGGTCTGGGATTTTTAATGAAGCAGATGGAGCAGATTCCATTTTAGATATTCTACTGTGATAATTATACTTACTATACATGTACATACATGCAGGAGATCTTAAACTGACATGATGTCATGGATGAGACCATAAACATTCATACAAATCACCATGAGACACTAAAACCCTTGTAGCAATCCAAATAAGACAAGTAAAATTATATCTTCTCCATCTTATCACTTCTTTCACTGTTACGCTGAGCGTGTCGGCT
Source organism: Scatophagus argus (assembly GCF_020382885.2). Lineage (NCBI taxonomy): Eukaryota > Metazoa > Chordata > Actinopteri > Scatophagidae > Scatophagus > Scatophagus argus. The sequence goes on along the minus strand of NC_058510.1, from coordinate 15,902,903 downwards.
CTGCTCGGTCACAGTTGAAGGTTGGCTCTGACTCAGAACGTCCCGTAGGTATTTTACCTCGCTGTAGAAGCTTGAAAACCTCGATACAGACACTCATCCTGCATTAGTCACACAGTGAAATATCATTTCTCCTCCGTCTGCTCCTCGTTTCCCAGCCGAGCTCCTGAGAACAATGAGCTGTAGTTGTCAGAAACAGGATGATTGCTAAGAATCCCTGCTGTTGCTTTATTACTCACTGTCCCTTCATTACCCCCTGCTAATCTCTCAAGTAATACAAATACCCAACTAAAATACCCAGTGACAAAGAGGCATATTTCAGCCAGGTAACAAACCAGGTGCTGTGTAAATGTTCATGTGCAGCGACAGAACGTGAACCACCTCAGATTTTCTATTAAAGGCTCTGAAAGAGAAGCAGTTGCTGAGTGACGTCTAAGACGTATTCTGTTCACCTCCAGCTGTATTTCTCTCTCAGAGAGACAGGTCTGCTTTAATGATAAAGGCTGAGGAACAGTCGTCTCATTGTTTCAGCAGAGCGTTCTGACTTTAGCCTCATTGTTTGAGCTGGAAGTGATTCAGAGTCACTTTTCAGGAAAAGGAGCTGAAGTGTGATGTAGAAACAAGCAAAAACAGTCTGATGTAATGAATAATTCAGCCTATAATGTGGTTAGTGCAGAAAATGGCCCATTATCTGAAATGACTGTAATCATTTCAGACTGATGTGTAAAGATGGGACTGGTTTTTGATGCTTTTTTTAGGGTGTGTTTTATTAGGATCGATAAAGCAGGTTTCCCACCGGCGACACACTGCATGCATGGGGGTTTTAAAAGATGACACCTGGTTCTGACACATGCTGTAGTGTTGAAAAGGTTTACATTCACATAGTTGGATTTTCCTAAAACAGGCACAGTAAAATCACAAATATAAAAATACAAGCGATAAAACCATCATCGATTAAAATCTGTAACATGGAGAGCCGTCAGGAGTCAATAGCCTCATACTGTGCTAAAACAAAGTACTTAAACAGGCACACATCATTTCATGAGGAAATTAAGCAACCTAATGGCAGAGGGGAGAAATGAGTCCCCGGTGCTTTTCTTCTCGAGTTTGGCCCTCTAGAAGTGACATCAGCTCCAAGTGCCCTCTGAGGAAAACGATCCAGCACGGATCAGTGCCTGCCAAAGAATGTCCGCTTACCCCTTCTCACCCAGCTTTCCATTTGCCTCTTCTACCTTCATTATATTCATCTCTCTGGCCCTTTTATTGCGTCCTGCTTTCATCTTGTGATTTTCTTCCGCATTTTTTTTTTGTTTGTTTGTTTTTTTTTGTTTGTTTTGTTCTCTTTCCATCTCTTCACCCAGCCTACGTCTGTGATTAATGTTCTTTTACCTGGAATGGCCTGACTACAGACAGACGCAGAGACTCGCTGGTGGACATGGAAACATCACAGACAGAAAACAGCTCACAGTCTCCCGGGTTCATTTCGCTGCCAGGACAGGTCACTGGGGTCGTCTTCCTGGCATTGGACACAGTGGTCATCTGTAAGTCCAGGTCCAGCAGTGGAAGTCCTGCGGGGGCTTCGGTCCAGATGACAGAGAATATAGTCCTGTTACGTGGAAGAGTTTTCTCCACAGGCCAGCAAACCTTCTGCCCTGCCCGAGCCGTCTCTCTGTCTCGGCTCGTCCTCTTCCTGTCATCCTCCGAGACACAGGATGATAAAACCATCACACCTTCACACAAAAGACAACAGAGCCTGAGAGGATGCTGCTTACTTTTTTGAAACGTAGAAACATGCAAGGCAGCCAGACCAAAAGAAAAAAAAAAATAGAACACAGGCCTTTTGCTGAGTGTCACAGTGAGTGAGTGTTTATATTTAGCTGCACAGCTAATCCATTATGAAGCGGAAAACCACCAGAAACATTCTGAAGTAACTCCTGGCTGGATGGAGCGTCTCTAAAAATTGAGCCGTTTAGGAGTTTTAAACTTTAACGAGGCCGTGTTTATGTGCGCACACATTGTATGCACACACTCAACTTGATCCTGCCTGTTTGTGGGTGTGGGAGCGTGTGTGTGTGTATGTATGTGTATGTGTGTGTTTGAGCTGTGCATGAATGTGCAGCTGTGTGTATTTATAAGTGTGTGTTTGGCACAGGGGTTCACTATAAAACCATATCTGTCCAGAAATCTAAAGTTGAGTGTTCCCAGTAAAAACACAAGGCTAAATCAATGCAGCTACTTTAGCCATGCTGGTGCACTGAGGGCAGGATCAGCCAGGGCCCACACACCCGAAACCAGAAAGCCTCAGAAGGACCACCGTGGAGAGATACCTGGCCTCTCTCAGAATACTCTATCTATGAATACAGGGGCCCCAGATAGGCAATGTTTACTCCCAGCCTGATAAAAATATGTTATTTGGCTGTTCCTCACAGTTAGCACGTGGTTTTATTCTTTACACTGGACAGATGATTTGCATACCAACTTGGAAAAGTCTTCATCCCCCTGGAAGGACCCCTGTTTAAGACTGCATGCCAGCATGCAGTGATTTTATGTTTTAATGGACGTCTCACATTTAGGAATCAAAGCTAACTCTAGCCCATAATATGCTGTTTAGTAGCTCATTAATTCACCCATCATCGAACAGCCATTGCTTCTAAGCCCACTCTAAAGCCCAATTAGCATGGGGTTGTTTCATTTATCACAAAATCCACACATAGTTATGTGCTGGTAGTGAGCGGGAGAGTCTGTCAGATCATCCTGTCTTTACATACCACACCCTTCCTAAATAATTAAAGCATGTTTATCACGAAAAAATGAGCAATTAATGATGTGTAATGAACAGTGTTTCAAAAGGGCCCCAGCCTGAGTTGTTGCAAATATTTTGAAGATTAACTTGTTTCTAACAGAAAATAATGTATTCAAAAAGCAATAGAAGTTGTTTTAAAACCCTGATTCCGAAGGAATGGGGACGCTGTGTAAAATAAAGAATGTTGACATATGTTCTATTGAAAGCAGCGCAAAGACAATATATTTAATGTTTTACCTCAGCAGCTTCATTCATTTTTATCTGCTTGTACTGAGTTTAATCCTGGCAGTGTGTTACAAATGAGTTGGGACAAGAGCAGCAAAAATTTGAATTGAAACCGTGAGTCACTGTGTTAAAGTGGAGTTTGATTTTATCAAATAAAATCTGAAGTCATTAGGTTCATGGTTTGAGTGTGACTCAAATCTAAGTCATGTGACTCACACCTTTGATTCTGCCCCTTTTACTTAAAAGTTCTCTAGAAACTCTGAGATCATTGCCTGCAGAGCACCTCCGTCCTCCATGTTTGCAGTTCAGCAAGGTTCATACAGCCACAGTCACAGCTCTGACAGTGGAACGCTGTTGCTGCAAGCTGTCATTTCCCCATCGCACATATAAAATCCAGACGAACTATAATGTATGTTTTACACGTCTGTCTTTCGGAAATTATGGTTATGTTTTGTCCTCTGCTTATTTTGAGGATATTTTATTTTCTTTCTGAACTGGATAACCGTGTGTATTTGGTGCAGGAAATTATGAAAATTCCTTGAGGTCAGGTTGTTGTATGGAGAGGTTTTAGTGCGCGGTTTGTGCCCCGCTTCGTGTGTGTGTGCCATGTCTCTAGGAGGTTATAACGGGCTCCGTACGAGCCACTTTACGTTTATTTGTGTGTTCAAGGCCATGTAATTTGTGTTTACAGTATGACAATTTATCTCCCCTGTTGTTTACTGTGGCCAGAGTTTTCTGTGTGCAGCAGATAGGCAGCCTGAAATTAACTGTTTGGCCTTTGGTTTGTGCATACATCTTTGCCTTTTTTTTTTGTCTTTTTCACCTCTGTCTTCTCCCCTCTGTTCTCACGTACAATGCAGGAGGAGGACTTCCAGGAGATGATGAGAATGGCCCAGATGATGGAGACCCAGTATGGCCATCTGTTTGAGAAGGTCATAGTCAATGATGACCTTTCGACGGCCTTCGGCGAGCTGCGCTTGGCACTAAAGAAAGTGGAGATGGAGACTCACTGGGTTCCAGTCAGCTGGACTCACTCCTGATATTCAAACAGACTGTGAAAAGAGAAAAGGGAAGGGCTTTGACAGAAATATACAGGTGTTTTATCTTTCTATGTCTGCTGTGGCTGGTGCTGGGGGCGGGAAGAGTGGGTAAAATAAAACAGCGCCAGACGGCTGTCGCCATACCTGAGCTGCACAGAGCTACGAATAAGTTTTGCTTGGGATCAGGTTGGATTTAGACTTCAGCTGTGGCCTGGATGTGGATCTCCAGGTCTAACTGAGTTCTGACAGGGTTGAGGCTAAGGGCGCCAGTCCAGAATTTAATCCTTGGACATTGATCTGGGTCTCAGTCTGGGTCATACGACCATGACCACGAGTTTGAGCTCTTTGGTCCAAACCAGAATGTGGAACGTGCTTGGACCATCACAGCACCAGCAGTGCTGCCAGCACATCAGCAACCGCGCCAACCAGGACTCCGTCTTCAGTGTGTTTATAACATTAGGCCATTAGAAACCAAAGGGATTGACATATTTCTTCTTGGTTGACAACTTACATGCATATGTGTGTAAAAGAGCACAACCTCTGAGGTGGGAAAAGAGGAGAAAAGAAAACACATTTGCCTTGTGTCTTACTGTATTTCTACGCTTCTATAATGTTTCCATGACTGTTACTCCAAACAAAACACTGTCAGGTACACTCTCAAAAAAGGGCAGTAAGTGTAATTTTATTTATGAGAAATTAATATATTTTCTAATATCCTGCAGTTTGTACATATCTTGACTTTTCGAGCAACCTGATCTCAACTGTAGCCACCTCTCTCACAGCTTTTTACACAGGAGACGTCTCTTCTTTCGCTCAAGTGTTTTGATTTCATCATACTAGTTTAGTTTTTCCCCCTACAAAGCACATAGAGAGCCATTTTATTTAGGTGTTATATATTCCATTTAGGAGCGTTTTGAAAAGCCACCCTGCGTGTGACGGTGCCCAGCATAACAGCTTTGCCATTTTAAATCCCAAAACTGGACACTTTTGGCTGTCTGCTAGAAGAAAATGTTCACAATTGTGTTTTATTAGGGTGGAGTCTTTATTTTTATTCTCATAAAAATGGCTACAGCAAGACTGCTAATAGAGGGTCCTCAGCATACTTCCAGGATTTTAGCTCAGTGAAATGCTAAGTAGCCGCTCCTGACTTTATGAGCATTAGAGGTTTCTTGCTCATTTGAGTCTCCCATTCTCAGCCTAACTTGCTCATTTTTAGTCAGTACTTTTCTTTTTTAATCTTTTATCAGAGATAATCTTAATCTTAAATTCTGGTACATTGATTTTCAAAGCAGTTGGTCATTTAATATGGATGTATTATTAGAATTAACAATGTTACACTCTCAATAGATGCTTGATTCTTTGCTGCAAATGTACTTAACACTTTAAAGAAATAGTTTGCCTTCTTAATTGTTTTCTTGTCAATATACATAAGAAGATGAATCTTTTTTTTTTTTTTTTATCTTTGTACAGGTGGTCACCATACTGTATAAATCCTCTTTGCCCAGTTCAGGTTGCATTGCACAAATGTTTTCCACCTATTATGATGCTGCATATTACACATATTTTGATTTCCGTCCATTAAAACAAAAAGAAAAGGGTTATGAGCATTTAAGATGTTTAGTCATGATAATAAACATTTTATAGGGACTTTCACACCTGTCACCCCTTTACTTGGCACCTAGTTTTAATTCATTTTGCTATCACCTCAAGTTCCCATTTTACTTACTTGTCCACCTCTTCAGATCTTACCTCTCTATATATGTTTTATTGATCAAAATCAGATTTATACAGTCTCTAGAAAATATTTTTCATTTTTTGCTGTAAATGAACTGCTGGTTATGAGGCAAGCTATATGAATTTACATTATTCTTGATAACTGATACATTTTATATTAAAGAAAATGCAGCTAAACTTGTGTTTCCACATTTATTTCATGTCTGAGTGGAGACTGAAGGTAGTGTTGTGTGAGGTGGAAAGGTATGAGAAGAATCTTCCACTGTTTCTGGGATTTGTGCCCTTGAGTGCCATTCACATCTATCTTTGTTTAGTTTTGAGAAAAAATATTCCGGCAACATCTTAAGTGGTCCTATAGGAGTGTGCTACAGAGTGCACAGTTGTGCAAGCAGACTTTTCATCTTTAAAATGACAATGTTTAAGAGCAACAAATATCAATCACAGACTGGTTTTCTCACTGACCCCCCCCCCCCCCCCCCCCCCCCCCCCCCCCCCCCCGCCAACTGCACTCACATTTAATTAATAAAGTAAAATTATCATTTGGCTTCCAAGTGGTTCAGTTATTCTGTATCTCTTCAATATCACCTGTCAAATAAAGATTAAAAGTCAGAAAAACAACTTTAAAACTATATTTTTGAAAGAATAACTACGATCTGTAGCTGTAGATTGTCAAATGCCTCACAAGTGCATTTGTCTTAAGCCAAGTTTCCATCTACACTTAAGACAAATTTTAAATGCATTTCCAGAAAATGGGCTGAAGAAAATGAAAATTAATGTGCTCTTCCATCCACTACTCTTATGCAAATATTCGTTGGGAACACTGGGGTAAACAGTCAGTGGCGGCAATTATCCCGTTGTATACCATTTAAAAAAGAAATCTGACAAGAAGAGACCAAACTTATATGACATAATTACAAGAGCACCAGTCAAATCTCCCATGAACAATATCGATGTGGAAAATGTGATAGAAATATGACATTTGTGTTTGTTTCATGTATTATTGCTGCTATTCTTTGTGTCTTCAGTGGAAAAGAAACCCCAGTAGACATTAAAGTCACATGCTTCATATACATCATGATTCATTCTCTAAGTCAGTTTCCATTGCGCTGTGTTGCATTCTGCTTTTATTGATACACTAACTTTTCCACTTCAGCCTGGCGTAAAAACTTTTTTTTCCACTTTTTTTTTTATATTTCAAGTACCTTTCAGATTGCCAGCATTTCCTCGTTTTTTAATGCACAATTTGAAAATGCACATAAAAATAGGTGGGGTATGAGCTCCTTAAACAGACGATTTGTAGGATCAAGATTGAAGGATTGGCCCCAATCCAATGACTGCTGAAACCAGCAGAGCAGTGCAGCCCAATTAAACTCCAGTGTCCTGCTACAGCTGTGTGCCAAATTACTAACTCAGATGTCACTGGACCTTTGAAAACAGTGGCTCTGTGAACAGGGGGAGTCAGTGGGGGAGGTAAAATGGGAGGAGAGGGGCTCTAGTCCAGCCTCCAACCAGCAACCCACTTGAGGATTCCACAGGCCCGCGCTTGATAGAGTTCCAAAAAAATCCCCCACTGGTCCAAATCAGGTTCCCTAACCTTCACATTTCCTCTCTTCCACAGTGCTCACTTTGATGGTTGCGTGCAGCAGGCAAAGGTGGGTTTACAGCCAAGGCGGATAAAGACGCAGTATGGTGGAGGAGGAGGAGGAGGAGGAGGTGGCAGGGAAGGTCAAGAGGAGGTAACAGCACTCACTCAGGCCAAAGGGAGGAACCAGTAATTCCACGTTTTTCTCTCTCTTCACATCTTTCTCTCACTCTGTCTATCTTCTTAATTAGGATAACAGAGAGACGGGGGAGACTCAAAGGCTGCTGGCTTTTTGTACACGAACATGACTTTGGTCATGCCCTGTGAGCTAAGGCAGGTTGAGTGAGTGAGTAGGTGTGTGTGAGCAAGGTTTTCCCCTACCTAAAGTCATCAAGCTCAGTGATCCATGTTTAACGCACACACACAGTACCACCCTGCATTATCCTGGGTAGTTCAGCAGTGAGTGCTTGAACAGGGACATTCTCGAGGTTCTGAATGAGTGTAAATGGATTCCATTTCCTCTCATGTCGTAATGCCAAAGGCAGACCTAAGGATCTCATGAGTGAAGGTGTCCCTGTCTCAGACTTGAAGGAGCCAGTGTCACTGGTTCCACTGGTGAGGCTTTTTTTTATTTATTTATTTTTTACTCGATGGATCTACCTATTATGCTGAAGTTCATGTCTTCATTCACCTACTATTTCATCCACTGCTGGTTTTTCCATATGTTTATTTGACTAGATATGTCCAAGGTGTCAATGTTGTGATAGCATTCCAATAGCCTTAGAAGGGAGTGATGCTCCCCGGACCCCCAAGATGTTGCTCTATGACAAATGATGAGCGTCTGATTGTGTGTCATCACGAGTAGTGACAGACATGCTGTTTGCTTCTTGGTTCTGCGATGCGTCTTCAGCTGTTGTCAGCCATGCATTGCATTAGCCCGGATGCTGTGCTTCATTCGCTTTCAACTGAGGACGACAGAAACATGTGTTCACAGATTAGGTTTCCCCTGACATGGATAACGAAGGGCGAGGAATCGGCCACATATGTCAAGGTACTTTAGATGAGTGATGATGTAATACTGAAAAATACTGTCTGTACATACATTTGGGTCTGTGTATAGGATCAAGTAAGGGAACAGAAAATGGCATTGCCCTACAGTACGTAGTAGCAAAAAAGAAAAGCTTTCATCAATCTTCATATAGTTGTATAAAACTCTGCCTGCAGCCCCTGACTGATTTAAGATAACAAATCCCTCTTCCTCTTTATTCATCTTTCCCTGTCAACCCTTGAAAAGTGAGCTGCCACGTGAGGAAAGGCCGAGCGATGGCTTCCCCAGCTCAGTCATGAACACTGGCACTCCCCAAATCAAAGACCTCCTTCTCGTCTATTTCCCTTTCGTTCCGACCTAGTAGTTCAACAGAACACAGTAGGAATCTGAGGATTTATAGTAAATAAACCTGAGCTTTTATCTCAGAGATTAATGTTGTACTGCAGTAAGGTCTCATGAATCGCTCTCTTTCTTGCCCTTTTGATGTATTTATTTTCATGTCTATAAATCCATGCATTAACTGAATCCATTGTTTAGGAGAAGAGGAACAGAGCCAGGTAAGCAGGGCAGAGGCAGGAGGGGGACGTTGGCTGAGCACACAAAAAGAGGATTAAGTTGTGGAAAACTCAGAAAGCCTGTTCTGTCCCGGGCCCTACGACATGTCATACAGGCTCCTACAATGTCCCTCTGATGCATTTTGGAAACCATTAAAGTGAAATGTCTATGTCTTATGTTACAATATGTGTTGCAATCATTTTGATTTACTGCATTAAAATCACAATGTCAGGGCCAATACCCTGAATGGGGCTCAATGTGATAAGTCCTGCCTTTGTAACAAGACAAATTGTACATCATGAGCATCAGAGGCAGGGCGAGACGGAGGGGGACTCAGGCTCCTGCTGGGATCTTGAATGAGCTTTTCTGTCTCAGTCTCTCGCTTCTCTTTCTCCAGAATTCTGCTGTCCTGCTATTTGCCCAGCCTTTCATGTGGTGACTCAGTCCTTCACCATGAGTTTACCATAGGAGCCAGCCAGTGATGGCGCTCTGTTTTCCTCATCCACAAGTAAGTGCCCTTGACCATAGGCAGACTGCTCTGTAGACTAATTGGGCTTCAGGCCAGGAGCTTCTGCCCACCCTGTCTCCTTAGCCTAATTAGCCTTACTATTACCTCATGTCTGTAGACACAGGTCTTCAGAGCAAGCTACCTTGAGCTGTATTTCTCAATTATAGGACTTTAGGAACTGGAGAGTGGGAACAAGGAGTGAACAGGGGATGCCCTTCATTCCTCCCCAGCCCAAGAACGCCTTTTTACCATGATGAGAATGTGTGGAAATCATAACAACACGCTCAGTCTAACAGCCGTAGCACAGTTGGTCATTAATGCAGGGTGGCATATGTAAATACTGCCTGCTTGGGCTGCACAGGTTAACTTGACTCTGTGCGTGTTTGAAAATGAGACAAAGGGGTAAAAGTTCAACTGGAGGGTGCTGAAAATTCCTCTGACACATGTGGAGCTAAAGCAGGGTATAGGGGCCATGCTCGCACAAAGGCATTGACTATGTTAGAGGAGTTCGGAGCTGTCCACCTGTATTTTCTTAAACTTTCTCTGTGGCCTTCCCCTGAGTCTTGTTGGGCCCTATCAAGGCAGTTTTAATTACTTTGACTCTGGACCATCATATTTAAAGTTTTCACTCTGGAGTTCAGGACTTTCATTGTTATAAATTCTTATCAGTACTACCATGATTTCCCCGGGTTGAGTGAGAAATACAATAACAACAACAACAAAAAAGTCAACTGCTGACCAAATGCATCTGTTTTCATAGCAATGAAGCATTCTTTTGATAGTCTGTGTTACACTGATAGGTTTCCAGCTGCGCTGTTATTTGAGCAACTTTGTAAAACCCAATACATGCAAATGTAAGTAGCAAAACAGTGTTCCTTCGTCTTCCAAACCATACACTACTCACATGGAATGTAGCAATGTGTCCAGCTGGGGCATGAGGGCCCAGCAGCAGTGCTGAACCTGTATAATGATGGTAAGTGGATTACAAGGGGGTCACTGGTCATTAATATTAAATGCACTGGAGTTACCTCCATGTGGCAGCAGCTACACCACAGGGACTGATCCCAGCACCTCCAAGATACCTCATAGGCTCATTGTTCCATGCAGGGATTCAGATGAGCCGACAGCCCTCTGAATCAGAAAAAGGACCTTTGGAAGGTCAGGAGAGATCAGTTAAAATAACTTTAGTTTTTGGATGAATAGTTTATTTATGAATAGCTTATGGTGGAGCTATACCTGTGATGACCTCACCACTGTCAGATTTATAATTTTCATTAGATTTGTGGTATTTCTGTGTCTCGGACAAGAGGGGAATTTTGGATACTGTACTTTGGATAACTGCAGCATGTTTTCCATACACGTTGTCCTACTGAGGCTTGGTCACACTAACATTTAGAATGGCGAGATTATATGGCAAAGTTGTGATCAGTGGTTGGAAGCTCTCAGTAAATACAACATATCTTGCCTGACAGTAGAGCTAGCGAGATCGAGTTGGCTATTGTGCTCATGTACTCTAGCCATGGTGCACCTTTAACTTTTATTTAAAACTGTTGCACAAAAGAGATATATTTTTTTGACCCTTGCAAGACAGGAGTACAAATACACATTTTGAATAAATTGTGTGATCCTACCACCATCACTTTTTGCAGTCAGTAAGCAAGCTAAGGTAGCTTGCAGAGCTATTGTTACTGTATATTTGTGACAGGCTTGTGCCAGCATGTTCTTGGTCAAGCATATTAGCCATTAGCTCACCTGGTACAGAGGTTTATCAACCAGCTTTGTGAGTAATCGCTACGCCGCTAAGCCTCTAGCACTGCCTGTTTTGCAAGGATGTACAAATTTCTGCAGTAACTGGGCCTGGATAGTTCAAAAAACAGTGAGTGTCCAACACACACACACACACATGTGATAGTGATTAAAGTATGGTTGGCACCTTAAGATTAAAAGTTTGACATCTGGGAAACACTGAAAACACATCAACTTTGAATGTGTTTAAGCACCAAGCAATGATGTAAACACAGAGTCCACCTCCCACCGTCCTGCGCTCTGTTGGCTTGGAACATGGTTCTGGATATTAATACATTGTTTTTGTTTATGATTTATTGCAGGCTATCTAATATCTAATGTTCTTTTGTGCAGGTGTGCAGCCTTTATGGCTTTTGATTGCCAAATAGAACATGAAATACACATGTGGTCTTGACTGTTGAGAGGACATATGTAAGTGGAAAAATTTGGAAACTCCTTTAGAAATATGAAGACATAAGTTTGATTTCACATACTCTAATTCCACAAGGCTGCACATCATCACATTATGAATCAGTTTTAAGAAAACCGATATACATTTAAAAAGTTGTGTTCATAAATGCAACAAGAACTCCCGTGAAACCCTTGAGGTTGATAAAATGTATATTTTCTCACTGATGTGGTTTCCCATTGCATGCAACGACCTTGTAACAGACATGCAGACATGTTCTGAGAAACATGGTGACATGTTAGGAGCTCTTGGCATCTCTGTATCAACACAGTGTGGGGCTGACTGGGGCTCAACCCTGATCTTGACAGTCACAGATGTATTGCTCAGCTTGTTCTCAAAGCCCAAAAGCCAAGGCCTGGCTCCTGGACCTACAAACCTACACCATGTTTTGACACGTTGTCATCGTTTTTGGGATAGCGAGGTATGAGGAAGAACACAGGGCAGCTGCATTCATGCTCAGTGTGTGCTGTTTGTGTTTCTAATCAAGTACTTGCCCAGCCTTGATGGTCTGCCTGCCCACCTGGGAGGTATGATGGGAACTCACATGATCCAGGGGAAGGATAAAAAACAAACAAAATCAATGCTGGAATAATTTAAAGGTGACCAAATGAGGGAAAGGAGAGAGCCTCTGTTCTTAGAAAAGGAAGAATAACAAGAGGCAGCCTGATTTTGTAATGGGTCATGTCCCTTTACGAGGTGACGTAATTTCCAATAAAGAGCCATAGGTCCAGTGAGGATGCCAGTATATTATGCCTGACCAGACAAGAGTCTGAGCTACCAGGCCTTGTCTGAGCCAGATCTGGTGGTGGGAGGACAGATCTGCTAAAAGGTCTGTTCCACACAGCACTTTAAACTGTCAAAGTGGTTGTGACTCACATGAAAGAAACCATGTGACAGGCCCCTCAGACAAACAAACCATAAAGCATTTCACCTTTGCCACCTAATAACAGTTAGTTTTACACTCAAGTGTGATGACTTTCGGAACTCTGAGGCATTCTTGAGGAAGCACAGCATGAGGTCAATAAATGAATGGCAACAGAAAGGGATATCTGACAAGCAAGGCGTCAGGAAAATAAAGAGATGCTTAGGGCCTTGTTAGTCCAAATACAGAGGCGGGAGAGCAGGAGTGAATCCTTTCCAGCAGTCCGCTGGAGCCTGTGTGTCATGTGTTAGCAGGTGTTGATGGCGAAGAGTGGTGCTGCAGTGGCCTGGGGAGCAGTTGAGGTTTTGGCTACAGACAACAGGCCCAAATGAGTGATGCTCCACAGAGGCTGGTGTACAGTTAGCCAGAGGTTGAGAGAATGAAGCGTCCCTTTGACTTAAGCCATCTGAAAGGAGGAAATGCCCACAGTCCAAATTCTGACTGCCTGGCACTCTGACCGCTCTACAGCCATCCAGACAAGCCCCCGCCATGAGGCCAAACACAACCTCCCTAAGTCTGAGGAGCGAAGCAGCAGCGGAGCTCACACGCAGGCAGACAGAGTGATTAGTCCTCTGAGCTTTGTGATTAGACTGTATTGTTAACATTGGAACAACGCTGGCCCTGACTGTCTTTCTTTGGCAAATTGAAAACTTAGAAACATATAGTATTTCCAACATTCTTAAGCTTCAGCGTTGCTGGCGGGATACTCCCTCAGTGAAGCTATCCTTTCTTTGGAAAGGCTACCGTTTGGGAACAACAGTCAAGAGAAGGCGATTACCTGATGCCTGTTGCATAAAAGACGCTCCTGCTCCCTCAGTGACTGCCCCACGCTGTTGCTAAAGGCCTGAACTAAAGGATGTGTCAGTCAAAATGTCTAGTTATACAAGGCTTATATGCATCTTTAAAATAAAGAGTCATGTGTAACCAGTGCTCAAATAGCTTGTAGACAATGGATGTGATTTTTGGTGTACATTCTACGGTTACCATGATTGTTTTTATTAATATTACTTAGAGCTTAAAAAATATACAACTGAATGAACGAAATATTGTTATTGTGAAATATACAATCCACTGGCTCAAGCTCAAACGAAGCAAAGGTCTCACACAGCAAGTCTATATTTGCCTCTGATTAATTGCACCTTGGCGTCTTGTACAACGACATGGCAGGCCAGCCCGGCAGCCAGCTGATGCTGAATTCTCCCACTGTGGCTGCGTGTTACTCACAGGACGTGGTCGGCTTGAGGCTGAGGTTAACTTCAGACAGGTTTCAAAAAGATTCCCAAAGCTAAACATTCACTGTTTGACAGATACTGTAAAACACATACACACATCAGCTCTGTAAAGACTGTCTGATAAGTGCTAAAGGATGAAAAAGTCGATCCCTTATTTTTTTTTACTTTTTGCTTCTTCTGTTCTTTCTCAGACAGACAAAAACCTGGGGCTCGAGATTCACTTGGTATGTTGAGATTATTGAGGGAAAAAAAGATGATGCTTATTAGCTTATTGTAAAAACTGGAAGCAGAGTGAAAAACTAAACTGTTTAAATGTCCAAAAGTGAACGCACTGAAGCATGATTCTTTGAACTGAACTGAATTTGTAAACCACTGTTTCACATTATGGTTTTATTACAGAACCAAAAAAATGATGCAGTTTGGTTTGTACGACTGCTGTTGCTAATCCAATTACTAATACAAAAAAGGGGAAGACATGAGAGTTAAAGTTTAAACTTACTTCAATTGAATTTCTTAAGAATAACAAAAGTATAACCGAGACTATACAGAGCAAAGACACAGATGTACTCTTCTGGGCATCAAAATAAATGATGTGATGAACAACAGAGTTGTCTCCAGGCAAAGTCCTCTCTAAACTCTATTTGTCTGTTCACAGGGAAGTCTCTTTTTCTTTTAAGGCCTTTCACAAGGATGTCTCATTATTTCCAAGGAGCAATATTCCTCTCTCTGTCTCTTTCTGATTGGCCTGGTGGCGCCAACGCTGGAGCTGCACCAACAAAAATGGTCTTGAACAGCACCTCCTCACTAATGATGGGAGGCCAGGAGACCAGCCTCCTGTCTCATCCACCTCTCACTACACTTATCAAGTCGCCCGTTGTGTCTGTCCTCACTCTATCTTCCCTTCTCCACCTTTTCCATTTCCAGCTCCATCTTCCACTCAACATCTATCTTCATATTTTCATCCACATGTTCTTCTTCACTCCCTTTCCAAAAAACAGTCCTACCACTCACTCCTTTCCCCTCCCTCCTCTCTTTTTATTACCTCTTGCCCACTCTCCTCTCTTCTGTTTTCAGCTACTACCTCAGCTCTCCCTTCATGCTGAGACAGGGGAGGGAAGGAACAAAGGGCCCCTGATGTCTTCCTGGAGAGGTTATAAAGCAAAAGTCAAACTGTATTAGCTCTATCCGAGCATTATCGAGTGAGGCAGTGCCAAACTTGGACAGCCTCTCAGACAGCACTTTCAAAATAATAATTACACTGTAAGAGATGAAGCGGGGGAGACGGGGGAGCAAGGAGGCGAAGGCAGGAGGAAGGAGATGGAAGATCTGTGTTTTTATTTAAGCGTGCTGAACGCCTCAAAAGAGTAGAACCAGCTGCTATCTGCAGGCGACGAGAAGGGGGAGCGGAGGCAACGTGATCAGTCGAGCAGAACAGATTTTGCCAGTTGAAGGGAATTTAGAGGCCTTTATCCGGTAAACAGGTCAAGGTAGGGCCAACATATCCTCACATGAACCAGAGACAGTTTTTGTATTTTAAATAATTGTTAGAGCGTTGCTGCTTTTATTTTGATAGTAGATGACAGAGAGATGCCAGGAAACGAGGAGGGATGACAAGCAACAAAGGTCCCTGACTGAACTTGAACTGGGAATGTTGCTGTTATTGTGCATAGTCAGCATATAATGTTCCAGGTTCAACAATACCAAGGTTGGGTGACTAAATAAAAAAATGAACATCTGCACTGGTTCCCCAGACCTGATGAGAGAGATCCTGGAAGATCCAATTTCGCTGCGTGTCTTTAAGTGCAATATCAACTAAAGTGGCTCCTTATCTTGTGGTCCCGCCTTGCAAAGAGGCCTTTGAAAGTTTATACAGATAAATGAAGTTGTTCTTAATGAAAGTGCATCAACTGCTGAAACTGCACCTCCCCACAATTCCTTCCTCCCACGAAAACATGCACATTACGTGAACTGGCTACTCTACGTTGCCGAAAGGTGTGAGCATGTGTGTGTGTGTGATTGTCTTTGTGTATCGGCCCTGCGGTTGACCACGCCTCTCGCCTGTAGTCAACTGGGATAGGCTTCAGTGACCTTGATGGATAGCGGTATAGAAATGGATGTCTATAGTATATTTAAATCTTTGCTATTTTATTATCTTTCTTTATGTCATTATCATATGTCGTTATCACAAAAATGAACTGAAAAAAATTCTCTCCCCTCATTCTGTTCTTTAAAAGAGGTGAAACAACTAGTGTCTCTGCAACAAAAAGGCCCCCCATTGGTCACTAAAGGGGTCAGGTCTACAGCCATGTAAATTTTGCAACCCGCTGAACTCAATAGCATGTCTGACTCTATGGAAAATCTGATATCTAATGTGTGATGAGGTGAATGAAACACTACATAGTACTGGTTAAAATACATAACAGGTTAAACAACATCATTTTTCATATAATGTTAAAATCCTGTCATTTAAAACATGTAAGCCAAGATGTGTGAAATGCACACATGTGAGCTATCTCATATTGAAGCCGCCATTTCCTCTGTGTCAAATCTGCTCATGACATCCATGCTATTATCATGGCTTCATGTTTGCTTTTCTATTTTTGCATTAAATGACAAGCTGCATGTTTAAAGAAAACATTGTATCAGTCCATCAGAGGGGCTGGGAATTTTCAACTGTATGGAGATATGACTTTCTCCAAGATATGTTTTGTGGTTAAGTGTGCTCATTCAGCTTCTCTGGAAAGACATAAAAGCTCTTGTAAAGTGCCTCAATAATTTTGGAAGAGGACCCAAGTGTCGCCTTGCAGAACTGCAACCAAAATAAACAAAATGTGTTTTAAGTCATGTAGATGTCGGCTTTGTCATTGCTTTTCCCCAAAAGCCCTATGACCATAAATCTTGTGTTACTTTTATATTTGACAAGCGTCCATCCACTCCAAAGAAAGCACTGGCACTAAGCGATCTCCACTTGAAATACATACTGTACACACTATTTGAAAACCACAATTGCAGGTTTATGTCCAGGAGACGCTCAAGCAATGATATAGTTCCAATATATATACACACACACACACACACATATATATATATATATATATATATATATATATATATATATATATATATATATATATATATATATATATATATATATATATGTGTATATATATATAGTTTTGTCTGCTAAGACTCATTTAATTTTCTTGTAGTGAATATTAAGCATTGTTATTTTGATGGGTGACATGACACAATAAGTTAATATTTATGTGTGTGTAATAATTCTGTTCTGTTTTCTTTGGCACTACTGTCTTTGCTTCCGTTATCCCTCTTTGAGCAGGATCTAATGTATTTTTGCAGCAGCATCTTGATCTAGTGCCTATTTAAACAGTCAATAAAGCAGGCAATCATTTACAACAACCAAA
Source organism: Scatophagus argus (assembly GCF_020382885.2). Classification (NCBI taxonomy): domain Eukaryota; kingdom Metazoa; phylum Chordata; class Actinopteri; family Scatophagidae; genus Scatophagus; species Scatophagus argus. The sequence continues at coordinate 15,885,581 of NC_058510.1, read as the reverse complement.
TAATCTCATTGTTGTCTGTCAAATTAAAACAAGGAAAAACAAAGATAACCTCGTTAGCAGTGGCCTCCAATACACTACAGAGTAACAAATGTGTACCATGAACTGCTCCTTGGGAGGAAAAGTTATACGACAGGTTCTCAGACGTCTTGTCCATCACAAGTCGCCCATTCTAAAACACTTGCCGCATATTCGCTCTGCCTAAAAACACAGAGGATCATAGGAAATCACAGGCGGGATTCTGGAGCTTTTTACAACCAGGGGATGTGGTCAGTACTTCTTGTTAGAGTACTTTTTGCTATTTTCTATTTCAGAACCTCACATGGATTAGAGTGACACATCTCATAGGTGCTCATTACAATGACCAGTGTCATCCCTTTCCTTTCACGCTTTAACCGCGTCAGCCATGAGCCATGTTGAACTAGACTTGACTCAAAGCCTCTAAAAACATCAGAACTCTTTGGAGGATGTGAATCCATGCCTGGAAGCAAGGAAAAAAAATACAGAGCATACACTCTACAGCTTCCTTCAAACCAGGAACGGGAACAGCAGTCCTTGCACATCCTCATCATCACTCTTGTTACTCATGCACTTCTTTTATGTATGTTTAATTCGAGTGCTAATGGAGTGTTGTGGAGGTTGGACCCACTGTGGACGGAAGCAATCATAATGTGCATGTGTGAAGAAGCCGGACTACAGTACCTTTCTGTGTGTCATCAGTGTGCTTCCATGCTGTTCAATCAGCGACTGAACTCAAGCATTGGAGAAATAGCAGTTGTGTTTATTATGCTGTATTAAGTTTTTAGTTAAAGAACATCTAAGAGCCAGCAGGTGCTTCTGAGCTCTGAGAATATTTGTTTTACTTTCTAGGCCGGGGAGAGTGTTTCATTTAATCCCTTTTAACCAACAGCAATTAGGCTCACTAATGAGACCCTGGGTTAGATGTATTAAGACCTTTGTTTATCCTGCTTTTCTTCGCTTCTGATTCTTTTAGTCTTCCATCTTTCTCAGCTTTGTTTTTTCCCCTTTACACAGTCAGGCAATCTCAGACACGCTTTGACTCACCATACTTCCATTGCGTTCAGTCCCCTAGTTGCAGCACCACGTTGCAGACTCTCAATGCTTCTTAATTTAGACAGCTTTCGCCTTGTTCCAAATAAAATACCTGGAGGGGAAGGCAAACTCATAAATCCGCTCCTCTAACAACAACAACATCCAGAATGATCTCTCTTGATACTCAAGATGAGCTACTACTTCTCCTGGCCCCTTGGAGATCATGATTGATATACATGCAGGTTCAGTCCAACTTACCCAAACGGTTTAGGAGACAAAGTAATTCCACCTGCTGTGCCACCATGCTTGCCAGGCTGAAAAGGATAGATATTTGTGCCATAGGCCCTGCTGGCAGACAGTGTGCCAAACAAGGCAAGTACTAGAAATCAAAGGTTTCATTGACCATGAGATATTCTTTCTCTCAGTCAGCCATAGGACCGGGTTAAATCGTAGATTGATTAAAGAAAAGCACACCTGCACCCCGTTTATAACTCATACAATCTATTATACCGTGGAGCCTCAAGATATCTTTCTGTTTTTTTCTCATATCACTTTGTGTGATTTGAGTGTGTACCATAAAAAGAGTTCATGCCGTCATATAAAGTGCAGTTCTCATCCACCTTAAAATGATACTGGAAAATAATGTGCTAAGAGAGAGAAAGAATGGAGGTGTTGCCTCTGTAGACGTTCATAGGTAGAATGTTAGGGCTTTTCCACCAGAAAAAAAGCTTATTCATCTTTGCATCTCCATGTTAAGAATAAAGCAGAACCCACTTGTGATGACTGGCTTATTAATTTTGAACTGAATGAACTTGCTATGTCTAAACAGAGAGTATCCACCCAAATAGACTGTTTTCACTTGCCAATGTTTGTCTGCAGGACAGTGCCAAACCAGTAGTGAGAGAGGAAATAGGCTCTCAAATATGTGGTCATGTGGACACCCTAAAAGGAAAGCATACAGGGATTTTATTATTATGACAACATTTGACTTGACATTTCAGAGTCGCTGGCCATGCAAATCACTTGCATATTCAGTGTTGGACTTCACACAGATAGATGGCAACTGCTCTTAGTGCACATGTATTTAGAGGTTTTCATCTCTGAATATGTATTCTTATATTTTTCTAAGTGAATTATTACTCTTTGCTGCAGACTTGCCTTTTTAGCCGTGAGAGTATGCCACCATGTATTTGACTGCATATTGTATGTGACAAAAGCGATCTTTGACATAATATGACAACTTTCACAGAAAGAAACACCAAGAAGTGCGTAGATGGTAGAGCTTCTGTGTTGTGTCGCATTACAGTACACGGCACTGTGATGTTCGGTTCCACTTTCACACACTTTCATTTTGTCATTTCCAGCTTGGGTTTAGTGATTTTTGACCCAAGTTGCGTGCCGTTGTGCTTACCTGTATCATAGCAACCAAAAGGGTGGGTATAACTAGGAGAGCGTGTGGTTTCCATGGACACCGTTGATTGCAAACCGCCGGTAACAGTTTTTAAGTAGAAGAGAAACTTGAAATACACGGTACGTTTGTCCTTAAGCATATATTTAGATGTAACAACTGATGGTAGAAACATGTTTTTACTAATGAGCAGAAGTTGAAAATGTTGAAAATGGCTAACGTTAGATAAAGACTGTATATAAGCTTTGCTGACGAGCTAAAGCGTAAGGTATAGCGTCTAGTAAGAATAGTTAACGCTAGGCAGCGTTCTGTCCTCGACATTAATGTAAGTCAAAACTTACAAATAACACAGCAGGTATGTGTGCAAATATTCAAACTAGCCATGTAACTAGAATAAAATAGAAAACTATAATACTGTAGACCTCTAGACATGACTGGACATTAGCAAATGTCTTTTTTTATTTTATAATGACGCTTTAAATGGAGGAAAAATTATTTTGAGAAAAATATTATCCAGTATTTTGTGTTGTTTGACAAACTTATTCAAAGCTAAAACAAAGTGGAGCGTATAGCTAGTTTTCTAACAGTTTGTTTACGTGACATAACAGTCAGGTTTGGGAAATATATTTTGAGGTTTCTAAACATTTTCATGGCCCTTTGATTTATTTTGAACGGTCCAAACTTCTGTTGACCTCGGCTGCGTGTGAGCTACTTTGGTATTATATTTCTAAAAGCCTGGATTAAGCTCTTAATGAATAAAATCTAAGTTCTATGCATGTTATGTTTAATTGATTTGATTTGATTGAAAATATATTAAGGCAATTGTTTTGTATAAATTATTTTATTATTTTTTTTATAAAAAAGTCTGACTAATAGCCCAAAACCCAAAGATATTGAGTTTACCGTCACATAAGGCAAAGAAAAATAGCAAATCCTCACACTTTAGAACCTACTACTAGTTAGATTTTTTCTCAAGATCTTTAAAAGTGGCAATGAATCTGTTACCAGAATTGTTTCTTTTTTGTTACATTTTTTGATTTGATCAAGTTATTATTTAATTGATAATTGTTTCAGCTCTGAAATATGTCAAACAAATCTCATAGAAATCTCACATGGTCTTCTCTTAATATTTCTGCATGGGGCTGCTAACCTGAACTGATGTGAATTAAGGTGAAGTATCCTTCTAAACCTTTATGCCACATGTTGAACAAGAAATTTTTTGTTTAATTTTGGTTTCAGAATATCCATGGGGGCATCACTGACCAGGGCAGTCCAGTGGACCACAGCCAGCTCTGGTACTGGCAAAGTGGAATTCACACCGATGAATGAGTCCTTGTTGAAAGAAATCCTGGGCTTTGTGGAGCAGTTCAACTCCCAACACCCACAGGAGGCAGAGCATGTGTTCGTGGAGCCGCTCCAGTGGAGTACCACTTTAGTGGCATCTGATTTCAAAACAGACTATGACATCAGGTCCGCCTAATCATGAGGCAGGCAGTTGGCTGGCCAGTGCTTTCAGTATTACGTGTCTGTGCAGGATATGCTGTCACCATAGTGTCCAAATGTATTTCACCTTGGCTATAGTCAAAGCAGTAGTCTATAATTAATTTGTTTTTCAGCTTCAGCTTGAGTACATTCCATTTTATTTCATCAGAAGTTCTGCTGCTGCTTCAGTATGTGCTTGCTTTTGTATCCCATAGCTGGGAAGTGGAGAAGTACAAAAACAAAAGCACAGATTCTGATCTTCCTTAAGTGTATTGGCATTTCTAATCTAATACAGATCATAATGTGGATAAAACTTAATTAAACATTTTTTTGTTTTCTCCTATTTCCTCCTCAGTGACTCTGATGTACAGTCTCATGAGAAAGACAGTGAAGGGCGTCCATTGTTGCAGCTCTCCTCTCCTACTCTTTATGTACGCAGCTTCAGCCAACTCTCTAAACTAGTTCGTCTGGCAGATGATAAGAAGCTGGATGAGGTTCGAGCATGTCTAGAAGGTAAGCATGATAACCACAGGATGAGATTTGAATCTGATTTGCATCTTAAATAGTACAGCCACCAGCATACCTCCATAACCCGCAGACTTAATTTGTTTGTCCTCCTAGTTACTGTCTACAACCATCCAATTATGCTGCCATTGCTAATTCTTTACAGATATGTATTTACATTAGGGCCACTGCCAAAAAGAGATACAGTAACATATATTTGTCTGACAGAAGAATACATGAGAAATATAGTAAAAATTAATTATTATTTTAATAGAGACAGAATGCTGATTTAATTTGTGAAAAGAAATATGTATGGAAAACATACAGTACATCTGAGGCCTGTTGTATTGTTAGTTAAAAATGAACACAGTTCACATCACTAGTCTTTGGGACAATTCAGCCTCTGAATCTGCAGACTTGCTAAGACTAACCTCTTTTATTGGTCAGAAAATAGAGACACTGTGGCTAAGATTCTTGGTCCCAGTGTTGCCAACATCCTTGAGAAAGAAGGTGCTCACACTGATGTACAGAGTCTGGTTGGCAAAGCAAATGAAGAAGATCCAGGCAAGGAATCGGAGGTCAAGATGAGGCTGTTCCTCTTGCTCCAAAATCTGGATAACCAGCTCCTCAGCAAGTGTCTCAGACAGATATCTGAGTAGGTGTTTCTTCTATCTCCAGCTCTCACAGCATCCAGTCTGATTATCTATCATCCCTCTGTGGCTATCCTCGGTCTCTCAGACCTACCTAGTTTTACTGTGATATGTGGTTGTTTTTGATTGGAATAGAGAGTAGGTTTAGAAAAGTAGCCACAAATGAATGAGATGAATTGCATGTTTGTTTTGTTTTGTTTTTCCTCCATTTTCATTACAGACAAGTCAGGCTTGACGCCACCGCAGTCAGGAAAGAAGTAGAGCTGTTGAAACGGTGCTGTGGTAAAGGGGAAGAGAGCGTGTTGAAGTCAGTTCGATACACATCAGGTTTGAATTATCTCCACATTTCACTGGGCTGCAAGGAAAGCAATTGCTATTAACACTAATGCTGGATATTCCAAAATATAAAAAGTCTGTGTTCTGCCTCCATTAAAGACATGGAAGTCATTATGCATGTCAAATTTCCGTTTACCAAGTTGTTAGTCAGAACATCATTTTGCTTCGCTGCACTGTATTTATCATGGCCTTACATAGTATTCAATGACATGTGCACACACCAAGTGGTACAAGCACATCCCCTTTTCTCAGGTGGAATTGACACCTTCTATATAAATACCCAACCAACCAGCTTTGAAATATGTTATTATCTCAGTCCTGTGCTGCGTCATCAGCACCTATGTCATCATCTTTAGCAGTCCCAGTCATTTTGTGATGATTTGTCTTCTTGCTCCACCGTTTTCCCCTGTTTTCTTTTTTCCTTTGGAGACAATGTCGCAATGTTGTGACTTGATATCAGGCTGTACTGCAGAGTAAAAAACATAGTAAAACAGTTTACTGCAGATTGCCAACTTTTTTTCCTCTGCTTTTTAGATTATGCATTTTCAAATGGCTGCCATGCTCCTCCATGGAGACAGGTGCATGGTGAACTGTGTTACCTTGTGATTGAGCCTTTTGACACTGAGACCCTTTACATCACCTGCAGCACTGCTGGAGTTTTCCTCAATGGGGTAAGACTAGGAAGATATAGCACTGCAGACCACACCAGCAGCAACAGTCAAAATAATGTTATTATTATTTTTTCTGCGTGAGAAAATGTTCAGGGAAGTTACTTTATGGCAAATAATTTCTGATAGACCACTTCATCATTACACAGTCAGTTAAGTGCAGGAATTCACCTCTGTATGCTTGGTATGCAGTGCTCAAATCATTGCAAAAAGATTTATTGTGAGTGCCTTTGATACTTTTCTTGAATCATAACTCTTGAATGTGAGAGGAAGAACTGAAATAAATTTTGTTACTTTGTGTCTTCACCTTTCCAGCAGCAGTATACCAATAACAATTTCACACCAGTATCACGGCACACAGTTGCCAGTTCAGTTGTCTTTAGAATCCATCATATGTTCATCTGTTTAGAGTATCTATTTACTATACCTCATTAAATATCCAACAACAATTATTTAAGGAAATATCCCCTCTGGATATACTGTATCACCACTTTAGCTATTGATTCATCAAAATAAATGACTGCAGGAACACACAACTAAAAAGTTAGACAACCAGCATAATATTAAGCAATTATCAAAAAGTACCATGCTTCTACAGCATATTAATTTCATGTTACTGACAAAAGGTTTCAAAGAGTGCTGTTTTCCACATTACTGATGGTCTACAAATAACCACGCCCAGTGATAAGATATAGGACAAGTTATAATCTGCATTCAACATCGGAAATGTGCAGTTATTATGAACAGATCACTATAACCCCATAAAGCTGAAAAAGTTGCAGTCGCCTGTTTGCAGTACAATACAGACAACAACAAACAAAACAACAAAATCCAAGTTGCCAATGTTTTCTGATAGTAGTAATAATAGTAGTAATAGTCTCTTAACATTGTTAATGTTGTAACATAGAGTGAATGCTTTTAACTATGATCAGGCAACAAGTTGTCATAATTCATAAACATACCTGAAATTTGTATAGTGAAAAATAAAACCCCACAACACAACCAAACAAAAAAAACACATCACATGTCCAGCTTTTAATTGAAGTTTTTCCAAAGATTTCCCAAGGGTACTGGTGTATAGAGCGCTTCCAAATACTTGCCAAATGTCAGGAATCTCTCTGAATGTGTTTGCAATCATTTCTAACAGAAGATTTTGCACGCTGCAGCACCTTTCACTCTTTAGCTGATTTGCTGACAAGCCTTAGGTTTCCTGCCTTTATTTCTTCACCTGGAAATGTTTCTACCAAGGTGAAAAAAAGTACAACCCTAAACCGAATGGGTGACATTGATGCAAATGAAACCTCAAAGAGCAGTAGTGTCTTAAACCTACTTTAGTGGTTTACATGGGTTTACACTTCCTCTTTGAGGCAGCCTGGAGATACTCTGAGCTCTCAAACCTCAGCTATTTCAGTTGGCATGTGGGTCACATTATAATTGTGGCTTTTAGAATTAATGAAGCTGTTTTTCACTTTGCTTTCACAGTGCATAAAACAGGAGGGGGAGACGAGCGGATTCGAGAGAACAAGTGATATGTACAAAGACCTGGTAACACTCCTAAAGAGCAGATCTCCACATTTTGCTGAGAATATAATCAAGCAGGTACAGTGGAAAACAAGCAGATGCAATTAACATCAACACATTATGATTTCTTTTTTGTAGCTTTGAATTGTAGCTCTCATAGCAAGGATGTGTGGGTGTTGAAATGCCTCTTTGTCCCATGAATAAGGTCCTTCTCTCTAAACCTCTACGTCTGATCCCTGATGCCATCTGACTCATATTCATAAACAGAGTTAGGATTGTGTAATCAGTGTCTGCGCTGTTCCACGCTAGTGAGCTAGTGTCTGGTTGTCACTGCAACAAAAAAAAAAAAAAAAAAAAAAATTCTGAAGCGACCTCCTCTGTGTTCCAACACTGGACCCATCCCATCCGCCATCCACTCAACAGACAGATACTTACATTGTACCTCTATCCTTGTGAGGCACTCCCCCCGTACATTCTTTTATCCAGTTTTTTTTATGTCCTCACTCTGCTGGTTGAAAAACTTGCTCCAATCCTCACTATGTAGCAAGTACAGACAGACACGCAGACACAGATACGAGACACACACACTCATTTCCAGACATTGAAATATGTGTGATTTATTCAGTAGTGCTATTTCCTGCTTTAGTAATTTGACGACATAACAAATCGCCTCAATAATAGATCCCAGCTGCACCAAAAAATCTGTTAATAATTTAAAAATATGATCTCTTTCTCTAACTCACTCACTCACACTGATGTTTGTTGGAAAATATGGCATCATCAGACTCATCAAAGCCTTTGAAGACCATTTACTACTCACTGCCTGCTTTGTATGGACATCAATTCTGTTTCACGAAAGAGGGAAAGGCATGAAGTACATTCTTTATAAAAGAATCATTGTATAGGTCTGTTTGTATGGTGTCATTCTCAAAACCAAAAAAAGCAAATGTGAGTGTAAAAAATCATTTAGAATGATATTATTTGTCCACAGTGCAAATCTTGCTGTCAAAAGTACAAATCTCTGAGTAACAGAAATCACGTATGTCAACAAGGATTGACATGGACATTAATTTTTCACCATAATTCTTCAAAACTATTTAACTTCTGATGCGCCAGATGATTTCGCAGAACTATTCTGCATGTGAAGTGCTTTTGGGACAAAAGACAGAAGAAATATTTTTACAAAGAAATATGTTTCTTGAATTGTCCTAAGGGATTTTCCATGCTAGGATTTATTTGTTGTTGTCTCTAATATCCATTAATGCTCAACATTTTGTATTAGCCAAGGAAGCAGCATGGCTGTCTGGCAAGCCTTGCAGGTCACTTGGTCCACACTGAAATATCTCAACAACTATTGGATGGATTGCAATGAAATATTTAGAGATACTCATGGCCCCTGAGGATGAATTATCATCACGTCTTGATTTTCATTTAGTACCATCGTCAGGTCAAAATGTTAATTTGTCCAGTACTTTGGTTTTTGACCAAATACCTGCAAGATTAATGACATTTTCATCAGCTTCAGCTGTACTTTGTCTGAAGTGCAAATTAATGACTACTAACACACTAACATGCTCGACTAAGACACTGAAAATGGTAAAATATTCTACCTGCTGAACATCAGCATATCAGTACTGTAACTGTCATTGGCAGTAACATTTAAAAGGACAGTTCACCCAAAAATAATTATTAAAAAAAATACGGATTTTTTTTATGTCACCTGTAGTGCTTTAATTTATCCATCTGGTTTGTGTTGCTGTGTGTTGCTGTGTGTTGCGCGCTCCCCTCTGCGCAGAGATATGATGTAGTACCGTAGAAAGAAACTCCTCACAACAAGGTCTGTGAATTATCTTGAGTAACTGGATCATGATTTACAGAAGAGACATTGCTATTGAGTTTTCAAATGTTTTTATATACTTGTACTTTTTACTAACAACCACACACCCACAGTCTGACTCAAGCTACCCTTGAAAACTTAAAGTGACGATAATTCAAAAGTGTCTGGAATCTCAATTCTCAGCTCAAAATAGAATGAACTAGTACTGTATATTGGAGGTATAGAGAATGAGTGGACAAAGGGGTGAACACAGTCATATTCTTGAAGTCACACTAAGACTGCATAGTGAACACAATAGAATAGCAATTCCATTATATCTGTGAAGTTGGTGTGTTGATCATCTGTGTGATTTCTGTACAGTAGATCTAAAGGTGTTATACTTGGCTGGAAAGGGGTTACTGAAGACTTCAAAAACCAATGATTAGTGCCAAGCCGAACTGTGTAAAAACTAAAAGACATTCAGGCTTTTCTGTTTTATGACTGATGCCCTGAGACTGAATGATCTTAAAATGATAGACAGCTGCAGTAAAAATTGCTGTGAACGAGTATGTGGAGACACAAATCATTGTCAGGTCTTCTTCTTCTGGATTCTTTAACTCCTTTGATACATGCCTCACAGGATCCTGTAACGTTAGTTTCACTCTCACGGCTGAATATTTTCTCTCTCCCTCTGCTTCAGCTAATCACCTTCATATGATGAGGTCAATTCAAAAACACATTGCTTTGAAATTTGTTTGATTGATTGCTGATGACAGCAATCAAATGGTGCAATATGCATCCTGTGTCTGAGATATTAAGTAATTGAAGTCATTCTTGTGCACTTGATCCATCCCAGTTTTAATTTGAGAAAGCAATAGCAGCGGTGTCCGTCAGAAACACAATCTTGCATAGCTCCGTCTCAGTTCCCTGATTGCAAAGCAAAGAGCCCAAACTTGGATGGCGATAGCCAAAGATAACAACAGCTAATCTCCAACCATATCTGCTCGTTTCCAATGTGAGGAAGCAGGTCTTTTTTTAACAGTTCTATTAGATTAGACAGCCTCAATCAATTGTGCAGAGGGAGCCAAAGGAGACGAGGGCTGCAACACAGGGAGGAAGCAGACTCACCTCCTCTGTTCACTGTTGTGGATTCACTTTGACATCACAGCGTGATTGGAAATTGGACATGCTGTGTATTTGCATCCACAAGACGCTCTCTGAAAAAGCAAAAACTCTGTGGGTTCTAGATTTGTTTTTGTTATTCACATCTTGAAATTAATGTAGACTGCCTCGCTGTCATAATCAGTCAGTTTAGACTGCTTGAATCTTGCCACTGACAGAGGTTTTATGGCCAATGGCTTCAGATTTGCTGCCCTACTGATTTTCCATCAGTATGGATCAAGTAATGAGATACAAGTGTACCCCAAACACATGTAAATAATTAAGGTTTTAGTAGTCAAATGCTGTGAAAAGAGACAAATGGAGAATAAGAAAAGTGCTAATGATTAAATGTCACCTGATATATATACATAAAAAAAACAACAACCAAAGCACAAAAAAACACAAGCATCAGTCCTGGTTAACACAGTGTTTCTCTCCAGGCCCATAGCGTTTTCAGATGCAGAAAGGCACCTGTAATATGACTTTTTACTGTGGCATGTCAAGGAATTTGGAGTGTTCCCTTCTGTGTAAGCACATGGACTTTGTCCATTTCACATATAATAGAATTAAAGAAAGTTGGTTAGCCTAATAAAGTCAGACTGTGGGTCTGTGGTTGGGTGAATTGACTTGTATGTTTCCAATAGCAGCTCACTTTGTGTTTTATGAAAAACAAGTCTTTGGAAAAGTGATTGGGCATGCTTGGCGTGAACACAAGCCGTAGAAATACATGTTAATTCTTTTTCCCTGCCTTTAAAAAAGTTGAGGCCCTAACAAACAACGACAGTCTGAGCTATTTCTGCAGAGCAGGTGTCTGTGATTAAAACTCTCCTGCCTGCAAACCATTCATATGTGTCTTTTTGGCATTCACATATAGGTTGTAAAATTTGGTATAAAGACCTTCAAAAAAAAATATATATATATATAAAGAAAAAAAGAAAAGACTGAAAAACAGTGACACAAAGGCGTTACTTTGTCTGTGCCAAGCTGCACAGTTTTAGGTTGAGGAATGTACAGAAACAATAACGTTTTTGATATTGTTCAGCCAATTAACAGAGGGGGACCTCTTTTGTGAAAAAGTGTAATTTTATTCTAATGCCTCAGTAAAGACTGAATTGTAATGCTGGTCTGCTTATTGTTGAGAACTGACTTTTATGTGAATTTTATGCTTTTCATGTGTCACTGATAGCGTTTTGTAGCTTTTATATGACGCTTCTCAGAGTGAAACGGCCAACCCGTTGTCAAACATTAAAATCTAATGATGACGGGAGAGGCATCATGTTAGATGTTATATGGAAAATATGGCGCACAGCTTCACAAGAAGCACAAGTGAGCATCAGAATGCCTATTTTCTTTTAATGAGCATAATTCAGAGAAATTTACAACCCAAGTACATTCTGTTTTACAAATGAAATTTATTGTACGTCCCACCACGAGAATTTTGGTGCGAACTGAAAGTCTTTTTCCTCACTCTTCAGTCTTTGTCTTTTTCCACTTACCAACAGGATTTTGCAGTTCAAGAACTGCCATCAACACAAAAGATCCAGCATGTGGAATCGGTTGATGCGCAGGAACAAGGCCAACCCCAGAGGTCTTACGAGCAACAGGAAAAGAATGTGCATGAGAAGGCGAGACAGCATACAACGAACAAGGCAGGCTGCGAAAAGAAATATGAACCATGTCCGAGATGGAAGAATCTCGGTCTTGTGTCTTCATGTGGGTATGTGATAATTACTCTTGTAAGATGTGTCCTGAAATATCTTCAGGCTAATGTGTGCGGTGGGGATCCCTCTTGTTCAGGAGATGAGCTTTAGATGGCACGCCTTGGTCACATGTGCTCAGTGTGTCTGCCAGCAGACACACATTATAAAGAGATGGTTATGTGGCTTATAAATTTTAGGGCAAGTGCAAATATTCCCAATTACACAATGATCTGAGTTAATAAATATGTTCACAGCGTGGAAACCCTTTCTGCCCAATTACAGTCAGAAATGTTGGGAAAAAGTCTTAGAAAAAATCCCAAAAAGATCTATCACATATGGTTTTTGATTGATAAATAGATCTAGCAAGGGCTGAGCTGTTGCAGCTGTACCTTTTGATAACTATACCCATTTGAGGAGAAACTGGCTCAAGATAAAAGTATTACTAAAAAAAAGCTCACTGAACCCTTGTCTTGAATTGTTAAATAATGATTATGTTAGAAAAATAACCATTTTCAAAATAGGAGCAGGCATAATGACTCTTATTTCACATCATTACAGTAAAGCAGAGGAAAAGAAACCCAGTAAGAGCTCTGGAGAGGAGAAGTCTGGTGAAATACAGAAGAAAAAGCTGGGACCAGGGGCCAAACCCAAGATGAAAGCAGAATTCTCTGTGTCCTCTTTACCGGGACGTCTGCCGTCCCAGAAAATGTAAGAGTTCAGAACTAGTTCTTCTTTGTCAGAATCAGTGAGGACTCTTTCTGCAGATGGAGTACACTGCATAATATTAAGGGACTGATAAGAAGAGCTTAATGCTGCTCTATCACTGGTGAAATGTGTAGTGCAAAGTTTAACCTGCAAATACTGCATATTAGCCATTGTGCCGAACGTGAACTCATGTAAAAACTTGTTCTTCCTACTGCTCTTGGCAGCTATAGCTCCTCCGCTGTCTCCATACTTGCATCTGCAAATGTACACTGCTAAAGACTGCTAAATTGATGTTAGCCACTGTTTACTGAACGCATTCTTTACTGCTCATCAGTTAATGAACAGGTAGTAAACACCCCAGGGTACATTCACTCAGGTTTGTGATGGCCTTGTTGGGTCTTTGTCATGTTGCTTCCAGGAAAACAAATCGGTTGACCCCTTCTGATAATACACTCCCCTGGCAATGCTATTTTGTACGTACATGGGAACTGTCTCTCAGCGGCCCCATTTGAATTCGTACCAAATTTCATTGCTCCACAGTGCCCAGTTTATATGATACAGTTATCCAAGTGGTCTGAGCAGCTTTAAAAAGCCATCTGCATTTCTGTTTGTATCAATAGCTTAGTCTTTTCTTTGTATATGATGAAGACTCCAGTCCTCCCGTGACATTATTCCGATCTTAATTTTCCTGCTGCTCGGATTCTGAGGAAGTTCAAAGTTGACACTTGAATTTCAAAATCCTTAATGGGACTCCTTGTGTGGGACGACCAGGCTGGTTTTCCATTTAAAACACAGGGAAAGAGAGTTCATGATACTGTATTCCATCTGTTTTGTCTGGCTATGTAGTGTCTAGTTGCTGCACTATCCCACACCTTTCTTATCTGAAGTCTAATGTGCTCTGTGTTATCTGCTCTGTTTTATTCAGTAAGACCCCAGTAGGAGCCACGCAGGCGGACACTTTCAGTGCGAGTTCAACTGAGAGTGAGGAGGAGGAAGAGCAGCCAGACCGCCATCCAGAGAGTAACACAGATCTGCCTTCTGAATATTGGCAGATTCATAAACTGGTCAAGTACCTCAAGGTATGAGAACGTTACCTTGCACACCACTCTTTCCTTCCTCTGACAGATTACAGCTCAAAATTGTCATTTGTAGAGAGAGCCGTACTACTGCATGCGACGGCCGACCACAACTGACAGGAAGCACTCAAACATGCTCTTTTTCTCCTGCAACTGTACAAAAATTATGATATTGTCCTGAATCAATGTTCAACTTTCAAAAACCTCTCCACAATTACATTTCATGGAAAATAATGCAGGACGATCACACGGGAGAACTTTGCTGCTAGGTATCATGAAATTCATATCAAGGTACCACTGAAAAAGAGGATGTCAGATGAAATAAAGTATAGGTTCCTGCCATTTTCAGCTGCACTTTGTAGGAAGATGCTTATTGAAGTGGTTGGCTTGGCTCGTGGATTCCTGGTTTCTGACACAGGTCTGTTTGGTTGCACATGTGAGCCAAGGCACAGGGGAAAGAGCTGTCTGACAGCAGCAGCTGTACGCACTGTTTGCCCACACCGCAGAAGCATAAAAATGAAGCGCGCCTGTGATAGGTCTGACAGGGCATATGGTGAATATTAATGTGTCAAAACATGGAGGGAAAAGAAAAGAGGATATAAACGCCACTGACCCAGACTGGCTGGGGATACCTCTGACCACTTGACCTCAGAGATTACCCTACCTCACTGAGTGGTCTCTATTATCTATTTATCTGGACTGCATCATCCAGACAGATTACATTAAAATAGACTGCATTTACTTAATTTTGAAAGGAATCTGTTTTGTTGCAAACCCTGTCCCCTTCAATTTAACATTAGAAATAACTTAAATGCTGCTTGAACGTAGCTAATGTTATTTCAATGTGTAATAATAGGCTACATTACATAGTTTAATACAGAATGAGATTGCTTGTTATTCCCAACAGATTTGTGTTTTGTGACTTGATACTAAATAAGAGTCTTCACAGTGCAACAGTAGATCTGCATTGCTGTAAAGTTCAACTCTATGCAGATATTTTTAGCTTAGCAAAATAGAATATAATAGAAGGAAATTCCCACTCTAAAGGCAGGCTTCTATTCCTTTCCAGAAAAGAAAAAAACTGAGATGTAAATGATACGAAGGAGGCAAATTCAGATACAAAAACCTCACTGGTTTGTATATTTTGTACTTTTCAGAGGGATTGTGGCGTCAGCTTTAGGGTTGTGTGTTCTTGCTTCAACAAGATGCAGTATTGCAGTAACCAACATGTCCCAGCTTTCTATCTGTCTGGAAACCACACAGCACAGTTATTTATGGGGTTTGTCCAGTAGTCATTTTATAATATCATTACCATCAGACGCTGAAACTTACCATGAGCCAAGTTAAATATCTGTTTTATTTTAGGAGGAGATCTTTTTTCCCCCTTTTCCCTGCACTATAGACAGCCGTTTGTACTCTAGGAAGTTTAACACTTTCATAAAGTGACACATGCATGTTCTGTTTTGTGTTTTAATGATATTTATGTAGGCATATTTGCCTGTGGTTCTGATGTGTTTGTTTTTATACTTGTATGACTAGAGAGCTGTGCCTGTAAAATGCTTACATGGTCTCTCAAAAAATCCAGCATGCAGATGTAATTCTGTGTATAGCAAGCATAGCTGTATACGCTATGTGTGATTGTGCCGACATATGGATTTTACACTAGTACTGTACTGGAGATGACTGTAACACACTAGCATGGGAAATGAGTTCTAACATAATTCACCTTCCTTTTTCCAGTCTATAATGAGTCAGTACCACAGCGTAAATAAACATTTTAACATACTTTATGTCTGAGCATGCATGCTTGTTGGCTTTACATACAGTTTATATGTATTTGTACAGCATATGGGAGTTTATTATTATGCAAACCAGAATGGAGACAAGACTTGAGGGCTGTTTTACTAGTCTTGACTGACTAACTTAACATGGCAAATTTAGCAACTAAAAAAATTTAGCAACTAAAAAAACTATAAAATGTCATATGAGTATTTTGTCTCTGTTTAAATAAAGACCGAATTCACCAGCTGCTATCAGTTAGGCTGGTTTGTGACTCTCTAAACATCAAACAATTTTCATATTCTCACAGATATAAATATTGTGTCTCATTTGCAGTATGTTACTAGTTAAAAGAAAACATTTCAATATTGTATGAGGCAAATATTTTTGTAATTTATATTTAACAATATTCATCATTTCCTTTTTTTTGTAACTCTTCTCATCCCTTTAGAACAATTGCAATGAAAGAAAGCTTTTAAAATGTGTCACCAATAGTGCAACCTTTCTCCAGTGCTTTAAACTTGTGTTTCTATCACAATATGTTTGCCTTAAAAGTGAAAGTTCTGTTGATTAACAAGCTGAGTCGGTTCCTTGACACACATGGTATTGCGTTCAGCCCTCATTAAGGTTGCTCCCCCTCTGCTGGGCAGTCACAGTACTACTGCCCTGCGCCTCTCTCATGAGAATCATTCTGCTAATTGCTACGCTAAAACTAATCCTGTCTCCAGTGTACCAGAGCCAGTATCAGCTCATTTTCTCACCAGAAGTGAACTCATAGCCAGTTATGTTGTAAGTTGTTAAGCATTTTTGATGTGCTTTTAATAACTACAGCACTCAGTTGAAGCTTTCAGTTTTCAGGGCCTGTTATACATTTACAACATGTCTGATCTTGAGAATTCACTTACAAGAATAATTGCATCGTTTCATTCACATGAGTTCAGCAACTTTTCAGTTCAAAGGCCGGCCTAGATGTTTGCTCAGCATGCACTGTGCTCATTTCAGGACAATTAGGCCTATTAAGTCATCTGATTTTATGTTAGAGGAGATCCTGTGTCAAATATACAAGCAAGAAACAACTACTGCTCCTTCATTCTGTCCCTGCAGTACCTTTTTCCATAACAGAGCCTTGCCACTAAGTCAATGCAGAGAAGTATGAAAACTCATGCATCCTCCTCTATGGCTCGACTTCTGCCAATACCTGTGAGTTTTCTCTTACACTAAACTCTGTAAAGCTCTGGCAGTCCACTTGTCTCTGCCCAGTACTGCAGACATACACTTGTATGTATCTCAGCACATATACTCAAAATGCTCATTTACCCCCGTTGGCATGAAGTCCAAACCAAACACACACTCATGCACAAAATATTCATAACAAAATGGTATTAAGAAAAGGGCCTGAGGTCAACACGGTATCATTTGCAAACCTATCAACCCCATGGCTGCTCCCACATGCTGAGTGCCATGATTTATGGGCTTGGAGTGGCTCAGGCCAGGCAGTCTGCGTCTGTACAATCCAGTCTGCTGCTCCAGAGGAACTATACTAGAATCAGACTTCCATTCAGTAGCGTGAAGGCATCAGCTGTTTAGTAGTTCAGGATGAGACACCTGCAGAAATTGAAAAACATTTTTAAGTTGCTGATATCGGGTTAATCTCATGAATGGAATTGGATCACTCTGATCACTCATACTGCTTAATTTATACAACTGCCTTTAATCGTCACTAGATGAGCTGCCATTAAACTGCTTATCAATGAGTATTATCGAGATAAATAGCATACTGCAAATTCCAGAGTGGTAATTAATGACATGTCTTATGGTAGATGTGACTGTATTTGCATAGGTATTGATAATTTGGGATATGTTGGCCATATACGTTGTTTTAAGACATTCACTAGGCCTTAGAGGTTTTAGAAATTTCCTGTCTCTTTATTCTACCTTAGAGTTTTGCATTATCATCCAACTGTAACTAGCAGTAATGTAGCAATGATCAATCTATTGAGCCATCAGTTCTGACCTTTAAGTTTATTCATAGTCCCCAGAGCATGAATCCAGCTGACTTTATTGAACCTCTGACTTATCTCCTCTAGCGCCACCATGAGGTTGGCATTTTTGAAGCATCAGCTTCAGCTTCACTTTGTGTTAGGTCTAATGAGTCTAATGTTAGCATCCTAACAGAATAAAGCAATAGACGAGACTAGTTTTGCCTGTTGCTAACAGGCTAAACTAAAATGGTAACCCATATATGTTAACATTGTTGCTGTGAATATGTTTGCTTCCTGATAAACATTTATTGCAAAGCACTGTTATGGTTACGTAAAGCCTCACACAACTGCTAGCTTGGCTATAGGCTGTTTGTTTTCCATTCGGTCAAATTTACATTCATCGGCGCTGTTAGCAGTACCAAATATCTTGAATGTTGGAAGCTCACTTTGGTTTAAGAAGCAGACCTGTAAATGATTTGCAATACCCTGTAATTAAAAAGAAAATTAGCTTCATATTGGTATTACACACATTTAATAGATCCCTACAAAAACAGCACAGAGATAGTAAACTACATTTGAATTTCTTGTTCCAAGGTCGAATGGTGGTTGAATTGGTTCCACTTTGAGCATCTGCCCCTATCATGCTCAGAGAGTCAAAGATCTTTCACCATAAACGACTGTCAGATGTTGTCGGTGTTTTAAAGAATGTCGACGATACCTCAAGACCAAAGCTAACAAAAATGAAAGCACATGATCTGTTTTCTGTTCCCCCAGCTATCACTCCTAAACATAGCTTCTTTCGTTGTTTTTACAAGGTACGAAGCTTGCCTGCTGAATCCTTTGAAGAATGAGAATAGAGGAGACAAAGGAAGCAGTAGATCCACAGCCGTTAATGGGCAAATGGTTCACATTTAGGCTAGCATCGTGATATGGACAACACATGTGGCCGTTATCCTGCTGTGTCAGAGCACTGCTTAGTGAGCAAGATATGATCAAACACCACTTGAGACTGTGGTATAGGTCTTCACTGATGAGCCTCCTACAGCTGCATGAAACAGATTACAGGCCCAGCCTTCTATACAGTGATAGGCTATTTTCTACTTATATGGCTAGCTGATATTAGGACATGCTACATTCTTATGTTTATTTGAAATGATCTATTTAGGATGGCCCAGAAGCCTCAAACTGTTTCCGAAGTGTGCAACTAATAAAGGCTTATGAATCTTAGAAGGGTAGAGGTGACCTTGAATCCTCTAGATGAGAATTCTATCTGTGGTGCATTTAAACGACTGCGAAGAAGGAATAATATTTGATTGTTCACTTGCCAGGACATCTCAGTGTCACATATCAAAGCCATGTACCAGGTCTAGCATTACAGCAACTAACTGTTGCATTTTCCTACCGTGAGCTCCTATTTTTTCTACTGACTACTGATTTTTTTCCCCTTGTCATGATCAAAACCACTCCATGTCAACAAAGTATATTATGAAATTGCTTGTGATGCAGACTAAATATGGAAATGTAAGAATAAACAAAACAAAACATCATTGTTGCCTGCCTGGACAGTATTTTAACCATCTTGAAGAGCAAAATCTAGTATTTTAGGTGCCATAATGCTGTCAGCATCCATCCACAGAAAGGACATTACATGGATTTATGCAGTGTGAGGAGAATCTGCAAAAAGATTTGGACATTAAATCTAGGAGAAGTGAGGTTCTGTCATTGCCACACATGCCAATCTCTGCATTGTTTATTTTTTTAGTGAACACATTGTAGTTAAGTGGCAATAAAATCTGATCAGTTTCTGCAGCGTGTGTAAAGGGGCTTGTATTTAAATGAAAGCACAGACATTCCCCCCTCAGAGTACTTGTTGACTTAGTAATGTTGTAGTTACTAAGTTGCTAATCACTGGGGTGTAGGTCTGAAATGATATGTGTGTGTATAGCAACTGTCAAAACACATTCTGCTTTTGAAATGCTAGCTCATCATTAGTTTCAGGGTTTCAGCACTAATAGTGCTATTTTTCATCTTAGGGGCAAGGTCTGATGGTTTCTGGGCTTGGCACAGTTGTCAGGACTCAGTGCTCTGTTAGCAAACAATTTCTCTCCATTAGTGTTTACCACCACAAAGCGAAACACTTAGCAGGCTGTGGTATAAACAAAACAAGGCCAGCACGAGGGATATTATTGGGGGAAATAACAGAGAGAGGGTGGGGGGAATGGAAAGGGGTTTGTATCCTCCTCCCTTTTCCAAATATCTGTTTAATGTTTAATTTTCTCCTCCTTCTCTCTTCCTTTTTGTCTCATTTTTTCATTCATTCACTTTTGGCATTGTTATTACAGGGAGGCGACCAAACGGCCACTGTGCTCACTCTGTGCGCCATGTTGGACTTAAATTTGATGCAAGAGACATGCCAACTGGCTATCCGTGATGTAGGTGGCCTTGAAGTCCTCCTTAACTTGCTGGATACAGATGAAGTCAAATGCAAAGTGAGTAGCTGTGCCAAAGCTGGACCTGGATGGCCTGCAGGCACAAACAGAGCCCACGGTGTGTGCCAGCCTGTGTTTTAGTTACAGAAACAGTAGTGCTGGGTAAGGAGCGTGACTTTAAAGACACAGGGTAGCAATTATTTTCCAGTGTGCCTAATGATGTGTGGGTGCTTTTTTACCTGATTTTATTATGGCTTCCTGTCCCATCTATCATTAGTAGAAATGTGGCTAAATGTTGTGATATTGTTCTATGTTCTTTTAGTTCAGAGGGAAGCTTTGTGATGGCATAGTGTCTTTTCACAAAACAAGCCTATCATTTGTAAAATATCCTGCCGAATTCTAAAGTTTCTTTTGTGTGTGTTTTTAGATTGGATCCCTGAAAATCCTGAGGAAGATTAGTCACAACGTGCAAATCCGTCGAGCCATTGTTGATTTGGGAGGTCTACAGAGCATTGTGAAGATTCTGGACTCACCAGTCAAAGACCTCAAGGCATTAGCTGCTGAGACCATTTCCAATGTGGCCAAGTTCAGAAGAGCAAGGAGAACTGTCAGGCAATACGGCGGTATCAAAAAACTCGTGGGTATAAGTAAAGTGAAATGTAAATCAAGCATGATTAAAAAGTCTCTGCAACAGTATTGTGGAGTGAAGCAGAAGAAAAAAGTGCAGAGCAGAGCCTTATCACTCTGTATTAGTGTTAATGTTATGTACCATGATGACAGATTTCCCATTCAAAAACTTGTCTGTTTATGTCTGTGTCAGCTTGTGATTTAGTACGAACTTTTTTGTACTAAACCACAGGCACCTTGGAACCTTTGGAAAAGACAAATTATTCCTGTGTGTTCCAAATACTACCATTACTATTTCGTTCAAAGTGTAAAACACATAACCAGACTTTGCTGAACTACGTCTGCTGCACAGCATATCAGTCACTCATTCATGCCCTTTTCACATTGTACGCAATTGCCATTGATAGTGGCCCATCCATCCTTTTTCACCCAGTTTTTGGAAACAGCTGAGTGGGTGCTGGGGTAAAACAGATAGAATGTCCCCTACATCCTCTGAAATGCATTCATGTTTGTTGACAGAGGGACCTGTGATTAAAGCCTCTATGCCTTGTATATTTTCCTCTGCCCCCAAATCGGATGTTCTCATGTGCGAGTCACTCACGGAAGCAGATTAATTTCACGCTATGCTATGAGACCACCTTTGAACTGTGCTGTGTGGACTAGCTTTGCCTGCTCTGTCTCACTGGCCAGGAACTATGGATTAGAACACTGAATGATGACCATAAACCGTCACACTGGGCTTTTCAAGCCTAACATCAACATCTATCCCGACAGTTTTCCACTCCTAGCATCTCTGGCTTTTTCATCCTCACAGACCTAATAGAATTTTAATTACATCCTTAATCACAGCCAGTAACTTGCTATTCCCATTTGGAATGATACATTATCACTCCTGCAAGCAAACTTTTCAGAGTTGAATTTATGTGTGTATGGAGGTTTTCAGCTTAAACATATGTGGTCTGTCTGCGTGTTTGCACTAGTTTTCATGTTTGTGTTTATCCACCTGGAAGTATGGGTCCCTTGTCTCTGCTCAGGTAAAGCTGCTGGACTGTGTCCCTAATTTAGTCAAGCTGACTGCAAACCAGGAGAAGGATGTAGAAGTGGCTCGCTGTGGAGCTCTGGCACTGTGGAGCTGCAGCAAGAGTACCAAGAACAAGGAGGCTATCCGTAAGGCTGGGGGTATCCCTCTGCTGGGACGCCTGCTCAAGTCTCAACATGAGAACATGCTTATTCCTGTGGTGGGCACCCTGCAGGAATGTGCTTCAGAGGTGAGGGGTGGGAGACACATACTGCATGTTGTACTTAATGTATAGTAACACCTACATGAATCCTGTAGGTATTATTATACAATGAATTGATCATATTAAACAAGTGCTGTCTGTATCCGAAGCCTGATATATCTTGTGGCAAAGAAAATTATTAAAAACACATCAGTGAGACACACTGTTGCACTGTTCACAGCAAAAAGAGATGTAAAATATGTGTTCGACAAAAAAAATATAAAATTCTGAAATATTTAAAGGTGGCAAATAAGGATAAAATATGGTGTGATCTGTTAATTGTCATGTCACTACAGAAAAGCTACAGGATTGCCATTCAGACGGAGGGCATGATCAAGGATTTGGTCGAAAACCTAAGCAGTGAAAATGATGAGCTACAAATGCATTGTGCCAGTGCAATCTTTAAGGTACCTGTTTTCAAAACTTCTGCCCTTGTTGTACTCAGTCTATTAAAATAATGAATAGAAATGGAAAAAGGGACAGAGAGTGAAATAGTTTTTTTGTTTCTTTCCTAATTGGACCCAGTCTGTAGAGGCAGTAATGTAGATCTTGACCCTCTTTTTTGCTTTGCAGTGTGCAGAGGACAAGCAAACTCGTGACCTGGTGCGTAGATACAAAGGACTGCAGCCGCTGGTTTCACTGCTGACCAAGGCGGACAACAAGCAGCTCCTGGCCGCTGCCACAGGGGCCATCTGGAAGTGCTCCATCAGTGTGGAGAATGTGGCTAAGTATGCTCGGGCTCAGGATCTCACCTTATTACCTCTGATTAACACACACAAACTTAAAGTAGCAGAGTTACAGAAACACAATGTGGCCACATCTTTTGGGATATATGTGTTTGTAATTTGTGGTAATATATTAGTATGACTTTGATAAATCACTCATTACACATAGGAACTGCAGTTTAATGAGCCTTGGTTTAAAGGGGATCAATGGCAACGTGCGCCCATAACTTTTGAAAATATGTTTGTTAAAATGATGTGGTTACCAGCAGTCTGTATGTGAATACAGAGCGCCACTAAGGGGTTTAACTGACTTGCGTGCATTATGGTCGTCATGCTATCGTCACATATGTTACTTTTATGGGGGCTCTTATTCATTCGTGTCTAGCTGTGTCACTTTTTCCACTCACATGCTGTTGTCATATCTCCCTCTCCTTTCCCATTGTTCCTGGCTGAAGTGATTATTTGTAAAGTTTTTGCACCAATTCTACGAGCTCTGAACTTTTATGTGAGTGTTTGCTGCTAGAATTTAATCTTTTCCACCGTTAACAAAGGCTCAAGTGAATGTGCTGATTTTATAGACTTCGGTGATGTGTTAGTCAAGGCCTGTTAGTATTGAATCAAGTGTAGGCAGGCATACTGAAAGAATCAACCTTGAGATGGTGATTTTCTAATGTCATAAGACGCAGGCAGACAGTGCCTTTAATCATTTGTCATGTAAGGCAGAGGTTTATTTTAATGTCATTTAGACTGGTTCCTTCAGCAGTGACATTTCTGGATTGGTTTTTGACTTAAGCGTCAGATGGTTTTTAAGTCAGTAATTTTCTCTCTAAAATAAATAATACCCAGCAACCATGCCCTGGCAGCCATACATTTCCACCTGTGTGTCTTGAAAGAATGATTTAGCTGTATTTGTTTTCTTATCCAGTATGAGGTCAGGGGCATAATATATACACATCAAGGAATTTAATACCTTGGTAACATTAATCAGTTCAAAACATGTTCTCTCAAGTGTATCCAGAAACTGATAATATACTGTTTTTTAATCACAATTTTTAAAATCTTTTTTTTATATGAAAAGTGGTTTTGGAGTTCAAGGATTTTCACTAAGGTGAGATTATGTGAAAATGCTTTTCCTCTGACTCAGAAAGTCTGTGTAGTTCAAATTGCAGTGGAATTCTAAAAATAACACGAAGAAAGGAGCAGTAGCACTCACAAGGAGCTTTCTTCACTTCATATATCATAACTGACAGAATGATATCCTGCATTTAAGGTCTAAGTTAAGTCCTCCCAAGTGGAAATGAGTGTCTGCTGCCACATCGAGTTATGCAAGGATTCCTTTACAGGAGCAGAGGCATGACAATAACATTCTTTTAAAGCAAGATGGACAGTTTACTATCTGCTTAACATTTGACATGAAAGAAAATCATTTGGATCATTTTATCTTCATTTATTTAAATTATTACTATCATAAAATAACTAAAAATAGTAACATGGCTATTGCTATATAGGCAGGCGGCTCTGTTCTCAAGGTATAAAATCAAGCATCATCTAAAGTGGCATTTTTTGATGAAAAAAAGTCATAAAAAACAAAAACAAAATTGGCACAGGCTGGGAGCTCTTTTGACTGCAGCTGGATGATAAAACAAGCTAACTGCACTGGTCATGAGTAATGTGGCAGTTCAATACACTTGCTGCCAGTACAGGCTCTCTGCCATATGTAATGACTTGTCACACTGTTGCTATGTAAAATACTTATGTTGCTACTGATAATACCAATAATAGAAATAATTACAATGATTATTAATCACACATAAACCACATTTAGTGACACTTCATTTACAGACACTAATAAACACATTGGTTGCACTCTGTCTAAATTTAGCATGACACAAAGGTATCGTAGTGAGATTGCCAAAGGGCATTTCCTGTGTGTGTTATGTTTATTTTCCTTTTTGGATGATGTGGGAAGCTGGGTGTGAATGAAGGTGAAATTTGGCAACCTCTTCGGGAGGAAACCAGCGTGATGCCCAGTAAATGTTTTTTAATGCACACTTGAATGTGTAAGCGGATCTGTTTTCTCTTACTCTCTGTCTAGGTCAGGCAAAAACTTGGAATGAAGTGACCAAGCCATTACTGTCAAAAAGGAAAGCCTGCTAATGGTAGCAGGTTTCTGGGGGCATGCACTCATTTCAGAATCAATCACCAGCTGAGTGGTGTACTGAGATGAAAATCATTTTGTAATATATTTTGCTACAGCAATAATGGGAGGCAGAATGTGGATTTTTTTTCACTTTTCTTTCCTTAGTACATGGTCAAACAAAACAGACCCCATGGCCAGTTGCAACCAGCATGATTTTTTTTTCTTTTATGTGACTGATGATTTGTGTGGTCTGGACAGTATAGAGGTCAGGGGACCTCCACTCAAGACAAGTGGCAGCATGTGTAAGCCATTTTCCTGATTAATGATGCATCAAAATGAGAGATGATTGATGCCCAAAATATAATTACATTCATAACTTTAGTGTGTTTGTTTAAAGACCGCATAAGCTCCTTTTTTTGGGGACTTTCAGTATTGCAGAGAGGGCTACACCTGGGCTTATATGTACTAGGAAAATACCTTTGAAAAAGTCCTGCTTGGAAACACTGAAACGTTATTTTGTGCAGATTTATGTATGCATTGATATGTAGCCCCTTGAGCCTGTATACCGAGGTGTTATGGACACACAGAAATGCTGTAAAAACCCTTAACAAAAGAGTAAAGGAATAACTTTGCAATGGAAAGTCAAGACTGCCAAGTCTCAGTGTGTATTTGCCAGTGCTGTAATGTGTGGGGTCAAGATTGTGGGGTTCGCTTCCAATAACTGACTATCCCTTCTGTTCCAGCCCTATGATGAGCACTCCATAATTGCTCTTCCAAATGATACTTCTCCTTACCTCACAAAGTACTGTGCTCACCCAAGTTGTTCATTGCACTGCTGTTTCCTTTCAAATGAAACAGTTCAATCTGTTTGTTAAATTTCAGATCAAACAAGAAGCTATCTCTCTCTTGGTTCTTGAAATATCTTTTTTTCACTTGGACCTTCTTAAAAGCCTTAGTTAGTAAGAAAGCAGCTTTTAAGCCTTCTGCACTTAACTGAAAGTGTGACTAGTGTAGGAGAATAAGGAAAGTCAAAGACAGGCAATCAATCATAAAATTCTGCTGCACAGAAGCCCCACTGTGGTTCCTGTGTCTTCTGACAGGCTTTAATAAGCTTCCCGTTGTGTGTAGCCCAGTGTTTGCAGAAAAAGCCGCTTCAGGCAGTCTTGTGTAATGTTACTCTTGCCATCACGTAATTACTTCAGCTGAGATTGGCCTAACAAAAATAGGCATGGCTTACCATTCATTTATAAAAAGTTATGCCTGTGATTACAAGATAATTCTACTGTAGTCAACTGTAGATGACACTTCAGTAATAGTATGGAAAAAAATGTTGTTTGTCTTTATGGCAAATTTCACTGAACACAAGTCTGGCAGCTCCTCTGTTCATTAGCAGTGTTTTCACTTGCAAGAATAGGCTGCGTGTTGGTGGACCCTGACCAAAACCAAATGACCTTGGCCATCTACAATAGCTTATGGACCATGATGCCAGCAACCGTAACTGTGAATAAAAACAGTCGTAGAACTTAACTGTACATCAGAGGATTGTTGAGGTTTTTTTCAACCGCGTTATATCCCTTTTAAATGTTTACTATAGTTTACCACTCTATACCATTGGCAAACAAGGCAAAATCACAGCAAAAGCACCAGGGAGAGTTTCCAAGCCACAGCAAAGCTTTGGTTATGCAAAGTACGTACAAGGGACAACTGTGAGAAGCCATGGGAAACCTGCCTGTACTGCTGGGTTACAGTAAAAGATCTTTGCCCATGTGGTTGTGTGTATTGTAGTTGCTATCTGTCACTTGGATATCTAATAGCATTTTTAGTCATGCTACTGGTGTGTCTTTAGGCGTGGCAACGTCGTCAGTCTGTCAGTTGGTTGATCCACCACTTTGATCCAGACTCTCAACAGCTATTGGATGGATTGCAAAAAAGGTCTTTACAGATATTGATGGTCCCCATAATTACTATTACAATGACTGTGATGATCCCCTGACTTTTCATCTAGCTTTACAGTTAAAATTTTCTCTACAGTGTGATATATATTCACAGTTCCCAGGTGATGTATCCTAAAAAATTTGATGATGCAAAGAATGTGGTGAACATGCTACCTACCATACTTGCTTGACATCAGTGTTATTGAGAGATTATGAACATGTTATGCTGATGTTAGGGTTAGTACCTAAGCATAGTTTCAGAGCTACTTGCATAACTTTAGACACTTTGTCTTGTTTTGTCTTTCTCTCCTCCACCCATAAAAGGTTTCAGGAGTACAAAGCCCTGGAGACCCTGGTTGGCCTGCTGACCGATCAGCCTGAAGAAGTTCTGGTAAATGTCGTGGGAGCCCTTGGAGAATTTGCCCAGATACCTGCTAACAAGGCTACCATCCGCAAGAGCGGAGGCATCAAATCGCTGGTTAATTTGCTTACTAGAACAAACCAGGCATGTTGAATTTTCTCTTGCTACATAAAGGATCATCTCAGCTTTAAAACATGCTCCTGTGTTGATTCATGTGTGTATTTTTTATTTGTGTCACTTAACCAGGCACTGCTTGTGAACGTAACCAAGGCAGTGGGTGCCTGTGCCACTGATAAGGATAACATGGCGTAAGTCTCCCTCTCTAACCAGTTAACATGGACATTTTGAGTACAGTTTACACAAGGCAAACAGCCCTGTGTGTGGTGTCTTTTATAATGTGATTAGCGGCTTACTCACTGTCATTACTGAATTAACTCCAAACACATATTCTTAACCTTCTATTGATGTTTTGTGTTTTTCCAAGCACAAAAAGAAGTCTATGTTCTTTTAATTTGCCATTATGCAGGTACTTTTCTCTTTCATCCCCAGCTTAATGACAGATGTTAAAAACTTTGTTTATTGTACCTGCTGTGATAAATATGGTTGTGGTTTAATTCCCAGTGCTTTGCTCTAACTCTGTGGTCACTGTCAGGACTTGAGCTGGTCAGACGAACATAAATAAAACCCTACTGCGTCCAAGATCGCATGGGAAAACACACTGAACCACACTCCAGAGCAGTCATTGTTATGTGTTCATTTAACCTCACCCTCAATGCTGCAGAACATTGTGGAGCTTCCATCTGTGCCTCAATGCTTTTACAAGGCTACAATGGACGACAAGACCTTTCTTTATTAGCGCTGGACGCGAATACAACTTAATGAGTGAGTTTACAATGTTAGTTCGCTGTTAATGCTATCATTTGAGCCGTTTGTATGGGAGAAAAAAAACCAAAGGATTCAGTAAAAAGGGAAGCGTGTCAAAATGAAGCCACTAACTGTGGTGACTTCACACAAGAGAAGTGTTTCGCGTCGGTTCATCATGTTCTCCATGTTTTCTCACAGTGTGTATATTTAGGCCAGACTTTGTCATTTTTGCGCCTTTACACTTAGCTGTAAACAGAAAGTTCTTCTTTCAATTGCCACTTTCTGTTTGTTTTGTGGAGATGGCTTATTTTGAGACGTGTGTACAGTAGTTTGTGGAGCAATTAACATAACTCACATTTGATTGTTTCCTGCTCCAGCCTAACACTGCTGGAGCTGTTTTTTAGGTGATTAGACTGTGTTTGGCTAGCTAACAAATATGATGATGATGATGTATGCATGATACCACACAGTTAGCTACAACATTCTTGCCAGTTAACATGATTTAATTTTACCAACAGAAACGTTTTTTCTCAAACACCACCTTCTGCTGATCTGTGCAATCATTCTCTCATCATCATTCTGATGCAGGTCATCCATAACTACTGAAAACCTAAAACAAACACAATCACTTTCAAGTTTTCCATGAAATACTGATATGTTTGTTTTTATTCTCAACCAGTAGGCAGTGTGTGGTAAATGACATAGCACTTCCTCCAGTGAATCCTGTGTAGCTACAAGAGTGAACACACGTTGTTTAAAGCCTCCAGGGTTTGTGGTCGCCTCCTCTAATCCATCACTGTCAGCTGCAACTTCATTGCTAATCTGTTTCATACCTGCTTCATGGGAAGACTGAGCTGTTTTGGAGCATGATATGACGCTTCACTTTTTGTTTTTGGTCCGAATTTAAGAGGCCCTGCAGACTGGAATCTGATGTTATGATCCCTCTAGACTGATTTATGTGCAGACGGAAGACAGATGGCGCAGGGGACGTCCCTGATGAGTGTTCGCTCGTTGCCAGTCACGGAGATACTGTGATTAGGGAGTGTTTAAGTAATTATGACAGCATTCAATGTCGGCCTTGTTGGTGGAAGCACACATGGGGAACACGTTACATGTTATTTATACCAGACAACGGGTGCACTGTGGCGTAATTCTTTGGGTTCCCAGGCCCTGACTGCAGTTTTGACTACAGTCATGTATACGACATGAAATGCAGCTCATGCCTAAGTAAACTTCATTCAAACCCTGTGAAATATAGAGCAACCCGTCTCTGGCTATGTTTGATTTGGAAAGAAGTCCTCTTTTTGGCTCTGGTTGAAAAACAAGCCACCAACATAAAGTGTAAGTTTGTCTTGGTTTCTATTTATAAAGTGTGAAGGACTGTACACAGATGTATGGAAGTTAACCTCTGGCCCTGGTGTCGCCAAGCTTTTCCGTTGAGCGTGATTTGGGTGAGCAGACTTTGGGTAAGTTTCAGGCACAGAGAGGAACTGAACAAGACCAAAGCCAAGTTGTGATGAATAGCCAATGATGAAATCGATCAGTGCTTTGATCCTTCTTGGCTACTGGTGCCTGCTACTGGCCAGACTGACACAGTAAGAGCTCTGAGAAACAAACATGATCAGTTACACTCTTGTTCAAATTATGCTTAATGGAAGTTGTGAAAGTTTTCAGTCGAGCTTATTCTTTACACGTTCACCCTAGTCTCCCTACTCACACTACTTTTTTGTCTCTCTGTCCCCACAGAATCATTGACCAGCTTGATGGAGTCCGCCTAGTGTGGTCCTTATTGAAAAATCCTAGTGCGGATGTTCAGTCCAGTGCTGCATGGGCCCTTTGTCCATGCATTGAGAATGCAAAGGTATAGTGCAGTGAAGTACACCAAATGCACATAGACAGATTCTAAATCAAAGAGGTTTGCAGAGTTCATGTCATTTCAGAATAAAGGGTTTTCCCACTAACAAAACAGAAGCCTGCTTATATCACCATGCTTGTCTCCTAAGCTTTCCTTCCAACTTACTGTGCTGGGAGGTTAGCAGGGGCAGAGCTGTGTTATAGGAGGCTTACATGAACCCCAGGCTAATATGAAGCAGAGAAGAATCCTTGGCACACTGGGATTGGTGAAGTGGGAAGCAGGCAGAGAGAAAGATCGAGTAATATCCTGTGGCATGGCTTCTGATTTCCCAGCTGAAAATCTTTCCTCAACATGCTAGTAGTTAGTGAGGTGCACAATCCATGCACACAGCATTGGGTAACAGACAGTTTTTGTGGAGCCTGATGAAAATACTGCATAAATAGCTTTCAAAAGAACCCACAGCATGAGCATAAATACTAAATAACTATTTTTAGATATATGCAGGTTTTTTGTTATACGTGAGTGGTATAAGACAATTAATTGAACTGAATTATTTTCAATAATTCATATTATTTTATGTAATTATACGTAGAATAAAAGTAAATGTTTGGAGGCCCATAAACGTGACACCTTTTAAAGAAAATAACTGATTTTGCTCTAACCTGCATTTGTGAAAAATTATGTATAATGACTTCGTGCCTCCAAAAGGACCTGTGTGAAGTCTGATAAATTGTCTCAAGTGATGTCACTTGAGTCAGTGTTAGCTTACCAAAACTCTGCCTTTGAGCCACTAACCTCTGCTTAAGGTCAGTGGCTCAAAGCCACATTTGTCCCCACTTGCATGAAGCACGTGAATCTCCAACTAAGTTTTGACATTCAAGTTGTATTATGGGTAGGGCTGGCCTCAGGTTTTGACATGGTACTAGAATGCTTGAATTTATCTTAATATTGTCCATCGTGACTCAGATGGTGTCATAGGAGTACAGGGCTAAATGGGTGGAGTACTCACTTAAAAAATGATGAACTCCTTTGAGCTTAGTTTTATACATCAGTGTTGTCAGTCAGCTTTAATTTCAGTTAGGCATCAGCAGGTCTTTGATCCCCCGAGGACATTATTTCCAACTACAAACGTAATGTTGTTCTGTTAGATTATCATTGTGATTACAGTAAACAGTGTGTCAGTGGGACAATCTGGTTAAGTTTAAACAGATATATTGGGCCCAGGCAGGTGTCTTAAGGGTGAGGCCCCCTTTTTTTGCTTGCTGGAATTTCTCTGGGCCAGAAGTGTAGAGAAAATGATGCATGGCAACCATATGGAGGGAGAGGGGGGCTGCGGAGCCACTATTGAGAGCTAACAAAATTTGACAATGTTTGTCTGGATGTCAGTGTGCCAATTTTGAGGGAAATTTATGAACATGCTTTTTGGGTGATTTTTGTGGAACAGAGGCAATGACAAGAGCTAAATAGTGCTCTTTGCCCATCGACTTGAGGAATCTGATACAGCTGCTCCGTTATTTAGATAAAAAAAAAAAAAAAAAAAACCATGTGGTTTGAGTTAGCAGTTCCATTGTGGATTTATGAGAGAGCCGTGATGCATCTGCTGGATGCTCCATACAGTACTGCTGCCCCTTCACAGACATATACAGATGCTGTGCTCTATGCCCACAGGTCCACAGCTTAAACTCACTTAGTACCATACCAGTACAGTAAAGACTTAGTAGTGAGTCATTCAATTATCTTTGTTCCTCAATCAAGGAAGTCGAACCCTCCCGGTTGGATGCAATGAGGTGTGTCATTAATTTGCCTGGATGCAGAGGAACATTTAGATGCATGCTTGATTTATTTTTCCTATACATAGTAGCCGTGTATGTTATAGAAACCTGATTGCTCCAGAATAAGGTTCAGGGTATTCTTCTGCCATTCTGAACTTGGCTTGTTCCCTTTCAGCTTGAGATCATGCACAGCAGATAATGTGTTTTCTATTTCATTTCATCCTGGGTAAGAGGAGGGGTAGAGAGAGGATAGCGAGAAAGGCCTTTCCGTGTGCAGCCTCATAATGTTGCGGTTTTCAGATCTGGGGGCCCGTCCAGGCCATGAAAGAGATTCTGGCTAGTCTGTCGCAGCTGGTGGCTTGAGAGAGCTTCCTCTGTCGCAGGGACTCCCGGCCAGCCATCATCAGTATTCCTGAGGAAGGGCTTCCTGTGTATCGGGGGGTCAGCTCCTGGCCCCGGCACCCACCCCACAACCCCCTACACCCCTACTCTGAGCTGCACACATGGCTCATCCTCTGGCATGGCATCACAGGGCCTATACACAGTACCTTGGCCTGATCTCAGCTGTGAGATCTCTGTCAGAGAGGAGGACACGACAGTGCATCCAGCTCTTCCATCTGTACACTAAAACTATAAATCAGCTACTGCTATTGTCAGTGCTGAATTCGCTGAAATCCCTTAATTTATAGAATAATGAACAACTATACAGTGCAGTGCAGACAGTAAATTCTGTTATTACTGTGCTCGACAGTACTGTGCCATACATCATATCTGGACATGTAGATTGGCGCTGAAAAGGAGTCAAATTAAGCATGCTTTGTGATTTCCATCTAGTCATCCATAATTGTATGCTTTTAGGGGAATTTTTGTTCTATTTTCAAAGCACTGAACATTACAGACTCAGCCACCTTGATGTACTCCTCCATGGCTGGCGATACGGTGAGTTGTGATTTTAAACAGTGGCCTGATGTGCCAAACCATACTGAAGCCAGTGTCTCTGCCAACTCCTCCACTGTGGTTCTCTCATCCCTCCCCAGCAGCCTCTTGGTTTGGTAGGCATTGCCCCATAAGTGACTTAGAGTCCTGTG
Organism: Scatophagus argus; assembly: GCF_020382885.2. Lineage (NCBI taxonomy): Eukaryota > Metazoa > Chordata > Actinopteri > Scatophagidae > Scatophagus > Scatophagus argus. Next base: position 15,852,668 of record NC_058510.1, on the reverse strand, counting down.
GTACCAGCTGGTGCTTTGAACTCAAACCATGAGGCTTCGAGTCTACACTGTGTGTCAGTCTGGGGCAAATGCTACAAATGTCACTTCTAAGCTCTAAAGTCTATGTGTCATCTTCATTATGGTAAGTTATGGGGAGAATAGGAGCGCATGACAAAGATATCAACTTTACTGGTTGTTAACCCACATCTACAAGACAGCTCTACTGTAGGAGAGGGCAACTATTTCACACAGACACAAATAATGTTAACGGTGGGTTTGCACTGATGGGGCTTTGATTGTTGCCTGGACTGTTGAAAATACTTTGTACTTTTTTAGTGTCCTTTGTTTTATCTGCCTTGCTTAAATGCTCTTGCCTTCCAATTCCTCTTTTCTCAGCCATTACACTTCCTCAATCCTCATCATCCTCCTTGATCATTTCAACAGAGCACCAGCCAATAACAGATTTTTTTGACTATAGGACGCAGGGGAAATGGTGCGCTCCCTCGTTGGTGGATTGGAACTGATTGTTAATTTGCTGAAGTCAACAAACAACGAAGTGCTGGCAAGCATTTGCGCCGCCATTGCCAAAATAGCCAAAGACAAGGAGAATCTGGCAGTCCTTACTGATCACGGTGTTGTCCCGTTGCTGGCCAAGTTGACTAACACAGTAAGTACACCTCACTGCTGGAGACAAGCAACGTTATTACTGTCATTATACCGGTATCTGTCTTTACAGCGGATTTTAGTTGGCCTCTACTCACGCAGTGCAGCATATATTCAGCTAATGAGAAAAACATTGATCGATTTTGCCAAGAGCCATAGAGCTTGTTGTTCTAAAGCTACGTTGTAAAAACTGGTCTCTGGGGACCAATAGCATCCTGTTCTGCTCTCCACAGACTGATGACAGGCTCCGTCGCCACCTGGCTGAAGCCATTGGCCACTGCTGCATGTGGGGCAGCAACAGGACATCCTTCGGTGATGCCGGGGCCGTGGTCCCACTGGTGCGCTACCTCAAGTCAAAAGACGAGGTAGTCCATCAGAGCACAGCTATGGCCCTGTACCAGCTGTCCAAGAGCCCCAACAATTGCATCACCATGCATGCAAAAGGAGTGGTCAAGGTCAGTTGTTGCGTGGCTGAAGCTGAATTTCTGTCTCCTTGCTTCTGCTTTTTTGGAGATAATTTGCAAAACAGTTATTTTTCTAGTTTATTTGATGCTTTTTAGACTAAATATGGCTTAATTACATTGAGGATAACGTGCTTGGGCCTCCCACCACCCTTGTTTTAGCAATGTGTGAAAAACACTGTGTAATAAACTTTGAAAAGCTGTGACTATTTTCAGAGCCTTTGACCAACGGAGCAGAAACAAAGTGGGTTTTATTCGGCGGCGGAAACATGACTCCACTTTCTAGCCGTCATGGGAATTCAGAAAAGCAAACAGCCCAGTGTGTGCGCAGTGCCATTTCTCCGGTAGACCCTAGATGCCATTACAGCACAAGTCAAAGGGCTGTAGCTGGGGGAAACTGTTGCTAAGGGCTGTTCCTGGACATCAGGGTAGAATGCAGCAGCGATATGGTTCAGGCCAAAGAGTGGGGTCAGAGCTGTTCAAGGCTAAAAGAGAACAATGTTTTTTTATGGTCCAGATTTTTTTCAACTCTGCAAAGCTACATCCGCCAGCTCTCTTCGTCACTGCAGTTGTGTAGCGCTCTTCCAAAAAGAAACAAGCATTGTTTTGTCTAACATTTGAGCCGTCGGCCTGTTTCCATGCTCAGCTCCAGACTCTGTTTATGTTTGCCTCTGACAGTGATGTCGAGATTTTATGTGAAGATTATGCTGTAATTGATGTCTTGTCACAGATGATCATGTACCCATATTTCAACATTTTGGAAAAACATTGCTATCTCATTCTCAAATTTAGACATGTTTCACATAGAAAAGACTTTCACATGAGAAATCTTTTTGTGGCGACAGTGAGTTTAAATCCATTTTCCCCCCCTAAATAACAACTGTGATATAAATTATGAAGCGGTTATGCCATTGCAGCCAGATCTTTTTTTCCCATGTTCATTAAATAGTGTACTTTAGCTTGATCTACTGTTACAGTGTATGTGGTTCAACACTAGCCATAATTGGTAGCTGGACTGAACATTGGGTGTTCCAAAAGAGTTATGTCCAATTTGCAAAAGTCGTTAAGCTGAATGCTTTTTGTAGTTTGAGCCACGACAAAAACTGGACAAGCCCTCTTTTTTTGCTCTCAGTGTGTGTGTGTGTGTGTGTGTGTCTATATTTGAAATTCTAGTGTGAGTTTGTGTGTGTGAGGGTGTGAGTGTGTATGTGCAAATACAAGACATACCACCCTTTTTAATCTGTCTTTGTGTTTGTGTGCCCTTATTAATGTACCAGTTAAGAGTTGCAACACTACTCCATAATGTATTTTTGGACTTTTAAAGAGCTTAATTACCAAAGGCCACGTAACTGCACCAGCATTGCATTTGTTCTTAATCTCAGACATGGAAATGCAACACAGGCAGCCTCATTGTTCAGTCTGGCCTCAGCTCTCAGTCAGTCTGGGAGAGAGCCTGATACTTACCTGCCTGACCTCGGAGGAAACATTACAATGTGAGAGAGCCTGCCAGTCTCTGCTTCAGTGCGCACTGTAATGTTCTGCTTGGTGATATACAGGTGACTGGTAGAGAGAATGTGTTAAAACAATATCTCTGATACTTCTGAACAGATTGGGGAGGGTGCATCGAGGACTGATACAAGGCACTGTGTCTAATTTACGACCCTGTGTAAAATTCTGGACTGCCTCCTGTATTATTGCAACCGTATTTCAGAGAGCTTTTCTGTGCCTAGGAGAAGCTCTCAAAACATGTTCACCCACGTGTAGTATACGATTTCGAAAGAACGACGGTCTCTCTTACTCCAAAGTTGGTTTAGAGAGTAACTTTCCTCTCTAGCACACTTAATGGTGTATGGCCCAGTCCCTTAAGATTCATATGGGAAATCAAGAAAGTATTTCACACTGGAAAACACATTAGTGACCCGTTTTAGTCTTTTTATCGTACCCTTTCCACAGCCTTCAAATTTGATCCAGAGATAATTAAATAATTAAGTAAAATATCTTGAAATGAAACACTTTGATTTATTTTGGACATGACCTGCTCTCATCCAACTTTTTCGTCTTTGTCATTTTACTGCCTAAATTTTCTGTCAACATATTTTCCTTGGAAGCTGCCAGCCTCTCAGATCAGACATTGTTCAAGAAAAGGGATTCAGGTGCTTGCTCTCACAGGAAATACATACCGGGGAAAAGAGAATTTTAGCCTGCTGCAAAAAGCAATAAAATGGAGGGGGGGGTACTACTTAAAATAAGCAAAATTATCTGCCAACAGAACAGGAACATTTCACTTGCCAAGATTTTTTAAAACAAGTAAAAATATCTAGTCTCAAAGAACACTCAGATATCTTAGAACTAGTGCAGTCAGACTAAAAACAAGTACATTTGTCTGGATACAGAGTAAGAGTTTAAGAATAACTTACTCAATATGTAGGAAAATATGCTCAAATTTAACAAATGCTAGTTCCATTATCTTGAAATAAGGTTGTATAATGTTTAGGAAGAATATCTTCAGACCAGGACAGATACACTCAGAGAAAGTACCTGCCTGTCCAACCTTCTCCTGCGGACGGTCGCAGGTGTTCCACACAGAATGGACTGAGCTGGGAGGTTGGTTCGAATGCCCTCCCCGTTGGATTTGACATCCACTCTTGGTATCTCACAGTTTTACACACGTGTCTTCATTTTGTGTCATGTACAAAATCAACATGCTTTCCCCTTTTGCTTTACATTGCTTCCAAAAGCACTGGGGATTGTTTGCTGAAACCGTAAATCCTTGTAGACGGCTTCAGCTATTTGTATTAAAGAGTCTCTTTCATAAGAAAAGCTTTGTGAAGTAAATTGATGAAAATTGCAAAATGCAGATGGTAATTACTGGTAATTTTCAACTGAAGGTATTCCAGAGCGTAGCTTTTGCCAGGTCCTGGTATGTATTTTAGGCTTTTACTAATCTAAATGAGAAAATTGTTTGCACTTTTGTTGCCATGAGTGCACTCCTGTCCCGGCACTGATTGTGTTTATTTTACTTTTTTTTTCCTCTTTTACGTGGTCAGACTTCAGGAGTGAAAGTATGCAGTGAGACTGTGGGGGGCAAAAATGACACCGAATGTGAGGGAAGGAATAAAAACCAAGAGCATCACAGGTTTACTTCTTCTCTTTCCTGTTGGTTTGTGGGTAACATGACTTCAGGTTATGGGTGTGGTGAGCAGATGATACAGGCGCTGTGTGCTGCCTGCTCTGTTATGACTACCATGTTGTTTAGATCCATGTTATGTTTTAGAGCCTGTCTCCCTCATGCCTGGACCAGAAATGCCAAGCCATGTTCTTCAGGTTTAAACAGGCTTTGGGTTCATACTGAAACATTTCCTTTCAAGTCATCAATTTGAAAGCTGCCCTCCCTCCTTTTCCTCTTCCTCTTCAGAGACACAGAAAAAGCAGCTCTGGCTCACTGGAGGCAGCAGGGAATGTTGTTTACCTTGATTTCCCTCACCAACTTCCCCTCAGCCCCAGCTAAACACTGCTGTCTGTTTGTGCTGTTTGCCTCCACAGTGCAGTGGAGTCGAAAACATGGGAATGCTGGGATGGAGGGGGAGATGATGGAGCCATAATGGCTGTCAGACCTGGCACAGAGGAATTTAAACCTGAACTCCTGCAGGCAGACGTGGTCCAACAGAGCACACTTAACACCATGACACCTCCATATGCGATGGGACGTGTGTGTGTGTGTGTGCGCATGCAACAATATGTGCAGCCCTCTCAGACTGCATACAGCACACGCACACACACATACACACACCCAAATAGGAGGGGGAACGTGTTCCCCAGCTCCCTTCTTGGAGGTCAGGACTCACTGGAGCTCTCTGAAGTGCAAAAACCTCAAAAACTCACGATTCAGTATTCAAACGCGGGGCAAGTGTTCGTGTTACCACAGTCAGGGAATATCTAACAAGTGGGGAATTATATTCCTCGAGATCCCAGCTGGGAGGGAAAGAGCGAGCTCGAAAAGAAGGCAGCAAAGAGAGACACGCTTATCTTAGCCTAGCTGTGCGCTTCGGGAGACCTTATTTGGCGACGTCTGAATAACATGCTATGAGGTTGGCAAAAACGCTGCCTCTGGCACTTCTCAGGCATCCTCTCTTTTCACAAAAGAGACTTGTTTCGTGAGCTGCATGTTTTCTGGAGCCTGTGGATGTAAGTTTACTTTTGGAGGTGTTTTGGATACTATTTAAAAATCATATAAAACCTGAGGGCAAATGTCTCACATATACTCCTCAACACTGGTGCTTTGAGAAGAGCTGACATATTGGAGTGCTCTATGCCCTTTTCCACAAAATGATGTGATTGTAACCAGAAGGGGGGATATTATTTAGGTTTTTAACGGAACTTGTATGGTAGATTCACAGCCCTTTTGCGCTCACCTCGTCTTTCATCTCTTTTCCTTTCACTGTTTATCTTTGCTCTGAAAATCCTGGGAATGTCTTCAGTCTGCTGCTTTGGCTGTTTGCTGACCACACAAATGTGTGGAGCGGTGTTTTAAGTTTGCATGTTACATGGAGAGGGGTCGGGGTCAACCTCAGCTCTGCTCTGACATGCATTATGAACACAACGATAACCCAAGAAGAAAACAAAGTCTCAAGTGTGCCCTATGCACTGATCAGCTGGACAGATATTTCATTTGTGTGTAACCAACAAAGGAATCCCATCATATCCTGTGTTGATATATGGAGCCAGTGCAGGATGGGAGAGTTTTGATTAAGAAGGGAGGGGAGAGAAATATTGAACATGGATCTTATCCAGAAGCTTTTAGAATAATTCTGCTGCTTTAAACTTAATAATCAGATGTTGCGTGTAAATTTGGATCACCTCCTTTGACGGTGGCAGTCTATGTTTTATCCTCTGTGTTGCTAAACATGGATGTGACATTGTTGCACTGAAAGTAGGGAAACAATCCCAGTGGTGTTCAAAGCCCGCTTGTAAATCTGCTACAGCATGATCTTTGTTAAAGAAATCTGTTTCAAAATCCCTTTTCATTCAGTGGAGAACAAGGCCTTGATATATGAGGCTTACACGTGCCTCAGACGTCTCAGCAGTTAGTGTACTTATCAAAGCTTCATTATGTTTAGGAGCAGAGAGTCCTTAAGTGCTTAGTTGGGGGATGTAATGTTGCCACTGCTTCATTATGGATGTAAACAAGACAATCTGAAATAAATGCAAGTGTGGCTTAGGAAACCTCAGTGGTACGCCATTGTGATTTTAGCAAAGAGCACATATTAAACAAATTTAGATTCAGCTTACATTAACTTTTATTTTGATTCAGCCTCTCAGCTGCCCACAAACATAACTGAGTGATTTTGCTGCTGATAAAATAGGAAAAATAGCTCACCCTCTGAAACACATGTCACTCAGTGGTATTCCATATACCCAGTGTGTTCCCTTTTGCTTATTTCTGTATAATACACATCAAATTTTAAATGTTCAGTTTTATGTAACCAAATATAAACTTCCAAAGCAAGAGATTTCTGGAGAGCACAGAACCTTGTTCTGCAATAAGATCTAACGAGATCCATTACACAAGCCACTAATAGTCGGATATAATCTGACCTTTGGAGCGGCGGAAAGGCTGTCAAGTGGTGTGGTTCATGCTCAGGTTTTTAATGTTGAGCCTGCCCTGCATGACTTTCATCTGATGCATGTGTGCTCGCAGCTGTAACCCCTTTGCTGAGGCATGGTTTGGATGGGTAAAATGGGACACACACACACACACACACAGAGGGACGCGTGCCACTGCAGCCTCAGCCGGCCGCTGTCCGGCTTCTGTATATCCTTACAGTCGGTGGTAGTGTGCGGTGACTGCTGCTGACATGACAACTTGTGCAGCGAGCTACCTGTTTGGCCAGGTGTTTTTCTAAAGATAAGTGATGTTTCTTCTTCTTCTGTTCCTGCTGCCACCTGTAACCTTTGTCCTTTATACGTCCACAGCCCCTCATCCACATGATAGGCTCTGATGATGAGATGCTCCAGGAATTTGCTGCTGGCTGTGTGCGCAACATCCGCCTGCTGGCTAAGGCTAATAGGGAGGCCGAACTGTTTCACTGATGATCACTGATCGCAGCACCTCTGGCAAGGACTGTAAAACATTTATTGCAGTGGCAAGTGGGGCAGAACTTTATGTGTGACTTTTTAAAATAGCAACACCTTCCCACTAACAACACAACTGCATGGTATCTGAATGGAGCAATAATTTTTACACCATCCAAATCACACATTTTGCCAAGATAATGGTAAACACCACAATGATGCGTACTTGAAGTGAGCACTATTGATTGAACGGTTATTACCATTTTCACTGTGTGCAGTGAGGAAACATGGCACAGGAAGCTGCTGTTTTTGTTAAGTATTTTTGTTAAGTAATAATTTGACATGAAATTGTAACTTAGTGTACTTTTTCAAAGCTAGAATGAAGGTCTTTAAATTCCTACTGATTGTAATGATCCACACAGACACACAAAAGACACTCTGTGTTCTCTGAATAACAACCAATATACCCTCCATTCAGCCAAAAGAAAAAATACGCAACCCTCTCCATTCTTCTGATCCCACCTGTGATCGTTTTTGTACAGTCCCTTACCAGCACGAGTGGTCAAGCTGTGACATCACTGGAAAATATTTACCTTTGCATCTGTCATGTTCAGAGTTTGATTCAAATGTGTTTGAACATAGTTTCAAATAACATGGATGAGAAGTGTTACAAATATTAGTACCACAAGTGTTATAATAACATGTTGTATCAAATTATCTGAGAAAGGTTTCAAATAAATTCTTACATCTTGATTGACGAGTGCGTATTTATTTGCGCTCCCACTTCCGTTCTAGCACGAAACATTTATCCCGAGCTCAGTGTTTACATCTGTTAACGCATCAGGAGCTCATACAAACATTTTAGGAAGCCCTCTTCTCGCTCTCTGACTGTGATCACAAAAATAAATACTTGTTTTTCATGTTCTGATCTCCCGCCAAATGCCATATACATTGTTCAGAGTGAAACACTTGCAAGCTGTATTCTCTGCAGTAACATTCCTCCAGTAACCACAGAATCTAAACAATCTGCTCGGATTGCTCAGCCTCCTCTTACACAGTCTGTGTACTTCTGTACTTGTATGAATATTTGTAATACATCCAAACTCAGAAAAACATGCAGCCTGCAATGACACATTTAGACAAAGAGAATTATTTTGTTATATAGCACCAGTGTGGAATACAGACAGTCTGCTCAAATGTTCAGTACAAATACTTCACAATAATATGAACACATAAATTCAAGCCCTGTTTTCATAAGTGGATAAGAAATGTCCAGTTAGGAATATAATAATGTGCTCTATCTGCACCACAAATATTCCATGAATATGAAAAAGTGAGTTTAAATTGGGATTTTCCACATTACTCACAATTATTTACAGTAATTTCAGTTTTTGTGGGAGTATTTATTGTAAATAATAAAATATGTTTTACAAACAAGCTCATTATTTTTGTCAGTAAAAACAAAAATGTTGCAGATATTTTGCCAGTTGGGGTCATCTCTGTACCAAAGGACTTGCAGGTTATTTAGTGAGCACCTTCTATAAAACAATCTAATGAAGGATTTTTGGGAAAATGTTGCAAGTTGTTCTACTGTTTTCCCAGAAGTAGTTTATTTTTGTTTTTTTCTTATTTATTTATTTATTTTTTGCTGAATATCTCTTTTAAAGGCTGTTTCCCTGTTTATCCTTTTCCTGTTTTTTATGTCTTTTCCCGTGCTGTACATATTTAGGCTCTGGATCAGTAATGTTGTGTGAGTGCGGCTTGTTGCAGCTGATCAGGGCTCATCTGATCCTTTTGTCTTTTGTTCTTGTTTACTCTTAACAGGCCTCTACAGGCTTGACAGCATTTTGCACAACAGAGTTCACTAAAGGACTGTTGGCCTCCACTGCTGTTTGCCCTCTTGCCTGTCTGTCAGCGTCTGTGACTCTGATCCCACTGCCCTGGTCCCAGTTAGCTAAGATGCTCTGTACTCAACCACAGAGGCTGCCACAAAATCTCATGGGACTTTCATCATTAATATCAGCCACGTGCTGAAATAGAAAATTAGCAAAACACTGAAAATATGTGGTCGAAAATCTTCATCACTCTTTGAAGTTTAAACACTGCCAGCTGTTAGCGGGGGTCGCTGGTAGAGCACGGGTGGAGTGGAGCAGATGAGTGAACTTTGTTACTGTGAAGAAGCAACTTTCTCCAAAAACACAAAACCAGGAGCTGAAAGAAGCCACTGTCTCCAAACCGTTCAGAGCGAATAAATTCACATTGATTAACGACTCTTTAATTCCAAGCAACAAGCTTTATGGCCTCTGCAACATGCCCAAAGTCAGAGCTGATTCTCAAGAAATGTTTAAAGGAGAAGTCACTTGTACAAACAAAGAGAGAAAGATTTTCCTTTTGTGTGGCTTTTCTTTTTTTTTGTGGTGATTTAAAAAAAAAAAATTAAGATGTAATATGCAACATTTCCACATTAAAATGTCTACAAAATGTCTTGTTGTTGAGTTGTTGAATTTACATCATCCCAAATGTTTCCCACAATGTTCAAGCCCAGAGAAATCTGTAATTTTATGCAAGATAATGGTGCGTTTCTTTTGACATTTTCCCTGTCACTGTAACTTCTGGGAGAGTGTCAGAGAGTGACGAAAGAGTTACAACTTGCCTTACAAGCATCCAAAACTTGTCTTCATTACATTTCCTAAACAAGCTACAGCATGCTAATTAAACAGCATTAGAGGCTTGGAGGTTTATTATGTCAGTTTATACACCCCCAGGCTAACTATTTCCCCCTGCTTCCAGTCTTTATGCTAAGCCAAGCTAACTGCATTCTGACTCCAGCTGCATCTTTAATTTACAAACTTAAGACTGGTATTGATTTTCTCATCTCAGACTTTGAAAGAAAGTAAAGAGATGCACGTCCCCAGATGTTCAACTGTTCCTTTAAAAACTGAATGTTTAATGAGATTTACAAGCTGTACAATCTACAGGTTTGTTTGTGGTAACCTAATTTTGCAAATGTAATGTAAACAAGAAGTCCAGCATCTGTGACTGGGGTTAGATGGAAGGATTAGAGAAACTCTAGTTAATATAATGAAATTTCAGCTCATTTCTTTGCCATGATTTTCTTTCATGGAATTGACTTTCTGACTGCTCAGGACAGATCAAGACGTTTCGCAATAAAAAGAAAAGATTCTTCCTCTGGCTTCCAGTGGTGTTTTCAGAACTTGATGAGCCTTGATTTGCAATATTTAAAATTTTGTTACAAAGAAACAGAACTTTCCTTTGAACCTGATGTTGAACCTTGCAGAGTGCAGGGGAGAGGCTGAGAGGAAGTAGGAAGTTGGTTTCAGGAGCCTGGCCCTCAGACCCATTGGTCACAAAGCCACAGTTGAGTGTATTAGTTGAGCCACAAACCCTCTGAGAAAAGAAACTGCCACTTTCTTTGGCTCGCCGTCCAACACAGGGACATTATTCACAGGAAATTAGAGGTTATGCCTCCACGCCGCGGCAGAGGCAGCAATTACGTCCGTCTCTAGCCTTTCTGGTCACCATTCAAGATCCGACGCTTCTCATCGCTTCACGGAAGGGATGGAAATAGCGGAAGGATATCCCTGATGTTGTTGCTCCTGTTCTGAGGGAACATGTGGGCTCTGGCATCTGCCACACCCCTGTATCGCAACTGTCTCACCATTGGCCTAACCTTCACCCTGTGCAGACTCCAGCAGAGGTTTCCCACTGGTCAGAGTGATGGATGCAGCCACACTTTATTACACATTACACAAAAGTTAAGTGTGGAAACATCCTTTTCTACAGTCATGAAATTTGTCTGTCCACATTTTGGGTGGACACAATAATAAACATATATCACTTATTTTTATAGTCAGGCAGTCCGTCACAGAATGTCCTGTGTATTGTGATACTAGCTCAATTGTTTTAAAATGGAGCTGCTCTTTTGAAGTTATTTCTTTAAAGGTCCCACATCTCCCCAGGCGTTCTGCTGCAATATTTCATAAAAGAAACTAGTGAACAGTAAAAGTTCTTTCCAAATATTAGAAGTGGCTTTCCGTTCCCTTCTGTGTCTGAGGACTATTTTTAATATAAAATCACAAACCGTTGCACAGCAGCAGCAGCAGCAGCAGGAGCAGCAGGAGCAGCAGCGTGGTTTGCTTGCAAAGTTGCCATTAAAAACATGCTTCTACAAAACGGCCTCTCAGAGCTCCGTCCAAGCAGAGAGCTGCACTGTCTGGTAGCCGAGGTCTGAGGTGAGGTGGGGTGGGTGAACACGGCTTCTCTTCTCAATTTGTAAATTAGCTTTTATAATATTACAGCATGGCTCACACCACCAGTAAGCCTCGCGTGTCATTTTCGCCCAGCGGCCTGCTTCTCCGTTTCCTTCCTTCGGGAGAGCTTCCAGTTCTACTCAGAAAGCTGAAATGCTGTGATAGCCTTTCATTTCTCAGTGATTTGTTAAAGGACTTTTTAAAAAGGACTTTCACAGCATTAATGAATCTTGACATATCCTTCCATAAAGTGTAAATAACGAGCTGGTATGACAATAAATAAACAGAGAAGTGAGTGGGCAAATACCACACCGTCTGGGTCAGATTTCAAGGCTGCAAGAGTAATGTCTCCATAAAGGCCTCAAAAATATTAGTAATACCAATATTGGTTATGACAGCTGTGGTTTTTGGTCATGTACGTTAATTACAAGCGAACATTTTCTGTCTTCAATTCTGAACACGACACGCTCAAAATCATTTTTTTTTTAAAAGCACAAATTTGACATTCTACAGAAAATATCACGCAAATATCTCTGCTGTCCCTCTTGTATGTTGTGTTGTCACCTTTTATCCACCGCAGCACACTGAACATACAAGGGAAAGAGAGAAACTGAGTAAAACTAAGGAAGAGAGTTTATTATAGTGTGTTTATTAAGCAGAGAACTCCACAGTGGCTGCACAACAAGCCTGCAAGAAGCATTGAATTGAAACCACATTAGTGCGTTACGTTAGATTTTGGATAAATGGATGACATACAAATCTGACCTGCTGACTGACAGCAAACCATCTAGACTCAATGAGGAAACACAAAAGCCATTTAGTTTATAGCTAGTGTAGTTTATTAGCTGTCCTGCAACATTCAATTTGCACTCCATGTGAGGGTGCAACTTTTTTTCTTATCCAAACATTTTTTTTTCTCTCACGAGTACCGAATACAGAAGGCAGATTGGAGGAGGCTCCATGCAGAACTTATCAGCTGGACTTGCGATTACTCATCCTGACTCATCCTGTTACGGCACTCAACATCTAAGCATTTCTAATGAAACAGTCTTTACTCAGATCTGATGTCTGCCTGTTGTAGTCAGTGTAAGGTAGAGGGAGGGGGGCTGTGGTTTAGGACATGCCTGTCAACCACATTAACAGATCATAGCTTTTTTTTCTGTACCTGACCTTGAAATTGAGGAAATTGTGAAATCTTAGACACCATCGCTCTGATTTGATGGAACTTGGAATGTACGAGTCTGGCTTTATTAAAATCATACTGATTGGCTCAAAAGGCATCTTTGTTAAGGAACAACATGTTTGCAGTTGTTTTTTTGCATGCTGATTTACTGTCTGTCTCGCTGAGCAACTTTCTTTGTAATGTGACATGTGATGATGTTCAGTCTACTTTTCAACTTTGTGTTCACACAAGTTTTTGTGCGCCCTGAAGCCTTTCTGGACCTTTCCATTTTGCAGCTACACCAAACTGGAGAAGAGAGGATACTGATGGCCAACAGGCAGTTATATTCATCTGCAGACAAAGAATAATGTCAAATAAAGATGCTAAAAAATGCCAAGTTCCTCACACAGCAGACAGTGATGAGTTGGCACACGCTGCACAGCTGCACAGCTGTGAGCCATAAGCTCGGCCAGGTTTCCCCCGCTGGATCGTGAACCAACCTGAGAGCACTGTATGGCACCCCACCAAAAATTATATTATCCCAGTGTTTTCATCACAATCTTTTCATCAAGCTATCACAACTCTGGACCTGAGGGGAAGACATGCGACTGAGGGGAATAGCACCAAATCAACAAATCATCAGCAAGGCATTATAGAACATCCTATTTAAATCTGTAACTGATTGCGTGCTTTGAGACGCGAGTGCAAAGTACAGAACTTTAGTATATGCTGCCGGCTTGAGTTTCTTCACAGAATTCAGAGTAATATTTGTAGTAGTAGTCAATTAGGCAAATGTTCAAAATGCATTTTTCTGCTTTGGTGTGGTGTATCCTTTTTATGTGGCTATCATTTTCCTCTACTCAAGCACCCCCCCACCCCTGGCTTTTTTCCCCCTTTTGGGTCCTGCTTTAATTCTGACATTAATAAATATTCTTTCCCTCATAAATAACATAATTTATGCATAAATAACCCCCTGCTCCAGTCTAGCTCAGTGCTGTCAGTGTGCCCAAGCACTCCCAAATACTTCAGAGCTTTGCAATTGTCTGGTCTGCTCAGAAAGAAAAATACCTGGAGACTCAACAACCAAAGATAGCAGGACCAGAATTATAGAGGCAATGACACTTGAGTAACTGAAACATTTCACTGAAGTTTTCACACTGACACTGTAAATGAAATATGCCTCTTTGTTATTTTAACACGAGTGAGTAGTTCTGGAAAGGCTGAGCTGCAGAAAAAGCACACTTTCCCTGACTTACCTCAACTTGGATCGACAATGCAAGAAAATCAGAGGGTCCGTTTTCACAATGAAAGCGAGCTCCTTGACAGATGTATCCATCACCTCCGTGTCCACTGGATACTGAACTGGCATCTCCTCCCTGTGAAGGACATGTGCCTATTTAGTAGTCATTTGTGTATTCTGGGAAAGCCATATTTAGAGAGACAACAGATGATGGGAGGGTTTGAAGAGTATTGGGTGTTCCAAGTTGCAATTATTCCCCACTGTAATTTCAAGGAGCAATCCCAGTGACTTCCAATAGCACTTGGTTTTGACTCTTGATTACTTTCGGTAGACATGGACAGACACGGACTCGCTGATTAGTGTCCCAAATGTTTAAAAACCCTCTGAAAACAGTAATTGGGGCATTTTAAACAACCTGCAAATTTTCTCCTCAGTCACATTTTCCACCGAAGCTGGCAAACTATTGAACAAATATGGCTGTGGCTTTACAAGTAGTCTGTGTGCTACAGTATGCAATTCCAACTTGGTTTACATGGTGAAATTAAGGCCAAGTCTGGAGTGAAAACATCATCTTAAATGAGGGGCAGATTAAGGGAGCAGAGACTGGGGTTTTAAAAAATAATTTGGATTGTAATGGTGTAAGGTGCTGACATTGAGCTAACACTGATTTCAAGTAATGGCCACTTTTCATAGCCAGATCCTTTAATACACATTGAAAGATGAAATACCCCAAGGCCAAAACAGGGTGTTCCCTTTTGGACCCATGAAGTGTAATGAATGTATTCTTTTACATTCACAGCCTCAAAAAGATGCAGGTCTTCCATTTGAGGCTGTTCAGTGCAGATCGTCATCATGGGCCTCCTGCTGCATCTTTACTACAATATTTTATTTATTAAAAAGTAGAACTATTTTATTGCCTCCGTTAGTGGTGTGTTTTGTTTTCTGTAACAGGGTTAGAGTTAAATTGGAATTTTAAGAAGAAAACAAATGTTATGAGTGCAAGGAAATAAAACTTTCATTGCAACCGCCCCTCTGGCAGGCCAAACCAAAGCCACATACAAATGAACTCCAGTAGATGTAATATAAAACAATAAAAGAGTGCATAACATATGTATATAAAACATACTGAGATTAGATGCAAGAACACAGCTACATGTTCCCAGAATTACACTGACAAATAGCATTTAAGAGAAATCGTCTTGGATGGGAAAGGTAGGGTGAGGTTAAACTGAGGTTTCCTTCCCAGCACTTTATGAGAAGTTGTTGAGATATAGTAAGATATTTGATATACTGATATGAATCAGTATGTGGATACATTGGAAATTGGGCCATTGTCAAAGGGGTCCTCTTGAGTTTTAGTATAACACTAACATGAGCTTTGGGAAACAGTCAATGACAGCTGGTCAAAAATGGCCAAAACTGAAGTGGAAGATAAGGTACGTTCGCATCAAAATCATTTGGTTTTAACTCAGTCACAGCGATAAGTCGATTTGTTCACAAGGGCAAAGTGAGGACGCACCCACCTTTTGTGTCGTGTTGGACAAACCATCTTGCCACGCTGACCTTTGAGGGAGCAGGGAGCTAGAGAGTAGCTTGCATACAACTGACAGGCAGAAGGCGAAGTAGTTCCTAACAACTGGGTAGTATTTAGACTAGATCCTGGTGGTAGCATAGTTCCATTCTTCTGTGTCCCTGCTGATGATAAAATAACCATTTAGTCCAGATCGACATTTCCATATCAATCTGTACACCGATCCGTCCAAGCTGAGATAACTCTGATGACACCACCATGACATCATCGAGGTGACTTTCTCAGGCTTGACAAAACTCCTCCAGGTCCACAGAAGACAGGCTGAATTGAGAGTTTTCATTGTTTATTTATGGATTTAACTTAACCAGAGTTAACCATGTGACAGGTATGACAGTGTCAGATCAATGTTATTATTTTTTTTTTTTTTACCATTACAAGAGTGATTTTCTTTTCTTTTGAGCTCCTGTGTCATTTGAGAAAGCTTGACAATATCTGCACAATGTCTCAGCTGTCTGAAACCTCAGACTAAAAATACTGGTACACTGGTATTGGTGAAATGCTTCAAAAACCATTATTGGTCAAACCCAAGTGACCAGTAGAGCTACAAAGATTAGAGGACAAAGAAAGCAGATGCCAGTGCAATTCATGAACTGCAGCTTGAGGTGAAACAGATCTGTGTTCAGGGATCGCTTGCAGAGTCCCTGCCACCAACCCTTACGAAGCAGGACGTCATGATTTATGTGGTGTTCCCACCTGCTGATTCATTTTGTACATGCACAATGGACAGCAGGCAGGACTCTGAAACCGACGTAGAGTGAGCCAAAGCAGAGGCTGTGGACAAGGCGGATCAAGATTAAAGAGATGCTACTGTAGTGAAAAAGTGAAGTGAAAATTTTCCTAGAGAATGTTGTTCTGACCCACAGAGTTAGATAACAGTGACAGGTTCAGGGGAGGTAACAGAAGTTCACTTGAGGCAAGAAGGAAAACTTACATATTGTGTATAACCTTAGCAAATACACCCTCTCCAACCTTAATTAAAGCCACTACATGAGGGCCATTCATAGCATGTTTACTCAAGCTGTTAGTAAAAGTTAACTTCCCCCATTAAATGAAAATAAGCACAAATAAACAATAATTACACAGATCCCGAACCCTTCATATGGCCCTTTCTGCTTAGTCATGTCCTTCGAATCACTACCTTGGATAAACCCCAAAGGAACACACAGCTGAGGACTTCAGAACCTATGACTCATGAGCCCATAATGTGACAGCTTTTATAATGGAAGTCAATGAGAGGGTGCATCAGGAGTAATCAGCAGTGGCATGGCTATACACAGTAGGAATCTCTCTTTTTTTCTGAATGTTACCAAAACCAGCATGGATTGTGTTGAATCTGATGGAATAACCATTGTTCTTCAGCCTCAAAGGAAGAAGGGCAGATTCATTCAGGCAGAAAGTTGGATGTTACAAAAGCAAATTTGTTAAGAATAAGACTTGTGACAAATTATGACCAAGCTGTGATCTCCCAATGAAGGAACATGACGCAGTGTGCAGCAAACAACTGGAAATAGGTTTGACTCAAATTTGCAAGGTGCAAAACTTTAACCAAGCAAATTTGATTTAATAGAGGAGGATTTTTCTCTGGTAAGAAGATTCCACTTTGTTTCAGTGATGTTTCACTTGTTTGGGGAATTTATTAGGCAAAAACTGTGCACTGCATGTTAACGGGTTTTTGTAATTTTACCATCTGTAGATTTGCACAAAAATAACAAAGACAGGTTCTGTATTACTGATTTGTATTGTTTTCAAGGATGATAATGATCAGCATCACTGCTAACACTGCTAATTTTCAAGTACTGTCCCTTTCCCAACATAAATTATTATCCCACCACAGGAATACAAAAGTTGTTTTTGTTTGTTTTGTTTGCAGTCATAATTTCAGTCTAAGCTGCTTGTCTGCTTCAGACACAAGAAACAGTTTGGGCTAACCCACGAAAAAAATCACAACTGATATTTTTTTATACTTCCAACCCTATGTGTTAATTGGCCAGGTGATTTTTTTTATCATTTAGAGAGAGCCAGTCTGTCACCCTCCTGGCATTTCATCTTTGTGTTAAGCTAAGCTAACTGGCAGTGTTGTCATATCAGAGTTGTATCAATCTTCACATGTAACCCTCCGCCCGGGGAACTATTTTTTCAATGACTTGTAACTGTTCCATAATATTTCATTAACTGCTATCAAAGCATTATTTAGCCTACCAACTACGTAAACTTATAAAAGCTTGATGATACATTTTTTTTTTTTAGAAAACATAACTTTTTAAGTGAATCGGTGAAGCCATCACTAGCCCTGGGAGGAGGCGATGTTTTCATTTCAGTTGGACGTCCTTGTTTTAAGAAAAGTTTTTCAAACTCGAGCTTGGATTCTACGATTAAGACAGCCTACTTTTTGCAGTGTGATACCTTCCTCCCTCTCTTCCTCCCTCTCTTCCTCCCTCCTTCTTCTGGCCCCGGCCCCAGAACCGGCGTAAACCATCAACAGTATGTTCGCAGGCTCAGGCTGCGTACTAGGAAACATGAGCAGGGTGAGATATTCAGAGTCCCGGGCGGCGCAGCGCAGGCCGCTGGATAAAGCCGAGGAGGAGACGGCGGTCCGTGCGGTTTGAGCTCAGGAACTCAGGACGGGAACATGTGAGCAGGGAATGGGCGACTGGAAACAGGATTATTGTTGTACACAGCAGAGAGACGCAGGAGGGGCCGGGGACAGGTAACTGACCGAAATACACTGACACTTTGTTTGGCTCTTTTAGGAATGGAGCGATACTTTGCAATCAGGGATGTAGAGAAGGATTAACCCACCTAAAACCACTTAACCTAACTTTGAATGAGCAGGACTGAGTTTACGCTGCTCTTTATTCTAAAATCACTCTTTATGACTGTCCTTCCTATAAAAACTAAACATGAATTCTGCATGCACTCAATGCAGTACGGTTTATTATTTTGTGTTAATTTCAAAGCACGGTGTTGTGTATATACTGGCTGCTGTTGCTGCTGCTGATGGCACCACATCCCGGTGCGTCTTTTCCCGTGACAGATTCACTCATCAACCTGTACAGAGAAATTCTGAATTGAAGCTGAAAAGGAAAAAAACAAAACAAAATAAAATGTAACATCTGTGGAGCCAGCAGGGTTGTTTGTTTTGCATTAAAAATGGAGAGCACGAATCAAAATAAACCATTCAGGGTTTATAGACGTTCGACCGCAGAGTGCAGAGGAGGCAGGAATATTCAAGATGCTTGAACTGCAATTCTAAAACAACGTTTATTGAACTCAAATTACTTTTTTTTTTAAAAAAAAGCCAAACCACCAAGTGTGGAAACTATACTGTAGAAGTTTTCTGTTTTGACCCATTTTTATAGAAAATGAAACTACAGTTAAAAGAAGTGAGTTTACTATGAGAGCTCGAGTTTTAGACTGAATAAACCGCCTAATCTAACTTTTGATTACGGATTTAATTAAACGTATTTATGCACGTATTACTCATATGGACCTGCTGTGTGCACTCATTTTTTGTTGCTTTTTCACCAAAAAAAAGTCTCTGCACCATCAGACTTATAGCAGCTGTATATTTTAGACTTGGCGAGTTTACACAAATCCTTTGTTATGAAGTAGGGTGATGTTGTTTACAAAGAGCGACCTTAGTGACGCGTCACAGCAGCGCAGTTACGCGTGGTCCGCTTCAGCTCGAGACGGTCTGCATGCTGTTTAGCGTGCATGAAGGGACATATAGTGGAGGGTGACCTAATCACACACGCCAGAGTGAGATTGGCAGATATTATCTTACCCGACAGTGCGTGGTTTCTACATTCTTGTCTGAAAGTGATTATTGCTGATATTACAGATGTTTATTGCCACAATAATCTCCAGCCAAATGTCTTTTTTTTTTAAAAAAAAAAAGTTTAATACCGAATCGCTGTTTGTTACATATCCTGTTTATGCTCCTTTTGTAAAATATCCCCACTTGTTTCACAGGATACTGACGGGGACACTGTGACACATCCAAGGAGATTTTTTGTTCTCCCCCACCCCCCACCCCGCCTCTTTTTTAATTTTTGCGCATCAGAAAATTTGGGGAAATATCTGGCCAAAGATGAACACCATTGTGTTTAACAAGCTGAGCAGCCAGGTCCTGTTTGAAGAGAAGGCGAAAGAGGTGGAAATGAGCAGCAGAAATTATCTAGAAGTCATCGACGGGCAGCATCCAGACCTCCTCTCCAGCAACCAGACCATCAGAGACAACCAGGCCATCAGGCACAGGCGGAGCGGGTATGTGGAGCATTCTGCCGTCTTTAACGCTGTTGGCATGGCTTGTATTAACGTGTGGATTGACTGGAGTCTGGGATTACTAGTGAAGAATACCTCTATATGACGGTTATTTCACTGCGCAAAGTTAACAAACAGAGAGACTGGACAACAGTGGTGGTTTTGTTGTGAAAGCTGAGACAGGAAAAGAAATCCTGCCCTCAGATCGGGCTTCAAATTCCTACAAAATTGCATTGGTGATGTACATATATGTGCATGAGCCTCTTGTGCTATAATGCGAGTTTGTGCATTACATTTCAATTGAGTAAAACGGTTTGTGCAGCCGCGCGTAATTTGCGCATTCAGACAAAACCTCGACCCTTTACGCGCAGAGAAAATATCCACAAGGAAGGTCTTTTATGAGTCTAAAACTATTTCTACTTATGCCTTAGATCTCAACACTAAAACACCGGTTTGATTATGCAGTGGGGCGTTTTTCATGTGGCTTTAACGCACAGGATCTGAGGGATGAAGGAGTTAGTATTCCCCAATCTGGTCTTCATTTAGGTGTTGATGTTCACAGCTAATCCTAAAATTAATAAGTAGGTCAGCGTGTTCGGTAGCGTGTCTTCTAAAGGTCTCCATCTGCTTCCAATAAATAAATGTGCCCTTCAACTCTCTGTGTGGTCCAGTCAGTCACAATAGTCTTTTTTTGGAAATATAGATTTTGTTCTGTTTGCCTTTTATATGACAGGGAGCAGGTGTAACAAAAGATTGTGTAAATTTAATTATTTCCTATGTATTATTGTAATGTTTATTATGAGAGACAGAGCAGAGGGAGAGCAGTGAAAGAGTCTCCTCATGGAGTAACCTTCAGTAATGAAAAGAATATTATGAGTTAGTGAACTTATGTGACTGTGAGGTGTCACCTCAAGGGAAGCATCAGTATTAATGAAGAACATTAAACACAGGCGTGTTTGAGTTTTGAAACCAAAGTTCATAACACAGAGTAAAATGTCCTTTCGGATGTTCATACTGATCTAGATTACAAGGAAAATATTTGTAGAACATGAGCCTCAGGCAGCCTTGAGGTTAGGCTAAAATATGTTACATCTGCCGTCAGTGGGGCTTTTTGGTGAGATAAAGGCAGAATCGGAGCACAGCACCATACTGACATCTACAGGTTCATAAAACCTGGGGGCTAAGGTGAGACCTTCACAGGCAGGAAAACCAACAGGCAGCTTCAGACAGGCATAACCATGAAACATATTTGGATATTCCTTTTCTGTGTTCCTCAAAAACGAATTTACAGTGCTTTTATAACATTTTGTGTTGTCTTGCATGATATGACTGACGTGCGCTTAGAACAGCTGTTTTCACCACTGAATTGCTGATTTTAGACTATCTGTATTTTCAGCCTCCACCTCAGGCCGTGATGTTTTCATAGCATCCCCCTCTAACACAGTCTTTTTCTGTAAAGCAAAACCAGGAGTATAATTTGAGTTTTTTTGTCAGTCCCTTGTGTGATGGCTTGGCTGTGACTGTGACCCATTGTTCTTGGTCCACTTCTCCAGGGTGTGAAATGTTAATCTGGCAAAAATGTGTGCCTGAGCAAACTGTTTTTGTTTGTTTCATTGCAACGTGTTGGCGGTTTGCGGGACGCGCAGTGAAGAAAAGTGCGAGTGGCTGTTTCTCTCTCTCTCTCTCTCTCTCTCTCTCTCTCTCTCTCTCTCTCTCTCTCGCTCTCACTTAATCCAACCTCTCTCAGCTTAATTGCATAGCTCTGGGTGAGAAAATTGTATACTATATAGAGTGTTCACTTTATGTGTCATGACTAACGGGTCCAGACAACATGCCGTCCACCCAGTACTCCGCTTCCAGCTACACAACATTGTTTGGTTGACTTCAGTAAACAGCAAAATCCTGCTTCTCTTTAATGACTTTGAAAGCACATTTTGCTTGAATTTGACAAAGGAGACTCTAGACTGTGTACCAACAGTTTATCCTCATGCACTGAGCAAATGCATAAAGGCTGCTTGTCAAATTAGCCGTCTTGCACCTAAAAAGAAAGATTAACTTCTGCATGTTTTTTCAAGTTTAATAAGAGTCGTTATTAAAAAGAATGAATATTCTAGACAGACATCAGCTCAGGTTCAGATTAAAGAAATGCTGAAAATGTCTTCCGTAATTCACTTACACGCAACTCCGCAAGGTTTTATGGATATAATATTAAGGAACAGGTCATCAGTTCCGCCTGCAGCTGACATTATTCTACATGTTCCTCCGCAGGGGTCGTCCCAGTGGCGGTAAAGTGCGACACAAGCGCCAGGCTCTGCAGGACATGGCGCGGCCGCTCAAGCAGTGGCTCTACAAGCACAGAGACAACCCCTACCCCACCAAGACCGAGAAAATCCTGCTGGCCCTCGGCTCTCAAATGACCCTGGTCCAGGTGAGTCCACTTTCTGGTAGGTTCCACGCACCTGCTCCTCAGGTGATAATGAAGGTTGGAAAGTGTTTTTTTTTTTTTTTTCTTTTTTTTAGTGTTCGTGCATGCATAAGTGTGATCAGTGAGGGAAAAGGTGAAATTTGATTTGAGTTGGATTGTGATTTGCGGCTAAGAGGCTCTCATGGAGTGGTGATTACTGTCTTCTTCTAAATGCTGATGTTGGCAATCCTGCACTTGATCTATGATCTGTTAAAAAATTATTTTCTTGTATGGTCTTATAGT
Organism: Scatophagus argus; assembly: GCF_020382885.2. Classification (NCBI taxonomy): domain Eukaryota; kingdom Metazoa; phylum Chordata; class Actinopteri; family Scatophagidae; genus Scatophagus; species Scatophagus argus. Next base: position 15,830,259 of record NC_058510.1, on the reverse strand, counting down.
TGTATAAACAGGTAAAACTATTCAGGATTTCATAGGAAATTTAAAGATCTGGAAAAAAAAATATTAATTTTGTGTAGCAAAAAAGTGTTTAATTCCGTCTCTTAAATGCATGCTCTTTAAGGTCTTTTGCACCCTCTACCGATAACACCAGAGTACAGTGGACAAACTGACCGCCGAGAGGAAAACCCTCAGTGAATATGAGTGTGTCTGGCACTTGCAGCTGGGCATGTACAGTATCATCTGGCTGACAAGGTCACTGATACGGCCTCACAAAGTCTGCAGAGGCTCTTTTGGGCTGCCGGCCACGATGCTTAATCTGGTTCTCATTTTGGGAGCCTGATGGAGGTGTTTGTTTTGGTGAGGGAGAGCAGAGTGCGGAGGAATGCTTTGTGTTGGACACCGGCGAACACACACTCACAGCCTCACACACGCAGGCATTTAAGCTGACACCCAAATACCAGCAGCGGTGTCAGAGGTCAGTGGATGATTTCTTGAAAAGTGAACGAGGGATGATGACAGGCAGGTAAATTGTTTTCATCACATTTTCCAGCACGAAGGAAGTGTTCTGTGTGTAAACCTGTGAGTTTTTGACTCAAGTTATTTTCGATTTCTGAATGGACTGATGCTTAGTTGACAAGTTGAATAATTGACCATCAGAAAATTGTATTCTCTGCTGATTGTTTAAGTTGTTTTGTTTAAGTCTAATATTTGTTGCTTGTTTCTCAAAAATGAGAGTATGTTCCTGTTTCTCTTTTTTGTCTTGAAAATGACAAAAATGGACCATAAAAATGGTTTCCCACTAATGCAATTTAAAGGCATCACTTTTACTTCTGGCATTTTTTTTGACCTTTTCCAGTCTGAATAATCATATGATCATTCAAAAATATTATCATCAAATTATTCTTTTTTTAAAAAATAAAAAAAGCAATGTGACATTCTTTTCTTGCCCGTCGAACCACCCAGTTCTTCCACTGTTCAGTCCAAACAAACCACTGCTGCCGCCGCCAATGTAGAACGCATCACTTCCTGTGCGTTTTTCCCTGGAAACACCCACCTGGCAACAGGTGTTTCAAGCAACTAAATCTGTCATGTCCCGTTTTTCCATGTGAATGTTGTAAATTATTCCTTCAGAGTTTGTGCTAAAACACTGGTGCCATCTCTCCATCACTGCTGAAATCTCTTTCCGTGCCTGCATGCCGTCTCCTCTACGGTACATACAGTACAGACAGGCCATGGGTGGAGGAGCCGGTTTGGCTGCTGGGTCCCCCCCTCCTTTGATTTAATCTCTGTGGGTGTCATCTGAGCAGGCGTGCCATCCTTTCTCTTTTCTCTCACTCCAGTGACAGCCGGCTCTCCTCCGGTCCTCATTAGCGAGCTGTCCCACGCTTCGCCTCGTCTCACCTCGCTTCCCCTCCGGCCAAGCCACATAGATGCTGCCTTCATCCCCGGTGTGCCACAGCGCTGGGCTGGAGACAAAGGGACGTGGGATGGTCTTAGTTAACGAGAAACACGATACTGAAAGAGGGGATCAGAAAAATAAGTACTCTAGCATAAGGCCCCTGTCCCTGCCCATCCATAAGCCGCTTGAAGTCTATTGAGCATGAAAAGTTATTCTAGTATAACATCTAATGGTCTCCCTTCCCAGTGAAAGGAAGAGCGTCGGATCAAGTGTCTTTTTTATTGCATCTTGAAGACAGTGTTGGAAAAAATGTATTATTGGAGGAAGGCTGCACGAGTCCAGAATAAGCACGGGGGACACACGTCTCGGTTTTAAACATTAGCTAGTGAAACGTTGCGTTCGCTGGCCGTTCGGAGCTTGGAGGGCGTTAAATGTTTCTGCATGGCGTTGATACAGAAAAGATGCATGCTGGGGTGTCTCTCCGGAGCGTCTGGGATGTTTCTTAAAGCTCAGCTTCAGAGAGCTGCTCTGCAACCTGACTCTCATTCTGTCTTTTGCTTCGAGTCTCTCTTGGTTTTTCTGAATGAGACTGATGGCAGGCAGAGAGCAGACGTTTTCATAGGATGGTCTGTGTTTTACTATGGATGTGGAGGTGTTTGGAATCAAAACAATAACATATGTTTCTATTTGCTGTTTCTTCCCACTTCCTACTATTTCTCTCTCCCTCTCTTTCTCTCTCTTTTTCTCCATTTCTCTCAGGTCTCCAACTGGTTTGCGAATGCCAGGAGGCGACTGAAGAACACGGTGAGGCAGCCAGACCTGAGCTGGGCGCTCAGGATCAAGCTCTACAACAAATACGTTCAGGGCAACGCAGAGAGGCTGAGCGTCAGCAGCGACGACAGCTGCTCAGAAGGTACGGCTCGAGCTGCGCCTCCTTCTCTCTTCCAAGCTCCTTTCTGAGTTAAAAGAGGTTTGTGCAGGGTGGAGGAGTCACACCGTCAAAGCCTGAATACTAAAATGTCCAACTGCCCTGTAGCCTCAGACCTTCACAGGTGATTTACTTAAAGCCTAAAGCAAAAAGTCTGTGTTATGTTATGTTGTTATGTTGCATTATCGGAATTGCAGGATCCTTTTTTTAAGAGTTTCTTTCCTAAGACTTTGACTTTGAGACATAAACTGTCTCCTGCCTCTTTTGACTCATTTGAATATATGAAGATATAATATGAAGCCCTTTATAAACCAGAAGAGATAACTTTAGCGTCCCGTCTCTCACCTGTGAAATCTTTGTCGTTCTCACTGAGTAGCTTTTTGTATTTGTGTTATTGGTCACACAAACAGTCTCACTAATCTTTGCAGTTGATGGGGGCTCCAGGGCCTGATAGTGGCTTAATCCAGCAAGGCACATGATCCTTTCTGATCAACAATGAATACTTCAAAACACTGTAAATATCTTTATTTGTTTAGTGCATCTAGCTCCTTTAAGCACCGATAGTGCCTCAAAGAGTGGTAGTTGTGACCCTTGACCTCTTTAGTTATGATTGCCTATAATGAGGATCTAGGAAGTGTGGGATTATTCTGCGTTTCTAACTGCAGTTTGCTCTGCGTAAAAGCAAAGGCTACACTAATAATCTTGAATTGACATCTGACTCTGATTCATTTCATTTTTTTGATTGGCATGTGGATGTTACATAGATATAGATGTTATAAACACAGTGGAAAGCCCTTCCATTTCCATAGATGCTCTATCAATCTGATGGATGATCCCTTCAGAGGGCATCACAACAAAATGGCTCAGAGTTCAGTTAGAAATTTGTTTGAACCTGATGCTCTTTGTACAGAGTGACCGGGAAAATGTCCTTACATCATACTTCTTGTACCCCCGAAATTCAAATCTAGCATTATGACATGAAATGAGGCCAAAGGCCGCTCCCTCTGTGGCCTTCCAAATGCGGCCTGATGCTATGCAGAGCCATGTTCTGGATGTATATAAATGGGGAGTGTGTGATCCAGCCGGGAGACGCCGAGGCCGGCGGGCTGCGACACGCTGTCATTAAGACACCCCGCTGAGCCAACCTCTGTGTCTCAGCCTACAATTGAAAATGAGTAGCTCTCTGTCAGCTGTGTATTTACAGCAACAGCCGTTTTCAACTTGCTGTCAGCGCTGCAAACATGGTCAAGAAACAACAAAAAAAAAACATAAAACATACGAACTCACGCAGTGAAAGAATGAACAGAAAGGAAGAGTGCTGTGGTGTCAGTGATCTCTAATTAAATTTTTGAAGAGGAGAGGCTGAGCGTGTGGCTGAAAGAGGAATGTGTGCATGGTGTTTGCATTGTGTCCGCCACAGGCCACTGTACCACCGGAGGCTCTGTATATCTCCCTGACTCTTCTCCCTGTCACATTATGGTCATGAAGCTATCCGCAGCCCGCTCCCACTTCTGACCCATGCGCTAAAAGGCCCTCCATTATGTTTTTAAGCCTATGCTTTTGTTCCAGAGGCTATTTATGGTGCCAGACCTGACCCCACTGACTCTGCGTACATTCCTCTTACAGTCCTGAAATGGTCCAACTTGTCTTAGAGTTACAGTAGCAAGCACATTTGAGAAAGTGCTGTTTTCCGCACAGAATCTGGAGCGAGAATCTGCTGTCACATGCTGTAGGTGTGAAAAAGGAGGTTTTATTTTAAAAAGGTGGCAGTGCTCGATGTAAAAGGATGCTGTCATGGGATTATAATGACATGTCAGATTTATTACTGCTTGTGTGGTTTCACAGGAGATGCCGAAGCACTTGCTGAATTTTGCCTTCAACAGCACAGGGGAAAGAGAGCAAATACGCTACCTCCATGTGTTTCTGATATGGGAGCTATAATTTTAATTTGGCCCAGACTGAATCAAACGTCCAGCCTTCCAAATTACAAAATTACAGTCTTGGCAGGGACGATAACTAGAGTGAACTTCTCCCTGATTTCCCTCCTGCCAGAGGATATCTGGTTTTTCAGTATGGTGTTTTATCTTTCCTCCCCGTTTCTTTCATCAGGTAGGGACCTGCGCTTTAATTCAATCGCTTCGGCTGTAGAGCACCCTGGAAATTATTTATTTCTGCAGGGGAATAGAGGGGCAATGTGCTCTTGATGGGGAGGAAATAGACTACCATCCGTTATGGTTTGGTAATGCGTCTTAAGTCTCGGCTGGGCTTTCTGCTCTTGAGGCGATGCCAACAGGAGGGCAGCAGCGCCAGGTTGAAATCTCCCTGCCCTGGTATTTAGATTGAAGATTAGCTCAAAAATAACCAGACTCTGAGTCAGTGGGGATGAACATGCACTTCACAGAAGTCCATTTAACTGGAAAAGCTAAAGAAAATGTGTGTGATTACTACATGCATTTAATGCACAAACGTATTTAACTCATAAAGCAAATAATTAAAAAAACTAAATAGAAAGTAGTATGCAAGTGTGCGCGTGAATGAACAAAAACAGTAGAAAAATGATGCCCTTTTCTTTGGAGAATGTATGTATAAATGAGTTTTTTGTGATTTTGCACCTTGCTGATGTAGACGGGGACAACCCTCAGAGGACACAGAGCGGCCCAGAGGAGCTCAACAAGCCCATGTACCAGAGTGTGATCAAGAAGGAGGGCTCCTCCATGGTGGGCATGGCCATGGGTATGGGCGCGGGGCTGCGTTCGGCCGCCGAGGCCGCCTCACTCGCCGAGGACTACGTGTCTCCGCCCAAGTACAAGAGCAGCCTGCTGCACCGCTACCTGAACGACTCGCTGCGCCACGTCATGGTGGCCAACGCCGTCATGGATGCTCGCAAGAGGAACCACTCGGGCTCCTTCAGCTCCAACGAGTACGATGACGAGCTGCTCTCGCCGTCCTCCTCTGAGGCTGAGGCGAACTTTGTTTATCGGGCTGGTAAGGAGCCACATTTCTTGCATTCTTTCCCTTCAAGAGTCTCCCTTGCACACACGACATCCTTCACTTTTGTTCTTTTTTTGTCCCCTCCATCTGCACATTTTGTTTTAATTCCTGCAGCTGGTCCATTATTTCCAACTGCCTGCCTCCTCTCTCTGTATTACACTGCTGCTGCCTCCTCACACTGTTTTCTCCCTCCTCTATACTGTCATTTAATTTGGTATTTCAAATATGTATATTAGATTTGATGTTGCCTGGTGCGACTTGTGACCGATGAAGTAGAGATGCAGTAAAGAGAACCCTGATCCTTAAAAAAAATCTATTAGATTTCTCCGATTTCCAGTGTATCTAAAACACACAAATACACATTCACATTTTAACAAAAGAGAAGCCCATGTACTGTCACTTCTTACACTCACGCTGGCTATTCTCACAGGCAGTCTAAGCAGAACAGAGAAGGAATTCCCCCCAGCCACTTCTTCGGACCTGGCTTTAGCAGGCCAGACACAACAAGGCCATGTGGAGCACGCTCACTTTCAGACTACTGTTTGGCATGCCTTTGATCCTGTCATGAGGTCCTGCTGAGAGAGCAGGGGCAAGGCAAACAGACTGCGCTTTTGTGTGTCGGCACACAGTGCGCGTAACACGTACAAACATACATTTCTTTTTTTAAACGCAGTGTATACCACCGTGACAGAAAAGTAACAATGAAAAAAAAAAAGAAACAAACCACCATGCAGTGAGCGCCACGCAAAACGGAGTCCAATCTCTCGATAGAGGTCACTTGCTGCTGACTTTCTTGCTGCTGATGGTACGGTCAGTGGAGTTGGAGGTATTCGGCCTCATATTGCTCTCATCATTTTCTGTCATTAATTCTTCCGCAGAATGAAAAACACATTCCACAGCGAGATAAAGCCAGCTGAAGCTACTGTTGTCCGCTTTTGCCCAGATGTGTGTTTTTTCACAGTATGTTCCGTCTCTGGGTTTTGACACCTACTGGAAGGAAATAATCCTTTTAAAAAACGTTGCCTTACGGACTTAATTACCAGCACATGTTTTTATTTGGGTCATCTTTGTTGTACAACAGTTCATTTCATGCTGGATTAAACATTTGTAAGCTTTTCAAAATCACTGACAAATAAAATAAAGTTTAAAAAAAAAAGTAAAAAATGGCATAGAAATAAATGAGATGTAATCAATGTAAAAGAATTTACAAATTGATCATCATTAACTGAAGATAAATATGTTTTTTCACATTAATTTCACTTAAAAACTAACTTAAAATTAAACTCATTAAATTAAAATAGCATCACTACTATCTTAGTAAACTTCCCAGCATGCATTGTTAAAACTTACTGTAATTAGGAGAAAAAAAAATATACATGATGAAAACCTCACATGTTGCCAGGAGCAGCTCTGTTTGTTGTCTTAATAGTTAAAAACCTCATGAGCCGACTCTGACCTAATTATTCGAGTTCAGTCACACTTTCAAGGCGTCAGAGCAACTTGTTTTGGAGTTGAACCAGTTGAAAATGTTTTACAGTGATGTAATTTGCGCTGGTGTTTTCCTAACTTTATATTTCATGTCAGGCCCTCGCAAATCACAAAATTGTGCGTCCTACAAAGACTCTTGCAACACTTCAGCTCGGAACTTGTCTGGGTTGTGAACAATCAAGGTCAGATCTGTCCAAGTTCTTTTTTAGTTGAGAACACTGAGCCTTTGTTCACAACCAATAGTGATGTTTTCCCTTTCTGTTGAGCATGGCCAGAACCCGGAGGGGCCGGATTTGAAGGTGTAGGTGATAGAGTGACAGAGGACAGGGGCTTTTGTGCAGAGAAGAGAAGATTTTATTGTTTCATTCAAAGCTCCTCTTATGAACAAATGTGTTTCACATTATCTGAGCAAGCGTAAAGGAGGCTGGTGGTGTGTGTTGGGTTTATAGGAAATGCATCAACGGCTGCGACGGTTACAATCCTCCTGATCAAAAAACTTGAAACCCTGTGACCTGAACGTCCGTCTTTTTCACATTGAAGCACCTGCTGGGACTCACAGATGGAGAATTAAAGAAAGAGATGGATAGACCAAGTGAGACTTATAACTCCCTCTGTAGCAGACTTTAATAAGAGAAATCCCAAAAAAGGATTAATTCACCTGGCTGGCCTGCTGTTTTTAATAGAGAGTAACTATTTTATCTCTATGGTTAATATAATTTCTTGGCACTGACGTCTCCCTCTTGGATTCCTCAGGCTCTGGCACATTTACAGAAGTGTTACTCTGTTACATGCAAGAGAAGCTTTTGAATCCACACATGGAAAGTTCTCTGAGGCGGTGTTGACTCATGGGATCGAACACCTGCTGGGGCCCTCCAATCCAATCGTGCAGTTGAACAAAGAAAAGTCGAGAAAATGAAATTTTAATTCAACATCTGATCTCGCCGATGCAGACAGCAAATGAAAGAGGGAGGCAGAAAGAAATAATTTTAAGCTTGGGTTTGCATCATTTCCTTCCTTCTCCTTTGGCTGCAAATTCCAGATATTTTTGTAGTGAAAAAATTCCTCTTTTCCAAATTGTTTTTTTTTTTTTTTTTTTTTTTTTATAAAAGAAAAGTGTTTCTCTAAACAGCCGATTTCACATTAATCTGTACTTACATTAGTTATATAGAAGAAAAAAACTGACTAGATCAGATAAACTCTGTGAATGTTCCCCCTGCGTTTGGTCAAAATGTCTGACATTTTCAGTCAGTAGGGAAGAAAAGCATTTGAACTTGAAAGAAAGAAGAGCACAAACAATGTCTTTTGGCACATTCTTTTGCTGAATTCCTGCCTGTAAAACAATTTTGATTGGTCAAAGCAAAAGTGGCGTGCCTGGCAACCATCATCCCATTGGCTAAAAGTCCATTAATGGGCCAGTTGGCCGTTGTTGAGCTCACAGTGTTATCTGTGACTACAGAGGGCAGTCAGACGTGGCAGGAGATGGAGAGTGTAGATTTACCCCAGTGGAAAACTACACTGCTGCTGGCTTGAAAGGACTCACGCAAACACTCATGTACCATTCACAGGCCTCATAGAAGCACATGCACACACACATCCAGTACAAACATCCACATGCACACACACCTAGAGTCCAAAGCCTGTGGGGATTTTCATTGAACACAAGGAGCAGTAGAATTCCATCACACATGCCAGGGGTTTCATGCCAAATTACCCTTTAATGGGATATTAAATGGCAGGAATCTGGCTCAGTGTTTTTCTTCTTGCTCTGTACCAGATTTCGCCCCGTCTGATATCATATAGATCATTATACGCCAAATGACTCCCAACGTTTCTGTGGAGGGAGACTAAGAAATCTCGGTCAGACATTTTACACAAGGTTGACAGTGGTACATTTTCTCAGGTTCGCTCCTTTATGGACTCCAGTTACAGCTGAGTGCAGTAGCCTAATGGTGAATGTGGAATGCCCGCCAGTGCCTCTGTTGATGTGGAAGAGTGCTGATAGCTGAAAGGAAGTCAGTGACCACCCCTGTCAGAAGCCCACCTATAAAATTAAGATAATGAAAATTAATCAAAGCAGCCATGTTAGTAGCCGTCATTGACATGCTAAAATGCCCCTGAATGAAAATACTAATATTCTGTTATTTAGAGGAGAAAGTTCTTATTTTAGGGTGTTGGCATGCTAACTTTTTCTAATTAGCACTTGACTGTGTGTGCCATTTCACGCCAAACCACAAATTATTTTAGAAGGCATCTGTATTTGTTTTGCTAATAAATCTTCCTGCTTACCGAGAGTCGTGCTAACAGCTCTGTGAGGCTACAGTAGTACAAGTTAAATATTGATGCATGCTAATGTTCTCTGAATGTCAATGCCAAAATGTAGCATGTTACACAAAGTACAACTAATAGGACCAGTTTGTAGTCCTAAATTTTTGTATTGAAAGAGAGGCTTGAAGCGAGCCAATCTAAAGGCAGTTGGTGTCATTATTCTATAGCCAATACATTATGCAATCAGCATTTACTTCATAATGATCCATTAGAGCAAATAACCTGTCTGTTGGGTTTCTAAATATTTGAAATGATGATGGTGCCAGATGAAAAGTTAAGCAATAGTCAAAGTGATTAAAATTAATTTTGAAGGAAACCCTTACTTAAATATCTGCCATGGCTAAAAATAGGAATTTGTCAAATGGCCAAAGTGGACTAATTATTTATTTTTTGTCTGTTATTACTTTTTAATTGCAATCCACATCAACCAGAGTGGCTCATTTCTAAGTCAGATGCTGTTCAACACAGTTTTCTTAAAAATGTGTTCAATGAAAACAGCAGTGTTTGACAGCAGAGGTCCTAAGGGCCTTTCAAATGAGGTCACGGTGAGTGCCAGACAGTTATTGAATTCTGGAGACTTTAGTGGCTCTTAAAGAACTCTGGAGGTCGCCAGGTAAATGGAAGAAAAGTAATCTTAATGTGGAAAAAAAGAATGTTTGGATTTCTTGTCTTGAGGTGGAATAATCTGATGGTTGTTTATGATGAAACAAAAAAGATTTTTATCATAGATGTTTTTGTGTTTTTGATTAACAAGATGTACTTAACTGGATTTCCTTTGTCATTATCGTCTGTTTTGTTTCCTCTTCAAAGAGAAACCCAACTTTGATAATTTATACTGCATCGTTGTGGAGGAATGGTGGCCGTTGTGTCTGATTTAAGACTCCAATGCCACGTTCGCAATCTGATGAGCGTTGGTGTAATTTACTGTAGGCCACAGAGCAACAGGAAAAGCAATGCTCGACACCGGGTGACAACAAGCCACTCCCAGACAGTGATGGATGAAGACTCATCTTAGGAATCCAGAGATGTGGATAGACTGGCTACGATTTGCTCTTTCCACAGTTTCATAGGAAAGGAGAAGGGGGAAGATAGAGAGAGGATGGGGTTGAGGATGTTGTTCCAAGCCAGCAGCTTTTGCCAAGACTCACTGGGTTCAGGTTGGGCTTTAGGAATCAGTGTGGAAGGGATGAGGGGAGGAGAGGGAGGCACTTGTTCCATCCTGATCTAGAGCTGAGTTTTGGGAGCAGTGGCCTGTTGGGAGATGAAAGACTGCATGGTGGCAGTGACTGAAAGAGAAAGAGACTGTGGTTGGAAGAACTGGGATGTGTGTGTTCCTATTTTTTCTCACAAAGATAGGGAGAGGAGGAAAATCTCTCCAAGTGAATGTTTAGGCTGTTTAGGAATTGGATTTGGATTGTGAAATTGAGTTAAAATAACAAAGATGAAAGTAAAATTCACATTCATATTTTTAATATTTTGTTCATTTTTTGCACTAAACCCCTAGTGTTGTCTGATCATATTCCATTGAATATCTGCCTCTGAAACTTCTGTCAGTGCAACAGAAGTGATTAGAATTTTATTTGTGCTCCTCAGAGAATTTAAAGTTTTCATTTTAAAAATTGATTTACACTGGGTTATACCAGCTCAATAACACAACATAGATGTAAAGTATGTGACCTATGTGAACATCAATATTCAGTGAAATGATGACTGTTTATTTAATAAGTATGTTGATAAAATGAAGCAGTTTTATACTGTGTTGCTGTACAGATATGCAAAAAAAAAAAAAAACCTAAAATGCACAACGAATGAAAGCTCTGAAAATTAAGTAGTCAAATTATTTTCTTGTTTTGTTCAAAGTAAATGGGCTCGAATAACAATTTATTGAAGACCAAAAAATGATGACATGACATCATGCTGTGTACTATTTATCTCTCTTTTAGTATCTGAAAACTTTTCCTTGCAGATGAGTTTGGTGTTTATTTCTTCTGTTTTTATACATTTAACAATGTAATATAATATTGGAAATGGAGTGAAGCTTGTGGCCTTGTTTTTTATAGAGTGAAACACCTTCCAAAATGTGCTGTAAAAGATGATCTGGGAAAAACTGCAGAGGTACCACAGCAAGCTGGAGCACTTTGTGAGGACAGTGTGGTCTGTGGATTATTCAGAGTAACATGGACATCATTTCAGAAGTTACTTTCATTGCTTATTATTATTTTTTGTGGTTGTGTAATTTCGGTGATTTGGCCCTTTAAAGTCAGTTTAGGACTGAGGACTTCCTGTCTATTGCAGATAAGCAGGTAACACAGATTGTTGAACAGGTATTAGTGGGTGACCACCCTAACAAGTGTGGCAGCACAAACATTATGGATGCATTAATTATACAGCTGGGTTAGCATGTGCTTGTGTGTGTGTGTGTTCTAAAGAGGCTAACATGACAGGTGAAATATAACTTGCGTAATTTATTTATTAATGTTTTCCACAATATATACCTACTCATGTGCCAAAATAAGAGCCTTATATCAAAGGACACACTCTGAAGTCATTTTTGGGATGTATATGAAATGCTGTGAAGTGTCCTTAAGGGTGTGGCTGGTCCAACGGTGGGAACGACTGGGAGTTGGCAGAGGTGAGGTATAATCCTGGCACTAAGCTGTGGTGCAGCTTCATGTGAATGGAAAGGTGGATGGAGAGAGAGAGAGAGAGAGAGAGAGAAAACCCTGATGGTGAACCTCTGTCATTGGGAAGCTGAGATATTGGCTTCCTACCACTAAACAGAGGCTGGGTGCGAGGCAAACAGAGAGCACAGCAGCAGACTGAGACAGTGTTCATTCTAGCCGTCATCCTGCGGAGAAGTGTTAACAGACAAACATCAGCACAGACACTGTTTATACGCAACTCCCTAACATAGAACTGGAAGAGTGCAAAATAATGAGCCCTCTCAACCTGATCGTTTTTAAATCATCAGCACGCCAAGGCTTTTTGGGACACACACACACACACACAGAAGCAGACAGAGACGCAGACAGACACACACACATACACACACACACAAAATCGGGCCATCGGATTCAGAAAACACAGCTGCCTTCCTAGTCAGAGAAACCGAGCCGCGCTGCCCTGGTCTGTATAAAACACAAACTGTTTCCATTTTAAAAAGCGAGCCGTGTCTAGAACAATAGGCTACCTCGGTGAGTTCCCATGGGATGGAGGAGAGCAGAGAGAGGTTTAATGAGAGCAGAGAGGTGTGACCCAGCATGGACACAGAACACACACACACTCAAAACCCCTGAGAGTGTGAGAGGGCAGCTCAACCTACCACTGTGAAAAATTGCAACATAATGATGCAGTGAGTGGAGCACAAGCATGTCATTTGGCCTCCAGCTCCCCTAAAAAAGACATATTTGGGCACATGAAAACACTTAAAAACCCGAATAATGTTTACTCGTGGTTTCTGCTTTTTTTCTTCCCCAATGTGTGCTTTTTGTGCACCGCAAAACAACAGCCGTTTATGCCTGAGGATGTTACCGAGAAATCTGTGATAAAATGCCACGACTGAGAAGAGTGAGGCCTGTTTTGTCTCCTCTGTACTTGCTGTGATAACAGGCTCATCAGGGGCGTCCAGCGACGTGTCCCTGTTGTCATGAAGTCAGCATTTGAAGTATGAATCCTCCGATTCTCTGATGCTATCGCTGCATCCTTTTCAGTCTTTCGTGACGATCGTTTTCATGCGCTCTGCTCTTGTCACGCCAAATCCCAATTCCTGATCACTGCTCACCACGAACCTGTTGGGTGTTTTTTTTCCATTTGTCCGTGACACCCTGGCAGTCACACGCCCCGAACGCAGAAGACACTCACACGCCTGCCATGTTAACATATTTACTTCTTCGTTGAGACGCTCTTCTCATTTTGGCTGATTTACGGGGGCCCTGATTACGCTCTGTTTACTGGCACTCGTAAACACAGTGACAACCTGGCAGTGTTTAAACATCTGAAACACTGTTATTATTTCTCCATCTAGCGAGAAGACACACAGCGTAATCCTCATTGCTGGCTCTTGGTTATCTGCCCTGACCGCAGCCACACCAGTGTGTCATCTGCTGGGCAGACATGGAAAAAAAGCAACACAGAAAAAGAAATGCAGCGGATGGAGGGGGGAGTCATTTTGGGCAGCGGCTCAGTATCTGTCTGGCTCTGTCGCAGTGCGTATGTTCTGTTTAATAGCGAAAGAGCTAATTATTCAGTATTTTTTTAAGCGATGAAAGTGTTGTCAGGGCAAACGGAGAAGGCATTAAATTCACGGCGTGTATGATGTCTTTGGCTAACTGAATGGAATTGACAGTTTGGTTCTTTGGAGCCTCAGACTTGTTCACCACCCGTGGAGACAGAAAGAGAGAGAGAGAGAGAGACGGAGGGGGAGAGGAATGGCAGGGACGGGTAATATAAAAGTCGCATTGGCACAGTGCAAAGCAGTGGAGTGCCAAGGCATCGCTAACTTCATTTACAGACTCTTCTTGACATTATAAAAAGAACAGATCATTAAAGAAAGACGTATAAAAGATAGATCTGAGAGCCCATAAGCATGAGTGATTGCTCTGTGTCGCACCTCATGATCCAGACTGTGGCTTGGGTTGGTGTCAAATCAAAGATAGTATTAATAGATGTCGCCATTTTGGCATGAAGCGTTCGTCATCTCCATTTTGGTTGGAACCGAAAAGACATAAAAATAAGCGGTCCACGCAGTCACACGTCTGCAGGAATTTGAATGTGACTTTACATCCGGTTAGCTTTGTGTGTGGCTGCAGGACGATACAGTCTGTGAGCTCTGACTCACCTGCGGTGGACTGTAAGTCCTGACTCATCCTCAGACCTTGACTGGTGGACTGAGACATCAAAAGAGCCACACAACGACGTGATGATCTGTTCTCATCCTGACCTGTGCTGTGGTTGCATGGGTCAGCAGCGAGCAGTGTCGAGTCTGTAGCGCCACTACAGGTGCTGAGGAGGAAATCAGCTCAGCTCATTTCTTTACTTCAACAGCTGAGTTTGCTTTTTTTTTTGTATGTGTTTCTATTTTCGCAGCGGTGGAATCATCTTCTCATTCCAGTCAAAGTAAACACCATCTGCCCAGCGAAAGACAACTTTCTGACTCCACTTTCTTACAAGTCTTCTTTTATAAAGGGTTTACTAGTAATAAAAATAAATAAATAATTTATGGATTTCAAAAGCTTTAATACATAATTTCTGATAATTTAAACTATTTTTGAGAACAACTTCTGAGAACAAAGTTAATGAAAACAGACCGACTGGTGTTTATCTTCCTCCAACAGATAAGTTACAACTTTTCTCATTTGCTCTTTAAAAATTTTGCAAAATATTTTTCACTCAAGGCCTATGTTTTTCTATAGCCTTCAACCATATGTCATCAACTTCATCAGCAGATGGCTTCAGTTCAGTCATTTTCATGTGATCCAAGTATGCAAGTTTGGTTTTAACAGGCAGCCAAAGCTTGTAAGGTCCTAGAGCCTTGGTAAAAAAAGCTTGTCATGCCCAAGATCAGGAATGAAGTTTCACATTTACATTTTAGGAAAACATATTTCCTCTCTCACTGAGAGTTAGATGACAAGGTTGATACTACTTTCATATACCTGCATTAACCTGCATGGAAGTGATAGGGGTCTTTGCTGGGAAAAGAACTGTTTCCTGTTCTCTTTTTCACTGTTTAGCACTCTGTATCTCCTGTGTTTAATCTGTACATGAACAAACAGATGGTGTGTGTTATATGCCAGAACTATTTTTTGGTTACTAGCTACCAGGTGCACTGGTTTCCTGGTTGCAGGACTCCCAGCACATAACCTCTTGTAAAACCACAACTTGTTGTTTTTACATTTCCACAAGCTAATAGACTAGACTAAACATCGAGGTACAACATGTAAGCAGATTTTTGAAGTCTGGATAAAGCCGGGCAAGATGTTTCAACCTGATGCTAGTTTTAGTGCTAAGCTAAGCTAATCAACTCCCGGGGTGCTACATAGTTAACGTAGAAACACTGTGTTGTGCTGCTTTCATGGCTGTGGGAATACTGTAAGGGCACTGAAGGCTTATTTTTGGCAACATGTGATTTCTGGTGACAGAGGAATTGACACTTGCTCTAAGTTACTTTGGATAGACCACCAACTAAAAGTCTGAAATGTGTGTGTGTGTGTTTATTTGTCTGCCTAATTCAGCCCAGCCCTTGGTTTGTGCAACAGGGCCTGCCTTGTTTATTGTTTTATGTTGCTAACAACAGCACCAGATGGTAATGATGATAGTAAACCACCCTCCTCCGCAGTCGTCTTAACAGGTGTAATCTCATCCCCTCTCTAATTTGTCAGCCCCCGCTTGTTTTCTCTCATTTTCACAAAGTTTTGTTGAAGCGACTCGAGGATTTTCTTCTTTTTTGCTCTCCCTCCATTACCCCGCGGTGATGTTAAGTGAGCTAGTATTTTTGGACTTTGAGCGTGCCGCCAAGAAACCATCAGATTTCTCAGCTTCCCCCTTTGGCGGTCTGTGAAACCCCACTGTCAGTGAAGCCCAAAGGCAAAAGCAAAGTGGACTGAACGTTCAGTAGCAAAGTAGTAAAGAAGAAAAAAGAAGAAAAAAAATAGAAAAAACAAGGAAAAAAGAAAAAGAAAATAATAAAAGGTCCTTAGTGATTTATTGCCAATTTATTGAGTCTTTGGCGCTGCTTTTGTTTTTAAAAATCTTACTTTAAGATGTTTTAGGCACAGCACTTTGGAAATGGTGCCTTTGTATGCAATGGTGTATTTCCAGATCCTGGGGTCTGGGGATCCCAATGGAAGGGACCGGTGCCAAGTCCAAATGGTGGTAGCGGTGGTGGTGGTGGGATAGGGGTCTTATGGATCAGGTGGCCCTCTTCCTCTCTCATCCCTGCTTTGTTTCCACACCTTCTCCACCTGCTGAGCACTGTTAGTATGTTCTGAATATAGCATCTGGACAGTGGCTGCATCACACACACACACACACACACACTGGAAACACTTAAAGCTGTGGCTGGAAAGACTCACACACTGCACTTCACAGAGAGCCACAGTGACTTCACAACACACAAAGAGACACTTTCTTCTGCATGTTGCTTGTCTTTGATGTTGCTGCTATTGACCTTCAAGCTGCTGTCACCGACCAATCGCACCGCAGCAGTAAACGCTGAGCTAATGTATTTAAACACATGAAAACAGTGTAATTAGCCTGTAATTACAGAGCTGTGATTAAGGAGGATGGTGCATATTTTTTAATCAGGACCAATCCTGCTTTCCAGCACTGGCAACAATCAAGAGAGTAGCTGGAGATGAAGAAGAGATGGATAATATCAAGCAGCTTTTGAAACCTTGGAGGAAGACATAGCACAGAGTCACCATTTATTAAAATATAGACGGGAAGCATTGAATTTGTTTTGGCTGGGCTGCACAAGAATGGTCAGGCTCGAGTACCTGGATCAGAGCGTAGAACTGCACATCACTGCAGCAAGGGGTGAACGAGTGGAGGACAGATGATGTGGGACCTGAGGAATATCAATAAAGGCAAATTGACCGGCTGATAAAGCAAAATAGAACAGCAGGGAGATGTGGCCGGACAAGAATGTGAAGATTTAGTTGGAACGCTTTGACGCACTTAAACCTAAAATCTCATTCTGTGGTTTGTACTGCTGGGTTATCATGTCCTCATCTCCCTCTCACATGTGCACACACATTCCTCTCTTCTGTCTAAGAACCGTCAACAGAGGAAAACTGGGGAGAGTGAAGTCTGTCTCCCTCTGTGGAATACACCTATTACAGAACCAATGGGAAAACTACAGGAAATTTCATAATCAGGGCTATATTAGCCTGGGGCCTTGCAAACCCGGTACTGTCAGCATGGGTCATGCTACATGGGAACATTTTTGGAAAACAAGGGAGGAACAGAGCAAGGCGTTGGGAATAATTAAGCACTTATGGCAGCTTGCAAAAGCCTGAACACTGGATTCAGATCTTTGGAAAGATTATTTAGGCTTTTGGCGAGGTGAGAGGTGACAAAGCAGAACGGTAAAATCTTTTGTGTGCTTTCTGCGACGCCGGAGGAGTTTGGCTCCCCGTCTCTGCGGCTGTCTGCGACAATGCTAAACCCCAAACACAATGTCCTTGTGCAACCTTTTCCAGCCCCTTCTAACAATCATGGGAATGAAATTCCCAGTGAAAATGAAGGGTGCAGATTTTCATTAGCAGGAGGGAACGCTCAGGAACGCCCGTCGACTGCTATGTTGCGGTGACAGTGGTGCAAAGAAGGGCTCATTAAAACGGCAGCTCAGGTTTAGACATTTGCTTTACTGGGAAATGTGGCGTGGGGGGTGCAGGAGACTCGTTGTCCTTGGCAAGTTTATTCAAGTTACTAAACAAGTTGTGGAAAACCATTTTACTTAGCTGAAATAAAAATAAAAGCTATACTTAAAAATGAAAACTAACTCAATCAATATCTTGTACTTACAAAGTGAACTAAAATAAGATAAAAAAAAAATAAAAATATACAGGAAATTTCTTATTAAATGTGGTCCCTAACAAATACCTTCATCTTAAAAAAAATACTGAAACTAATTTAAACTAAGCTGAAATGAGTAAACCCACCCAAACTAAACTAAAGTAAAACAAAAATTAAAAGCAAAATAAACTGGTGGTTGGACATCTGCAAACATGAAAAAAGTCAGCGCAAAAGAGCAGGAAAAGCAAACTCTTTCATAGTTTTGGACAAAATAGAAATTAACCATCTTTTAAATGTTCTTAAGTCGGCCAGTCATGCATGCCTGGGCAAGATTGAAGTTAAAAACTCACAGGGCCTTAGCTGTTTAGTTAACTTAAAGAAAGCGCCTGGAGGCTGCACAGCTTGGAAATCCAGATGCTCTGCTCTCTTTTAGTGCTTCATGAAACGCCAAGCCTGTGTCATCATATTCACTGCTGGGCAATACTTACCTAAAGCCTGACCCAGGACAGGAGACAGGTTCAGCGCAAATACACACAAACCAAGCCACACACACACACATACACACACACACACACAGAGAAAACGTGCATGTGGTCTTTCTCTCTGAGTGAGCAGCATGCTGAAGTAAACACACTGGTTGCCCTGAAGAGAAGTTTGGTTTCATTGTTTAATGACTTTGCTATTCCCCACTAATGTTTTACATATGAGACAGAGATTGCTCCCATTTGAAGAGAAAAAAAAGAGAACAGACATCCATCTTTCTCTCACTGACTCACTTGCTGCCTTTTCGGTCCCACTCAAATCTTTTACGCTCAGTCATTTTCAATCTGATTTCCTCCGACAACTCAATTATGCTGGCTGGGGCCCATTTGTTTTTGAACAAAATATTAGAGAATGGAGTTTATGAGTCATAAGAAACATCTTTCAGCTCGATCTTATTACTCACCTTGTTTCTTGACGGCTTCTTGCAAAACGTCCTTTTTTTGTCCAGCATCTGAGTGAAGAGACAAAACAGAGCAACACGTGTTTGCAGCTGGACAGGGTGTACACATACAAGACCTCACGCAAAACCATACATACACACACACACACACACTTCCTGAGCCTGTATGATCTGCTAGATTTCAGCAAATCCTCATTGACCCCAGAGACCTTTGAAAAATGAATGTTTTTTCTTTCCTTTTGTATTTACAGAAACCACAGACAATGGATCAAGTAAATGTGACAAGTGAGTGGACAGTCCTCCTCAAACAATGTATTTTCATTCATTACAAGATGAACTTGACCCGTAACTCCTCTGCTCTCTGTTTTGTTCTTTCGTGTGCATGTTTTGCGTGCTTGCGATCATCAGCGGCAGCGGTGGCGTCGGAGCTACGCAGAAAGAGAGGGTGAAGGGCAAAGACGAGACGTACTGGAGGGAGATCAACGCCGCCATGGCCTTGACCAACTTGGCGCAGGGGAAGGACAGCGCCTCTGGGACCACCAGCTGCATCATCCAGAAGTCCTCCCATATAGCGGAGATCAAGACTGTCAAAGTGCCGCTGATGCAGAAATATTAGCCCCGACGTCATCATCCCGTCTCTCTATGCAAACCGGCAAACATTCCTGTTTCAGCAAACTCGCCGCTGTCCAAATAATCCCCCCTCCTGAGAGAATGAAAAGAGAACTGTTGTTTAAGGTTTGTGTGTGGCAGGGGGATGTTTGAGGCAAGGAAGTGTGGGACAAAAAGAGAACTCTCATTCTTTTTGGTTGTTATTGGTGTCTAAAAAAAAAGTGCTAAAGAGGCCTTTGACCATCATTTTCTTTGCTGGGTCGATGTGCGAGTGTGTTACAGTTTAATTGCAGTATTTCCTAAAACGAGACACTTTTGTAATTTTAACTTATTTTTGATGAGTCTGATTTTTTTTTTTTTTTTTATTTCTTCTTTTTTTATGCTACGGAATTTGTATTTTGCCAAAGTGCCTTTGTTATTTAGACGAATAACTCGCCGACTGTGGTCAATGCAAAGTACAGATACTGAGGTGCCTCTTTGAAATTTGTGAAGGAATATCCGACAAAGTTTAGCATCAGGGTCATGATTCAGGATCTGTTTTGTGAATGAAAACTCCCCATATCAGCCTGTGCCTTAAGGACTGAATGAGCTCACCATCTGAGGCATCGATGAACTCAAATAGCACACACACCCAGCAGTAATGCCCTGAAGACAGTGCTCTTGTTTTGACTGGACTCTTCATTTTGACTGTAAACTGAACACTGTTTTGTCTCGGTAAGCCTCTCGTTGCTGGCAGGCCAACAAAAACTGTTGCATACAGAGATAAGTTGATCTCACGTGAGCAGCAGATCGATAAGCAGCAGCGGCCAACGTTTTCCACCTTGTTCACATCTCAGCCTTGGATTTCATTAACCTTCCTTATCTGGGCTTTTAGTTGCTGAAACGTGCAGCTGGACCCAGATGAAGTCACGTTCAACCCGCTCAGTGACACAGACGTAGATGTACAGGCTGTACAGAAGAATGCCATGACCTAAAAGGGATGTTTTTGCTTTGCATTATCAGTGTTTTTTTGCGAACATTGTTGCCTTTTCACATGTTTGTGCTCAGAACATGATAGTCTGGAGTGAACGGAAAAGAAAAGCCACCAGCAGCTCCCCCAGCCGTTTGATCCTCAGTCCTCTCAGCTGTTTAGCATTACATTCAAATTGCTGTTTACAAGAAGCCAGAGGATAGACTTAAAAGTTTGACTTTCTCCCCCTCGTTTTTTTCCTGTTTGTCTTTATAAAATACATTCCAGTATTATCAATTTGTCAGCCAAGCAAGTGTTCAAAGTGTCTGTTGTTGTCAGTCTGTGTATGTGTGGTTGTTTTGTTTTGATCAAAACTTTGTACCGCATTAAGGGCTTCTTTTGTCATCCAATGGAAACAGTCTCCTTTATAGAAAGTACTTATGTACGGTGCATATGTTAAAAACGTTTGCGGTGAACAGTGCCAAGTTCACAAATTGGGGGAAATCAAGTTAGACTTATGGAAGAAACTGAAGTTGGCTCTCCATACTGACTTTTTGAGTTTATGTATATCTTCACGGTACTGTTAATGTGTGTCAGAATGTGCACTCCTTCACAAATTGTGCAGTTTTTATTTTTTGGACAGCCCAGACTGTGCTTAGGGTCAAGGACTTTGAGAAGGAGTGAAACTGCAGAGTGACTTTCTGACCTTTTTTTATGTGTCTTGAATGTGCAAACTGTTTTTTTTTTTTTTTTTTTTTCAAAAGAAAAAAGCTGCACTTACAGTTCTCTCGGTTTTGAATCAGAAAACACACACCCTCCACTGAGGACTTATGGATGCATGTGTTTTTATATAAAGGTGAAGCAAAGCAAAAGAACCCGATATTATTCCTGTTAGCGTGCCGATGGAAGTATAATGAAATCATTCGCGCTAGCCAATCCCCAGGCACTGTTTGCTTATGCAGTGGGGGTTGTGGGCTCCCACATGTGTTTTTTATACACCTGATCCAGGCAGGGTAGCTGCGGGGTAGTGCCGGGCCGCCTCCTTGTGTTTCTAATCGCACCTCTGAACCTCTGGACCACTCGCTGCCCTCACACCTCACACGATACCCGCTCGCTGGGAAGGGAGAGCACGAGGGAAGGAGGCTTCAGAGAAAACAGAGCAGCCTTTGTTGTTCCTACCTGCAGTCATTCCCCAGCGACACTATGAGTACAAACAAAAGGGTTTCTACGGCCAAGACTTTGGTACTGTACATGTCTTTCTCCAGCACAAGCCCTGCTATCACAACCATGCTGACAAGTGGAAAGCAACGGTATGTATTAAAGCCTATAAATTATTCGTACGGACTTTGTAAAAACAAAGAAAGTTTTTTGGTTTTTTTTTTAAATTGTTAAGTTATATAAATCAAGAATTTTTGTTCGTTTGTTTGTTTTGATAGAGACTGGATTTCCAATCCAATGACCAAATGCATATCTCCTTGTTGCTCTCATGTAAAATTTCTTTTATAAAAACAGTTGTTCTTCTTGGTCAAAGCAATGAATAAACCTCTGAATGAAATGAAAAGCATCATGTGCTTTATTCATTCGTCAATGTTCATTTACACTTTGCAAGCCCTCGTTTTTCATGAAGAGTTTATTAAGGCCAATTGGAGGCAGTGAAAGAAGCTGTAAACACATCATTGTGTTTACAATATTATCACCTTGTAAAGGGCTAATGTGTGAGCAAACAATGGGTTTTTATAGATCCAGAGGAATATTGGCATTTGGTTGGAGTCGTGTTTATGCTCACCTGATGAGTTTAAAAACATTAACTCCTTTAATCTTTTATTTTGTCACCTTAGAAAAATATCCTAGCATCTTCAGCTGCTAAATGCTTTACTATGCTTTCTAGCTAGTTGTTGAGCTTGCCTGTCTGCTGTGTGGTGCTAAGGAGGGAGATTTTTGTGAGTTTTTATTTATTTATTTTAACTGATAACAGGTATTTACTTCAGCTGCAGGTCATACATCAAAACAGGTGCCTAAAAGATGCTAAAAAGCTCTGTAGGTTTGTTGCTATACGAGCAAGCCCTTTTCACTTTATTTGATTTATTTTTAATATAAAAAATATTAGTGCAGCTTTAAAGAATTAGAGGTTTAATTAATATAATCTCTAAATAACTTCAGATTATATGCAAGTGTGTTCATCGTTTGAAAGAGAGGGCGAGAGCAAATCACAAACACACACAAGTTCTGGCTTCTTTAGACTATTTTAATCTTCCTATGTTGATGTCGCCAAGTTAAGGTCTTAATTCTAACCACAGGCCATTGCTTGACACTGATCACAATATAGGAGATGTTTGTTTATGACACACAGGGCAGGGTGGTTTTTTAAGAGCTAAACAAACTAATCATGACAAACCTTTGGAAGAGATGAATGTATACAGCAGTGATGTGCGTCAACCACACACCACACATTAGTGGTTTGGGCTCCAGTGTTTTCTATCTCCTGTGTATTTTTGCTACCTTTAGCAGGATGTTGGGCCTTTCTCTTTATTTGTTCGATTCGAGATCAGATTAAAATCTTCCTCTTAGGGGTTCAATAGGGCAGCAGCAGCAGCAAAAGACAGATGGCTTTAAATAAAGATATCCTAAAGTTTGGACTTTCTATATCTGCTGTCATCATGCAGATACCTAGGGAGGTCTGTACATATAATTTGAACACTTGTGGTATTGTGGATTCAGTATGGTAGCGTTAATAGACAACCAAGCCTTTGTGCAGTATCTGAATCTAAAGGCTTCTCAAGGAGGTCATGGGTATTTCTCAATTCTCTTTTCTGAATATTAATGACTGTACCATGCCACCAATCATCCTGCGGCCAAGACAACTCTGACATCAGAATGAGAAAGATATTCAAGCAGAAAACAAGACTGCAAGAAGTCATTTGAGAGACAAGAATAAATATGTTGACAGCAGCTGTCCCCAAGCTGGTAGCAGCACACACCACAAACTGTAAACGCTGCCCAGGATTGGAAGGCCTTATGTCCTGTGGTTCCATTGTCAGTCAGAACCAATCAGGACACAGCTGGTGGAGTTGCCAAACACTCAATGAGATGCTCCGCTGGATTTCTAGTGGATCAGCTGTGCCTCAGCGTGGCCCTGTGAGACGGCTCGCCCTGCTTCCTCCTGAAATAATCCTATCAAGCTAGTTGACCTCTCATCCCTCACTGAACTGAGCGGACCAAACCCCACCTTCACTGAGCCACATTTTCCATTGAAAAATTAAGTGATATTCCATGCTGCCTATAGCTTCTCCTTTCGTTTTCTTTTTTTTTCACCCATGCCTCCTCTTTGTGCTGCTGACAGATCTGAAAGGAGTCGTGGAACTGCACGGTTATCTCAGTGCACGAGACGGACAAGAAGATATTCCCGTTTGGCGCGGCCCACGACTTGACAGATTCCAGACTTCACCTTGGCCATTTAGTCCGCCAGAAACTCAACTTCCCCGACAGCGGGCGAAACCACACGGAATGAAATCCAAGAATGTAGACGTTCCGAAAATCATTTCCCATTTGATGAGGAAATATGACTCCCTTGGCATGCTGAAGTAATTAGTTACCTTGCTGTGAAGGATGCTCCATGGAGCCCCTGTTCATTAGAGCCAGGACTTTGTCTTTTGCTAACTCCTGCCCTTGGACACAAATATGAGAAAAATTGTTGAGCCTAATTGTTAGATTCCTGAAAGAATTGACTGATTAAAAACTTGGTCCGGCCTTGCAATCATTTTGGGACCAGGGCTGTTTTGGATCAGCTGTAACTTCATGGATGTTGGAGGAGGTGATGCATGCGAGCCACTGCTCAGATCATGGACACTGTGTGAACCGGAGCTAATCACACAGCAGACAAAAGGTCAACGAAGCATTATTACTTTGCAGACAAATTACACCCTTCAAATTAGCATATTTTCCCAAAGGGCACGTCTGTAGATTCATAGTGCAGTTTGGGTTTGCATGATACTGGGAATTTCTACTGGATGATACTAAGGAAACATTAGCTAACGCTGAAGAGGAATTACATTGCGCAGTGCTTACACAGATTACTGACTAAATGAATTAATTTTATGAAGAAGGTATGCAATGGGAACTGTGTGTTATTTCAGTATTAGCTCTGATTTCTGGAGTTCCTGCAATCATTTAATATTCTTTGAAATTCTTGTTCATACATATGTTCAGAATGAAGAAAACCTTTTGATCCATGCTGGTCTCACCCAAGTAAGAATTAGATCCACCACCCCTTTCTTCTAGATTACAATTTTTCTGTCAGACAAGGCATTTTTGTTTTCTTATATTGTATTTCTTGATGTATCATTTCCTCAAATCATTCATTTTAAAGTGAGCAATACATTCTGTGTTTGTCTTCTTGATTCCATTATGGTATTAAAGCCACATTTTTCAGCTCTTCTTCTGGGTCCAGCTATGTTGTGAGGTGGTTTTTGTGTTGAGCTAACCTAAGGCAGTTGAAAAATATTTCCTGTCTTCATTTCTCATAATAAACTTTATAAGAAACCACCAGAAACAAGAGAGAGAAAACTATGCTTACGTGAAACCGCAAGTAAATGCTGTCTTTGGCCAAATGAGGACATGGTGTTATTCCAGGTGGACATCATCTCTATTATGTTTTGTGAGGGCGTTTGGGTCTAAAATGGAGGAAAAATGTGACACATGCCAGTTTTAAACAAAAAGGGTCAATTGCACTTGTAAGACCAGACTGTGAAGGCATGCACATTGTTCTGACCTGAGAGCATTTGGGACATGGATAAACGTACATGGTTTAGAAACGCTCTTCTCAGTTGCCAGAGTAAACTGCTCTTACAGAAATTGAGACACTCTTTTCATGAAATGGAACAGGAATGGGTCTTTAGGGTAAAGGGAATACAGGAAATCTCTGCTTTGATACCTGGTGTCAAGTTTTCATTCACATGATTTCATCGACTGCGGCTTCTCATACATGTGCCACGCCAACAACATAAAAGCTAAAAGAGACAGCGCTTAGACAAACTCCAACCGTGCAAAACATTTCTTCCTCTTGGCTGTAAATTGACATAATCCCTGTAACCACAAGACCCAGCAATACAACAGGTCTCATGTTTGCTGCTGTTGCTCTGAGATTAGTCTGATCTTCTTCCATTTGCCTCCAGCATCCAAACAGGGCCACCAAGCACAGCCACAAGCAGTGGATCTCCCTGTTCATTTATTGGAGGACAGTGCCTGTCAATTTCCTCACTGGATCCCTTGCTTCAGTCCATCCAAGAGTCACTCACACACATGGAAACAGGAACAGGGCTGGGTGAGCAGGCAGTCTGCACCTCAGCTGTTTCCTAACAGTCTAAATCCTGATAATTGGCCTTTCTCAGAGCTCCTGAGACAGACTGACTAAACAGCTGCTACAAACAATGAGACCCCTTCCAGAGGTGCTGTGGGTCCAAGCTAATGCACAGCTGCCAACATGGGATCAAGATGCAGCAGAAGAGCCTGCGTAGACCAGAGTGATATGCAAGCTGAAGGGGGAGAACCGGTACTTTAACTTCTGCTGGCACAAACAAAGGTTAAGATGACATATCTATTTTCATATACACATGAAATCCCCTGATGATAGTTAGCATTTCAGTATTTCAGTGCTTGAAATGACCCTGAGAAAGTTTTGAACTTCTTTTATGTCAGTCAGACATAAGCTCATTCCTCATCATTGTTTGGAACTCACAAAACAAATTGCTGCCTTCAAGGGATTCAACCAGACCAAAATGTTGTTTTTTTTGTTGAATATCCAGTCATCCAGTTATGGTTCAATTTTTTTTAAATAGCCTTAACCAACTTTTTTGGAATCTAATCTAACAAAATAAAAATGTTTGAACACTGGGAAGTGCAAAGTGACCTTGATTTAATTGAATTTATTTGGGATGTCCTCATGGTTGAGACATATATTTTATGCAGTAACGTTTGTTGCATGACATCCTGCTGCCTTACAATATTTACTGGCCACCTCTTCTGTCACTATAAAAGCTAAAAATGTTGAAAACAAGATCTTTAAAAAGGTTACTATTTTTCTAACCTGTGAACCTGTTTTGGGTTGTTTTTGTTTTTTTTTTTTTAAATTCTGAAACCCTAATAAGCTCGGGAATTACTGACCTTAGAATTCATACTGGAATACTGAGGATGTACTGTTCTAGAAGGAAATACTGACAAAGGTCATGGTCATAATGTTTCAAATATTTCCGTACAAAAGGAATTATTTTAGCATTGGACTAAACCTCTCATTGCAGTCTTATTTCAGCTCCTGTGAATGAACTTTGGGTGTTGCCAGTTGCTGAGGCAGCATAATTCAAAAATAACACTCATGGCAGCACCATATGCCATGATTGCATGATTGCTGTTTTTCGCATTCTGTGGTGTCACCAGCAGAGCCACTTTGCCCTCCATAGTTCATCCTCCCAAGCTGATAGTCCTGCGCTTTCAATGTGAGGTTTGCCCTCATCCAGGCACTGAAATGTTGATTTTAGCCTGATGGATTGGGCTGTTAAGGAAAGTAGAATCTTGTATGTTTGCAGTTTGCATGGACAGTAGCTCACAGAGGAGGCTGCATCATCCCTCCACAGTCAAAAAGAGTGGCACATCAACCTCCCCATGAGGCATTTATAACAGGCATTAACTGATTTATTACATTTATTTATCCACTTGAGTGTGTGTATTCTAGACCTCAGGATCAGCATTTTCTTTTCAATTCTAGGACAGCTTGCTAGAACTGCAACTCGTACCATGTTTACATACCTACTGGTACACACATTCGTAAATTTATTTATAATCCACTGAAACCCGTTGACCACATGTAAGTGGGTAAATTATTATTACATGCTATAAACACAATACTAAATATTAATAATTATCATTATAATCTAATTCAGTAGCAATTTAAAAAGGTAAACCATATTTTTTGGACATTTGATGGCTGCACAAAATCTTTTGGACACAACAAACACATCAATTGAATATGATCCTATCAGTTGCTATGGTGTTTTGGCTGGTTTTGTTTTTCTCTCCTTTCAACTCTGTTTTGGTCTCCAAACCTCCCTGGAGACATAATGCTGTTCTTTATCTTTCGAAAGCTTCCTTATGTAATGCTCACTAACTCTGTGCTAACTTTGTCCTCTGTTTGGTGCTCCTCGGGTAACTTGTATTGGATTTATCACAATTTCACTGAAAACAGCCACCTGCTTTGTCTGAAAACACCAGGAGTGACAGTAGTGACACTGAGACAGAATAGAAACGTTTTGGGCCAGAAAACCAAAACAATGAACTAAAATTAGCTAAACCGCTCTGTCCTACTGAGGGAAGCTGGAGAGTTGGGCAATAAATCTCAGTGAGCTACGTTACATGTAGCCATTTTTCCCCACTGGTAACATAAAAAACCAGGCAAGTTCAGCTTAAAATTATGTTTATAATCTTTTGGTTTATCTTCATTCTATTTTGTTCTTCTTATGTTTGTTTCTTGGTTGACATTAATTTCTGCTTACCTATTTTAATCTTGAATCAGTGTGTAACTTTGATTTAAATAAATCTTACTTGCTTACTGGCAAAGCACCAATAAATGCTTACGTTGTAGATGAAAGTGGCCACTTCGATTTCTGGGGGCTCTCCGATCAATCTGCTTTCACGCTGCATTCTGGAGCCAACGTCCACACCAAAACGCTGTTGGAAGTCTTACGAGGGCAGAGAGTGTTTCCACCAGCCGTCATGAGTTGTAGCAGCAGCAGGACTGCGGAGTAAAACAGAAGCCACAACCACTCATAACATAATGACAGCCGGGGGATCACAAATAAGACATAGAGGAGAGCAGGGTCTGGTGTCTCTGTGTAATATTTCATCACAGAAAAGCTAAATAAATTCCTCACTACAGTAAAGTGAAACCACGTCAATGCAGCAGATGTAAGAAATGGCAGCTGCTGGAGGAATGTGGTTTGGCAGCGACTGAGGCCTGGAGAGAGACTGGAAGGTCCTCTCACGTTAACACTTTGTGTTTGGGAACACAAAGATACATTGTTGATACACTGAGCAGGATGCAATTTTATGTCTGCCTGTGCCGTGTGTGTGTGTGTGTGTAGTATGTATGCGAAAGCAACAGGATGGTGGGTCCAATCTCCTTCATCATCGCATGGAAAAATCCCACACAATGTGGGCCTCGATGTGTCCAGACCTTGTGAAACTCCCGGGACATATTTTAAAAGGATGGCATTGCAGAACAACATGGTATTTAAAAGGTATTAAACACAAACAAACACACACACACACATTGTACCATTTTATAAGAACATATTGTGATATTTAAACATGCAGGGAGGTGGAGGGAGAGAGACATAGAGACAGAGTAAGAGGCTCTAGCCCTGGCAAACAGCATGGCATCAGTGTGGCAGCCAGTTCTGAAAGCCAGCAAATAAATAGGCCCCACATTGCTCAAGCACCCAGCCGGAGCCAAAACTGTAATGTCACCATAAATCTGGAATTGAATGGGCACGCTCAACCAACGCAGGAGCCCATTCCTCCAGATGTTAGTTATGGAATTTTTTTTTTTTCTTTTACTCACCCCATCAGAAAAATATCTACACGTTAGATGTAAAGTCGTGGAGTGGAGCTGTCTGGATTCACAATCTCATCATGGGTGATTCGCAGTTTGATGAAGTCAGGTTACGAATGTACTCACTGAAACCATTCAGCTGTAGTGGGCTGAATACCAAACAGAATGAGTGGGTGCAGGGCTGCTGGGTAAAGATAAGCAGGGAGGGTTAGTTTAACTATCTGCTCAACACTTAATCACACACAGTCCATTAGTGTTGGGAAGAGGGATTATTTATCTCTTATGCCTCTACTGTAGTACTTCACCACAGACATATTATCTGACTCATATACATGTATTTTGCATCCATGTAAACAATTTGTGTGCAAATTTAAAGCATCTTAAACCTTCTACATTCACACTAGAGGCATCTTTCCACAGCAACTGTTATTAATCACCAGATTAATTAGATATAAAAGCTGAATACTCATGGTGTGTTTACACTCAAACCCCTTTTTTCTGACTTGGTATTAAATACGTGGATTTACAGAAAGTACAGAACGAAACCGTTTCAGTTTCAGATGCTTGTTTGATTGTATCTACACCAAACCCTCTCTCCCTCTGCAGACATTAGCCTTACATATTGTTCTCTAAGATCATGTACTCAAGCGATGGCAAATAAAGGAACCTTTATTAGTGGCATATTTCAATTCAAATTGCTTCACACAAGTCAAAGAAATGCATTTACTCCAGTTATTTCAATGTAATGAATTGAAATGCAAAGACAAACTAATAATAGTGCAGTAATAAGTAAGTAGGTATGAGTTGCCTCATATTCAATAACTATTGCAGCCATTCAGAATATATTATGCTTAAAATGATATATATTTTAAAAAATGATATATTTGGATATAGTAGAATACATTGTAAACTGTGTACACCTTGGGTGCTCTGTCACCAGGTGTGGAAAGTAACTAAGTACATCTACTTGAGTACTGTATGTAAGTACAGTTTTGAGGTCCTCGTATTTTACTTATTGAGTATTTCCATGTTATGTAACCTTATGCTTTTACTCCACTACATTTGATAGGGAAATATTGCACTTTTTATTTGACCACATTTGTCTGACAGCTGCGGTTCCTTATAACTTTGTTTTGTTTTTTATTAACTAAACATATGATAAATTCAAATAAAATTAATGCATGGCTATAGATGAGATTACTCAACATTAAAATGCAGCTCATACTGTATGCACAAGCAACTGTAATAAAATACAGTATTCTAAAATGGCAATATACATTACAATATCTTTGATATTTTTGGCACATTTTACTGATAATACTTTTACTTAAGGTAAAGTGGAATGGAGGTCTTTTAAGGGACTACTTTCCTACCATTACTGTATTGTTACTTTATCTTAAGTATGTTGTTACAGTATATGAACAACAAGTAGGAGACCCCAAAAAAGTTTAAAGGGGAAATATTTTCCTACTTTCATGACAAACTGGTATGACTGCTGCATGTCTGTGAGACACTGGTAGCATTTCTTGAACTAGTCATTATCGTGTTTCGACAGTAATCTGAATTTCTTGGCAACAGTATGTTACACTGAAAATCATTCTTCACCAGCACCAACATCTCTAACTGCAGGATCCACCCCAAGTCCAGAAGATTCTTGCTCTCTCCTCTTTAATACTGCTTGGAACTGAATGTAAGACTAATATAAAATCTAAAATAAAAGAACAATGCAGGAACTGACAATGAAAGTGGGCTGTAAAGGTACACTACTATATTTTGGAAAACTAAGAGTATTCACCTAAAGGCTGGATTTCGAATAATTTTATGTTTTTTGTTTTAACAAATGGATTGAATTAGGATTTTTGGAAGTCCAGCAAAACAGAAGGAACTAGTGTCATTACAGGGACTTCAGCCTGTTGAGGTTTCTGGATTTCTGGAGTTGCTTTTCTATTGGATGGTAGGTTGGAAAATTTCATCAAAAATATTTTCAGTTCCTCCCAAATCCTGGATGTATTTGACACTCATAGATGGGTGCGAGCACCGGCCAAACCAGACACTTCAATTCCAAAACTAAGGCCAGTTTAGAGAGAGGACTTTTGCATGGTTTCCTCTTGTTGGAGACACAGCAGCCTCACCTTCAGCTGTGCTTCATCTGCCTCAGAGGAGACCTCAGCGATGTGTACAGTAGCGCTTTATAGCATACTGCGTGACTTAAGCACCATTTGGCAAGGACCGCACAAGACCTCCTGAGGCCTTTGGAAAATATGGTCCTTTCACTGCCTACAGAGCACACAGTGTGCAACACTCTGAATTCTTCCTCTAAGTTCAATCATAACGCTTTATACCATTTTTGGGTTCAGATGGCTGTGGGACCACCTCATGAGGACATATATGGTCACATACAGTATCCTTTTCATTCAGAATCGCCTGACTGTGACCATTGCGGGCTTCATTTCAGGGCTGTTGGAAGGATGGAGAGGTGGCAATTCTGTGAATCAGCATTGCTAACACGGGCAGTGCAGTGATGGCAAGGTGTACTCACACTACAACAGACAGTGTCCAAAGTCTCATTTCTCTCTTGTATGTGACACAGACCTAACTGTTGAATAAGTCCAAAAAATACTGCATGGAGTTGCATTTTGTTCCAGTGGTAGCAGATCACATCTTGAAGCATCCAACCAACATTATGTGCAACTTAAAACTTGTCAGTGTTGCCATGGCAGAAAGTAAATATTACACATTCACCTGAGACAACTGTCATAATTTTTGCACCCATGGCAGCTTGGCGGAGCCCGAGTTAGTATGGAAACCAGTTAGATATAGCAACTGAAAGAAAGCCTAAAGTCCCATTTGGTTCGTATTTAGAGAGACAAATCAGTTCAGTCAAATCTTGTAAATGTAAAAATGTACTGAAAAAAAATGTGTCTGAACAAGAGGGAATACACTGAGTAAAGGAGCAATATTACGTGTTGTCTAACATGTCTTCTGTCAGTGTGTCTTTGTGACTTTCACATTGGTATGAGAAACTGCAGCTTTTGATAGAAATAATACCAACAGTTTGAGAAATAAGCTTATTTGCATTCTTGCAGTTAGATTAGAATACTTTTACCACTCACATATCTGTCCATTATCGGAGCTAGTTAGCTTAGCATAAAGATTTAAACAAAGAAACAGCTCATGTTGTACATGTTTATCCACAGGTTGTTGTTTTCACACTTCACTTTTTGTATGGATTAAAACATTGGTTACCTTTAGACAAAGCCAGGCTCGCTGTTTCCTCTCCTTTTTTCCAGCTGCAGCTACACATTTATTCTATAGACATGAGAGAGAAATCAAGTTCTTCATTTAACTTTGGACAAAAAAGTGAATGAGGATATAAGATGAGATACACCTTTGCAAATCCCCAGAGGGAAAATTCTTATCCATATGTTCATTTCAGAGAACAGCAGGAACTCCAGCTGTGTTCATGTAGGACCAAAAAGGGAATAAAACAGCGAGGTCTATTCTGGAGGTAAGTCCTTGATCTTCACACGGTGAAGGTGGTAATGGATTGCAGCTCACGACCTCACAGAAATATATATGTGCTACTGTCTGCTGCTAGATTGGATGAACATAAATATTTGAGAGCAGCACTGTTGCCTGCTGGGAAGCCGAGCTAAGGCATCCAACACCATAAGTGAATCTGGGAGCCGCTCCGGGCCCTGCAAGCGAGAAGCCAAGATTGGGCGAAGCAGAGTCATGCTACACCTACACACCGCTGTTATACTATCTGTCCACACACCCAGGAGGGCACAAAGCAGCAGTAGGGGGGGAAGTGTTGGGGAGGTGGAGCACACTTATTATAAGCACACTCTGGGCACGGTGTTTGTGAAAATCAGTACTGCTTGGCATTAAGACAAGCTGGAGCCCAGCAGGGTAATAAAGTTAGCTATATTGCAAATGGAGGTGGTGAGGTGTAGACAAAATAGCCGCCCCAGTGCTGTAGCTACCAGCACAACCCGCTATTCTCACACACAGACACAGCCACAGACCTAAAGGAATGCCCACATACATGCACATCTGGTTAGCAAGTGTGGACATCTGAAGGTGTCAGTTCTGACATTCGAAACAACCAACAACAGTTCTCTCTTATAATTCAAAGAACAGCGTTGCCCTACTAAGTCAAAATGCTAACTACATATGCATTCAAAAGTGAGTTATGTGCAAAATGTACATATTATTATGGATCCCACTCCTTTTCTTGAAGGCCTCACTGTAATTATTTGTGTTCATTAGGCATGACTGTGAGTTTACAGTTTGAGTCAAGCATGATGATGCTTGGATGGATGGGATGGGACTAATATCACTTGCTTTCAGCAAGCAGGGTTTGTAACTGCAGACATCCAGCCTGTCTGCTCTCACTAACCCAGAAACACTCTGGAAACAAAGAACATCTGGAGTAGTGACACAAAGTACCACATACAAGACAAGTACCACCTGAGAAACTAGTTTAGGTAATGGTAACTAGTCTAGCTTAGCAGAGTTGGAGGAACTAGGTTAACCCATATGTCTTTGAAGGTAGGTAGCTGGTCATTACTGCAGAATTATGTAAAGCTGACAAAACACAAAATGTAGACTGGTAAAGTCTTAGTTTTTCTCAGTATTTTAGTTTTGATCTATATCTGTTCACCTATTGGGCCAGATGGGCAGCTTCTTCATGATTTTTCAGTTTAGTCATTTTTAATCTGTTCGGCACAACAGAACTGCTGTGTACTTTGGGCCTTGCTGACCAGGACAACCCAACAAAAGAACTCCTTCCTCATTTCTTGTGCTACGTTTCAGTGGCTTTGAGTAACCTGAGATCCAAATAATGTCCTTCTTCAGGCAATTAGACAGACAGAAGTACCTGCTTGAACCCCACTAAATGGCTCTTGCAAGCTATGTGATTACAAAACACTTGTCACACCTTTGTTATTCTACATAATATGATTGAAAAGAAATCCTGCAACACAGTGCACAGTGAATACACACAGTCTGAATTAAATGAAACTCATGTACATGTGAAGTATATTGTGTTTGTGTGACCTGGGTATGATATCCTTGGAGAGAGCTTTATTTGACTTAAGCTTGCTGGTGGGAGGCTGAGAGAGGTGGAGGTTGGCTTTGTGTTTTCAAATTCAATTGTCAACTATACAGTGAAAGAGACTGAGCTTCCTGCGGTTTGCAGTAATAAACCTAAACTCAGGTTACATCCAAGGCACAAAAGACAGCAAATGGCAGGGGAAAAAAAGCACTTGTAATACAGTTAAAGGCCTCAAGCTACAAGATCCTGCAAAACTGAAGCGAAGTGCCAAAAAGTTCAACCTCTGAGCACTGTCCCTAAACTCTGTCAGGCTGAGGTCTGGCATGGTGGAAAAACAGCTTCAATGAAGAATCAGCAGATCTTCCACAGCTGTCCAGACCTCCTTGTCTCTTCAAAGTCAATGAAATTGGGGTTTTTAGTCTTGGTGGTTTACAACAAATTCTCTGGTCCAACCCCAAAATCAAGATCAGCCTGGCAAAGAAAAATAAGCTGTGCAATTACAACACAGGGGACAGATTATTTATACAAAATAATGAATTTGTTTCTATACATGCCAATCATCTCACCCAAAAGAGAGTTTATTAATGTGGATTTTTTTTCATTGAGAGGAAAGCTGAGCAGTAGAAGCATGCTTCCAGTCCATGAAAATGTTTGAGACATATGGTAAGCTTACACCGAAACGTGTTGATACAAAGTGATTAGTTTATTATAGAAACCTATGGTATGACTACATGACTATTTGCTTCCATGTTGTAGTGGTAGCACGAGTGAGATTTGACTGGGCGCCCTGACACACTGAATGAAGGCACAGCCACTGAACTGGAGAAGAAGAGGCCAGAGATATGCCACAGGAGACAGGAGCACCGTGAACAAGGGGAAGTGGTGGAATGATGAATGAAGTTAGTCATCCTTCCATTTTGTCTCTACATTTCGCAGTCGCCGTGATGCAGGTCTGTCTTCGGCCCTTGTGTGCTTATTGCCTCAGTGTAATCTGAGGCCAGGATGGAAGCAACCCCCATGGTGAGAAGAGTTTTCTCTTCGAGGGTTAGGAGTCCCTGTCTCTTGCTTTCTTTAGGGCCATACGCAGGGTGCCCTGTTTTTGAAAATAACAAAAGTGGGTTACAATACTGTCATTTAGGTTTAAATTAGATTGACAGAGTATCAAGTATGCAAAAACTCAATTATAGCTCTATTACTAGCTGAATTGACCTACACGGAACCCAGCCCAGAGGTTCACACCAAACAAGGACAGAAGTTTCCTGATTACTTGAAGCCTGTTCTTATTAAGTTATAGGGGTCTGGTGTGATTGGTGGGTGCACATATATTCTGCTATTGAGGATATTGGTAAGCCTCTGAGTTGACAGAAGCCATAGCAATCCCTGATATGACTTCTTCTCAAAGATGTTTTTAGTGTGCTCATTTGAAACTATGACCATTCAAATAATCTCTCTAGCAGAAAAATGATTTGTTAGAAAATACTCATCCAGGCAGACACAAGAAGGTTTAAGGATTGTCAATGTGAGTCAACAGAAACGGGGTCGACCGACTTCTCTGTAACGCAAGGGACACTCAGGCCGCAGGTCACATAGCTCAAAACGGATCAGAGTCCTGAAACAGGATGCTCCCATTGCCTGATGAAATGTCAAAGGGTCTAAATGCGAACGGGTGCAACAACATAAACACAAGGGTCCACATAATCAGAGTGTTTCCACCTGCAGTGACAGAGCCATCAGTTCTGGGTCATGCCGGTCATTACATCACAGTCTTCTGGTGCTCTGAGGGTGACCTAAGAGAGGCCAGAGCTCCCCTTAAGCTGACTTCAGGGGAAGGAAAGAGCAGGCGCAAAGGGGCATTTTCCTCTACCTCACCTCAGAACGTAAACAGTGAAACAGTCTGCAGATCTACAGGTGCCTCAGAGTCTTAATGCCCAGAACAAGGAAGGTCACCTGGAGAGAAAGAAAAGAAATGATCATGTTTGAGGGCTGCAGACTCTTGTCCAAGAACTCTGTTAAAGTGAACCCGGAGAAGGCCTGCTGCAACTCTCAGTGTCACCCAGCCATATCATATTCTCATTATCACCAGGCTGCCCTTATGGTGAACATATTAGTTCCTCACTACAATACACAATTCAGGTGCTTGTGGCAGAGGGTGATCTTTCCAACCATCCTTTCACTCTCCTTTTTGCTCTTAAGTCAGCATGGCAAAACAATTACCTGATAGCAAACCGGCAATGAGCATGACAAAGTGAGTGACGTCTGGGAACCCAACACCTTATGAAACGATGCCTGACGTCTTGTAACATTTTTACACATGACAGCATGACTGCTCTCCTGAGGGGCTCATCTGAGCGCTAATCCATACAGCCAGAGGAGGAGCACGGAGACAAAACTGCGTTAATGAGAGCCAGATCTGCTCTGTTAGCTTAGCGCTTGGCTGCACGCTCAGACACAGACAGCAAGACAGAAAGAAGTCCATCAAGCTGCCCCTGCAGAGCTGCTCACAGGCCTCTGAGGGAGCAAGATGGGACAGGACACGAGTGCTCTGCATATTGGACACTTTTCCGAGTCTGGATATGCAGAGGAGTGTTTAGTGCTCCCCTCCATGTCCTTTTTGTTGTTGCTGTGCAGACAGGTCAGTGGCCTAGAAAAAAATAATACTCAGTGCAAAAATTCTTTCCTAAAGCGAAACAAAATCTGTTGCCACTTGTTGCATATGTCTGTGGGTGACGAAGTCGGCCAAAGAATGCTTCTCCTGGTTCACTGTGTTGTGTTTGAGGGGTGGCGACGTCAGTCCGTCCACTCCAGTCCAAACTGAAATATCTCACAAACTATGGGATAAACATCTGAAGAAATAAATACAATTTTGTGAAGCATAGACTCTACATACCACATACACCTCTTGACTCCTCCGATTTGCCTTGCAACTCCTGTAGGGACCCGAACTGTCTAGCTATAGACAGAGAGAAACAGAACTAAAATTATTAACAAATTAACCAATCAAAAAAAAAATGTCAACCATCTGCAGGTGCCATATTTTCAGTTGTGATTATTTTACTTTTCTCAATTTTAGGACTGTAAATTTGAACTGTTGGTTGGATAAATCAAGCCATTCTAAGTTGTCATCCTGGGCTGTGGAAACTGGGAACTTCTTTCAGTTTTGCAAGAGTAAATTCTGTTCAATGACATTTTCGAGATTTCCAGTGTAGCAAATAGAAGAACTTAGTTTAGTCTTTACAAGGCAGTGAAGAGAGATTTTACTTACTTCTCATGATGTGGCAATAAAAGGAATGTGAATTGACCAGCTTTGTAAATTATTCTCAGAAAACAGAGAATCTGTCAGCTCAGCCCCAGAGTAGCTGATGTTTTTCCAGTGTAGGCATGAGGAAACAGCAGAGCTACAGCTCAGCACATGGTTGGACCACATGAAGGCATGATTATGCTGTATGCCTCTGTTGTTGTTTGACTGAGACATATTTCCAGACGGCTGCCTGGACTGTGGCAGGAGATGAGGGATATGCTACAAGGGAAGAGTCCTCGCTCTCGCTGCCAGCCCCGACCCTTTCATAATCGCCCAGGAATTATGCACATCCCAGTTAAAGCACTGGTAGAGTGAGTTATGGCTGTGGTGGTGTTTCCTGAGAGATCAGCCAAAAAGATGATTTAGACAGATCACACGTCTGGGGTCTGAGGGTTCCTCGGACACTGTTTAAACACAAGTCTTTATTCTGAGGACAGAGGAATGTGAGGGGCGCTGAGTGAAAAACCCATCACCTAACAGTGACATTTCCAACATGGCAAGATGACAGCAGAGTTATTGGTCATCTCTGCTCCACACTTGGACATTGGCGCACTTACTAAAAACAAACCAAACTTATTCTTCATCTTATTCTTATTTTGCTTGTCGAGTTTCAGATGTCAGCAGCTCCACAGCAAAGCGTGGAGTTGCTTTAACACCAGCACATCCACAATTGTATTCACTTAAAAAAAAAGGAAAGAATTTTATTTAGTTTAATACAGAGGGTATTTTGTAGTGAAATGTTTACATTCAGCTTTACAATTCATACAGGAGTTATCCCACCAAATTCATAAGATACACACAATTTACAAGGTATACATGTTTTAAGATATTTCTGAACACAAAAAGCAGCTATACCAGTTCAATAAGTAAAAGCCTACTTCCTTTTTGTTTAATTATACCATTAAATTCCAATGGTAAACCTTACTTTCAGCTAAATATAAGTTAAAGAGTTTAAAGTAAACAGCCTCTGAAGGCCATTCACTGGACAAACAAACGCAGAAGAATGGCACGCAGAGTTTCCCATGCAAATAAAACGAAATTTAAAAAAAAAAAAAAAAAGTTTTTAAATTGTGTAAGACATGCTTGAATCCATGTCATTGTCACCATCCCCGGTACAAGATTAAACTCTCAAAACAACATTTCCCAGAATCACTAGCACTCAAATATTACAAAACATGGCCAGAGGTTAGAGGTACAGTACATTTATAACTGCTTCTCAGATACAAACATAGAGATAGGAGTACTGTGAAATCCATTAGCCATGTGGAGCAACCAGCTTTTTCCTTTGATTTTCCAAATTTAGTGGAAACACCCTTATGACTCACTGCCCTGTCTAATATTGAACACTTTCCCTTTGTCTCTGTCCCGTCAAAGAGATGTATATGAAAGACTGTAGCAGTGCTAGTGATATTACTGATATTATCTGTCTGACTGAGGGAGTGCCAGTACGTCGCACCCCATTAAAGCAACTCATTACAACAAAGGCGTGCAATTTTAAAAAGTTCCCTCTCCTTCTGCACCCACTGGAAAGCTTAGTGGTGCCAATCTCTTTGATTTATGCGCTCTTCAAAACACAAAAAAGGGTTGAAGTCCGAGTCAATAAAAACAGTAAAATGTCATTCCAGACACTTGGTTATTCTATTATATTCTGAAGAAATGAGGCAGTTGTGTGGACAACAGAGACACGTGATCCAAACCTTTGAGACTGGTGAGATGGACTACAAGATAGCTTGTCTCGATAAGCTTCACCATAAGCAGCATAATGTTCATAGAGTCTGAGGGGCAGGATCAGGATCAGGCTCAAGCGTACGAGAGAGCAGAGGAAAGACAAACACTGGAGAAAAATCAGCCCTGCATTGGATGTGCTTGCTAAGGCAAGGTGCTGCAAGGACAATATGCATGCAGGAGACAAGAGAGAACCCTTGGTCAAAACTGTTTTTCCATTCTCATATTCATAACTCAGAGATTTAGTCACATGCCGAACTAACTTTGGTTTATATCTTCAGACTCATTTCACTGCTTTCACTAAATCATATGTATGAATTGAGAGTAGTTACTATTTTGACCAAGGTCCCAAAACTGCACAAAACTGTAACTCATAATAAAACAGAGGAGAAGAAAAACTCCACTCAAATTCCATTAAGAGGAAGGCTGAGCTGCATTTGCATTTTAGCGCAGCGTTGTTATAAGGAAGTGTGCAAAAACTAGTGTCTGTGCGGACACAGGTAGAGTGTGTGGACGGTCAACCCTTACAGCTCAGCGCAGGGAGACAGTCAGACCTCCACTGACTTCATGTCTGAGGACAGCACACAATGGGAGGAGGGTGTGTTTCTGTGTATGTTTGTGTCTGAGTGTGTGACACCGTGCGTATGTTTGAATGCGTGTGTGAATGTGTTTGCGCACGTGTGTCCTGTCTAGACCAGAGAGCAGTAGCCACCGCAGGTTCCGCCTCCCGCGTCCTCGTCGGTGAGCTGCACTCCTCTGCCGTGGTTCTCACTCTGCCATAAGCCGGGAGTCTGGATGATCTTCTCCACCAGCTCCTCAAACGCACACTGAACACCGTCCCTGGTCTTAGCGCTCGCCTCTGGAAGAGCACAGTGAAGCAGAGCGCAGAGGGGAAAATCAAGGAAGGAGACGGGGACAGATACAGAGGAGAAACAGATAAAAGGAGTGAGGGGAAAAAAAAGAAAAAAAGAGCAAAATGAAAAACCAAAGAGGTGGAATAAAAGAGGAGGAAGACGGAAAGGGGAGAAACTGTTAATGTGTGCATTTTGATGTTATCCACTGGGATTCCAGACTGGTAGAAGACATCTCAACAAATAACTGTCCAACCCAGACACGGTGAATGTTAGGAGTTGATCAGGATATATAGTCAACATGTGCTTCACAGCATGATAATAACCAGTAACATTAGAATAGTCACAACTGTAAATTAAAGACATAAATCTTAGTCAAAAAAACCTAATCAGAATTAATGTTAGGAAATGTCTTGGAAAGCTTGGAAAGATTTAAAAAATTAATTTTTCCATTTCAACAAACCATTTTAATTCTTTTTTTTTTTTCAGTACGTGATGAAGATTAAAACTCAGTATTTAACTTGGAGTCATTTCATTTAAGCCAAGTAATCCATTACTGACAAATATGAAAAATAAGTGCAGGGGAAAACGAGAGCACATGGATGATGATACATGAAGCCTGGTTTATATATAGAACTATGCAGGCATTCCTCAGCAAGTATGAAAGATATTTCAAAAGCTGTTTCCCCTGTGCAATAGTCTGCTGTAACTCATGCCCAGCAGGTCTTCGTAGAGGAGGGAATCCTCCTGACTTACCTATAAAAAGCATGGAATGTTTTCTTGCAAACTTCAGCCCTTCTGCCCTGTCTAGCTCGTGGTTTTCCTAAAACAAAAGAGAGGTAATGGCTTATTTGAGGTCTGCCGGGCGGAGCTGTCAGCTACTGTGGTCGTCCCAGGGCAGAGAGGAAAAGTGATTTTCACAGATGAAGAACAGGACACAATAACTTCATAATGCTGTACTTAGTGGGCATTTTTATCCCCACTGACTGAATCTGGTATCCTGGCCCAGCTGCCAAAAATATGAAAGCACGTCTGCCGCTGTCGGTTATTTGTGTAATTTATCAACTGGCTGTAAGATGATTTTTTTTTAAGATGCTCATTTTGGACAATTTATTTTCCAGTTCTGGGTATATGTTTACACAAAGTTTCTCTCTATTCCTGTTTTTGCATCTCTAGACAGAGCAAACCAATTCAAATGAAAAAGTGATCATGAAGTCTATTAAAAATTATGCTTTTGTTTGGTCACAGCTCAGGATTGCCAA
This sequence comes from Scatophagus argus, assembly GCF_020382885.2. Classification (NCBI taxonomy): domain Eukaryota; kingdom Metazoa; phylum Chordata; class Actinopteri; family Scatophagidae; genus Scatophagus; species Scatophagus argus. The sequence goes on along the minus strand of NC_058510.1, from coordinate 15,789,319 downwards.
CACTGTGTGCGACAAGCCGTTTGCATTAATTCATAATGTGCTGCTCCTCTCTGATCAAACAACCTTGTTAACCAGTGAAGGAACACAAACACACTCACCCTATCGATTTTATTTCCCACAAGCATTTTCACAAGGTCGTTCCTTGTACAGTACGTCTCGAGCTCGTTGAGCCAGTTGTCAAGCTTGGTGAAGGTTTCCCGTCGTGTGACATCATACACTGTGCCAAACCAAATGAACAACACATTGTAAGAATGATAGTGCACACACACACACACACAAGGTGCTTTAGGGTTGAAGTAGGGCAATTTTGCAACATGGGAATAATTCTAATATTATTTAATTATGTTACCAAGGAACGGTCTTGCATTGATAAAATATTTATGTGACCTAACAGAAAGACTACATTAGCACTAAACAATACTTCCAGGAGTGATTAAACCTCACTGGCCTTAAACACATTTGATTGCTTTTGAAATGCAAAGCACAGAGCTAAGAAAACTTTACTCCACATAATCCTGAGATACTTCCAACTTTGCAATACAAATGAGAAAATAATATTCCAAACTAAAACAATATAAATAATTAACTTAATACGGTATCAACTGGTTAATAAAACCAACAGGAGTGAAGTACTCTGATAGTGTCACATGGGGAGCTGTCATAATCCCACTGCTAAAGCAAGACACCTTGTGTTTCTATACATCATTAGTGTCCAGAACCCATAAGCTGCGGAGGAAGTCTGTTTAAGAGGTTTAACCTAGTTCCTGTGTGTGTGTGTGTGTGTGTGTACATAATGGACATGCATGTCTGTACGAGGAGTTGGACTAAGTTTTTGAGAGAGGTTAAGAGTGTGCGCATGTGTGGGCCACAGAGTGAAAAGCCATCACTTTCTTTACAACATGGGCCAGACTCTGAAGTGAAAAGGACACATGCCCACGCGCACACACACACACACACACGTGTTCACAACGGTAGCAACAGTTCTGCTTACCCAGGATGACTCCCTGGGCACCGCGGTAGTAACTGGGCGTCAGTGTGCGGAAGCGCTCCTGTCCTGCAGTGTCCTGCAAAACAACAACCAGTCAGTACTACTGGACACATTTGCAGGAAAAAACTGGTGGCTCAAACAGAAGCAAAACCAAGGCAGACAGATATAAACAACAAGACCGACTCCTCTGTGTCACACAAGCGCCATCTTCTGGCCACATGACAGAACTGACAGACTGGAGTCTGGGAGGTCTTTGGTAGATAATCTCTCTAATGACTGAGGGACAGGAGCCATCTATTTGTTTAATGAGTGTTACTGATGACAGTGAACAAACCCGTCACTTACCCATATTGCCAGCTTTGCCTTGTTGCCGTCCACAGTAATGGTCTTCACCTTGAAGTCAACACCTAGACATTGAAAAGCCAGTCCATCACTCAAGCTGTCATGATTACCTCATTCTGCTTCACTACCAATACCACTTACAGGTCTGGCCAGTCACTGCCAAGAATATCATATCATGTTGACAGACTATAATTATCACTGATGAATTGTAAAAACATACACACCACACAATGTCTGAACTTTTGCTAGCCCCAGCTTCTCAGACTGGCATTACGCCCATCTCATGTCCTGTATATAAATTATGGTGTGACAGCCCACTCATATGCACCACACAGGGATGTTGTGGTTTAATGTCCTGAAATGAAACCAGTACAGGTCTGCATTTAAAAAAATAAGTAATACAAATCCACCTGTGAAATGGCTCAGAGGGTCATGATTCACCCCTACAAATCCTGCCAGTTCCCTAAGGAGCAGACATTTTACATGAAAATAACAATTTGCTTCCCCTTTGGCTCAACAAGTAAATCTCCTATATTGCCTTTGTGCAGTGTCTGGATGACGTATCTGCCTGAGTTTAAGCATCCACTGACAGATTTACCAGGGAAATGGACATTCGCAATGGGCTTGTTTTTACATCTGTGACTGGAGAGGTATCCAAGCCGACACGGAGATAGGCCGAAGATATACGACACACGATATGTGCGCCTCACACGCAAATATACAGCCTCTTCACACAGTCAATCACAACAACTAGCTCTTCCTCCCGTCCAGCATGGTTGCTCACATACTGCCGCCAGATGCATGTGAGGAGCCGTTTACACTAAACATTTCCCTGAACCTGGACCAGTCTCTTCTGCTTATGACAAAGTCAGACAGGCCTTTCCCAGAGAGCATACAGTAAAGCATCTGTTTGTTATATTACAACACAACAAGATGCCACTACCGCTGGAAGTCAAGGCTGGGCTGACTTTGGAGAAGTCTGCAGACCAAGCCATTTATTGTGGAGCTCAAAACAGACGTTCATTGTATGATATAAATACACTGAGGACAGACCATCAAAACACACCCTACTACATTAAAAAAGAAAAAAAAATAAGAGTTGCTGTCAGTAGTCAACATGGAGAGTCAACATTACCCTGTGTTGCCTCCTTTTCACCTTTTTACATGACCGTCCACAGAAAGTCACTCAGTGATAAGTTTCTCAAACGAAGAGTTGCGGCAGGATGTAACGACGTGCTGAGAAAGGTATTGTGCAAAGGAAGAAACACTTCATATGAAGGGCTTGAGGATGAGCAAGAATTCAGACCAAGTGATAGCGGATTAAAAGTGATTTTTGTCTGAGGGAACTCGAGTCAGTGAGGGAAGCTTAACTCAAATAAAGACATCTGTTAGGCAAAGAGTGCTGGCTGGCCAAGTAAAGCAGAACTGATCCAAACCCTGACCTTGGAAAAAAAAAAGCTCTCCTGGAATCTATCTTTCAGTTGTTTTAACAAAGACAGCATTCACAAATTAACATTATTTAGGGTCAAAAGCACATCTACATTCAAACTCATCAATAAGATTATAAATCTTAGTTGTCGGCTGTTCAGCCTCAAAGCCATCTGAACATATACCAGGTGCGTCCTTGATGATTTACACGATCAAAAAAAAAAAAGCTAAGCTCATTTACAGATCCACCAGAGTTTGGAAAAACCACCACTTGTAAAAAACAATGTACCACTAAGTTGACCACCTCACCAGATAAGATGGATAGCCTGGTCGCCTGCAAGATTTTCTTTCAAACTTCTCATTAAGTTTGAAATAAATCAAACAGCTTTGTGGCTGCGACGGTGTGTGGTATCGTGGTAACTTTAACTTCCAGCTTGCCAAATGCTCATCCGACAGACCTCCCAACAGGCCAGATTTCTGTACAGAGACCTGAACTAGATTTTGATTCCAGTATAAAAAGAACTTCTAATTTCTGTGTTAAATTATTTTCAACAAATACTGGGTGTGCAACCGACACAAAAGGGCTCTTCTGTTTTGTGGATTGCTTTTCAGTACAATGTGCAGTATCTGCCAGAAGCCTCAGCAGGGCCCACAGACTAGAAAGCTGCATGAAGAACAGTTTATGTCCACTTCACTCAACGCGGTAACCATTGTTGTCTACAGCAGTTGTTTAATAGTTCATAAAATCTCCAACTCCACACAATGTACTGGACAGCACAAATATTCTGACAGACCTTATTAGCTTTCTGTGGCAATTAATGACATTAGCATTTGGTGTGTGGTCTGACCATTGGCGTCTATGAAGAGATGAGTTACTGTAATACTGCGTGCAAAATTTACAATGTGCCTAACTATGTTTCTATTATTATACACACACATATATATGCGTGTGTATATATTTTCTTAAATTTATTTATATATTTTTTTATTGCCAGTTTGAATCCTGAGGAGACCAGGTGATTCATTATTTAAACATCAGATGGTACTTTTTCAGGTGCTGGACAAAATTTGTTTCATTTCATTTTTTCAACATTTTTGTGCAGAACATCCTTAAAATCCAAACCACCGCAATACTATTGATGTCGTGTTACCCTTTTCACCGACAGTTTCCCGAGCTGTGGACGATAATAGTTCACCTACAACACTTTAACGTAACGAACTTTGTAAAACAAACAAAGTATGGGAGTTAGTGTGTGCACAGAGGCTGAAGACCTTTCTGTGTTCTGCTTGTTCAACAGCTGTTTGATAAACTGATCATACTGTCTTCTTTTCGTTGCACTTACGGATAATGAGCTTCTTCATCTGTCAACTCCAGCAAAACACATCCCAAAGTCCGTTTCATTATCTCCACTGTACGCTCTTCTCTAAGCTGCTGTCTACTGTCTACTGTGTAAGATTGTAACTCTCCCAGTCTGCCCTGAGGCAGGTGGCAGACAACAACACAGAGAGGCAGCATACCAGGAAAGATTTCCAAGGCTTCTATCGTTATCAGCATAAATTTTTATCTGACCTGCTATCGAGATCATTTTTAACACCCAGTCCTACTGCGATGCACAGAACCCTACCTTTACTTTAGTCTTTTGTTAACTCTGTTCAGATGTGCTACTCACCTATTGTTGCAGCTTGGTCTGGGTCAAATGTGTCATCTGTGAATCTCAAGAGGAGGCTGTTGACAGGAAGATGGAAATAATAAGATTAAGACTCATTATGAATCACAACCATCAGTAATTCTATTCCGTACAGGTTGAGCAAGCTTTTGGTGTGGGATCAGGTTTCCATTTGTTCTGTTCATGTAACACTGACCTGCGGCACCAGACTTATCGAATTCTGTATCTCTGTCTCTTTCTATTGATTATTTTGTCCTTCACTTGCATTACTCGTACGGTCTCCAGATGATATCACAGCTAGACTGCAGTCAGGAGGATAAGGGTCATTTCTTAACTATGACTAATCAAGTGCATAGGCCTTAATCACAATGTTGATGACGGGGATAATCTCACTCCTTTCCCCTGACCCCAGTACAACTCTCTTATTTTTACTCATGGGCCATGAGGAGGGAAGCTGGAGCAAAGAGCTGATGAGCAATACTTGGAGACCGCCAAGTTAGAAATGTCTTCTGCGTAGGTCATTTGTTAACGTAAAATGAGACTTGCGTATTCCTTGCCAGGCAGACATCTCTCTGATGATTTCAGGCCCCCTAAACATTGCATGGAAACAAATGACATCTCTGTACGCTCCTCAAAAGATCCATTCAGTGTAGCTACTTGACAATAGCACAACTGCTTCAGAATAATTCAAATAAAGCAATTTGAAACAAATTATAATCTGAATTAGTTTACTGTATTAAGCAAAAGCTTATTTTATAATAATACAAAATTATTTTTTGGAAACAACGCCCTTGGCCTGAATGATGCACAAGCAGGCAGTGTATAACTGACCACCAACCACTTTTGTTTTCTGGAAATATAAGCAAAACCAAAATCTATATGGTATGGTGTTGGCATAAACTGCTCTGTGCTCAGTCAGTACAGAGTTGTCATCACAGTAAGCAAACTGCCAGCGCTATGGGAGAAAATGTGAATAAGAAACAAAAAAGATGCTTCTGCTGAAAAAAACAAAAACAGACACAGACCCAACATCAATATTATAGATGTGTGTTGTAATCAATAAATTATCTAAATAAGACAATGCCAAAATATGAATGGTGAAAGAAAGAACTGAAAGCAGAGCAATAATGTGGAAATACTACTGACGACGTTCTCTGATGTAAATAGCATGAATTAGAACAAACAGTTGAGATTATTACAGCCTTCTGGGCATTTTCAAATTACATTCGATCCCTTGTTGATCATGTTGAAGATTTTGTTTTTACTACCAAAAAACGCCAAGTAGTTCATGTTTGAGTTTGTCTTTGTTTTTTTTGAGAACCTGAGGCCTGGTCATCAGTCTGCACTTGAAAAATCATTTTTTGACAAGACAATCCACTGATGAAAAGGCTTACAACAAGTCTTTGGCCAGCTTGTTACCTATGCACTGTGCTATGTACTGTGGAAGGCGTGTTGTATGATACTTTGCAATGTGATGGTTGATAGCTCAGGCTGGCTATCAGGATTCTTTCATGCAGTCTGGCCCACAGTCACTGAGACCTGTGAACCTCACCAGGCTCTGTCTTGGCATACTAGACACTATAAATTGGCAGACTAATGTTGGTTAAGAACATTATACTTTGTTTTGACTATTAGGCTGATTTGTGGTTGCTAACAAGAGCCTCTGATTACTACATAATGGAAAAACATCAACATTGTGGTACAAGCTATACATCCTTTGAATCCTTCTAGAGAGGCCAAACTTACTCAAGCATGAGCTCTTAAATTAAGCCATTTCATGTGGATGTTTGCTACAGTGTTCATAACGACGTGTGACCTATCTGATCTTGAAGAAGCTAACCCTATAGTAAATAGTACTGGAAACGAGGATTGCCTCTTGCATGTCCATCACAATACAAAAACTAGTGACGCCTAGTTCTTTATGTCTTGGCGTGGATATCAGTCCGCGAACTACGACAGTACAACCACGAGGACAGGGCAGAAAAGTGGTCTCGATTGCGACATCTTAAACAGCTATGTCAGACGTGAACAAAAATGATGTCACATACAGCTACTACATGCTAGCTCGGGCTAGTTGAACAGCGAGCAAACAAGCCTTATTCTGGCTTGTAATAGACAGCCGATGAGGCCTGGCTTTTGTTTAAGAACACAACCACAGCCGAGTCGTCTGTGTAATTTCAAAGCCATGTTTCATCTCTTAAGCTCACATTATTTGGTTGGCTGCTAAGCTAACACTAACTAGCTAACGTTAGCAGTGAGCCACGACATCAATTTCTTGGAGATAATTCCAACTTACCTTGACTTCCCAACACCGCTCTCTCCTATTATCAATATTTTCAGCGTCGTTAATATATCTTCTTCCATTTTCCTTTCACAGGGAACTGTTACCCTCGCTAAACAGCTACAACAGTTTAAAACGACGGTCTTAAGTAACCTGAGTTTCTGTTTACAGCATGCAACAGAGATAGTTCATCGTCTAGGTAAGAAGCCTCACTCCAACCATATCCGGTATGATTTTTTGGCACTTCCGCTTGGTATATCTCATTGGATATATGATAAACTTTGTAACTGCACAGCAGCAGCAAAGCAAGCACTATTTTGACATGTAATTCAAGTGCATTTTAGTGAACTTCGATTTCTGCAAAGTTGTACAGTAAAAATGTAAGGTGTTTTTTCCGTAATGGGACAAAGCGTTCGACTGGTTCTTTTAATCTGCATTTTAACATTGTTTCTGCACATTCTGATATATTTCTGTTATTAATGTTATGGACTGTCACGTAATTATTGTGCATTGAGTTCATGTATTGTAATTATTGCTACAACATGAATATCACTATTATTATGTTAAATCATGCTGTTGATATTTTTTCACAAAATTTATGAAATATTTATTTGAGAGGACCAGTGCTTGACAGCAGCTTCTCCCATTAAAATAAATTCTTATTTTTCATCAAGTCAAATATAATGGACTGCATGTTCATATTTTCCTCCATCCTTCTCAATACATTTTTTTAAACCGAATTTTGACCTCCGTTGAATGAGCCCTATCACTAAACTTATTAGTAGGAAAAACCATGGGAGGATATGTAATGATGTTATCCTCAAAATTATGAAGTAAAAATAAGCAGAGTAGTACAAACATAGCCTTACACCGTAGCTAACTATACTTGGATTGTGCATGTATTCATTGTTCATTTAATCTATTTTATTTTGAAACACAGGGGAATTATCTTATAGTCAGAGTTAACCGCAAAGAAAGACACAGACATTTTTGTACTTTATTTAATAAATAATCCATAAACAGCATTGGGAGAGAACATGGTATTGAAATAAAAGGCACTTTGAAAACAATACTTTCAAGGCTTGTGTGTGGTACTCGTGTGAGGCATTTGGGCGTGAAAGCATTTCAGAGGTGATTCGTCTGAACAAATAACTCTTGTCTCAGTCTTACAATCTAAAAAAAAAAAATAAAAAAATTAGCTAACAAAAGTGACTTGCACCAGTCAGTTCACTGAACATCAGAAAACAAATTTTTGGTGTACTTGATTAACACAGGAAAGGACCTGAGAATGAGTAATAAACGTTACTGCAGTTAGCAAATACAACAATGTTTCATTAGTTAATTTAAACTCGTCAAACTATACAAATCCTTTGATTGTTCAACACTGCCACACTTTTATATTTTTAACAAGTGGTATACAGTCCCCTTCTGATTGCATATCAACAATTCAAATAATGACAGCTGATATTAATCTTGTGTATTTACTCCTTTAGTACTCAATAAGAGTACAATAAAATCTCAGACACTGGATGTTTCTAAGCTGCAGTTCAACACTACATTTACAACCACTGCACAATCTGCTGTGATTCAACATATTTGCCCAATTTAAGTTGAATACTACATATTATTCAGTACTTCCTGTTGCAGTTGTTTTCTATATATACACACACATATTGACATTATGTGCTGTTACGGCTGAAAATGTACATATTTAACTCAGGTCCTGTCTGGAACACACAGAAATACATGGAAAATCAGTGCACAGAAAGACAAGAGGAGGGTGTGAAAGACAGAGAAAGAGACAGAAGCTGAGGAATTCTTGTACATATATTGTATATCCGTCATGTCCACATTGTGATGTTTAAAAAAAATAAACAAACAAACAAAAAAAATGCTTTATCCTCCGTCCACACCAGTCCTGTGGCAGGAAAAAAAAGCACCTTCCTGTCATCATTTCTGCAAAATGCAACTTAAAAAGTATATACACATACTGTATACTGTACATCTAAAATACAACAAATGCATATAAATCATAAGTGTTAGTAAAAATACAGATGCAGTGGCCACATGGTACATTGTAACAGTAAAGCGACAAGAAGAAATGACATAAATTCCACAAGTTCCCCTCAGACCCCAAACGCATGGCAAATACTGCAGTTGTCAAGTAACTTGACAGCAGAGTTCTCTTAAAACTGTGATGCCATCACTTTCCTTCATATTTGGGATTGACCACAGTCGTGACAGCACTTTTGTAGATGGGATTTTCACCCTGGAAAACAAAAATCAAAGTTATTGTTACTCAGTCAAGTAATATGCAACATTTCTGTTAGATTTTCTGACACTTTCACCAAATCACACACACACAAACTGGGTTGCCGTTAAACAACATCATTTATTGTACCTGTCATTTATTAAGATCACTGAGCACAGAGCCATGCTGTTGTGACAACATACTGAATATCTTGAGGTACAATTAGGTGTCATGTTTAAACAGATGAGATACTTACCACCAAAGTTTTGGTATTTGTGCCCTGAAGACATTCTATTCTATAATATCCTCAAACACTTAACAGTTTTTATGGCTTAACAGCTGCACTGATTGTCACGGCACACCCATGCACCCCTTTTAACTGTGATGGTAATATTACTGCTCTTTAAGTTCTACCATAAGTTTACTTGATATTTTTAAAAGAAGGGTGAAAAGAGGAAAATGTAGCAACTGAGTGAAATCAAGACACACATCAACAGCCCATGCAGGAAACTGAAGTGGAAAGGAAAAGAAATACAAACTTAAAGGACAGCAGCTTTACGTCCATAGTTTGGGTTCTGGAACTGATTGATAGGACTCTTGTATATGGGGTTCTCTTGCTACAGGTAGAAAATGAGGACAGAACAGAGTTCAGCAGGGGAAAGGAGCAAAGAACAAGTAAATGAGGCAGTATAAAGGGAGAAAAGTATGGTTGACATCCACAGATGATTGTAATGAAAGACAGACACTGTGAGAAACAGTAGGTAAGCGATGAGGATAAAATCTGGATAAAATCAATGTGTTGTTCAGCTTCATCAAGTGATCATAATGTGGATCTTCTGCACTTTACTGGAAGCCTTTTTTGATACAACAGACCCTTGGCTACACACAGATAAAAGCCCCTGACCCCACTGCCCACCTATGAGATCACCAGCTCTATGCATTAGTTGTCTTTTTCTGGCATATTTTGTTGGTTGAACCTTTGTTGCATGCCATTTCACTCTCTCTCTTCTTGTTTCCTGTCATGTATCAACTGTCATCTCTCCAATTCAGGCACAAATACTATTACTACTGCTGCTAATACTACTACTACAACTACTACTAATAATAATGCCCCAACAATACTCTGCTCTATAGTTCTACTTCTGACTGAGAAAGAACCCTGAACTTTCTGTGTTCTGTGTTTCTGTGTTCATAGCAGTTTCTTCTGCTCCAACAGATTCTTACACACACACACACCCTCATTTGTGTGTGTGTGTCATATGACATCTTGATTAAATTGGGATGGTGTGGCCGCAACCGTAACAGAGCAAAGGAAGGAGCTCATGCAGTATCCTTGAAATTCACTGTGGTTGCTGTGCCTTGTTATCTTGTCAGGAAACTCAGGTCACTCAGAGATTTGCTAACAGTCTCTCATTTCTCAAAATTAAAGAGATCTGGAGCCACAGGTTGCCTCACCCATGGTAATAAGAAAGACCCTAAGAGAGATAATACAGAGTGAGCACAGTGCTGATCAAGAACATCTGCATTATCAAAAACATACAGACCATAGGTATGACACAATCCCACCACCAGGGGGAGGCATTTTACTGCACATGAACTTGAGATGAAATCCAGTCTTCCATCATATTGATGTTGGCTGATGATGTACAGGGGAGGAAGCAGGGAGGGGAGGAGCTGTGACCACTCCCCGGGAAAAAGTCAAGCTATGCTCAGAGCGCATAACATTCCCAAAAAAGTCCACCCCAGCACCGACATTTTTCCTCTTTATTTTAAGTGGCACTCAAAAGCAAACATTTCGTCTGTTTCTGCAGCTGTGAGACTGAAGAGAATGTGAGCGAGACACTTCGTAATGACAGGAGTTCTAGTGTGCAAATCTCATCTGTTACTAAGAACAACAAATGATCTCCACAAGAGCAGCCGGCTGCTCAGAGCAGCCGAACAACACCTGTTTTCCACATTTAAACGCTGCTAAAAAATCAAAAAGCATTTACCCTCTTCATTTTTCACAGAGCGGGTCGAAGTTACCCAACACTCACCGTATCCCATTTGGCGTTCATCTTCTCCTTCTCAAACTTGGCGAACTCCCTTCTGTCATGGATGATCATCAGCAACTTCCAGATGAGCAGCAGGGCTAAGCCAATCAGGACAATGCCGGCGACCACGCCCGCCACAATGGGGATGATGTCAGGACCGGCGGGGCAGTCTGAAACAAGCCAGGGTGCAGCAGAGTATTTAGGCAGCTTGAAATAACAGGGCAAAAAATAACAAGACCATGGGAAAAACATGCCATCACACAGCTGTGTGTGAATAAACAAATGGCCTATATTTTGCAGCCCTACCACGACAGCCCCTATAAATAGGTTTGTCTGTAACAGAAACTTTGGTTCATGTTAGCAATGCTTTCTGCTTACCCAACGTGTCGACCACATGGACCTCCCTCTCCGTGTTGTTGTTCACAGCGTAGGTGTAGTAAAACCAGCAGTCGTTGGCGTCTCTCTCCTTGCAGTGCATCACAGGGTAAGAGGCCTCATTGGGCTGGGGTAGCTTGTTCTTCACTTTAAATAGGACAAAGTCCTTGCAGTCTCTCTCACACGTGTCCTTCTTCTCACCAGTGCCAAAGGCCCGGCACTGGACACACTCTCTGGAGGGAACCGCACATCGTCGTTAGTAATGAGCAGTGAGATATGCTTTACTATTTATAGGTCACATATGTTACAAAAAAATCCCATGCCGTCTTCTATTCAGACTTACTTGTGTTCAGCACAGACTCCTGGACAGGTAGGGCAAGTCTCACAGGTAGGACCCTGAAATTTGGGGTCAGTGCACTTGCAGGTGCCACATTCACAAGTTCCTCTCCCGTTACAGATCTGCTTGTTGCTGGCCATACATGTGCTGTTGTCTAGAGAGCAATCACAGGCGCTTCCGGTCCACATGGGATCACAGATACATACTCTGCACTCACAGCGCCCATGCCCTAAGAGAAACAGTTGAAAACAGCGTCGAAGTTGAGTCTTTCCTCTCACTAAACATCAGCCTAAACGTGTTAAAGCTCTTTTTTATGTTCTGTGATCTTAAAGCCTTGTATCATCTGTGGAGCTGTCACACTCACCTCCACACAGTTTGTTTCCAGAGCGGTCACAGTTGAAGTTGTCACACTCGCAGTACTGGCCGCTGTACCTCTCGAGAGGGTTGTCTCTCTTCTTGCATTCACATGTGCCGCACACACAGTCTCCATTATTGCTGCAGATGTCAGTACCGTTGTCTTTACGGCAGGTCCGGTCCATGTCCTCTGTGGCCACGTCGTTGCTGCTGCATTCACACTGTCTGCCCACACGTCCTTCATTACACCTGAGACAAGGGGGAAGGTTGTCAGTGTGAACACTAAAACAGCAATCAGAGTAAGACTGAAAGTAAGAAAAGCTTTGGATATTTTTATGTGCGCAGTAAAGACTGTGGAAATTCTGACTGACTTACTTGCAGGCTCCACACTCGTAGGTCCCGTTGTGGCAGAGCTCACTGTCCTTGATACCTTCCTTGTGGCATTCGCACTCACAGATGAAGTTCAGGGTAATCTCCACCTCCTCTGTAAATCCCAGCGGCTTTATCTTGATGGTCTCATGCTTGCTTTTATTGTCTTTTTTCGGACAGCCCTGAGATGTCACACTGATGCTGAACGTGACCTAGTAGTGAAGGAATAAAGGAGCAAACCTGACTCAGAGCACAAAATGCTAAACTCATCACGTCTGTGAATATCTCGAAACAAAATGTTTATAAACCTCAATTGATAATTGAGTTTCCACAAGATGTCATTGAGGTCTTACAGATAGATCGCCACAAGGAGCAGTTTTTGTGCAATACAGAAGTAATGGGTGGAAAATATGCAACAACCCCAAAAAGGAAACACTCTTTTCAGGTCAGCGTGCCCATTTAGCCAAGACCAGAGAGAAGTAGTGAGAAAGAAATATCTGGTTTAAGGTAGGCCAGCTCACTGTGTGCTTGTGACTGGATCAGAGAATAATTAAGTAAAGTTCTATGATTAACATTTTTCTGATCAGTTTGAGGTGCTTTGCAGATTTAGATTTTGAGTATATGACATGGTTAATTCTAATTAAATCTGTTAATTTAGGCCTGATAAAGGTTTGCTTTGAAAATGCATCATGTAGTGACACCTTCATTTTTCAGAGAAGAAAAAAAAAATCACTGGCAGGTATGCACAATGATTGTTTTCAACTCCTTGGGCATAATTATATATCTATTCAATCTATTAGATTTTTTTAAAGTTATTTTCAAATTACTGTTTATGTCTAACTGGTGTTCCATGTGTCACTGTAGCCAGGTAAAGGTCAGTGTTTGGTATGAAAATGTAAATGGCCGTCATTTGACATTTGAACAACAAGATTCTATGAGATACCATTAACGTCACTGATGCCTAACGTCAACGCACGTAACTGTTTATTCCATCCCTAAATGATCTGAATGGTGCCATGTGTTTTGACAGTTGACAGGCTTAATTATTGGTGAAACACAACAAAAAAAGAAACGTTCTTCTTCACAATTCTCACCTCATCTCCGATGGAGATGTTGGAGCACTTCCGTCCATTTTCACCTTCACTAACCACTCCGTTTTTACAGCGGGACGTGTAAGCTATGGTCACTCCCTCTGGAAGCTTGCTGTTCTCCAGAATAACCTCAGACGAGAGAGACTGCCAAAAACCAAGAGATAACAACATGAATGCTGTTATTTCCTGCGCTGGAATGTCATCTGGTAGCTTTGTTTTGACAGCGTGCGGTACACAAAGGCTTAGCTGAGTATTCAATGTGAGAAGCTGTGTTGGGAAAAAGTTCTGACAGTGCCAGCTCACTCAGAATGTTGAATGCTTTAATGTGGTTCATGTCAGCTAATGATAAGTTTAAATTTTTTACAAGAACAATCTCAGCAGTCTACTTACATTGTAAGCATCTATAATAAGGTTGATTACGTTGCTTGAGTTGGCGGACAGAGTACCGACCGCAGACTTTGGTATGAGATTTTTCAGCTCCTGAGGACAGAAGAAAATAAAACAAAGCTTTAACAAAGTTCTGTTCATCTTGAGATTCCTGTCATCTCTATATAAAAAAAAACACATCATCAATCATACTTTTCTATGAACTATGAACTTTTATGGACCAGAGACTCAGATCATCAAGATTAAAACTGTACATCATTACACGACGCAGGATTGTACAATGATGTGATAGCTGTAATCCATTTATGCTACACACAAAAACAAAATTGTATCAAAGGATGATCAAATTTCCGTGTCAAGATGGATACAACACTGATTTCAACCCTGAAATTATGAAATAGCTGTTGCTTTGAAGCACACTGAAGCTACTGTGAGGCTACATAATGAACTTTAATCAAACTCAGATGGAACAGGGTTCAACTGGCCTGACAAGCAGCAGCACGGCAGAAGGAAATAATTAGAGTTTAAGGAGGATGCTACCAACAGCACATGTATCGGCCCAAACAGGTATTTTTACAAAGGGAGCAAACACACACTTCTACATAGAATCAATGAGGATGAGTATGATCCAAAAAGAAAGGGATAAAAAGTCAAACAATGTCTGATAGAGATGTTGAAGGAGAACTCACTTGGTAAACAGGCTGGAACTCTTCTGTGACTGCAAAGATGGTCTGAATGTTGTTGTCGCTCAGTTTCTGAACCAGATGAGCAATTGAGGGGTAGTCCTTTCAAACAGATTTACAGTGACATGGTCAACACAAATAGCAGTTTGTGCCCAAATTTAAACTAAATGAGACACTTCCCTCATGCAGAAATCGAGAAACAGACCAAACAACATGGAGCTACTTACATAGTAGTGGCTCATTGTATACACGTTGTTCTCCAAGTGACATTTTCCATCATTAGGCAGAACGATGCCACCCAGTTTGCCATCACCAGCAAAGTGGAATCCAGCATCGGTGGAGAACACCAGCAGACGAGTCACATTCCTCCAACCGATATGCTCCTGAGAATGAGCAAGAAAACACTCAAAGTAAAATGTTTGCTAACAGCGATAAACCCTCTCTTTAAAAGCTTAGGGGGAATTAGAGCAGAATGTGACACATACACTTTTTATGATCACGGCATCCAAAAATCTCCTCGTAAACACCAAGGACTCATAAAATACCTTTTCACACATCATCATATAAATGCATCTATTGGCAAAGCAAGGGCCATAATTGTGGGAAAATTAGCTTGAACTGAGGAGCTTAATGTTATTATTTCCCACAGGATCACTAAAGGGAGACAGGAAATCCCCAGCCTCTTTTGCTTACCCCACACACAGCCACTTGCATGATGGCATCAAAGCCCCCCTCAGGAGAATCTAAATTTCCAGAGATGTGCTGCTGGCCCACCAGGGTGTTGAACTTTTTGCCGTCGCTGGTCAGTTTCAGGACGTTCTTGTAGCTGAACGGGCTGGTGCAGTTCTGGTCACCTGTGCACGGGTTCAGCAGCTTGGCTGGGGTGGTGCTGATGTATGGCATGACTGTCTTTTCCACAAAGGAGCCAAAACCTTTGAAAGACAATTCAAATTTCATTTTTACATGCCTTAAGCACGAATAAATAAACAAATAAATAAATAATTAACAAGTGGGTAAAAGCGTAACAAGATGTAGCTTTTGTTGCTTTGAGACTGGTAAGCTGACACCACATGAATTCAGGGGAGCTCGATGACCTCCAAACAGTTTACTTCTTTGGTTTGTTTGTGCAGGTCACATAAATGTCACTCAAACTTGGGTGGCATTTAATACCCACAAAAGGACACCTGAAGATACAAGTCAGTCAGTCAGTCTATTTGCAGGGTTTACAAAGTGTGGGGCCCACAGTATCTAATTTTAGAAACCTTTAATTTTTAACACAAATATCTGTATAATGCTGATGGGACACTCATAGAAAATAGATTTTTTTACCATCATTTTTAAATGCAGTTTTCTTACTTACAACAATTTCGAATCCAGTATATATTATATATATATATATATGTATATGTCATTTTACAATCTAAGGTGTACCGAGTATCTTTCTCAGTCTAGAAATTGAGCAATGAGCCTTTAACTTTAAAGCTCCATCTGATTAGAACAGCCTGTTCGCTTCCCTTACATCGGTTGCCTCCTTTCTTTAAGGCATATCACACAGTTTTTGTGCCTCGGCACAGTTTACAAACCTCTGAGCAAGTTCAAAAAGGCCTGATGACTGGTTTACCTCAAAATGGTTGAAAGAGTATTGTGTGTGCTATGTGTAACTGGACAGGCTGCAGTTCCAAAAACTAAAAAAATTTTAGTTAAAGGCATTTCTTTGCTTGCATAATCAGACTGTACGAACCAAGACAAACCAAAATGTGAACCATGCAAACTGTTCACTCTTTGCCCCACAAAGACACTGTCAAAGGTTAGCACACTCTATGAAGAAAATCCTCACCTATCCTGAAGTCAGAGGTGATCTTTGACATCTCCAGCATAAGACTTGTTCCCAGGTTCTTGACATTCTCCAGATCGTCCTTCATGGAGTAGGACAGGTCCATCAAATAGTACAGGTCGATGGGATAATCTTCTGCTCGTTTGAACTTCAAATCAAAAGACTGGGGCTCACCTACAAGAAGTTACAGCAATTAAAAATAAGTGTCACAGTGCTTAATATCTGATCCCATCCACGGGAAGGTAAGGATAGCTTCAGAAAAGCTTAACTACAACGTGTGCTCACCAGAACGCAGGGTGAGGCTGAGCTTTTGGGGCTGGATCTGAGTGATGTCCTCTGGCTTCAGTTTCTCTGCTCCCTTTTTGCGATTTGTCACCGCTTTGTTCTTCAGGATCTTCTGTTCTCCGCGGGGGTTTTCGATCATTGCCTCAATACAGCCTCTTTTTATCAGAGACTGCAGCTCATCACAACGGGTTGACACAGTCTCGCCTTGCTTCAGGAAGTTCTAAGAATAGCAGCACAGGGAGACATTTTCACAACTGAGTTGAAATGTAGGATCTGGTGTTTGTAGAACTTGCTATGGACAAAAGAGAATATATTTTGACCTCTGCTGCTTTGATTTTAACCATTTCAAATATGTCTCTCTAAAGTCCTACAGCCTGGGCTTACAGTCCAGAACCTGAAGACATTCAGTTTACAAAAATATAAATCAAAGTAGTAAATCTTCACATTTGAGAAGAGATTATCAGCATAATATGATAACAATATTATTCTGTTGGTTTCTTCTTATCTGCTGTTGCTGCAAATGAAATATCTTTTGGTTTAGGAATTTAAAGACATCACCTTGGGCTCTGGGAAATTGTGATGAGGTAAATAATTAATCGATAACTATCAAAAATGATCCAAAAAATCCTTAACTTCAGACCTACATTAGCACAATCCAAGCCTACATGGTTACAACTGCTATATGACTAATGGCATCAAAATAGCATCAAACTGTAATTCTTAGCAGTGTTTATAGCTGATGGGTTCGTTTCACATACTGGGTCTTTACACCAGCCACATTTGGCTCCAGCCTGGATGCACTCCCCGCAGTATTTGGCATTAGCACTGATGCACTCATTCCCCTCTGGATGGAAAACAAAGAGAGAAGAGAAGAGGAGGTAAAGAGTTCGGTCAGAGTTAGCAGGGCTGCAGCAAAGTCCCTGCAAAGTAAGCAGCCTGTTAAGCCCCTGTGTTTACGCATCAGTTCATCTGGAACACTGTGTGGCTCAATAGTAATTGGAGACAGAGACGGAATATTCCGCCTTTTCCATTATCCTCTACGCTCCATGATGCTAAGGTGGATCTCTGATCGATGACATCATTAATATCAAGTATCTGGTCTCTCTCTCTCTCTCTCGGGAGGTAGTCATCATTATAAACTGTGCATTTACTATGTAAGCTAACATGGACAAAATTACATCACGTGTCAGAAGAATGGTGTCGCAGCAATACCATGTTTACAAGCAACTGTTGACTGTTCTAATGAAATGCGACCGAGACATCTTACCTTTCTGGGCATTGCTGTAACAAAACACTCCTAACAATGTACATATCAAGAGCACCTTCAAGTCCATCTGAAAGCAAACACAAGAAAACATCTGTTAAATGTGTGGTGTTCTCATCAAAGTGCTACTGTGTCTCTTTATTAACAATAACAGCTGGTGTGCTTAGCGGCCTGAATGCTTGAATTCATAATTTCCTGGAGAAAAGGGTCCAGAAGACCATGAGTGTCTCGGAGAGATGACAGACTGCATCCGTAAATGGCCTTCCTATAATTTGAGATAATAAATTATCCAGTGACAGGGGCTTTGGTTATTCTCAGTCGGTCAAAGGGGAACAGGCAGATAATTCAATTCAGACTACTCTCACATACAAACATTTATACACACATTCACGCAAAGAAATACACACACAACACACACTCACACTGCTGATCGTGGCTTGGACTGCAGCCTCCCTTTTACTGTAAATAGCATCAGTTCCCTGGAGTCTACCCCTCTCTTGTCGTATATATTGATCCCTTTGTCTGTGCGCTGGCTCTTTGGTCAGCCATATTGATGCATCTAAGCCTGCTCTTAATTGCAAAGCACAAGACTTATCAAGAATAAGACAACTGAAAGACCTTTCTCTGCACTTAACGGCTGATTTGTGAACAGACATCAGCCATGCTAGCATCTCTGCGACACTGTTCTTAAGCACAGTGGTGCCGTAAGAAAAGCATGTCACATGCTCGCAGTGACAATGGTAACATGCTGATCTTTATCAGGTGTAATGTTTATCATCTTAGTTTAGTATGTTAGCATGCTAACATTTGCTGATAAGCGTGAAACACAAATAACAGCAGAGTCTAACAGGTTATAGACATTTGAACATGGGCTTAAGTGCTCCAACCAACTACCTGCTTGGTTGAGCGTTTCACTAAACTTCAAGATACAGAAATAAAAAATTAGCCAGATTCATCCTCTTGGAAGCATGACTGTACCAAATTTTGTCTCGACTGAGTTGAGGTATTTTGCCCAAACTTTACTCCCTCTCAAGCCAATGGTTGTGCTATAGGAGAAGTTAAAAATCACAAAAGTCACTAGAATCAGGAATATTTGTAAATAATTTCTTTGGAATCCATCCAATAGTCGTAGAGATATTTGAGTCCTCCAAAGACCAAGTAATGTTAAATTTGAGGCTCATTTGACAGTAGATAAGCAGAGAGAGCAAAGATGAGGTTATATTTAAATTCTGTACTGTAAGTATAGTCATAAATTCCACATCACTGCTGCTGTCTCACAAGATTCAGTTAGCACTGACACTTTTGGGATTCTCACCACCTCTTACTGGCAGGGCCACTAAGTGACAGCTGGGACGGCTTCTACAGAGAGACACCGAATCAATGGCCTGATGTTGTGTTAAGGTGCAGTGACCAGCAAGGGATCCACATATGCCAATCTAATTAAAATGTGGAATGTAATATAAAAGCAGTATCTGCCTTAACCATAAATCACAAACTCATGGGTGTCATTACTATGGAAATCTTCACATCTCTTCAGTAGCTTAAGTCTACCATACTGAATATTGAAGCATGAGGTTCAAATTAGAGATAGACAGACTGTGATAAAGTGACAAAAACCTTTTTTTTCTTTTTAGTTTATTAGGCCAGTGACAGGCTATTCATAGACGGTACATTAAAAGACTGCATTCCCTTACACTGTGGTAAAGGACGCTTTGACATTCAGTGTGCACAGTGTTGAGTGATGCATTCCTGAGTGCTTGTGTGTGTGTGTGTCCGTGTGTCCGTTTATATAGACACAGAGGCGCAGACGGCTTGTCTACAGCTTCCCCAGATCAGATCAGTTGGCTTGAATCTCCACTGCAGTGTGTGTTTCCATGTGAAATAAATATAACATTTAACCTGTCTCTGCCCCTGTTAAAACATTATCACACCATACTGAAGCCGATTTGTGTGATTTAGTTTCTGTGAGTTTATGATGCATATGTGTGTATGTGTGTATGTGTACAACGGTCAAACAACCGATTTCAGTGAACCCTAAGCTTAAAATGAAGGAATTTGGGTTCACATTCCTCTTGTAACAAAACCACACACTCAGATATTTTCTTTTCGCTCTAGCTGTGGTCTCTACTCAAGCTCCAAGGAACCATTCACATGAAAACTATGCCTATAAAAAGCCAGCAAGGTGTCAAGTTAGAAAAATAACCGTGTTGTCTTCAATCCCAAGAAACTTAGCAGCTACAGAGAGGAATGCTCAGTAAAAAAACTTCAGTAAAATATAGCAGAAGATGGGGAGCAGACCAAGAAAGGGCTTGGAGCAGGATGTTATGCTGGGCCCTAAACCATTCTTATCGAGTACAATTGCGTTTTTTATTTGGCAAATGAGATCTCTTTGTTATATCTGTATGGGAAGCAGCTGCGCAGCTATGCTCACAAGAAATAAAGCAAATAATAACAGTCACAGAATGCAGTTTGCATTTTTTTTTTCAATAGATAAATATCAGAAAAGATTTTTGCTGTTTATAAAGGTATATGGTAGCGCTGACCAATAAATCATATTTTCACTATCAATGCAATATAAACACAAACCATAAACACACAGCAATAGACTGCATGGAATGCTATGAATAGAAAAAAACATTTTATTCACACAGAAAATCACACTCAGCATGAAAACATCTGACCTATCAGGTGGCGCTCTGGATACATGGGTCATGCATTCACACCGTCTGGCCAATCGGATGAAGCTCCAGCTAATTGGTGTGAAATTAAGGGAGACTGAGAGGTTAGCTAGCAAAAGTTAATATTAAACGGATAACATATGAATGGAGCTGAGCTGATGAAGGCACAGTCTCACAGTCACATGGATAATAAAGCCTTATAAAAAGGACTTCTTGAAATCAGCCGAGAAATGTAAACACTGTAAACCCAGACCAATATGCGCTACCGCATGCTGAGGTTATGTAGGATGTAAAGCCACTGAGGTACATGGACAAATCTCCACGCACATTTGCAGATCTCTACTACAGCAGATGCACAGCAAAAATGATGTGCAGAAAGACTGAGAGGCCCACCAGAGCTGCAAATCAAATTCACAAATCTGATTATGCACACAGAGACTGTGGTACATTTCCACAACCGTCTGTACACATTTCCAAATTCTTATGCTACAATAATGGCCCCATAGGTAGGACATTCGTGGTCCCTAAATGATGAGTCCTACTGACTTTTCCTCTAGTGCCACAACATGTTGTTGACATTTGTAGTTTTGAACAAAATTTTTGTTTCAATGAATAACATCATTACAAATATTACAGTCTGATTAATAAGGTTTGAAAAGTACATTTTCATAAGCTGGGAAAAATGAGGACTATTATGAGATGTTTGCATAAAAAACACAAATGCTAAAATGTATTTGTCATTTACATAGCTCCCACTAATAGCGTTCCATGTTTTTATGGGCTTTCCAGAGCTCTATCAGTTGGCAGGAGAAGGTGATGCATGGCAGACACTGTGGTGCGTGACTAAAACGGGCTGAGCTATTGAGGCATTCCAGAGGGACTGACCAGGATAGCAACCTGCAACACCGCTACTGCACTTTGGGGAAACGTGAGCTATGGGACTCATGATGAAGGGATGCTGTATTTGTAACACCCTGATTCCCACAAAGCGTCGCTCCCTAGTCTGTTGCTATTAATTCTTTTTTTACCTTTTACTAATTTACTTTATTAATCCCAGGCTGGGGAATTACTTCTCTACCCATCACTGATTGAAAGACACACACATGTAACATGCAGTGAAACACACAGGAACCGGGCAAATTGGGGGTTAAATGCCTTGCTCAAGGGCACATCAGCTGGCTAACAACACACAAATTTTTTCCTGCAAGTCTGGGAGGAATTGAACTGGAAACTGAGACAATTCCTGGATTAATTCTTTAGTGCGATTAACGAATGATTTTGTTATCAATTAATCTGCTGATTATTTTCACAATTAATCGATTAACCGTTCGGTCTATAAAAATGCATGCAATGTAAAATGCATTAAGTGATTATTAACTGGTTATCACAATAGACAGCAACTAATTTTCCTAAAACAACTTTTAATCTTTGCAGCTCTAATTCTTATTTGAGGTAGTGAGAGTGTTGGACTGCCCCACATCTACACCACAGAAGCCACTCTTAACTTCAACTTGAAGCCTGTGGTAATATTGTTTTTGCTTGTCACAGTTAGCCAGAGGCAGCTAATCGTCTGTACTCAGTAGACAAGATAGTTCCTTTATCGGGGGTTTTGTGATTCAAAACAACCATCTTTGTTACTTTTGTTGTTGTTTTTGTTGTTACTTTTGACTACTTTTGCACATTTTAATAAGTTGCTTTTGACTATACAGACATTCTACTCAATGCTCGAAAACAAAATTTCTAATTAATTGCATTAATAAAATAAATTACGAGGTCTACATTATAATAAACTCACAGAACTATTGTTATCCTAGAGTTCCCCAGATGTCCATTCAAGCAACCTTAAACGGCTTCTGAACCCCTGTGTGAAAACCTCTGGTGTTGAAAAGCCACCTTAATTGAGTCACACAAACCTTAGCTGTGAATGAGCGGATTTACTTTCCCTTAAATCGAACTGCATTTGCAAGTGCTTAGAAGTACTTACTTCAGCAAGCACTGCCATGAATAATGACCAGCATGGTTGGGGAGAGAAACCGCTAGACACTTTAAAGGCACAGACTGCAGCAGAAAAGAACTGGTAGAGGCTGCGAGTAACAGCGCTCTTTGTAGGAGAAGGCCTGGACTTCTCTCACTCAGAATGGCTGTTCTTCTCTGGCTGTGAAAAAAAGGAATGGAAAAGAAGGAAAAACAGGAAAGGGCGGAGGGGAAAAGGGCTGCCTCAAGTCCAAAGGAAAGGAAGTTACACACTTTCCTCGCCTCTGCTGAATTCATCCTTTAGTCTCTCCTAATCCTTGCTTGTCCCTTTATACATTATTGGTCTGGTTATTCAGGCCTTTTTACAAGGTAAAACACTCACGGGTTCATTTGGTCATCAAGGTGAAAATAAACAGGTCTGCATGATTAAAGTATCTTTGTAGACATTGAGGATCTTGAATACAGTTAATTAAAACATTCCAAAATGCATGCCACTTTGCTGTTGTTTGTATCATATCTTTGGCATCTTACACTCCCATCCTCCCTCTTTTTCTCTCATGTTTCTGTCCACTCTCCCCCTCCCCGTCTCCCTCCTAACTAACACCACCACCCACACAATTGCTCAGTTCACTCCCTCTACTGTGAGCCAAACCAAACCAGTGCCCCCTTGACTTCACATGCCCTTTAAACGGCGCAGAGCAGGGAACATGTCTGAGCTCTGAGACGTACAAGCCACTGGACAGAACTGAAGGAGAATACCAAACAGTGTCTGTCTCTGTCTCTGTCCACCCCCCTCCACCACCTCCCACCAGCATCCGGAGGACCCTCTCATAGTAGACAAAAGCAATGAATCAGGCTGCCCTCTGAGACCATGACAGAAGGTCTGATCCTTAAAGTGTTCCCACTCACCATCCCCTCTTTGCCAAAGGAGCCTCAGTGTGATAAATAATACTAATGAGACAGATGTTAATGTCTTTAATCTTTCGGTGCTTCTTTGCTTCAGTCAGGATATTGATACGGGCAGACAATTCAACTGTGATTTTTCCACAGGAGAAAAAATAGAAAAAATACAGGAAGACAGGAATGAAGGCACACGTGACTAGAAAAATATCATCACATTTTCCACATTACATGAGTATTCTGGTTTTCACATTACATGAGCATTTCGGTTTTCAAAGTTTTGTGAGATAGAAAGAAAAGAGAAAATAACTGTAGCGAACAGCTAAAGCTGAAGTGGAACTTGTGAGCTAGAAGCAATGCCCAGGAGTTTCCATCACATCTGATTCAGTCCGCAGTACTTCAGAATATTCTGCAAACTTTCTACCAAACCATAAAAAAGTAAAATCCTCAAGGTAGCTTTAAAGTCACATACTGAACGAGGAATTGCATTGAGTGGCACTATAGCCTATGATCTGTTTAACAGTAACCAATACGTCCACAAGTGACAATTACTGCATAATGGCACTTTGAGTTTACATACATATTCTTTTAGAACGCTGTAGGATGCTCGCACAGTGCGAGTCCTTGTTTCTGGCAAGTGCAAAGTTAGCACAAGCCATGGAGCCACAACAGATAAATATAGTCTATGGGAGTCCCCTCAGTGTACTTTAATTCACCACACATTTCCTTTCAAATGTTACACAGTCTGATCAATGAAATGTCATTGTATGAAAAAGGTTGCTGAATTTTTGACTGATCAAAGTGGTACCTAAGTGACATTCATTATGAAAAGTACTGGAGGGGTATTTTAGAGCACTTTTCAACCCATAATTATGTAATAATTTAACAGAATAATAGGGATAGTCGCTACAGACTTAATGCTAGCTTTATCAGTAGTTTAACTGTCAGTCTGCTCTGCTTTTCACACAAAACACTTAGCCACATATGCTGGCTTGCAGCCTGCCAGCATTCCCCACGTCTCTGAAGAAGGCTAAAGATACGCTTCTAGGGGCATACTGCCTCAGAAGGATTTTCCAACTTTGCCAGTCAGAAAATCAATAACACTAACGCAGTTCTGGTTTCTTCTTCAGAAACTAAAACACATTCTTATTGAATAGGGTTCACATCTCATCACAACATGTCCACCCACAGCAGTTCAGTAGAAACAACTGAGGCCAAACCGCAAGCTTTGGAGGAGGGCCAAGTCCATATCACTAAGCAAGGCTCCATCTCTGTGTGAAAATAGCTGTGCAGTGCTAACATGTTATTTCTGACTCAGCCTTCCCACCTGGCCCCTGCAATCACTCCTGAAGCAGGACTGAATCACATGAGACACAACAGACCTGCCCCCCCACAGAGACAGAAAAACCTAAAACTAACCTTGTGTTGATATAAATGGTTAAATGTCAGTGCAATCTGTCTTCCTTGGACAGGGGAATGTGTTACACATTATTAAATGACTCCAATCCATTATATTTTTGAAGTACAGGGGAGCCTGTTTAAGCATTTACGTTGATCTAGAGAAGGGCAGAACATGCTCACCACCACCTACCAGGCCAAGATGTAGGCTAGTTTTAGGGATCTTGTGGGGTTGCCTGGCTGTGACAATGTGAGCCCATAGCTCAGTCTGTGGATATGGGATCTGCTGTACAGTAAGCCTCCCCAAATTCCCTGTCTTTGCTGAGTTGGCTCTTCCTTTACTGAAACACAGGAAGCTCAACTGAATCACACAGGAAGCCCGTATCACGGTGGCTGGAAACTAGCCACAGCTTGCTGTTGAAGGCACGAAGATGACATATTTGGCTTTCAACGGAGAAAGAAAGACAAAAAGAGAGAGAGAGAGACAGAGAGAGAGAGAGAGGACCAGTCTGCCTTGTTACAGGGAGCTGAAAATGCTATGAGCTGCCAAAACGGCAGCATATTGTCTTTGTGAATCAAGCATGTCTGATTGTTAAACGTAAACCAGGCCATCAATGTAATCTAAACTCTGGGAAAGCTAAACAAGCCTGGAAACCTCTTCAGGCAATGCTAGCAGCCCAGCCAGTGGAAAAAATTAATAAAGAGTTGTCACAGATATACTGATAAAAATCAGCAAAGCACCTACATAGCTGAGACAGTTAGAGGAATAATTTAGATATATGACAGCAGTCTGCAGTCTCAGACAAATATTTACAGTATAGAGATGATTATTCAGCAGTTTGAGGACATGGCAACAAGGATAGAAAACATTTTTCCAGCAGTCAGTCTGCCTGAGAGCAGATGCTGCTACAGGGAGACAGGCTGTAGCTTCTAAAAAGATGTCAGGTCCAGGTTTGGCATTTAAATTTGTTATTTAAACAAGACAAGCGGCACGATTGCATACAAGGTCAGACAAGACTAGAAACAAACTCACACAAAGATGTGTCGATGCGACTTGATAAATCCAGCTGTGACGAGTTAGCTAATGTCAGTTACAGTTGGAAAGTTTATTAGCTGTTTGTGGGTGAATAAAAACATTCCTGCAAGGTGATCTGCTTAGCTTTCTGAACACACCTTGACAGTCTACAACCATGCAAGCAGCTCAGTAGGGCTGCACTTAGTTTGTGATTTGAGCTAAATGTTAACAACCTAATATTTGCTAATTAGCAGTACATTTTAGTTTAGCTAACTGCAGGTACTTGGACAAAAGCCAAAGTATTTCACCTAAAGATGGCACTAGATAAAAAAATTAAGGGGTCACTGATTTATTATAATACATCCTAATACTCAAATGAATATCTGTACCAAATTCTATCGAACAGCTGTTGAGACATTTCACTGAAAACCTTAAATATGAGCTTCACGGTGGCACATTAGGTACAGTCAAGCAAATCCAGCCACATAACTTCATGTGAGAACAGCAGCACAGAGAGCAAACTGCAGTACACAAGCTGTCCGACAGAAGTTCACACATCACAAAGACTATGGAAACTGCGGCACTAAGTCCTACTGCTCTTCTGTTTTTCACTACACACACAGATTTGACAAGGTTTGGTCTTAACCCAATTTTAAGCCAGCAATAGGCCTGCTGTGGACACCTCTGTAGTCTTTCTGCTGAGGCGCTACTGCTTGAAAACTGGCACATTAATGACACTCACATGTCTTTCATTAGGCTCCAGACTTGACATTTGAACTAGAGGGTCTCCATATCCGCTATCATGGGAGAGTGAAAACTGCAGAGCTAAAAACAGTAAGCTCTCCACAGTTACCAGCATTTCCTCTTGGGAACAGTAGAAGAATATCTGTCATGTTTAATTCTCAAGGCATTCTTAGAGGCCACTGACTGAACATCATGATCTAAAACTGCATTTGAGCTCTGTTGTGACTCTTAAGAAGAAGCACTCACACTCTGAGTAAAAGGAAAGCAAAGGGTTCTACTTTAGAGAATCTTCCTGCTGTACAACTTTCATGCTTGACGTCCTGTGACATTAGAGCTGGTGCTGAATATAAAGCAGTGAATTAGATATTAAGTAGCTCACACATTTTGTTCGAGTGTGGCATAAATTTCCAGACATGCTGCTAGTCACGCTCATTAGTCTGCCTCAGTGTAAGACAGATTTTTCTGTAGCGCTCCTCAAATGTGGGAATAATCCTGCCTCAATTTAATTAAATCTTAGGCTGGTTCAGTCAGAACAATCAACTCTATTATCGAGATGTATCAGACAAACACATTTATAGGAATTTTAATGAAGCTGAGTGGCTTTTAAGAAGGGCCCATCTACGAAGCCACAGTACTATAATGTGGTTCTGTTTCTGAACTGGTGGACTTGTCCTGACTCACTTAACACTCCTGAGACACCAGTGCCCAACAGACCACATTAACCAAGACAGAGAACAGTGTTTGCATTGTATTGGCTGTATGAGTTCACGCCTACAGGGTAGTGGGTGGAGGCACATGGGAACTGATCAGTAGTCAGCAAATGATCAAAGGTGTGAAGACGCATTCTGATGTGAAAGTAGTAAATCACACGCACTATGAACTTAGATATAAGACATATGATACAGTAAAATAATTATAATTAATTAAATATAATAATACTTAAATGAAATGTGATGCTTAGCAGCTAAATAAATTGACAATGTTGCCACTAGTTTCAATCATATTTCAGGACGTTTAGAGGAACTTATCACATGTAAATACCGTATGGCTGAATATCATCTAATTCTTTTCAATACCACTACTTTTACAGTGCTTAAGTTTCAGCATCAAAACCAAACTTACAACATTTCCACACCTTATTCTGAGGAACATAAAAAAGAGCTGAAACGATGGAGTAGTAGATAGACAGAAAAAGCAATAAACTTTTAAACTTCTCAGTTATTAAGATTTGCTGCTTTCTTTGTCCTATGTGACCATAAACCAAATAAATTTTCATTACGGACTGTTGGTCAAGACACAACAGACATCTGTATTACTACAATCTTTGTCTCAGATTAACAGACTACAAATTGTATTCCACATTTTGGTCAGAAATTAGTGACAATCTTCTTTATAATTTCCCAGAACCCAAGACATCTAGACTGTACAAGTTGTGTGTTAAAGCTGTGTTAAAGCTGTACACTGCTCATAAAGACATAAGAATCCAAAGCTCTCACAAATTACATTTTCCAAACACATGAAGCAGTACAAGAACTTTGAAAAGAGAAAATTCTCATTTGTAACACATCATGAACAAACACATCATGGTCCAATCAAAGAAAATTTAAACAACTTTACTAATCTCCAGGCACCGTTATGGCCCATCTGTTAAACAATCTTGATGGTTGGATCTATGCTGCATGTCGGTTATTATACATCTCCATTCACTTCCTGTCACCTCTCAACCACATCCCATCTAATAAAGAAAAAATAATACCCCAAAATATCTGAAAAAACCACTGAATTCTCTCTGAGGTTTGATACATCTCAATACTTTGTATAACTAGTATCAATCCCCAAGTGTTAAACTGATACTATGCACTCAGCCACAATTTTCATCTGGAACATAATGAGCATTTCTTTGATTACAGTGATGTTATTGTAAACGCTGATGAAAGACAAGTCAGAGTTCATGTTAGTGAACAAAACACAAACTCTTTTATATCGTGGGACTGAGTCATTTTGTGAATGACAGGCACATAAATATTTCTTTTGCGACTCGCAGGCTCTTGCAGTTAAACCTTCACACTGTCACAATAATAAAACACAGTATGACAGAACTTGCAGCCAGCAAAAGTCTGCTACTATTTACTACCAACATAACATGTTGAGCCTCATTTTCTCAGGAGACCTTAGCACCCTAGCCATTCCTCGCTGGTCTTTCTGGGGCTGTTTTTAGAAGCAAGCACCACCCACCCCCCCCAAAAAAAGGCCAAGAAGTGTATTTGAGCTTGGTGTGGAAAAGAAGGGTGGATAGAGGAGGGCAAAGGCAAAAAAGTAAGACTTAAGACTAAAAGCAGCTCCAGAGATCACAAACCAAAACCAAGAGTAAGGCCCACCCCACAATCTAGAGGCAAAAATAGACAAATCTGTGCCAAATATGATTTTAAGAAGAATGGAATAGAAGAAGGAGCAAAGCTCAGTATTGTGTTGCACAGGAAACAGCTGAGAATCTTTAATTTGCTGTTTTAATCTAACTGGACTTTAAATTACCATATGGGTTGAGAAACCTTCAGAATGTAGGAAAGACTGCAGAGGTTCGTGTTTGTTGGTCAGGCATGTGATTCACTGCCAAACAAATTGCGGATAACTGCTCTTCTGGGATCATCAGCTTAGATCCGCTTTCAAACTTGTGTGTGTGAGTGTGGTGGAGGTAAATGGCTATAACAGGCGATTATTTGCACCCTTTATGCCTCTGAGCCTGAGATCTCTCCTCTGGCACAAAACATGTGTCATGGAGGGCAACCATACACATTCATCACTTAGGTCCCTTAGGAACACAGCAACACACACACACGAAATCACAAAGCACATATTCATCTCATCCGTCTCCAGGGGACAAGAACACACATAAGGTGTACGTCACTCACCGACAAAGAAACAAACAAACACACACACAAACACACAAGAAACATCACATGTCCAGAAGAAAGGCCTGGGTGTGGCCTTCTGTGTGCAGTAAGTGGCCTCGTAAATCAGGTGGGAGCCCGGCCCCCGCAGCTGTTCCCCAGGGGGCCTGAGGTCACATCCATTCAGCTGGTGGCTACTGGCTCCGCTACCGTCTTTCAGCTCCCCCACTGTCCTACATTTACCCTCCTCCTCAATTAGCTTTCCTCCCACTCCTTCCTTACTGTCCTTTCTCCACCCCCTCTGCGTTCCTTTTCTCCCTCCCAGACCCCCTCCTATCCTCCGCCCTTGCCTCGCTTCCTGCCTCCATTTCCCTGATTAAACCACACTATGGAGTCAGCACGGTCAGCTGTATTTATAAGGCCTTCACCCTCCTGCTCTCCTCAAGATGAAATGGAGCGACTCAGCTTGATCCAGTCAGGAGATGCAGCGCAGCCTGTCAATCATGCACCCCATGGGCAATAATAAGCATCATGTTGTTTCAGAAAGCTACTGTATGTATTGTGATGTCTTTGTTGTGCACCCAGTTCTCACCTTAAAGCTCTACTCAACATGTTCATACCTCTGTTCAGGATTTACTCTCTTGGGAGTAAATCATGCCTTCAACATTTTTAAACTTCAACCATCTATCTCTTTCCCTCTGTGCTGTCAGCATCTCATGTGAAGTGATCCCTGAGTAACTTAAATAGATCATGTGATAGTACTTGTTGAAGCCCCTTCATATGACCACGCACATTAAATGAGGAGAGATGAAAAGACAGCCTGTTGCATGTGATGCAGAAAAGATGGATTAGTTGGACAGAATATTGTTGATCACAATATTCAAAGCAGAATACACACAACATAACCACCATTAAAAAAACCCAAACCAAAACAAAAAAACACAGTAATAAGCCACAACTACATTCCACCACCTAAAAATTACTTTAAAAAAGGGGGGGAAACTAACACTTATTAAAACTTATCACAATGATATACAAACCGGTAAACCACCCAAACTCCACTGATCAACTATCATTTAAGTAGGAACATTAAAATTTTAGTAACGTTTTAAGTGACAGAAAAAACCATAAAGTACCATAACACGCGTATAATCTTAGTATTGAACACTTCAAGCATGACACAAACGTCTACAAAAAAATATTTCAACATTAAATAAAATGAATACTTTTCAAACTGGGATAAACATGAAAGATCATGAGTACATATATTAGCTTCCTTACCTTCGCTGTGTGGTTTTATTTCGGAGGCAGCATACAGGGGAAGTAAGCTAGCCTTTCTTTCCCAGCTCCCAGGGATGATCCGCTAGCAGCAGCCACTCTCTGCCCTGTTGGCACCGGGAGCTACTTTCTCCTCCGAAAAAAGTCACGGTAGATTTCCCCAGCTCATACCCTCAACTTTACTCCACAGTGAAAATGTATACAGGTTTTATTAAAACCAAATGCGGCAACACTTCGATAGTTGGAAGAGGAAACAAAATCCCAGCAGAGCCCGAGCAGACCTCTTGTCCTCGGTCTTAATCAGGGGAAAGCGGAGAGGCAAACCCGGAGGGCTTCGCTCCTCATGCCCAAGACACACAAATCCAAAGAAGCGCAGTTTAACACAGACCATTTCCTGTTATAACCTTCAAAATAAAATGCAAACGGTGCTGCAGTTTTAGCGTTTTGACACGCGTATTTTTTAGATCTTACAAGCCTGTTCACACTAATGAACATTAACGTTAGGTTTATTTTTATTTGAATATGTGACATTTCCGAACAGCCTAACCAATGTGGCTTTAAATACAGTGGCAACCAGACGAGACACAGCACTTCGGATTCAGATAAAAACAAATCTGCAGCGTAGCAGCTTAAAATGTGCTCTATTGATCCACGCTATTATGTAGATGAACTTGATCGATAGACTAAAATTAGACTGTTCAGATTATATAATCGGGTGTGGTGGACTTGTAATCGCCGCAAATAGAATACCGGTACATAGAATGGAAGAAATAACTGGGACTCGGTGATAATTCACGCAGACAAACACGCTCAGTATTATAATAAGCTTGGGTTAAATGCTTAGAAACATTTTGACTACTTTTACTTTGAAGAGAGCTACTTCGCTGTTCCTGTGTTTGAAGCCTCAGTCTGACTGCCCTATTACGTCACGAAGAACATCCCCTCTTATATTTCTAGGGATGCTGCCAACATGTCTGTCCAGCGTTACAGCAAACTGTAACGCTATCAAAATTGGCATCATCATCATCATCATCATCACATATGTACTGCACAAAAACATGACTGTCATGTTGTACAAAAGAATGTAGGCATATTTCTGTGCAGACATATAACAAACAACTTATCAAAAAATATATATTCCTTAATCGCCTCTGACTTTGTTTTCCTCTCTCACAAAGGTTTGATATGTTAGTCATTACCACAAAAACGTCACCAGAAAATCCAGTCCATGTAAACAGTCTGTACAAATGCTAAAAGCATGAATTTGATAGTAAATTACAGCTGCCATACAAGTGACTGCTTAGTGCAATGCTTATTATTGATAGATAGGAGGAATTTTCAAGTAATTTAAAGTTTCTTGACTACTGTCATTTTCACACAATCATTTTTTAAAAAAATAAAAGTGTCTTTTAAAGTATTTTCTTTTCCTTATCATTCACACTTTTCCTCCTGAGTTGTATGAAAATGGTTGTCTATGTATAAGCCAATCAAGTTTAAAAAAAAAAGAAAAAAGAAAAAGAAACATCAAAAGCCACTTGAAAAATGTTTTAACACCAGTATAATAAAATGGATTAAATCCCTATCTATCACAACATAAAAGTTTCTAATAATTTTATTCACTCCTCCACAGCATTAGAAGCCACATAAAACCCATAGAGCTGCAGACTGCACAGTTTTTGGGTCAGCTTCAGTAAAAATAATCAACCCAACCAGTTATGTATTTGCTTTAAACTTAGTGGAAAGTTATTTCTGCCTCAGCACTGAGGACATAGTGGAAAAATGCTAAAGAAAACAAACTATCACGTCCGGAAGACCCTTGAATCCTGTTTAGTCTCTGGAGAGTGTTTACCAGGGAATGCAGCTCTTTATCTCCCTCCCAGTCCATTGAGATGGGTTGAGAGTAGTTTGATCTACTTTCCCCAAATAGTTCATGGCTCTGGCACTATAGTGCTATAACGTGAAAGCAATTGTTTTAGGTAAAAAAAAAAAATGTTTAAAACAACTGTTTAAAATTGATTGTTATATATTATGACTCATGGGGAGGCTCATATCCTTGCAGATAGACTTCCTGGTAGCAGACCCAGAAAAAAGCAGTGATTTCATTGAAATGAATCATACACAAGAAGCAGAGACATTCCTGCAATGTCTGACTCATCGACACAAAATGGAGATGATGAAGATGAAGGCTGAGTAGCACCACAGAGTGTCCGAAAGGCAGCCGAATGTTTGTAATGCAATGCTGCAGCAGAGGCTCACACAGACTTGCGTGTGACCCACATGAGGTAGACTTGTGGAAATAAACTTCATCTGATTAAATATCTGTCTCAGGGTTCCTCACCATCTCTTCTCTGTTCTCATCCCAATGAAAACGCTCATGTCGGTCAAATGTAAAAACGGACACAGAATTGTGTCATGTCACTTGCATAATGAAGAAAAAAAAAAAGAAAAAGAAAAATATACAACCTTTAGCAACAAACTCCAAGGTTGAAGCTCACTCAAAAGCATAAAGTGTGTATTCTGAGAGTGTATTTTCTTCTTTGTGTTTCTAGGATTTTGAGAGATTGAACCTTTCTGAAAATAAGAATGGATCACAAAAATAAATGCCATGTTGATGTGATGCACTTGCAGTATGTTGAACATCTTAATACTTTCATTGCTTCTGGAGCCTCCCTGTGGTCTGTTTTGGTCACTGCATGGAAACAGGGACAAATACCTGAAAACGCAATAATAATTTGTTGACATTTTCATGTTTTCCCTTTCATAACATCCAAACATTAACATCACATTTATTACAAACAGTTGTAACTCTCATTACAATTTGTTTGGTTTTGACGTGTCAGTAGCAGAAGCACAGGTGTTTATAACGACAGCAATGATGGTTCTGTTTCATTTAAGTGTCCCAGTAAGGCAGTGAGCCAGCATGGACAATATCAGGACCATGAAAGTGAATTCAGCCATCATAAACCTCAGTTTTTCTACTTTGACATGATGACATGTGTTCTGTAAAAAAGTTTCTGTGCAGCCATTTACTGTGTTTGCATGAATAACTACACTAAAAATTTTACTTTGGTAATTATTTGTAGTCTAATATAAAGTATGCTTATTATAAAAACTAACAAAGAAAAAAATTATGACTGAAATGCCTTTTCATTAGTTTTGTGAGAACTGCCTGTTATTTTGCAAACTGTGAGCCTTGTATGCAGCAAATAGTAGACATGTAGAACCACTTGTGTTTAACTGTAGTCAAATTTCAACTACACATCCACGACACGTCTGTGCTCACTCTGTTACTCCACTGAGCCATCTAGTGGTGAAATGAAAAACTACAGCTAGAGTTAACGCTTTAGTTAGTGGTGGTGTAATGAATGTGGTCAGTGGTAGGAGAAACAAAAGTATCAAAATAAAAAATATTCCACGACCTGTATAATAAAATTCTGTCAATATACCAGTAAATGTATTTAAAATATGAACATTTTTGCATGTTCATGCAGTATTTGTCATCAGTTATAATTTCTCCTGTGAGGACATGTATTATTTCATTACCGCTGTGTTATTGTCACTCATTATCTGTTTGTATCCCAGCATCCACTCATGGGTGCCCACAGGAGGTACAAAGCAAAGCAAAACTCTGATATCTGCATACAACTACAGTAGATAATGTGTTATAAAAACATTTGTTAAATGTTTACATGCTACATATCCAAAAATTTAAATGCTCAATAGTGAGACTTAATGTGAGACGTACATTTATGTTCATGTTTTGACTTTACTCAAACCTTTGTATTTCTTTTGTGAATTATTGAATGATAAATAATATACATAAACATACTTAAACATTGACTGTTTAAATTAATCTACGTGAGAAGTTTAAAGAGAAAATGTCTCTACACTGCTTTTTTTTGGTGAGAAGACAAAAAGGTGAAAGAAACAACAGGTTTAATTGGAAAACAATGTGTTTTCTAAGGTTTTGAAGATTAACTACTAAGTAGTTCTGTCAGACAGTTGTAATGGAGCAAAAACCTTATAATAAGTAACAGTATAAAGTGTTTATCAGTTGTTAATACATTTTTTGCATCAGTGTTCTAAAGAACAGCCATAAGCCACTAATGAGAGCAACTTCTGGCTTGCCAGATTGGGAAAATCCATATCAAGTGATTCTCTTGCAGTGTGACACTCATGCATACCACCCTGATGGACTGTTTGACCTCTTCTGGAAGAGACAACTTTTTAATGTTTACCACTGCAGACCTGCATCAATATTTTATAATCTTGTGGTTTATTGGACATTTCTGAAAACATTATTTCTGAACAGAAAGACATCAGAGGGAGTTTTTACAACCAAGCAAGGATTATCTGAGCATTAATTATTAATTTTTAACCTTGAACAAGTTCCCCGTACAAAATGTTTCTAAAGGATGATTTAAATTGAGCGACTTCGCTAAATGAAAATATTACAATACCCAGTCATGCAACACTGACATGTAACTGAGCAGCTGATTAAACCTAAAAAGTATGGTTTGAATTCTTGGATTGTTCTGTAGGTCACTTTAGGTGCGCAAAGCAAGTAAATAATTGCTTAAGTTTTGTTTATTGCTTGTTTCACCAATTAATTAACTGCAAATTTATTGATTTGTATAGGTTTAGGAGAGATGAAATGGATCTAGAAGGCCTGCAGATCCATTGCAGTTAATTGTGTGTGAAGGATATGCAGCTAAATGATGTTGCAAGATTAATTTGCTTGTTTATGATAATGGGGACTAAGGGTTGCTGCTGTTTATCTAAGACGTGCTAATGTCTGAAAGATGTGCAACATCACAAATGTAATATTCTTTGATTCATCTCTTGAAGGGGAATATAAATTGAAATTAATCCCCATTTCATTTTCTTGTATTCAAATTCAGTCCTGCCAAAATAACAGACTAGTTCCTTAAGATGTGACTTAG
The DNA here is from genome assembly GCF_020382885.2 of Scatophagus argus. NCBI lineage: Eukaryota > Metazoa > Chordata > Actinopteri > Scatophagidae > Scatophagus > Scatophagus argus. The sequence goes on along the minus strand of NC_058510.1, from coordinate 15,753,532 downwards.
TTTTCTGGATTTAAAAAAAAAAAAAAAAACTGTGAAAATGAAGGCTAAATTTAATTTCAGCTAATAATAGACTGACTGGTTGAAAAGCAGCTGAGTAACTGAGAGTAGCTCACATCAGCTTCCCATTAGTGGTGAGCACCCGCCCTTCACTCCATGCCATGATTTCACCACTGTTTACTCCACCTATCAGTCCTCACATTAGAGACTTCACTGGAGTTATTTCCTTCGGCTCTGCTTTAAAATCTATCAAAACAACTTATTTTGGACTATAATTAATAAATAACCAAATAAAAGAGCAACTTACTTCTTATGAAGATGCCTTTTATTGTATCTTTGGAAAGCGAGGGCTGTAAGACAAAAACTACACAAAATGTTCCAGTTTACATCATTGTCTTGCTGGGGTAGTGCTTTCATGTCACTTTGATGCAAAAAAATAAAAGCCAAAACAAAACAACAAAAAAAAAGAAAAGAAACAGATGTTACTTCAGAGAGCTGCGCGTGAGGCTGCTGGTTTTCTCTTTACAGCATGGCTGTGATGTACATCTGACAGGAACTTTAAAAAATAAAAAACAGTAGGAGATTCAGATTCTGGATCACTTTTCTCTTTTTAAGGCCTTGCTGTTTATTAATTTTTTTCCTACAACAGCAAATTACAGAAGCAGTATTGAAAATAAAAGTCTTATTTTCTTGTAAAAAAACAAACAAAAACAAAACAAAACAAAACAAAACGAGATCTGCACAAAATTTAAATGACGGTACAAAACGAAGCCTTAATATGCCATGTAAATTGTGGGGGAGGGACATTACTGTTGGAAAATCTATTCTGCCTTTTTCAATAATGAAAACATGTCTATATTTTTACATTTCAGAATTATGTCACATAATCTGAAACTATATATATATATATATATATAAAAAAGATGAAAGAAATGAACACATTTTTACTGTTTTTGAGTTTCTTCTTTTTTTTTTTGCAAATGAACGCTATAAACACATAAACCTCTTAAATATATTTATCAGTGCAACATTGTTTGTTTTGAGTCCACGCTACAGTATCCTTTTTCTCTAGTTTAGCAGATGTCGCTGGCGCTACAGTCCTCTATAGCTGAAAGCCAGACGGTATGGTGTCGAGGTCGAGAAGAGTGGGAGGTCAAATCTGAAATGAACAAGCTGAGCATGTGTTCACCACGGCACGACATTGAAAGCACATGGATGTAGAAGATGTCACCCTTCTCAGGATCAACTTTTTGATTGTTTGATTGCGGCGCAGAAAACCACTGACTTCTGGTCCCATGGGCCCTCGCGCCTGGATACTGTCAGTCTAACACAGAGTTCACACAGAGTCCCTTCGCCTTGTCCTGTCTGGTGGTGGGACTGTCCCATCCATCCATATGCAAACAAGAGTCTCAACAGAGATTTGAAGAGTTCATTGAGGTGACATTTGCACTTCTTTTGAGCTTAAAAAGACATAGAAAAACACATCATCACACACTGCTCTCCTCTACAAGCAAGTCCTATCGTTCCACCTCTCGATTTCTTCTCCAGGAGCTCTGACAGGGAAAAGCAAGCAGTCAGTATTTTTGTGAGTGATGATCATGAGTGAACTGTCATCTTATAGTATTATGTGTGTTGGTGAGAACCCCCAGTGAACAAGAAGGGGCAACCATCCTTTGGTAAAGCCACAGAGGGCATGCTAGGTGATGCCACTCAATCCCTCGTTGTACCAGTGTCCTGTCCCAATGACATCACGACGTTATGGCTGCTACACGTGAAACACGTAAAACTCTTTGCGGCCCGAGAGGCCTGAAGCTACAATACAGCATGTGAACGATACAAACTGGGTTTATCAAGAGACAAATGTGTCCGGATAAAGTAATGATAGCACCATTCTTCAGTTAGTTTGTTTACCCCTCTTTTAATAGGCTCCTATCATGAGGGAATCATTAACAAAAGTGCATTCAAGCTGCATTGTCCAGATAGCACTTCTTTAGTGAACAATCCACAGTGACATTTGGAGGTGACAAGCTAGTCTAAGTCTTTGCTAAAGCAAAGCAATGATGATTGTTGGCTTTTTTTGGTATGCCGGCAAACATTTTATGTATCTTACCACCTCCTCTGCCATCGACATGAGCGTGTTTGAAGCTACGCGAATAAACATTCTGATGACCAGACTCAGAGCAGAGATGTGATGGATAAATGAGAGATTAGATAAATGAGAGAAAACAGTTCATCATGTCAGCTGTGGGGTTTTTTTTTTTGCTGTTTTTTCTTTTTGTTACCTTTTGACTGGTTTAGTTCGTCCTTCAGTGTTTTTGTGAAGTGGGTGTTTTGATGACGGATGGCTTGAATGCACATTGAAAACAGCTGTATTATCAGCATCACACAAATCTTGCTCATCTGACAAAATTATCTAAAAATTAAAAACAGTAACACTGCACCTTCCACAAAACAGTCAGAAGATTGTATTTACACACACACAAACCCATGAAAAAAGGGATACTGCAGCTTTTTTCCTTTTTTTACTTTCTTTAAAAAGCGCAATAAAATATATTAAAACTTATTTACAGTGTGTGGGTTTTCGGACAGAAAACAACAAAGAAACAAAACAAAGCGCCATGATAGATTGTTTTCCTCTTTTCAGATATTTAGAAGATAATGTGCCCCTGTTTCCTGTCATCATAACTTAAGCCATGTACATTAAAAAATACCCAGATCAACAGAGGAGGCCAACCAAAATGTACTAAAGGCACTGTCAGAACCATACATTGCCATGAATGGGACCCTCATAGAGTGATAGCAGTCAAAAGGGGAAAGGGTTCATGTTTCAGGATCATGAGTTATGGGCACACCCTGTATGCCACACCACGGGGCAAATCTACAGTTTTGCCGGATATGGTTCATTTACGATTTTGATACGTCACTTTCAAAACTTGAAAATAAACAACAGCCTTCATGAACTGATAATAAAAAAACTTTTCTTTCCCAGAAAATGATAAATACTTTAAACATTATTAATAAATTGGTCTCAACACCAGCATCCGATTGTAAAAATGAATGAAAATCAAAATAGAAAATTAAAATATCATCTAAATCATCTGTACATATTTTTTTTCTGTATTGTATTTGTACACAGTGTCCCCTACTGGTAGGTTCTTTTTACTGCAGCTCCTGAGAAAAGCGTGGATCAGTCCAAACCTCCCATTGGTTCCTGAACCTGTCCCTCAGCGAGTTGAGGGTGTTGGCAGTCCGTTTAGCCTTCCTACTCGCAGATATACGAGAGGATATGCCTACAGCCAGTCTTGTGCATACTCTGTGAGCTCTGCACATCATAAAGTCACACCAATGCACTCAGTCCCATCTCACGCCTCTGAGTATGAACTCTGTACATTGAGTTTGTCCTTCTTTAGCTTAACACCGTCCACTAGTTCAAAGTTGTAGTTCTCCAAAGCTGATAAGTTCCTGTCTGACATGCCTCCGTGTGAGCAAGCGCAATACAAGACCACACCGCAGATAGCACCCAAGAAGACCCCCAGGGCGGACATTGCGATGATAGTGATGAGGATAGGGTCTAGTGTCTTCAGCATATTGCCTGCTCCGCTAATCTGGTTGGTCTCCACAAAGTCTGGATATTCAGTGATCTCTTCAACTGGAGGAGAGAGACAGAGGCAGATGCAAGAGATATTTAGATGTGAGGTATATCACAAACAATGAGAGGTCTGGAGGAAAGCAAATTTCTCCCCAAAAGGACAATATAAAATTAACCATCCATGTCAATGACTTACGAATTTCATTGAGGCGATCCTCTGGTAGCATTGGCTCAGTTGGTATGTCAGGATCTGTTCAGACAGAAATTCTAATTATATACAATGCCAAAAGAAAACAGATTGCAGTCTGTGACTGTGTAGACGTATTTCTTATCAAGAACTGAATACGGGTATTGCAACTATGGACCCTAAAGGTCTCACCTTTACAATCCGTCATGCTGAGTCCATTGAGAACCTTAATGTCATCCACAGCAATGTCTCCCCAGCTCTTTGCATCCACCAGACTTTCGATCACCACCTTAAAAAAAGCACAAAGTGACTTTTTGGCAACCTTTTCTAGAATTCCACAATGGAAAGAGCCCAAAGTGGTCAATACCTAAACAAGTCACACACTGTAAGAGGAATCGATTTTGATTTACCTGGTAGGGTTTGTTGGTGCGTGGCACAAGGACACGACCTTCCCTCCAACGATTGCCTTGGTGACCACTGACTGTCCACAGCAGGATGTCAGCTGGTCCATCAACTGTCTGTTTGCGCTGTTTAATATGCAGTGTGCCAATGTGGGATCCAAACATGTGGTACCAAAAGGACACACACAGGTCTGAGTCCGGTGAACTGACCACAGGGCTGACAAGTCGAGCCACTTCAGTCTCTTGGGGTCCCGTTGCTAAAGTGTAGATGAAATTCCCTGAACCACCTGTAGGATAAAATAAGTGATGTCACTGACAGACAAAAACTGTGTGGTAGAAGAAGGAGATGTGACTTGTTTGTACAGCATCAAGGGGTCACACATTTTTTGTATGGCCCAGTAAGTGGTTCCCTACAGGTTCCTCACCTGTGTGGTCCATGTTAGGTCCAGTGTTGAGGGTCGGGGTGCCACTGGACTGGATCTGCCACCTAGAGCCAGTGTCCTCTGATGTCCAGCTGCAGAAGGATGGATTATTGGCCCAGCCGAAGTCACAGGCAAACCACAGAAAAGCTGCAAATGTGTTGAAGAAAGGTCAAGATCATGTGTCACATTTCATCATCCTCCTTATTACAAAATGAGAAATTGCCAAGAGCTCTAGGCTTTACCAGAACAATGACCTTGGGACCTGTGATGATATGACTGCAGGCTACACTTTGGAGCTTCAGCCAATCACCCTGAGCAGCTACAAGCACTAGAGGGCAGCAAAGAACTGCAGGACATGAGCTTGGAATCCCACAGCTGGGAGAGATAAAAGCAGCTAACTCAGAGGGAAGAAACAGACTGGGATAGAAAGAAACTTATAGCCCTAACATGAGAAAAAAGTGAGCCGACAGCACGGACCTCAGGTAGACATTATACCTTGACTGCAGTTAAAGATCTCTTTCAGTGAACGTAACAAGGTATATAACGAGAGGCATAGAGGGACACTAAAAACAGGGAAAGCGCACAACAAGGGAGAAGGAAAAGGGAGTGTGGACATGGTGTCCAGTTGAGAGAGCAACATTCACTGCAGCCTGCAGAGAGTTCAGGATTTTAATGAGAGCAGAGACTTGAGGTTTGAAGACATCTATGGTAACTGCGGGGCTCCATTCCAACAATGAATTCCTCCATGGACACATGCCACACTGAGGAACCCTCAGTAGAGGCAAGAAAATATGTGGTAGCTCAGGCATTAGTGTGTTTCAAATTAGATAAAGAAAGACTTCCAAGGAACACAAAGGAGTGAGATGTTTGGGGCATTAGCCTTGAACCCCAGCATGAGGTGCCTTTAGAGATACAATGAGGCGGCTCTTCAGACGACAGAATATATAAGCTAGCATTCTCTTTAATAATGGGAAGATTTTAACTAGCTTCTGCGGGAAATGACTCTATTTAGCCATTAAACACAAAGGATGGAATTCCCATGTGGAACCGCATTTCAGATGCCAAGCCACTTTTTTGTCGAGACATCCCATTCCCAATTAAAATGGCTTTGGCTTTTTTTTTTCCATTCCTGGGTGGCTTTGACTGAGGCTACCAACAAGCTGTGGATAAGATGAGCAGCCACATGACTCACTTGGCCATTTGGTGAAAAGAAATAGAGAGTTTTTCTTGCTGAATGCCAAAGGAAACTACATCAGCTGAGATTAGAGTGCATGGCATGCACACATCCAAGGAGACGAGGACAGACACAAATACACAGAAAAGATTAGCATGCATAGTTTGAGACTGTGGAAATGAAAAGTCAGACAGATAAGTGTTTACCCACAAACGTTTCTTTACGTTCTTACACACACAAATCTGCATTCATGCACACCTGCACCTCTCAGCTCTCATCTATTATCATAGCTCGTGCCCCAGAAGACTACAGACAGACCACGGAGTCAGCTGATAGAGTGAAGGGGGCTGGGTGGAGCCTATGGCCCATTAGCCAAGGTCAGACTCGGGCACAGCCTCTCAGCTGGTGGCTGCCTCAACAACCTGCTATAGGAGACGGCGCGATGTGTGCGTCTGCTCATGTGACCCCAAAGCACACCTCATTTCCTGTGGTCATTTGCATTTTGCTTCCCTGTTTTTCTATTGTGCTTAGTGTGTGTGTTCAGTGTGTAGTGCAGGCTGGTGTCAGCCCAGTGATTAGTGATTATGCTGAGAAGGCATCAACAGAGCACCAGTGCTAATCATCAGATAGCCCTGCATTACACAACCTCCCTCACCCTGTCAGCGGGAGCCTCTCAGGGCCATATCATCAGCTTTAATAACAGACACACATCAGAGGAGAGAGGCTGCCTTGAGCTGGCAATAATTAGCTGAGGTATGCTTCTTGATAAATCTATGGTAATGAATCTAAAAAAAAAAGAAAAATCCAAAACACTTAAATATTTATATTTTAACATTCTGGCATGTCATCTTTAAAGGTGCTGTGTTCAGTGGTTATCAAGATGTGGAATCATTCTGCCCACCTGGAATGGTATCCACTTCAGTAGTAGTGGTGTCTGGCATCGTGGTACCACCTGTCACAAGACAACGCATAAGCATGGTTAGCCTAGCCAAAGTTACATTTTTTTTCAAATAACTGCACTCATGCATGCTGAATGTATTTATGCCAGCTAAATTTAGCTAAGCCACACATGCCCTGTCATTCCCTTCAGTCTTATAAGTGCCCTGTCTCAGTATATCCACCATAAGGCATTTATATAGTGCTTTCAAAACACGTGACTGAGATGGTGCCATGCTCATCATCGGAGACTGCTGGTTAATGGGGAGTGCAGGCAGCAGTGCAGGCTCAGACAGTTACTGGGTTAGCGGGAAATGAGGCCAAGAGGAGTAATTGGAAAAGAAGGTGCCGTAGGACAAGGCAGGTGAGAGAGGAAAGGACAGAGAGGCAGAGATGGCTGTTGGTGGGCTTAGAAGCAGGTGTGTGTGGATGCACGCATTTAGCGATCTCAGGTGCAAGTGCAACAATTTTGGGAGTTTGCAGAGGTGGAGGTAAGAGGGAATGACTGAGGGGGGGAGGTGGCAGTTACAGGTGCAGCTAATTAGAGCTGCGTACGTGCCAGCACAGACGTGGGTGCATGCACGCTTGTGTGGAAGCGTGCACAGTAGATGGCAGATTAGTTACGGCATCAAATCTAACTGTGACAGAGAGCTCTGAAGCTGGGAAAGTGGAGCAGATTGAATGTGAGCCATAGCAGAAGGAAGGGCAAGAGGGGGGTAGAGGGGGGTTTGCTTGCAGTCTCATGAGGGCGATGTTAGCACCTGTCACATCGTAGTCATCACCTGTGCCACTGTGGCAGCTCGCCTGGTCGTCGTCACACTCGTCCGACGGAGTAGTGCTCGGGACCAGTGTGGTAGGCGGGAGTGTGGGAGCTGCAAAGGTTGAGAGGAAGAGAAATAGTAGACAACAAACATTAGATTTTAAATTCAACATGGAAAATGCAGGGGCTGTTGGGGGCGGGGCTTTATTTGAATTGCTTTGTGATATGGTTCATATTTTTTATATTTGAAGCAAGCCATCATTTCTGTTTTTCCCATTTTTTCAGTGAAAGAGAGGACATTTATTTTGGAATATTAGCTATTAACATTATCATATCGTTAGATTCCATCTCAAATGACACACTATGGTTTAGAGGGATACTGCTTCGTCATGTCAAGTTCATTTGGTAGCAGCCTGAAATAAGTGAATCAAATTGTGATAAGGACAAAAGCTAGAAACTGGATATGAATATCCCTCAAACAAAAGAATCAACACAGACAGCGTGTTCAGAATTAAAGTACAGTACTTTTAAGAGGGATGAGATGTAAAGAGTGTTTCCATGGGGTGTACTTGTAGTCTGAAAAGGTTCTCAGCGTGCTTTATAGTTAAAATAGGAAAACACTGAAATATGAATACATAAGTTCAGCATGTCAGCCTTCAATCTAGATCTGAGCTTTTAGCATTCCTCCCTTTATCGTGCTGCGGAGGTGTGGGTGTATACTAAATAGAACTGAAGCTAAAGCGTAGAGCTTGGGGCTTAGGCGGCTCAGAATCAAAGATGCAGAAACAGAGCTTGGGATTGGCTATAGGCAGGGCCTCTGGCTGCCATGGTGCCCTATCATTATGGCCTTGCTGTACTTGGATGTGGGCATGGCTCTAAATCCACTCCACACTCCGCTGCCACACAGCCGTTCTGCGGTGTGGGTACATTTGTGTGTGTTTACACTGACTGAGTAATAAACGGGCTTCCCCAGTGTAGAGGGAGAAAAAAGGAAGAGGAGAGAGGTGCAGAGAGAGACAGACATAGACAGATAGGAGCTGAACCGCCTGAAAAATGTATTTGTACAGTATCTGTGTGTGAGATTGTGAGTGTGTGTGCATGTGTGTGAGTCAATGCTCTTGCTCGCTCCCTCTGCTAGATGAAATATGAGGCAGATCAGCCTCTGTCAGATTCAGGGTGGAGAAGGTCAGGGATGGGGTCAGTGCTGCGTCAGGGGAGCCTCTCACAGAAATGAGTATTTAGCCCTCCTGCTATGGTTTGCCACAGGCACACACGCACACAGACATGTGCACACTCACAGTATTGTAAGCACCTGTGCATGTTCGTGATTGTGTATACATGCCTGTAACCACATGGTTGGCAGGGTGATTGTGGTTACTATGTGTGTGTTTATGTCTGTGTGTGTGTGTTTGGCATTAACACTGAAAACAAGCATTATCATCTGACTAAAGCCCCCGGTGGGAGTCCATGAGGCTTATAGCAGAATGGGCCTCCCTGAAATCCAATATGTAAATCCACTTAGGGCTAGCACTACACACTCTTAAATCGCCAAGCTGTTTCTGTGCTACATCAGCTTTGAGAGTCAGACTGATAAAGAGCTAGGAAAAAAAACAGGGGTAATTTTAAGATAGCAAAGTGTGTGCGGCCCTTTGAAAGAAGAAATACATGCAGGGGTTGGAAGGAGTGCGATGGGGCCAGGCTGCAATAATCCTACTGGGTCAGGTGGGCTTTCATTTGATCCCCTCTAAAAGTGGCTATCTGTGGGGGTAGCTTTGATGTACCAGGGAGACAAGACAACTGTCCCTTGTAGGGATAAAGAGCAGGAGCTGGACAGCTGTGTACTCAACACAGGGAGCCCTCACACACATCTTTAAATAACCCCAACTGTGGCAGTCATGAAGTGCAAGATACTCACAGCCATGTCATTAGCTGGGATGATAGATGGCTCACCTATGTGTGTGTGTGTCAAGACATGCCGGTTGTGAACACTGTCTGTGAATGTATGTACTGAGTCAAAGTGTTGGCAGAGACTATTGTCTAAAAATGTAAAAAATAAAAATGGCCAAGACTAGTGACGTTACAGGTTACAACCAGGACCGAATGTTTCATTACTATGGCTAAAGCATTACCACAGCTGGAAATGTCATTAGTATGGGTGAAGAGGTTTCACTCTGGGTAGTAACTTTACCAACACTGGAAGAAGTGCCATTACTGTGAGTAGTGGAATCAACACCACAGGCAGAAATGTCACCATCAAGTGCCATTGCTACTTGCTTTTGCACATATTGTACCAAAATTTCAGTGATAATTGAGCTAGAACACAGACAATGCAAAAGATTTTATAATACCTTCAATTTCGCAACCAAGGAGCTCGAGTCGAAGGCCCATGCCAGCAAGAGTGGCCCTCTCTGGGTAAATTCTGATGAAACGGGTCAGCAGGGGCTCCACCATCCTCAGCTCAGGAGTGTCGTAGTTGCTGTTTCCTTCAAATATCTGGCAAGGAAAAGGAGAGAGGAGAGGAAGAGGGACAGAGGCAGAGAGGAAAGAGTGAGTGAAAAAAGACAAAGCACAATATTTCTGATACTGTATGGTCACTGCTAGGTGTTTGACTCATGCAGCTCTCCAAAGGCAGACACCCTGAGGCAGACTTGCCATCTAAGATCCAGTGGTGGGGTGAAGGGGTGGCATGTGCTGGTTGGGGGGAAAGATGACAGTGAAGAACAGAAGATGACCAGATCTCTCTCATCTTGTTGGCTTCCAAAGCACAGCTTAGGCAAGTGACACAGAGGGGCAGCAGCAAAGACAGCATGACACACACCTCTGTCAAAGACAACTTTGGGCTCCTCCAACTCTGCCTCAGATCTTCCACAAGTAATGGAACAAATGAGGGGAAAAAAGAGGAGAACGTGTGTGCTAGAGATGCAAGCAAAGGAGGAGATAGAGGATTGATGGAAGTGGATTAATGGGTGTGATCACATAAAGGAGCCTGGTGCAACTCAGATGCTGGGAACCTCTCAGGCGAGGGAAGAGAGGCGGCTAACTAGGACAAGGGGGATATGGATCCTCCTTACTCCCTTCATAAATCAACCATCAGCCCATCTGGATCAGATTTATGCCCTGTCAAGGATGCTTGTAATTGGGGACGGGCTGTTGCAACTCTTCTCGGAGGTGCGTGTGTGGATGTGTATGTGCTCATATATATATATATATATATATATATATATATATATATATATATATATATATATATATATATATACATTCTTTGTGTGTGAGCGTGTGCGTGCATTAAGCAAAGTGTTGGTGTGTGTCTTCTGTGCACGAGGTGACACTGGCAGATAAATCTTGGGTCACTTCTCTATGTTGTGTGTTCTTTCCTCTCTCGTCCTCGTCTTCCCCTCCCCTGTTTTCCCCGACTCCTTTCACTCCTCCTCCCTCTCTGGAGAGGTTTCACTATCCATTGAAAGAGTTGAACAGTGTGCATGGTGCAGAATAGAAAGCAGGAGGATAGAACTGGGAAAAAACTGTGAGAGAGTTGAGATGCTTATCCTAACGTGATTCAAAACTGCTGCACTGCTGAAATTGACTGGCAATGACACACAACTGCCAGGCACAACGCTCTGATGAAAACTGACTAAAGGCGTCTTCATCTGAATCGATGTTCTGATGTATCTGAGTGACATTTTAAAAAGAATATATTCACATCATTTTTCAACAGTGCTGGGTTCCTTGGTTTCTTGGTTACACTTATCCTTCTGATTTCTCGGCAGAACTGAACAAATACTCCAAGGATTTTGGGCAAACTTAAGCATTGTTCAGTGCTATTGAGGCATCTGACCAACACCAGACATTCAAAAGCTCTAACCTTTGGTTTGTTCCCACTGCTGTCCAACACCATCCTCCAGTCAGAGCCATTGTTACTGTAGCCGAGGCGGAATTTCTTCATGAAAACTTTGTTTTCACGGTGTTTCCCTCCCTGGATGATCAACCCCTTCATCAGCTTCTCCTCACCAAGATCCACCTGTAACCATTCGCTGGTGAAAGGCTGGGGTTGGGGCAGTAGGGTCCACCCTGTCCTGCTGGTCAGCAGGCGGGCGTTCTCTGGTACCCAGCTCCGGTCCGTATGAGAGGATGCAGTGATCTGGTTGTCAGTGATCAAACCTGAAACCATTCCCAGCATGCCTGAGCATGGATACTCTGAAAGACAAAAAGGAAAGCAAAAGGTGCTTAGCTTTATGATACAAACTAATGAAAACCTACAGAGATGATGGGTACATAAGCAACAAAAGACTTGATCTATAACCAAAGGCTTGATGTTCAACAACATTTACCATGCCTGTAGTGTAGTTTGGTGAGTTTCTGGTTCATATATGGACAACAGGGATAGCGAAAGTCAAAGTGAGGAAGGCAATTCCCCAAACTCTTTGTGATGTTACTGTGATCTCTTCCTCTGTTCTTTTTCTCTTTCTCTCTGTCTGCAGATCTCATGCATACTAATTCCTCTGCCTGAAGCGGTTGTCTCCAGGCAGCCAATTAAAACCCTCCTCTCAGTTGGTGCTTCCACGTCCTGCATTCTGGGAGCACTTTTTTCTTTTCATCTCCCTTATCCACCACCCTCCTCCCTCAATAGACTCACATATACTCATGCACAAAAACACATTCTCCTTGTGTTTTATCTTCTGCTGCACTCATCTGCCTTCTGCTCCACAGCTGTCAACATCTGTGGGACCGTGTCTTTTAATAACTCGCTCCCTGTCCACATTTTCAAACTTCTCCTTCTTTTATTCTGCTACTCTGGTCTTATCCTAGCCTAACTCTCTGCAGATTTTTTATTAATGTCATCCCTCCATATCAAGAACTCAACAGGATGACAACTTGTTGCTACAGCTCAGAAGAATTTGCTGGTTTCAGCCTGAATTTTGTAAAGTTCTAGATCCAAACCGACAACCTGATAAACATTTCAGATGATCAAAGTATCTATTTTTAAGCCATAGTGTTTGCTTAACGAGCCCCCACATTTTGAGGTGGTCCCCATTGAAAAGACAACAAATGGGAGTAACAGTAAGTAGTAAAAATTTAATGGTACAATATTAGCTTTAGCTCAAAGATAATATTGTTAATAAATCTGCACATCTGATTCACCTCTGGGAGGAAAACATGTTGACACTGATGCCATATCTTTCTGTCAATACATTTACACAGCTTCTGAAGCTGAGTATAATACACTGGCACCCCAAAATGTTTCTTGGTGTGGTAATTACCATTAGAAGTGTGACAATCAGCAACTTGTATTAGAGCTAAATCTTCCTATTTTTTTCTTCCCAACCTTTCTCTGTTAATCCCAAGACACTGAGTCAGGGACCTGTGGTAAGCAATAAAATATTTACTATCTGGCTACCAAGGAGGACTAAATCTGGCCATGTTCTGTGTGTGTGTGTGTGTGTGTGTGAGACTAAGCGTGCACTGTACAGGATTCAATAGTGTCGCTGCATCTGGGAAAAACGAACATGAGGAACAACACTACATTCAGACTTTTTTTTCTCTCTCCGGTTATCTAAAGCAGCTCCTAATCAGATCTGTGAGATGAATCTCTGGTCCTGAATTCTGATAATTCGGAACTCAAGGAATAAATGCTGGGAGTGGAGAAGTGCCCTTTCCTTTTCTGGGTGTTTTTTTTTTTTTACCTTCTTTCTGTTGTTTCTTGTCGAGGTGTGTTTTGAGAATGACCACATGAGCTAGTCTCTGGTAACGCAAAGGTAAGGCAATGCAAACATACCGCCCTCGAAGTCAGAAGACAACAGAGAAAGGTACATGTGTGTGATTGAAAGTGTATATGTGCATGTCTGGTGCGAGTTTAGACACTTGGGTGAACTCCCTGGCTCATCTGGAGCTCTTAATTGACTTCAGCTGCGATCACAGAAGCTTCAGAGATGGCATGCAATGACACACCCAGAGGAACAAACACGTGTGTTTGTGGACTGTGCGCTTGTAGATGGTGATACATGGCTGTGTGGGCCACATTTAGGTTTAGGGTGGAGCATCAGTGGTTCATCAGAGATATTTATATACCATGGCATATTTACTAACAACAGGGTGGTGGATCTTTTCATTAATGAGTAGCTGTTTGTATCAGCATGAGCACGCGACCATGATGATGGAAAAATCTTCCAACATGCTGCTACACACACACACACACACACACACACACACACACACATACAAACACACACATACTTTTGAGAAGGTTTATATAACTCTCCACCTCTAATTTTTGTCACTTTTTGTTGCACTGTTCACCGTGTTACTATGGGAGCATTTTTCAGTAAAAGTTTAGCTGAACTTCCGTATTTCTGCCAAGTTTTTCAATAAAGTTCTGGTATCAGTGATTCATAACTCAAGGTAGAGCGGGGTGAGTCACTGAGTTTATGCAGCCCTCAAGAGCCCCACAATTTTTCTGTCTTCGACTGCACTGCTAGCCTGCAGTGGAGCTGGCAGTGTCTTCAGAGCACCCAGGGGTTCTGACGTCCTTAAGGAGGCCCTGTGGTGACTTCGATCCTGTGATGTGTTTACGCTCTGTGCAGCGGTCTGGTCCTGCGCCCGAAACACACGCCCCATCTGTAACCCTGCTGTACCCACAGTGCCTTGTCTCTGCTATTACATGAACGGTAACGCATTTGTAATGCATAACTGCAAAGCTCCACACACACACACACACAAACACAAAACACTTATATATTTTGAATATGAGCACATTTGGCAGAATGCAACTAATCCTGATTGAACTTTAATCCAAGGCTTAAAACTGCACTAACAACACTGACGAAAATATTGCTGTTTTGTCCTTGTAAGATATATTCCTATCCAAGTGGTAAGCACTAATTAACATTCAATACACACGCTCATAAACCCGAAGAGATGCAGACAGATGTGCTAAAACCATATGAAAGTGAGCCACACATACACACACAAACCACTCATTAAATGAACATTAACAGAAAAAGGCAAAGATGAGAAGAGCTCTGCTAAAATCAAAGCTCTGTAAGCAAAAGACAGACTGTGGCTAAAGAGGAGGCTGAGACCAGATCAGCAGGAGGGATGGGACCATATAGATCCCTCCCACCTCCAGCTCTCTCTTCCTGCCAGCTGTTGGCTGCATTTATATTGAATGAGGTACATCTAAACATGGGGTAACATAAATAGGTAATCCTCCTTCGTGCGCCACTCCTTTATTATGCAGCAGCTTGCTTCAGCCTCAGAGCAGGACTCTCACAGAAACACAGCATCATCTCACATCTGACAAAAGTAAGGTGTTTTTGCAACTGGGGCCAGGATGGGAAACACCATGTATGTTTTCACAAGAAGACAGCTAAACCGACATGGGGGCATGTGCAGAGATTATAAGTTAACAGCAGCATTTGATTATCGTGTTTCTGTGTTTTTTATTTTCAGTTAAAATATAACCAGTAAAATAAAAATTTGTGTGTTTTCAGCAGCAGCTTTGAGCAATGATAAACCTGAAATGTGTGTGTGTGTGTGTGTGTATGTATGTGCAGCAGCAGGGATCCCAGCAGTACCCACCTGATATCTTACATCCATACACCTCGAAGCGCAGCGCGATGCCTGTTTCCCAGGTAACGGGACGGATCCGGACGAAGCGTGTTAGCGTGGGTTTGGGCAGCATCGTCTTGGCAACGTCTGTAGGGTTGGTGTTGCCTTGAAAAACCTGTGATAGAGGCAGAAGAAAAAGTGAATTATTGACAGCAAATGTTGAGATGCAAGGTGGAAATTTCTGTGAGTCCTTGGACGCACTGTATCAAGAAACAGGCAGGGAAATGATTTCAATGATTAAGATGCTGCAAGTGTCGTCAAATCTGAAGATAAAAAATGAAACAGCAGAACTCAATGATTGGTTTTATTGTGCACTGAGTGAAGGCACTCGCATGCCGTTGGAAATCTAAATATTTCAAAGGATAATATTCACACTGTGGTGTCATGCTGTGCAACTTTTATACATGGAGAAAATATCACATGTGAGAGTGATTTCACTGTTTCCCCATCCACCCTGAAATTGCCCTAGCACTTCCTCTTGTGTCACATCCACAAACATGCTGCGACCTGTGACTGTGAAACCTGAGGCAATATGTGTAACACTGACAAGATCAGACCGTCTCAAGATGCCCTTTTTCTGTCTTCTAGTTCCAGATTTGGTGGAGGTTTTACTGCAGTGTCTTGTTTAAAGGTCACTAATGTCAACGTTCTCCCCTGGGGTCGGCTGACAGTTTACAAGCACCATACGAAGAGGCTGGCCACCCAGCAAAACAACTCCCCACAGTCCATCGCAGTTCATTCTGCGTAACTGAATCACACTGGTGACCATATGACCTCCCGACCCACCCGAGAGAGTAGCTATGGAGCAGAGAGGAATCCAGCTGAGAAGAGCAGGATGGACTGACAGATAGAAAGATAACAGTTTCACTAAAACACACACATTAGTCCATATAGCCTGCCTACCGCTCTGCAACCCAATGCAATACCTGTCATCCACCTCGCTAAGGGATTCTGCAACCAAGTCATCCAATCTCTTAAATGTCACGCTGAGCTTCCTCTCCACTCACAAACTGTAAAGTGGCTTTTTCCAGAGCTGTGCTAAGATGCCAAACTGCAGGCTCAGCATGTAGCAAATGGTGCCCCTCCGCACAAAAGCACTTTGGAGTCCGGAAAACACAGGGCGGCCTTACCACGGCACCTTTAAGCCCATACTTTACAGGGGGGGGACTGTGTACTTCAGAGAACATAAAATAGTTAGGCCCTGGGGCATGTGTACACTGCAGCACACACACACGCTTATTTGGATGCTCTGTTGTTGTTAAGAACTTTTTTGCTCCACGTGTGGCTTTGCCTTGTGGTGTTTACACATCACACACACACACACACACAACTGTCAGATGCACACATGTCTCTCTGACCCTGTGGACACCTGACCCCGTTGAAGCGTGTGTTGGCCTCCAGATGGACAAAATCTGGTCTGTTTGACTGATCAGCAATCAATGGTTAGAGCCTCTCAGGCTCTGGTCAAGCATGCTATCCCTCCTTTTCCTTTCTGTTATCTTCCCTCTCTCCTCTACCAGCTGTTCAAACATTGCATATTTCTTTCTATCCATACTCCCTTTAACTCTAATTTGTCAAGTCTTTTGTTGCCCCCATTTGTTTTACAACAACTTGACGGTTGCTTAACATAGAACTGTGGCTACATTCTTTACATAATCCTCCCTATACTGCTACAATGCCATATGAGCACCGCTCATATGTCTGTGCTTTAAATACCATCCACTTACACAGATAGTGGGGACATTACCACACAGAGCAAAGTGTGTAATTGCACGTTGGGAAACAGAGACTCAGTACATATAGCTGGGTATTCCCCCTTTTGTTGAGCTCAGAGGCAACTTGGAGCAGGCCACAATTCAAGTCACTTGGCTTCTTTACCAAGATGGGACATTCCAAGTGCATTGCATGTGCAGGGATGGTTTTTATGACATAGTCACTGGAGAGACGAATGCAAAAACAATTTTTCTTATCTATTTTCTAGTCTCTAATCTCATCCTTTGTTTTCACTGCAAAATAAGTTAATATCAGCACTTAGAGTCAAGAGAAGATGTCATTACTGGCTAATCAAACACTGAGCAAACAAAAGTTGAGGAACCTACCTTTTGTTTAGAACCTTCCTTCAAAGTGATCCAGTCCTCTCCATTCGAGCTGACATCCACTTTGTAGGACTTGACAAAGTAAATCCTCCGCGTCTCCTGGGAAATGGCGCCCTGGGTGCCTATGGCTGAGACGAAGCGCAAGAACCCCAGGTCCACCTGTGGAGGTGGAAGAGAGACAGACAGCAGATAAAAAGCTGCTTAAAACAATTTTTTAAAAAAACAAATTCCACAGGAGAGAAAGACAAGATTTTTCATTTCGTTAGAGCTGATTAACCGGGGCCCAGACAGCAGAAATATAGTGCTCTTTGCCTGTTCAAATGCATGAATAATTTTTGTAGAAAAGACTTTCAATTCATGATCTGTATTAATAATGCACTGACAAGCTAGAGAGTTAAATATCTAACCCCACAATTTGAATCACCTCTGGCAATAGTCTCATCGGCTGCTACCTGGAATTTAATAAACAGCAATGAAAAGATATTCACATTAATGAAAGAGACACAGGATGACAACTTAATTTCCTGAGATGGGAGACAAGAGCTTATTGGATAAAAGTGAATGTTGAATAGAATGAGGTCCGCAATCACATTATCAAAACTGGCCAGGAGGAAAGAGAGATACAGATTGAATATCAAATATTGTGGCTTTAAAATATGCAGGGCTTTATAAAGTAGTCATGAACTGTGGCACATTACTGCAGGGCTGTTTTATTTTCACATGGAGACAACTAGAGGCGGTGGGGTCAGAAAGGCACGAGTACATTTGTTCTGTATAGTTGCATATATTTTCGTGCTTATGTGAGTGCTGCATTCAGAGCTGATGCTGGGCACGGAACATCACTGGTTTGCATCAGACCTGGTAAAAAAGCACTGCCACGTCCATCACTGCCAGGAAAGTGAAAACACACACATACACAGTCTTCTGTGTGTCACACTGGCTTCTGTTTCTGTGGTAAGAATAGCCATCAAACTGGCTTTTCATTATGTTAATGCTGCCGTCTGTTGCCCAACTTCATTGGGACTGACCGGGAGCCTGGAGTTGAGGTCAGCTATTGGTAGTTCTGAGACACATACACATTGTTCAGCCTCCGGTGATAACAAATTGACTCCCCTTGCCCTGTGTGGCAGCTACTTAACCCCACAATAGCATCCCTTCATCCATAACAGAGGAAAAGAGTGGGTGTAGTGTGAAACTGAAAGGCTTTTAAAAAGAAAGGCAAACTCCTCGTGTATGAAGCAGCATGCTTAATTTTAACAAGCGATAACACGGTCTCTGACAGGCTGAGCTGACATTAATGAGGAGTAATGGTGTTGCGTGCAGACACCACTAAAACATGGAAGGAAGCCGGAGCGTCGGTGGAACAGGTTTTCAGATCACGATGAGACACAAGCTCTTTGATGTTGACATGAGATGGGTCCGGGCTCTGATGGATGGCGACCAGAGTCTTGAGTGGATTACTGAATCAACGGTATGTGCATATGCTAAGGGTGTGTGAGGAGGAGCGACAACAGTGAAATCTTTTATGTGAAAGCGTGCAGACACAGAAGCGTGCACATATTTTAGAAAATTAAAACCAGGGTGATCTGCCTCCAAAAGTCTCCATAGAACTTCAGCATGTTAAAACCAGACATGCAGAGCCAGCTAGCTTTGTCTGCCAACCTTATATCCAGTGCTACGCCACACTTAATGACTCGGTGCAAAGAGCAGGAAAAGAACATCTGCATGCTACAGAATGCTCCTGCCCCTCAAATTCACTTCCAGTAGTAAAAAGACTTAAACAGATGGGAGCAATAAATGAGGCTCCACAACGCTATTCTCTCTCTCTGTCTTGGCTACTCAAAGGATTTAGATGGAGACTAACAAAAAAGACAGTCATATACAGAGACAGAATATTTTTGTTCCTGTCTACAGCGTCAGGGGTCTTCTGCAGTAGGTCCCAGACTTTATTTGGGTCCATATAAATAGAAACAAACTCAAATACCTTCAGCTTCAGCTGGTTCAGATTTAATAACACAGGAGTTGAGTTCTTCTCTGCAGGGTAAACGGCCGTATGAGCCAGCACTGGATAGCCTAGTGTATGGCAGTGCCGGCATGTATTAGCTCAGGCAGGTCTTTAACATCTGTGTTCAGATGGCCAACCTGAATCAGTTCCAATCTGGACCAATGGCAAAGAGGCTTACTGAAAAGGCTCACGTAAAAAAGGTCTAATAGGAAGACCTGGCCTTGGGATGTTTTTCTCTGAACGGATCTCATTAGGAGTAATGGAGAAGAAGTGCCTCTGGGAATGAAATGAGTGGCGGGGCTAATTGGGAACACTCGAGTGTTCAGACTCAATCTCAGAACCTGAGCATGCTGACATATGGGTGGTTTGAAGAGGGTTGGACTTATATATGATTTTAATCAATATTCTGGAGCAACTGGAAAGATTTTTTTTTGTAAGTTAATGTTTTCATTTAAGGGGTAGCAATTTCTTGAAGAGTTCTCTGCCATTGGGTGTGGTGCTCTAACTCTAACGCACTTTCATCACTTGTGGTTCAACAGTTTTAGGGTCACACAAACCACAGAGAAACCACAGAGATGCCAACAGAATATTATATTCTATTAAAGATTTTTGGCACAAAACCTCAAGTTTAATGATACTGAATATATGCGACTTGAATTCAAAAGGAGCATCGGGATTAGGAGGGAATGGAAAGACAAAGAGAAGAGTGAAGAGGGGAAGGTCAAGAGGGGAAACAAGCCGCCGACAGTGATGCCTTGGAAGATGTGAAGGACAGAAGCTGGAGTGTCTGGCAAAGAAGTGCACAGACTAGATCAATTTCACAGACGCAAGCTGATAACAGGGCCTGGGTAATGAGCAAAGCATGATTTATTAATGGCTGCTTGTTGGAGGCAAAGGAACGAGACAGAGGCTTCGCTAACAGACCGGGGTTACATTGGTCAGGGATAGATGATGGGCTGCCAGGACGCTTGGATGTAAAGCATGGTCCTTCCCACAACACAGAGACCACAGCGAAAACAAACAGGCCCAGATAATGATTACTAGTGGGACTCCTTTTAGTCCAAAGCCATGGACAGCACTATAGCTTACCTGTAAAGTATTAACCGAAAATTTAAAAATCACAAGCAGTGCACAGTAGATCTACGGTAAATAAATCATTCTCAGATGATAAACTATGAGTCCTCAAAGGCTGATTCATGCTTAATGGCCGATGTAATCACTTCACGGAAAGGTGTGAATTATGACCTCAAATCTGGCATCTATAGGGATGTGCTGCATTTTAAGACTTTGCCGATCCAACAGAATGAAGCTTGTGTCTGTCTGTGCATGTTTGGACTAAAGTCCACCTATAGACAAATGACACTATACATTCAGAGCATGCTGGTGCACAGGAACTCATATTTGGAGGGACACACACACTCTGGCCATAAACATGCCAGGCGGGGTAAGAAATCACTCCGACTACTGAGACTCTTTCCCGCCGCGGCAGGCTGATATGTGGGCAGGACTTCAACACGTACTTGCCTCCCAGGAGTTTTTCCTGCTCCAGCACAGTCCAAAATATGTCTGTGCGTATGTGTGTGGGTTTTGGGTGTGCTCTAGTATCCTGTTGTGAGGCAAACTGATGACTCAGAGCCCTTGTCTCACAACAACTAGTGTGTATGGCTCCAGTCGTTTCACAGACTAATGAAACCAGAAAGGCAGAAAAAGAATTAGTTGTGCTCAGGCTTGTAACATCAGCCAGTTGAAGCCTAGTGTGCGTGCAATTAAATCAACACAATGAAACCCACATCAACCATTTGAATGAGGCGTATGTATATATATATATATGTATATATGTATTTGTAATTTCCCAGTTATGGGACTAATAAAGGATTATCTTATCTTATATGCATGTAAGTGTGGGTATAAATGATGGGGAATGACAGACAGACAGTGTATTTATGTATTTATGTGTGTTTGTACAAGTTAAAACGATAATTTTCCTTTCTATTCTTCAACGGCAGTAGCAGTTGTGGGCGTGATCATCAGTTCTATCCAAAATTCAGTGTATTGTCTCTGTGCTGTATGACTCAGATGTGCTGTAAGGCCACATGATATGTATTTGAGGATAAAGCCCAGTCATTGTTATGTGGGCGCAGCGAGGAGACATGTGGTTTATAAGGCTGGGAAGGGGCGTTCAAGAAACAGCAAAGGCTCAAAAGCTTTATCTCTAGCTGCTTGATTGGCTTATAATTGAGTTGCCAAGACGTTGCATGCAGCAATCCGTACTCTGTGAGAAGTTTACCGAATACTTTCTTTTAAATCCATTTCTCTACTTCCCCAACAGAGGGGGGAAAATAGCTTCCCATTTGTGTGTGTGTATGTGTGAGCTGCTGACTGAATAACCAAGGCCTCTGGGGGATGAATTTATTCATTTTCCCTCACCAAAAACAACAACAAGAGAAATGCTGAGGATGAGAAAGGCGGGTGAGAACTCCTCTGTGCTCCAAAGTCAAAGAGCAGCTGGTAGACATCGACAAAGAATGCTGTCCAGGAAACAACCTCTGGAAAAGCTTTATGGACCTCAAAGGACGGTATAGTCAGAAGAAAGATGGCCTGGAATCAACACAGAGATGCAGAGCCTCTCATCACCTGCTTTTTTGCATATAAAATCTGATTATAATATCCTTTGGATAGTAACGAGAGAAGGCTAACATTTTTGAGAATGGACATGCACATGACTACTTTGATATGCAGCTGAAGAAAGGTGTCTAAGCCCAGATGCAGTATTTCAAAACCAGCTTTTGGCAATCTGTTAACTAATTTCACCCACAGTACTTTAGTAGAGGAAGTTTTTTGGAAAAGCTCCATTACCTGAACATGTAATTAATTCTCCTTTCATGAAAATTGTATTACTCCAATGCTGCAGGACCTATGAGCTCTCCTCATGACCTTCCATTTATCACAATATTCACCTGACGGAATTACAGTTTATTTTTAGCCCACCGACACTTCTTTGGTGGCATTAAATTATGCATGTCTTCCCATACGCTGATCATCTGTTTTTGTGACAAAATGGGATGTATAGTTCGTACGACAGCTATAATAAACTAAAAGGTTGTTTGGGTTGTTGTGTGTGAAGTGTGCTTGGGATCAAACATGTACTGATTAAGGGTTTCAGTCCCAGCTGTTAGACGAAGCATTTTAACAGTCAGGTTTTAAGGTTTCCTCTCCTCTGAATCATCTTTAAGACTGCAACTTCACGGTCATTCCCATCCTTGCAACACACACATGACTAACGCTCTGAGTAAGTCATGAAACTAAATAACAGTGATCAAGAAGGGAAAAGGGCGACCTGAAGGTATGTCACGTCTGGAAGCTGCTCGATGATGCTATCCCAGGATATACAGCTGTGGATGACCGTTTAGTGATGACGACTGACTAGAGCGCTTGCGGGCACTTTTCTTGTCTAAAGCACAGACACTGAAAATGACACTGATTACAGCTGAGCTGAGTTTTTGTCTCTGGGTACTTATGCAGCTCTGTTTCATTTCATTACATCATGCCATCCTTCATGTTTCGATTTCCAGTCCCACTTTTGGGCTACTCCACTTGAGAATAGGTCTCTATCCTTTCATTGATTTTCCAATTGCGAGTGAAGCCTAGGAGCTTCAAGGCAGCGAGGCACAGACAGCATTGTTTCCATTCACGCAACATGATGATGATCTCACCTGCAGACGCATGCCAGCTTTCACTCCTGTGCGCTCACCAGACTTCATCAGCTGAGAAGCTGATGTTAATTACCAGTCCATATTCTAATTACTCATCACTCTGCACGCCAATAAGCCCTGGAACAGGAACAGATTTGAGGAGAGAGACAATGAAGGGGGCATTTCTGTCCAAGTTGCTTCTTGGAGAAGAAGGAATACTATACATGGCAGAGCGCGCTGGTTAAGTGCCTAACATTGGCCTCTGCATTCTAGGCTGTGGAAAAGATAAACACTACGGTGTACAATTAGTGGTTCTTTGGTTGGTCGGGCGGCGGAACTCATACTGTTATCTTTGCTAAGTTGCATAATTTCACTATGTCGTTTGCATTGCTGGATCCTATCCAACAATACAATATTTTAAAGTCCCATGTAAACCTGTGACAAGTTTGTGTGTAATGGATAACTTTACCTTTAGATTAGTACCACATGTTGGAGATAAAGGAGCATATTGTGTAAACAAACACCAATAAGCTTCTCATGTTCAGTGCTTAGAGCAAGATCAGACGAGCAAGATTAAAGCACTTCTCATATGACAAGAGTAAAGGGACTCACTATCTCCTCTTATGATTACACAGTTTAGGCTATCAGATACACATGGAGGTTGATAAATACATAAGCACTGATGAAGTAATCGTGGATAATGCATCCTGGCAAGAAGATTGAACTTAATGGCTGGAGACATTGCAGCTAAATTATAGATATGGAGAGCAAAATAAACTCAAGAAAAGCTTGTGTATGGGATGTGTGAGCAGTGTATATTGCCATTATGAGATGCTCAATAATGAAGCTTTCAGGTATTGACAGTTGGGTTCTCTCCAAGATGGTGTAAATTATTCATGTTGTGTGTGCGTGCGATCAATGGCAGCTGCCTGACAGAGATCCAGTCTTGTTTTTATTGCATCATCCAGATGATGTGGTGACTCTCGGAGGCCATCAGATCCGACATATTTAAGTGATTCTGCACTGTGCAAGCTTCTTAGCAATATTCTCTGTTGGGGTCCCTGTGGAACTGTCAGCCCATGATGCACCAATCTGAAATATATACATTCGCCTCTCAGACAAACTTGTGGTGCAGAGGCAGGTATTTCTTTCCTATTCAGATTTTCCTTGTGGAACACATGTGAAATCATAAAGCAAGGATCAGGCTACATGTTGGGTAGTCTGCTGGTGTACCTTCATTTATTTTTGCTGCAACCTGCTGCAGAGATCCCCTCTGTTCATCCTCTTAAGCTTCAAAGAAAGCCACGGCTCACACAGGCGGATAATATGCAGAAATCTCCCTCTACCTTGATGTGAATCTTAAGACCTGAATTTTCAAGGGGAATGAGTGACAACAGATCTGAAAAGAGAATAAATGAAATGAGGGGCTGTTTTGAGGGATTATTGCCTATTTCTTTACTCTCTCCTCAAGCCACAAACTCCCCCTCAAAGGACATCTGTCCATCTCTGTGTACACCAAAGGACTGATTAATGGCCTGGCTAACCCAGCACTCAATGCTGAACGACACCACACCAATCTAATTACCCAGAAAAGAGCACATACAGACTCTAGCATCTTGCCCTCCTTCTGTCCTTGCATCAGAATGAGGCAGCATTAAAATGGACGACAAATCTGGATTATGTTGGGCAAAAAAAAAAAGAAGAAAAGCAGAACGAAGGAAAATGCCCAGGAATCAAAAGGCGCCCGTCATGAATAATAAAACTGTCTGCCTCAAACTGCAGTCAGGGAATGATAATGAAATAAATAATGAATTGATTACTATGCATCTGACGGTGCACTGAGATGATTTGAATGTGCCACAAGGGGCCCTGAGCTTGTTGCAGCACCATGGACAGGCTTAATGAAAGAGGAATGAAGAATTCTACCCTTTTAATACCACTTGTGATAATTGGGCTTCAGCTCAGAGTGCTCAGCACAAGTGTATTGCACTTCTTAGAAAACATAAATTATGTGGCAACCACAGACTTGGCTCTATTGCTGCGTTTGAAATTAGAAATTAGAAGAACCCCATTCAGTGTTTTGATCTGATTAGTATTGTGAGACCAGCATGCCCATTAGAACACATCCCTTTAAAATCCAGATTTTACTGCCAAATCAAATCCTCAATATGATCAATCCTTTAGCAGGGAAGGATATTCTTGAGTGGCAACAAATCATTGTGATCACTTGTAATTTCAGCTGACAAAAAGGCAAACTGAAGTAGAGTAGCCATCAGTTCAATGCTGTTAGCATTAACACATATGTCTGACTATGAACAACTGACTTTCCTTTCAGAGAAACGCATGCTTTCATACAACAGACTGTCCAACTGCTGCAGGAAGTGGTTACAGTGGCCATGTTTCTTCCTAATCCACTCAGATACATGCTGGGTTCCTCGGCAGGACAATATGGACTCTGCTAGACCCTCCTACTCATCCACAAAGCCACATACACACACACACAGTCGCTCATGGGAGAATGCACACAAACCTGCACACAGACATGCTCAAACACTGATTAAATTAGTTTGAAGGAGCCACGGGGGCCCACAGGGCAATATTTTCATTGCAATAATAAAGGAAAAGCTTGCTTATGGCTCTCCCCAAGCAAATATTTGGCTATGGGTCAGCTCGATTATTCATCCCCTGAGGAATATGTGGAGGCCAAACTTTTTAGCAATGAAGCGAAGACTGTAGAAACATAGTAGAAAAAGAAAAACAGTCTGGGCATTTACAAGGCCTGGAGGCTTTCTGTTAATAAATCAAACAAGCTTCAAATGCATCTGTGTACTGCCATGGTGGTTGTGTCATTGGGGGGTTTGTGCTGTGAGTGGACTTGGTATATGTGTCTTATACCCATCTGAGGATGGAAGAACTAAATCCTTAATCTTTCCTCATAAGGTTCCCCTGGTGGGTGATGATCGCTTTGTGCAGATAAGCTGACAGACAGAAAAATACGACAGAGCCTGTTTGGGAGTGTTTCTATGTGTATGTGTGTGTGTGTGTGTGTGTGTGTGTGTGTGTGTGTGTGTGTGTGTGTGTGTGTGTGTGTGTGTGTGTGTGTGTGTGAGGCTGGGAAGGAAGCCTGGACTAAATCCCAGCATCCCCGGAGGCAACTGCTGTTATCAAGAAAAAGGAAAGTTATCAGGTAGGACAGGAAGACAGAGGGAGAGAAAAAAGACACAGACAGATAGGTAGACAGTGACAGAGAGAGTGGACACAGGCAATTTTTGTGGGGCGTGGACTCAACCACCTGGAGGTCCATCAGGAACGGCTGACATTCATCATCAAAATTGTTGGGTCTTGTCAAAGTGTTATGGGGAAACTTCACCTCCAGAGACTGAAGGACAAGCACAGATCGCTCCTGCTGTGTTTGAGCAGGCAGTAGGTTTTGTGAGGAACTAAAACTACCTTAAAACATTTATTTGTGATATTAGAGTCAAGTAACCCTCCTAAAGATTTCCTGTCTGTGACATGATAAACAATCTGGTACCTGTATCCACTCCTTGTTTGAGTCCTCTGCCGGCGTCCATGCATTTTCATAGTAGTTGAGTCTCGAGCGCTCTGGGGACCAGCTGGGGTTGTACTGTGATGAGGCCATGATTTGGTCCGATGTTATCTCTCCCGATTCCATTCCCAATGGGTCGCTACAGTCAAAGTCTGAGAGAGGAGGAAAGGGACCGATATGAGGTAGAAGTAAAGAATAAAAAAGGAGAGTATAAGATGTTTAGTTGACTTCTGAATACTGAAAGCACGAGAATGTACCCAGCATGTGCTTTCAGCGTCCCCCAGAATCAGAGTTCGTCTCTGGGGAGGAGGACACCACACGACAGGCACTCAGCACTGTTGGCCGGAAAAGCACATCAGCAACGCCTCAGTAAATCCTTTCTGTTTCTCTCTTTCTATTTTTTAATGGCAGCAGGACAGAAATGTTCTGCATTAAGATGTAAAAATGTCTTCATAAAACATTCAGTGTAGGCTATGTTTATGCCAGTATTAGGCATTAAAGTGACTTTCACTCTGGCTATTTCTTCCACTGACTGGATCTCTCACCTCCCTCTGGGCAGTTTATCTTTTTTGAAGGCCGTTTTTCCAACTTGGTCTCTTGGGGAAGTTTAGATGTGTTTAGTATCTGTAGTTTGGGGCTGTGTATCACATTCAGTGGCCCAGCCACCCACGGTAGGAGGTGACTTCCCTTGTTTGCACTGACATGGGGCAGTCGTTTTGAGACATCCTTGGCTCCCCAGCCAAAGATCCAGGAGGGGGGGCCTAGGGTCAGCCTCGGTCACCCCTGGAGGTCAGACATGCTGAGACCGCTGTGCACGGAGCAACGGATGGAACGTACGATATGACCTTTTGATCTGGGCAGGAGTCATATAATGTCACCACAACAACACAGAAGAATGTGAAGGCACACTTTCACATATTCATGTGAACCATCATTCTTCTCATTGTTTATTTGCTTCTTTTTGTCTGATGGTCAAGGTGGTCATAAAGTACCATGGTAGGGTTTTTGTCAACCCATCAGTCACAAGTTTCTCTAAACACAAGACGACTACTGCCATAAACATACGTTTCTTTCTAAAATTCAGTCATGTGCTTGTGTGTACACGGACACACACACACTCAGAGGGCGCAGGATGAGGAGCAGTGTGGAACTGCTATGTGGCTGCTGCCTATGAGCTAACACAGATGGTCTCCCCATCTGCCACACTGCTAGCGCACCTCAGTCACTGGGTCAGTGTGTGTGTTTGCGCTTTACAGTGTCAATGTGTGGTTGCATATGTATGTGGTCACATGCATGTTTTGGAGACTCAGTGTGAGGCTGAGCAAACTGTCTCGCACCTTTCCACTCCCAGGGTCGGTTATCTTTGACAAGATTACCTGTTCTTGTCAAACTTTTGTACTCAGATCCACTTCATCTAGATGACTGGATCGTGATCAACAAAAAACACAAAATGCCGTTGTCTGCCACTTGAGATGTTATCTGATTATGTGGGTTACTGAGCAAAGCATGGCTGGTAGCCGAGAAGATAATTGAGGTGGATGGCTGAGAATGAGAATCAGAGCAAGAGAAACAAGATAAAAACAAAAGACAAACCCTCCTTTCATAACCTTATCACCTCTCATCAGTTGCTTTCAGCTAGAGTGCACCCTTTCCCTTGCAGAAGCGAGAAAATCCACCGTGTATTATGCATAAGGGGATTATGAATGATTCAAATGGTATGAGTCTGAAGGAGCGCAGAAAAAGTTTAGAGGTTCTTTTTCCATCTTGGATATGCTTCGGGTTGGTGATGTAAGACCAAGAAACTCATGCAGATTAAGGTATTTACAGATCATGGGTCAGATATTTCAGCATGCCTCTTAAAGGCGAATGTGAAAAGTTGATTTACGTAATGTGATATACGATGAGTCATTAAAGTGACTCAAGTAACTTGGGACAATAAGGAGAAATGACATTACCAGTCATTACTGTGAGGAAGGGTTAATTCAGTTGTTGTGTGTGTGTGTGTGTGTGTGTGTGTGTGTGTGTGTGTACTCAGTGCTTGTCTTTCCTTTGGGCAAGAGAAAATCCTTTTTGGAGATGATTAGTAGATTTGTTGAATGTCATCCATCTCATTCCTGTTCAAAGACTGATTGTGTGGGTTTGGGGTGGTCTAGCCTCTGGACAGATTTATGACTCCTACCAGCACTCGTCTTCCTTAATGAAATGTTTAGTCGGAGCGTTTTGCAAAATGGGGTCGGGGGGTCAAGCCCTGTGATGATGATGCTACATGTAAAAACCTTGAGGGTGCGAGTGAGTGTGCGTCCAAGGTGGTTACTGGTGGGGAAACCGCCTTTTGGAGCCTGTCTGGGCCTGCAGTGTGTAAAAGTCTTGTAAACCATGGGGGGTACGCTTATACCCTGTAACACATTCACCAGTTGAAGAAGCAGGAGGTGTTTATTTAATAACTCTTAAGCTCTGTTAAGGGCTTGGGAATTTGTCATCATAGGAACATGTGGCTTCAGTTGCAGACACAGTCTTCTTCTTACTTTTTATAATAGTCCCTTTGGGGTTACTTTGTTGTCCTCTAATTCTCGCAACTACCAGTTTCAATTTAGGCAAATCCAATCCAGATTTTCTTCTGCTGAATAAATCTCTTTGGATTGTGATTTCATGTGGATTCTTACCTCAGTATACAGATTTTTTTGGCTTTTTAGGATTTTCAGTCTTTTTATGATAACTCACCCTCTGGAACAGTCCTTTCGATGACAGTGAAGTTGGCAGAAAAGCCTTCCTTCGCGATGGCGCTGTCAGTGTTGATTGTCAGTGCCAGGATGCCCGTGTAGGAGATGAGTCTGCCTGGGGTGTTTTGCCCACAGTACCTTCCGATGTATGGACCGACTGGAGGCAGAAAACAACAGGAGAGAAAAGCACAAACATTGTTACTTGGGTTAGACCAGGGTTAACTCAATATTTGTTTATTTACCACAGTCATGTCACACATGGGTTTAACTACCCCCTCACCCCCCACCCCCCCACCCCAGGGGTGTAAAAGCTAGTGTGTCAGTGAGGGATGGCACCGGCTGCATTTTTTTCCTGACCCCATAAAAATGGGTGAGAAAACATTCCATGCCTGCTTGCTGGGTGGACACAAAGACAGCAAAGTAAGAGTGGGACCTGTGATGTGGACAGGTCGCAGCTTCTGTCAATTTGCTGTCTATAAATTCCTCAGACTTCCTGTCTTCCCATTTTTTGAGACTTGAGCAGGACACGGCAGATTGAGTTTTGTGAAGGACACCAAACAAGTAAACACTGGGTAGACACAATAGGGGAGCATTCAAAGACAGAGAGCAATAAAAGCGTGAGAGTGAGTTTCACTGAGCAGAATGGAAAGGGGAAGCAAGAGGAGGCAGAAGGAGAAGAAACATTATGGGGAGACAGAGAAATATGAGGAAAGAGTGATGGGGTAACGAGGGAGCAGGCAAGCAAGAGAGCAAAATGACCTTGGTCTGTGTCTCTGATGTGTGCTGTGATCCATTCACATTTGTAAGTGTGTGCAGGGACCTGCAGCTTATGTATGATTAGTAATGCTGTGATCAGTGGTGAGTGACAGTCCAGCCTCTCTGTAGCCTCCCGTCATCCAAAACATGCCCCTTCCAGCCCAGCTCCTACATGACAGACAAAGGCCAGACCACAGGGACTTGCCAGGGCAGGGGTGTGATGGCTCAAATTAATCTTCATAACCCAGGTGCCTGGTGCATGTGAGCGAGAATCTATGTGTGCTTTTAAACCCACTAAGGGTTGGGCTGAGCAAAAAAAAAAAGCCATCTCCCGGATTTTCTGCATGACTCCCCCAGCACTATGAAATTTTAAAGAACCTCGCTACAAAGTCCTGCCTGCCTCTACATTCCTCGGGGAAGAGGGACGAGGCAGTGTCTATCCAGCGAGGTGTACAGTGAGAGATGGAAAGATGGGGAGGTGTGATTCCCCCAGTGCTTCACGGAGGCCTGCATTTGCCCGGACATCGCCCACCTCTACACACCCCAGCAGCTAGCATGCCTCCAGCCTTCCGTGCTAATGCACTATCGATCCAGCAGACACCACGGGAGTCGCCTAGCAAAAGCCAACACGCTATTTTCCTCCCATGGCTTATTTTTATACAAGGCTGTCTGTCACATGC
Source organism: Scatophagus argus (assembly GCF_020382885.2). Lineage (NCBI taxonomy): Eukaryota > Metazoa > Chordata > Actinopteri > Scatophagidae > Scatophagus > Scatophagus argus. The sequence continues at coordinate 15,722,962 of NC_058510.1, read as the reverse complement.
AACAACACTTGAAAGGTGTGATGCCACAAGTGGTAGTGTCCACTTTCTGCCCTGAATAGGCTCACTGTAGGAGAAAATCTTATCTTATGCTTCTTCTTTGATGGCATGCTTTCAGCAGAAAGAACAGAGAAACCTCTGAATTTTAACTGCTCTTTCAAAGCTACTTTTCTTTGGAAAAATATGTATTAAAAGGTGATAATAATGTGACATATTCTCAGCTCTCCAAGCCTTTGCGAGTCTTAATTAACACAAATCTTGAAAATGAAAAATGTCCCACCTCTAGGAGAGAACATATAAACGAGTAATGGAGATACCTTGTGGAATCAAAGGTCAACTCCACACAGTTCAAATCTACGCGGATGCGGACTCAGAGAATATTGAACTTTAAGTAAACTGACATAAAAAGGCGCAGTGATTTACACTTCAACCTTATCACCTAGAAAGCCAGAGCAGAGAGTACTGATGTGCATCAGGATGAATGCTACTAGATAAAATTCTTTCAATTTTCAGCCACTGATGGGTGAGAAAAGCTTTCATCTTGTCTGCACCCCATGCTGGAATAGCCAGGAGAAAAACTGAAAACTTCAAGAGGTGATTTTGCTCGCTGAGTTCAAAGCCTCATCCCAGGCCACGGAAGCGTTGCTTTGAACACTGCTCGCCCTCTTTCGCTCCGTCTCTCACCTGCTGATTTTTTTAGATGGATTTGAGAATGCTATTTTACTGCAGTATTTTATTGTGTCCAGATCTACGCAAGTGCTGCAGTCTTTGCTCAGCATTGAGACAAGAAGTTGCTGGCTCTCATGAGGAAGAAGCTGGATCAGTTCAAATTCATTAAGCATTTTTTACTACAGAAAACTTCCAAGTATAGCAGATTTCTAAACAGTGGGGTAATGCACATTTCCTGTCATTCCTGTACTAGTGTTGAAACACCACTCTTCCACATGGTCTACCAAATCCATGCTGTCATTTTTGCGGATGTGGCATTTCTCGTTTAAGAAAGTTCAAGAATTAAAAAAGACTAACTACTAATAATAAATAGGACAAAACTAGTTCACAGTTATAACAGACTAGATTGGCCTGAACTGAACTTTGTGATTTGCTACAAACAAATATGCCTATTTACTTTTACGACAAGCTCATGAAATATGCTAAAACGCACTGTAAAAGTAGTGCATGTAGAAAATAGGCATGAAGCCCATAAAACAAACTCCGGAGCAGGATGCATCTGGAGCTGCTTTCTCACCTCCGGGGAAGCCGTCCCATATCTCTAGTCTGTCATAGCGGCAGAAAACACCAGCAGGGGGCGTCGGGTCAGGCTCTAGCTCAAAGCTCTCAAACTCCAAAATGATCTCAGACATCTTGGGGGCGAAGATCATGAATGTGCAGTCCAGGTTGTTGGGGTATTTCTCAGGGAAACCTGGCGACTTTATGACGCCACTGTTGGTGGTGAAGTTCCTGGAGCATTCTGGACCTGGACGAAGGGTGAAAGGAGGAAACAAGATGTGAGAAGATGAGACAAAACAAGGACAAAGGAAGAGCTGAGGTTGATTCGTTTGAGTGACTGTTGGTTAAGTGATCAGTTGTAAGTGGCTTTGTGAGGTGGCCATTGAGAAGCTCTGTGTCCCAGCTGGTCTATCGCGTGGAGGACAGTTTATGGCCCATACAGAGACCACCTTGATAGTTCATTTATTCACTGGAGGATACATCAGGGTTTCTCAGCTCTTCTCTGTGTGTTTCTGTGTTGTGCTTGTTCTCTTCTCGTCACAGACATCCCACTCCATCACTGTGTGTATGCTAAATTTGTAACTCCTGAAACATCTGGGCTTTGAGTGTAAATGATAGCGAAAGGTCTCAATCACCAGAATCAAGGAATGATGAATAAACAGCTTGATTCTCTCTGCAGAGTCCTGTCTCTCTCTCTCTCTCTCTCTCTCACACACACACCTAATCAGATCCCGTCTGTGAAACATATGAGAGGTGCTCAGGAAAAATTACAGTGATGGAAAGCGAAGGTAATGACTGCGCATACATCAACACACATGTACACTTAAACACACAGTTTTACAGAAGGGAAAGTCAAAATATTTATTCACAGCACCTCAGAGAGCTGCCTTTCAGCAGATGAGGAGCATTAACACATTTCCCATGTTAGCCACTTCTCAGAGCATCATGAGCACAAGATTATGATTTAAGAATGAGTGACGTGATAAAAAAATGATGCTAACAGCTGCAGGAAAATTCTGAAGAGAGTGACGGAAAGACACAAATGTTCACTCAGACACTGGGCTGGATTTTTATGGCTGCTTAAAAACACAGCTCCATCAGGAAAAAAAAGGGGACTTGTGCCAACCAGGGAAATTATTTGGAGCCATTAGTGGCAGAAATTTGCTCAAGATAATGTCATTTTCATGCTAGTCTGACGGCTGGCATGATGAGCGAAAATGGGGCCAAAAGAAACCAAAATTGCAGGGAGTTATCGCAAGATAGAGCCTCAGTGCCGCAGTCATTGTAGCTTAAATGAATGTGGCAAACTGCTTTTTCCACTATTACTCAAGCATCTCACTGGGCCCCTAATTCAAGACCATCAGGCCCACTTCAGCCTGTCCACCAGTGGAGTGAATGAAGTGAGGGAGAGTCATGTGGATTTTTCAAGTTGAAAGCCATGGCGAGCTGCGTTTTGACTCTAAAGAGAGATGACATTTAGTGCAGCAGCTAAAGTGTGGCTTTCAAGAACAGTGGGCACCATTAATTTCACAGCTTCCCCTCGCATTTACTCCCAGAAAATTGAGATACTTTGTAGAGAGAGGGAGTGTTCCCCAGTAGGAGAGGGTTGCTGGATGCTGCAGTTCTGTATTGTTCCTTGCCATATTTGACAGAAATGTCAAACAGTTTTGGGCAAAAAAGTATACATGGAAGCCACTTCTTTGAAAAAGGCGCCCTGAGTGCTTTAGATATCTGCAGCAACCAAAGTGCAATTCAGGTCAGCGTGTTGAATTTCCTGTAGATATTGGCTCAAAATACCACTCTCCATCCATTTCATCAACCCCCACCATGACCCTTATCTCAGCTCAGCAGTTGACCAGGACTGATTTGGTCATTGGAAATGGTTCACTCTAAAAACCTATCAAAATCCAGATCCTAGAACAGTATTGAAAAAGAGTACAGACTCATGTAAAGTTTCTGTAAAATACTGTCAGTACTAAATTCAGTCTTACAATTTAATTACATCTTACTTAACAAATGCATTTGTGAAATGTGGGGTCAGGCCAGAAATATATTCCCAGTTTACTTGACACTGTCACCATCACGGCGTCTTGTTTCTGTGTTCTTTCTGCGTGATAATGACTGAGGCCAACCAAGGACAAACTCCCTTGTTGTCAGCTTTTGTGTGACTGTATAGCAGTGCGAGGCCAGTGCGAAGACATTGCAACAAAATAGAGTGGAAGACAGAGCGTTCTGGCTGGTCCCACTGGCGAGATAATCATCCAACAGATCTCTTTTATCTCGAGCCCACACAAGAGAGGGCTTCCGAGCTCCCGTCGCTACACCCAGGATGTTTTGTACTGATGTCTGTGTGAGAGCCACTCAATAATAGCAGTCACGCTTTTCCGTGACAGTATCCCTACGTACAGCGTGTGTGAACACATCTGTGATGACAAGGAACTTCAGGAAACCAATATATCCCACTGTCAGCCGAATGCTAACTCTCTGTCTCTTACTCACTCTATGTTTCTCCTTGTTTGGTGGCTGCAGTTGTTACGTCTTTCCTGGTAGATTAATCACCTCGATGGAAAAGACGTGAAAATATAAAACAGAACGACTTTTATAAATATAAAAAGCTGACATGAAGGAAGGGCTTAGATTCTTTTAATTCATTTGATCTAAAACTGAGAGTCCAACCACTCTCAGTGTGTGTGTGTGTGTGTGTGTGTGTGTGCGTGTACGGAAACAAACAGCTGAATTTATGACAGGAAGTTGGGAGACAGAAAAGAAGTAACCTTGAACAAATAACATTTACCAGCAACCTACAACTGGGCGCTCAAACATTTACTGCCAGCAGTAATGGATTCCTTTAACTCTCATTTACACGGAACCCTTCTCCTCAGGATGGGGGAGTAAACAAATGTCACACTGACTCGCTCGCTGAGTGATCAGAGTTTGTTTAACAGAACAAGTTGTAGCTGACAAAATGATATTTAATGGAGATCTGATTTCAACTTTGAATGTGTTAGAGATCTATAACAAATATTAAATAAATATGGCTTCAGCATTAAGGGAGCAGGGCGCCTTTCAGCTGTTACTCTCCCTGATGACTTGTCCTCTATATGTCTATTGCTCTAAGTGCTGAAGGCAGACCGGAGACTGAACGTTAATCATTAAAACAACATTGCGCCAAAGGAACAGGCGTTAAATGTGTCAGCCTCTTGCTATTTTCATTTTTAAACCTGTCTCGTTCTCCCTTTTCAAATATCCTTTCGGTCCTTTTTTTTTCCATCTCCCTCTGCTTAGTAAGGGTTATTAGTGGCCGGAGCCATAGGGGCTGAAGGTGTTGTTCTTGGACTGCTAAGTAAATCACCACTGTTTATGTTCCATGCTCTCTGGCTAATCATTAGCCCAGTTCACAACCCCCCCCCTCCATCCAGACCCTGTCAAGCCTCCCCTCCCCTTCAGTCTGTGCTCATGCCACACTGACAGGGGGTTAAACTGTTGGTGGACAATTAACTCTTTCAACACAAAATCAAACATTAACTCAAACCCAGTGGAGTGTCAGCCATTGAAACAGATGGAAAGGCAGGTTTACATTTAACCTTACGCACCCTGAGGCACTGCACTGTTGACATGTTATTTAGTGCATTCATTGTGGCTGTGATGTCATTTCTCCCCCATCCATGTCACAGTGCTGATGCGATGTGGGGGGCAGGGCAGGGCTGTGGTCTCCTTCTGACTCCCTTAAAGAGATTTGTTGGCTTAGGTTTCCATGAGGGCTGCATGTGTGTGTGATGACAGTACGTCTCCGTGCCAGATGTGACCTATGCCATCAGGGCGTGCAGTCTATGAAAGCAGAATGTGCCCCCTATCAGGCCCCACCCAACATACACACACACACAAACACACCTTGAAAGTGTTTTCACAGGTGTGTGTAAAAGAACCCGCGTCACAGTGACATCATAAACAAGATGAACACAATAGGCCTCCATCTAACAGCCTTAATCATTCTGCTGAGTAATGGTGAGGAGACAGAGATGAGCGTCTGTGTGTGTGTGTGTGTGTGTGTGTGTGTGTGTGTGTATGAGTGGGAGAGAGGGGGGTCTACCAGTGGCACCATCTCTGCCTCCTCACCCACATCAATGGGCCCTCGGCCAGCACTGATGTGGCTCTGAGCAGACTGCAGAGCTGTTAAAAGAAAACACATGTTGTGTTTGTGTGCATGTACGTACACTTAAAAGGATGGATCTTTGCAGAGACACTCGAGGATTTTAAATGTGATACTGTCAGACGACAGGCTAAACACAACCTTCAGGGCTCTACATAAGCACCAGGATTTTGGTGAAGGGTAACACCACCTCATCTCAGTCTACTCAAAATTTGGGGCCGCCATAGAGACACACACTAATCTGCTCCGTTCAGCTCAAATATTCCTCACTCTCCTTCTTATCTCTCTACTCTATCCCGTTCTCCCCCACCATCTTGCTCTTCCTGTGTCTTGCCAGACTTCAGCCAGTGAAGCGAGGCTGCCAATTTGCAGGCTATAAAATAAATAGCCCATGCTAATTAAGATGGTTGGATGGGATTGAGGAGTGCAGAGGGGTAGAGACTGAGCCGCAAAACAACCTGTTCTCTTCAATTTAGACACTTTGCAGGCTCACCGCTGATGAAAGCCAGGGCTTCAAATGCCAGCATGTTGACGGATGTGTGAAAGTGTATTTACATAGTATATAGCTTAAGTGGGTAAACCTGCACATGTAAACATACTTGTGTAAGTTGGCATATGATCCCTTAGGGGAGTGCATGTTATTTGCTTTGTGGGCATATTTATCTTCCATGTGACCTTTGCTGGTGTTTAACCCCAGATGAAAGGCAGTACCAATCCCCAAGTTTGACTTCCACTGATCCCCAGGTCTATCATCACAGTGATAAACAGCCTGCATTCTTTGCATTTCCCTTCATTGGCATGCACAAACGCGAGCCCTCCATTCCTCCATCCGTTATCAGAGCATCTGTGTATCATCATTAACGTTACATGTGTTAGCCAACACAATGTTTTCCCAGCTAATACCCTGTTTGTTGATAAGCTGCACTAATCAGCGAGCTTTGAATCTCTCTCTCTCTCTCTCTCTCCGCTTGATTTTCTCTCTTGCTCTAACAAACAGGGCTGTTAATTGATCTCAGAGCCCTGTTCTTGGCGGCAGCCGCAGTAGTCAAAACAGAGAGTGAATCCAAAGCATAACGATGCTCTGGATCCACTCAGGAAGCGACAGAACACCCATGGTGCTCTTGTCTGCAGGGAAAAGGTGCAAACACCTAGAAAAAAAAAAAAGTTCTGTCCTGGGATTTATTCTACAGCAACATCCCTGTAGCCTCCCTTCCCCCAAGCCATGATTCTGCTTCGGATTCCCAAAGCACAAACTGTTTCAAGATTCTCATCTAACTCTCTAGTTCTGAATCTCTATCTTCTATCCACCGTAACATCTGTATTTCTTCATATCTCAGTGCCTCACAAGTTTGTTCTGCAGTTTCATCTCTTATCGTCACTGGGTCCCTAACAAGCCTCATTTATAATCAGTCCTGGCTAATAGAAGGGACTGGGAAATACCAAGCTAATCATGGGAAGAATGTAGTAGGTTTAACTAGCCTATCAAGGGGAATGAGGCAGTGTGTGGATGAGTTTGCCTATGTCAGGGCGGAGTGTCACTTTGATCTCGTAAATGGACCCACAATCCACCAGCTGCGCTGCCGTGATGGTGACACGCACAAGCACAGACACAAAACACAAGCAGAAACACACACCAGCTGAGACTAAAAGGAAGGAGGGACGTTGCAAGGCCATTCATCATGTCTCAGAGGTCACAAGGGGTTGCATCCTATAGACTGCTGTTAAGGTTAATTAATGAAAGTGGAGTCTGTAGCACCTGTCTGCCTATGACTCACACTCCACATATGAGCTGCCCTCCTCTTTCTGGTTCTAAACAAAGGAAGGCAGCAAATCAACAGGAAATTCTCCCTCTTCTTATGCTGTGATCTGATAAGACAGACATCCCCTGAGGATATTTGCAGTGTGTCATACCTGACTAAAATATATTTTAGTTTTAAACATAAAGGAAGAAATCTCAAACTGCAGCTCTCTGAAACAAAAGGAGGTGAAAGAAGTTGTTAAACCTACACCCATTCAAGTGGCTACAATTCTCTCCACAACCAGCTAATCAGTGGTTATAATGGCAGGTTGCTGTGGATTGCCGTCTGACAATAAGCCAGTTGAACAGTTGAAACAACATTTGTTGAAGACATGCTTAGCAAATTATGGCCTTGCTTATTGTACAATAATTCACACCAGATAAAAACTGCTACAATTATGGAACATATGGGACTATGATTCATTGCTTTTGAATTGAGCATATTGCTTGCCATATTGTGACTGCATAATTTGTTGCTCTGGTGCCTTGACTAAACCACAAACAAACCATGAAATTAGATGGAGAGTCTCTTTTTTTTTCTTGCTATAAACAAATAAGATTGAAATTATTTGTGATGAAGTGCTTTTAACAGGTTTTTCCCCTAATCTTTAACAAAGAGGTCAATAGCAACTTTAAGAGGTCAGGCCAGTCATTTAAATATCAAAAAGTCATTTACGTCTTATTTTTGGCTTATTAGTGCAATTGCAAAAAAAAAAAAAAAAAAAAAAAGAGAAGAAGAAGACCATCTCAAGTGGAAGCCTTCTTGGGTGTCTACACTGCATTTCATACTCTGCATTTCATCATCTTCTATCTTCTGGATTGCTTTCCAGACATTGGGCTTGATTTGAAACATTTGAAAATGAAAATCGATTCTTGACCTGGGGAAGAGTGGCAGAGATACTCAGATCAGGGTCCTTTTAGGTATAGTTAGAAAAGCCTTAAAGTCCTCAGATCGTCTACCTTCTGCTGAGGGTGATTGTGTGATATGATGGAAAGCTCCAGAGCAGTCACTATCTGGACCTTCTCGTGAGGTTGGTAAGGCCCTTTTATTCTCAATCTAAGAAATGTGGTCCTAACCCTCAGAGATGCTGTGGAAGCATGAGCAATACCCTGGCACCTCCTACTGTGTTTGCAGTGTTTTCATCTCAGAATAACAATTTGATAATATATATATATACTGTATATATATATATATATGTATATTTATAATGAAAAATTCTATAATATGAAATAAAGCTGTGATTTGTGGTTTATATTTTCAATGTCATATGTTTCATATAATTAGGATTAAATGAATCTACAACTGTGTTAGGCCACCCACCTGTCTTAAAGATCTCATATCGGATGGAAAAACCTGCTCCATGTGTCTCGTAGTCCGACACAAACTTAATGAAGAGCTGGTTTCCAGAGGAGACGACCGGAGAGGGGGCGATCTTCCCACAGTACTTCCCCACAAGCTGACCGCTCTCATCCACGCCATCTCGCACCTCCACGTAGTCATACCTGAAAAACAAAAGAGAGAGTGAAACAGTGTTAGTCATACTGTGTTTCAGAAAACACCCCTTCTCACATACCTTTAAGGTTCAGTTTTCAGTTCTTAGTTCTTGCTCTGTTCCTCCAGAAGTAAATTGTGCTTGTTACTGTTAACACACACACACACACACACACACATACATTTATCCTCAGCGGACCACATAAACACAGAGCAACACAGCATATTGTGCAGGTAATGTAGTGGAAATGAAACACTGTGTACTAATGAGGTCTCAGGTTAAAACTCAGAGAACAGGTGGGCAGGCCATGCTTTCATTATATCAACCTGGCAGACTCACACAAACACGTACAGTGCAGAGGCTTTGAGCTCCCAGCAGCACTGAGGTCAGGTATACGTAACCGCTTTGACTACTGACTTCTTTTGACTACTGAACTTTATCTGAGCAGTTGTTTAACCACAGGGCAGCACCGAATGTGTCTCTGTGTGTGTGTTTGTATGTGTGTACTTGAAAATGGGAAATAAAAGAGTTAATATCTTGGCTTTTAGCCTAGACTGGTGCATTGAAAGAGTGGGTGTTAACGCTGTTAAACGCACATGCTCAAACATCACGTTCAAATGGAATTTCAGACCCACGGCTATTGAAGGGAGCAGCCGCTTAATTGAGTCGGCACAGGGCTTTGGAGCAGAAGAGGAAAACAACTTTGAAATAGGACTGGGAACAGGAGCCATGATGCACACACACATGGAATCTGACATGCGAAACTTAAGCTGGTCGAGGAAAAATTAGAATGACTGGTCAATGAGGGTGGTCTAAACAGCCTCTGGTTATCAGTGTGTGTTTTCAGGCACTTGTTAAGAGCATACATTAAATGCATTTGAGTTGTGGTTTTCACTCCAGTGCCTGTATTTGTGCATGAGTGTGAGTTTGCATAATGGTTCAGATGACTTTTCCGTGCTGTGTTTTGACTGCGAGTGATGGGGCGAGCATCACTCCAAAAGCAGATTTCGGTTCAGGTTTCCACAGTTCCTAATTGCCCACAGCGTCCATTCCCGCCAAGTTTTCAGCTCTGTGGCCCACTAAGCCAACATATTCCTGCTCAAACCCTAATAACCTACTGCAGCGGTCCTTTTTCTTCATCAGAAAAGAGAGAAAAATGCAACTGACACACCATAAAAGCAGAAATGAATTCTGATGTATATAAGAATGATGTGCAGTAGATGTGTGGGCACTTTTAAATCACACCCATGCTCTTTCTGTCTTCTTTCTCAGAAAATATGTGCCTTCTGGGCAAAGGGGCCTATTTTCATAGTTTTGCTTGATTCCCAAATTACTGTCAAAACATTACGCCTCCTTAGAGATTCTGAATTCACTTAATGCTCAGGATTTCACTCAGGTTCACTCAAAAAGGTGCTTTACACTGTGAATAACGGCTCAGGGTGGGCTAAGTCCCTCAGGTGGGGCCAGACTTGTATCTGCATGCACCCTTTGCCATTTACAAAAATGGTTTCCTTCACCTGCCTTAAATTTAAGAAAAGGTATTTGTTAAACAGAAATTGAATTACCAGAGGTGAGTTGGGAGAAGTGGGGGAGGGGCTTTTCATTAGCAGAATATTACAGACAGGAGTAAGAATCAGTTAGTGAGAGGGACGAGACGGAGAGTATCTAAATGCAGAGCTGGGTGGAAGTGGTACAAAATTGGCTTCCCTCGAGGGGGTGCAGAGGATGGATGGCTTCACTTATCTTTTTACTTTGATGGAGAGATCTGAGGTGATATGGAGCTGTCAACTTGCATCGAATATGTGTTCTTATACTCTTCCTCTATTGTAAATTTATACCGTCTTGGGTTAAATGTTTGGTACATTGACAGAAAGCTGCTGAAGGCCCTGATAGGCCTCTTGATCCATCCCTATGCAGGCACTGTAGTTAGGAGCTCGTTCCTCTTCTTTTCTGTTTTTAATCCCTTGCTCGAGCTGTCTGGCCTTCATTTCGCTGTGTTGTGATTGAATACCAGGTCCTCTCTCTCTCTCTCTCTCTTTGCCAGGCCACCTGCTGTGGCAACAGCCCAACTCGGCTTACACAAGTACCACTTAGTTTCAGATTCTTTATAAGCTACAGTACAGTAAAAATACTAGTTTCCCATGGTGTTTACAGTGTTACTCCCGCCCCACAACACACTTTGCCACCAAATGGCACTAATGATTCAGTTTAAAGGGCTCCCCTGAAGCGTGGATGTTTTTTTTCTGTTGTAATGTAATGTAATTGTCATCGTTTGGTTTAGTCACCACAGCTAATGTTTATGATGATGAAAAAATAATAAAGGCTGAGAAAAAATACAAAAATCACCCTCTTTGCAGTAGTCAATCCACTTAAAGGTATTATCAATATTAGTGTTGGTAATGAGAAGAATAGCAAGATGTATACTGGTGGAGACATTTTCTTAATTTCAAACAAACTTGTATATATAAATTGAAATTTTGGTTCAAGTCACATATTTCTGTGTGTAGTAAAGAGGAAAGACAGTGTTCATCAATATAATTTAAAATAATATTCCAGGGGAATGTAGTAGCAACATTTCTTTCCCAGTAGTTTTTGTTTGCCCAATCACTTTCTCCTCTCCTCTCCTCTCCATCTTTTTGTTTCCCAGCTCAGAACAGAGAGCATCAATCTTTTTGCGGTCCTGCTCTGTTTTATCAGCAGACTTATAATTCACCTCAGAGCCTCTGTCTCTGCAGCTATCTAACTGCCAATAGCTGAGCATTGCCAGACGCCTAAAAAATTGATGCTGAGATGCATCACAGAGATGAAGAAGGAGAGAAGAGAACACTGCAGTACAGTCGAAGGAGCTGAGCAAGTGTTTGTGCGAGGCTTTGCTGTTTGTGTGTACAGATATATATATATATATATATATGCAAACAAGTGCCTGTACATGCTGAGCATTATGCATATTATTTTTACGTGTGCACACTAACAGATTTCACTTCTCATTTTGCCTGTCCTCACAAACTCCTTATTCACCATCCACATGTATGGAATACGTAATATTTATTTTCTGTTTCGCGTCGTCACACCTCCAGAAAACCTGTTTATTGCATTTTTACCCTGGTGCACCATCAGCTTGGATGGCCCTCATAAAGACAGCACAGTGGGAGAGAAGATGCAGATGGAAGAGAGAATACGCCCCGGGGGTCCTCGCTGTGCTCTGTGTGCGAGGAACGAAAGAAAGCAGAGACCTCCTTCACAAAAATGTCTCTATTTGTGCCTAAATGACTGGTGTGTCAGCCAGAACTCTAGCGGTTCTGCACCAATGGGTCCACAGACTCTGCTAACACATATCCATCCAGACCGTTATCATCTGGAAGACATTATGGGAAGCGCTTGGCGGAGCAGTTTGACGCTTCAGAGAGGCTGTGCTGTTGGCAGCCTGTTAAATGTAGCTCTAATCAACTGGTCAGAACACCTGTGGGGACTCACTTCTAGGGTTGAGAGTCCTTAGGGAAGATGGGGGACAGTTAACATCTTCTATCTAGGATCATAAAAAAGAGCATGAATGTGACCTACTTTTAAGCACCACAGCTTTGAGGGTTTGCCCCTTATCTAAGTCCTCTTGACCTGCCAAGTTAAACTTAGATTCCTCTTCTCTGGGGCCTTTTCCATGTTGTATGACTGCTGTTATTGTTGTTCTTTTCCCTCGTGATGATACAGTCCAGTTGAGCCACGCACCTATTTATCTGTCTAGCCTGCTTTGGGTCTGGGTGGGCCTGCCAGCACACCACAACACACACCGATGATCACACACACACACACACACACACACACAGTGAGTTGCCTACCACAGTGCTAATAGTGAAAACGGTTTGCCAATCCAGTGGGGAAATTAAAGGAAAAAAAAAGAGGAGGGGTGGTGGTGGTGGGGTTGAATGTAATTCTCAACGACCTTCGCTTCACCGACTCAAATGTATTAGCCTGCCTTCTTTCTTCAGGCATAGAGAGAAAGCAATCCGCTAGTGTCAAACAAGAACATTAGCCCTCCTTGCAAAGCCAAAGAGAAGGCGACAAACCACTGGCCTAACAATATAACAGTTATATCGCCTGAAGCTTTCCCATGGAAATAATCTTTCCTCCCCCTATAAATGTCTGCTTGATATGGTTCTACAAAAGCAATACAATCTGAGGGAATGGAATAACGCTATGACAGACTGTATAAGCCTCATACAATTGCTTAGAATTCTTAATCAGACCATTTATAAGCTCAAGCATGCTGTAGAAACCCCCAGAACAAGAGTTCTTTTTTTGCTATTACTCAAACATTACTACATTATTACTCGAACAAATGCTTAGCGCTTTCCTCTTCTGTTGCAGTCACAGTATAACTTGCTATTGCACAAAAACATGTCAAATACAGCATGTCAAAACATTCTCTGGCTAACATAAGTGGGAAGACTCAAACAATGGACTTGGGACAGACCTGTGGGGCCCAGGGGACTTAGCGGGAAAAAGGACTTTGTTGTCAGCTGTCAGAAAACTCCGGCCCGTTGACTTCACATGTTAACAAGGCTCAGCTAACAAACTGTCACCTGGGGCTCCAGAAAAACATCATTAACATTTGTACAACGGGGCACAAGACAAGCTGATCTCAGACTTACTTTTTACAAGCCTGGAGGGGACAATCCTCGCTAAAGTAAAATGGTTTCTTTTTCTACACTTTTGATACTATTTTGCCTCCATCTTGCATGTGACATTCATTAACTCACACTAGAATAACAGGTTCCTTCTCTCATTGGACCCAGTCCAGCTATAATGACCCCCATGTCAGACAATGAACTATGTAAAAAACGGGTCTACAGCTTGATGTTCTCAGCTGAACACATTAACCGTAATTGAATTGCTAACATTAAGATTTTCACTGAAGGTCAAGATCTCATCATTAAAACAGAAGCTTGACCATGGAGCAGAAAAAACGAAAGGATTAAAAAAAAATACTTTATTCCCCTCTACCGATGTGTCTCCACTTGTGAATCTGCAGAAAATTATTACAGGAGTTGAAGGCCTCTGAATGTGGCAACCCACCCATTGGGACAAACCACCAACCAATCAGAGCTGATGGGTTCAGAAGTGGTTCCTTGTTGGTGAGGGGAGAAGGGAATGATTGCTCTGCTTACCACCATGCTGCCACAGAGACGGATAGATGGAAGATATAAAAAAGATGGATATTCCCTGCCCAGATGGCTCAGCTGCACCCATCCTACTGGCCTCTTTGGGTGTCACCCTCTCATGGTTAGACTCAGCTCTGACATATTTTTAGAAACCTTAGATACCTTGGCAGTTTCTGATTTTATGGTGGCCTTGGCCACACGTTTATAAAGCATATTCGCTTTCCTGAAGAGCTATTATCATTAGCATTGATGGATTTAACGTGCCTCCATCCATTAGCTTTCCTAATTACACTGTCGAGAGATCGGCTGTCGCCAACAATCAAATTAATGAATTTGCCTATTTAGACTCAATTATTGCGTCCTCCTCCCTTTCCAAGATGCACAATAATCCTTTATTCAGAAATATGAGCACAGACTGACAGAGGGAGAATTCTGCTCCTGGGCTTGTGGGGGGCGGGGGGTCCTTTCTGCTGAACACAGAACAGGCTCACACCACTGTGACCTAAACAGGAGTCGGCATGGGGGAACTGGCGGGGGGCTGACCACAAAAACAGCCACTGTTAGCAGGCTCTAAATCCCCCCCTGCTTACCTCACATGTAAGGCATACTGCACTTTGAACTGTGGTGATGCTAAAGTATGTTCAGCTGACTTGTTTTCTGTTCCCATAAGGCGACTGGGACATGTCCCCAGGGCTGAAGCAGGGCTGTGCATATTCTCAGTCATCCTGTTATGCACACTTTGACCTTTTTTTCCCCTTGTTAAAAACATGATTAGAGGCATGACAAATAGGTCGCAATAACACGATTATAGAAATGTGAATATATCATTAGTTTAAACAAAGGTGCAGTATATTGTGGATAAAGGGCAATGCAGATTACACCTAAATGTAACAAATAAAACAGTGGTTGCACTGTTAAATACATTTTTTTTTCATTTTTATAAAAATATTATATTATATTTACTTTTAAAATATTATATTATATTATTATAATACTTTCTTGAAACAAAATGGAAAATTTGGAGCCTTAAACATGTAATAACAAACTATATCAAAACAAAATGTAATAATAACAATAATAGAATATGTAAAAAGAGCACGCACTTGATGTATGAAGTTCAAGACTATATGAAAGCTGTATATAATAGCTGCAATTGTGAGCAGACTTGAAAATATCCATCTAGCCATATTTTTTCCTACCACACATGTTACACGGTGAGAATGAGTAAGTGAAATTAATTAGAAAACTGCCCATGGCAAAACGGAAATACACATTAAGAACTGTGTCCCTGCTAAGTGAGCTTCGGAAATGAAACTACATAACAGCAGCAGCGCTCTCTCTCTGAGGCGCAGTTTGTAATAATGAATATTGACATGTGAATGTATGCTTTGCAAATGAAGCAACTGGCCCTTTGGGTAAATTTCTGTGCAGTAATGGCCTTATGGTATAGTCATTTTGGCTGAGAACTATTCAACAATATGTCAGTTATACACTCTATCACAACAAAGCTATAAACTTTGAGAAACAACTCACAAAGTGTCAAAAAAAATAAATAAATAAAAGTAGGAAATTGACATAAAAGTTTGAAAAATGCAAGGAAAGAGAGTAAGCCAATAAGATAGAAAGGATGAAAAGCCCTGTGTATTTTCTCAAAGAAGGAATAGGGAAAAGGCAGGAGGGAAAGAAAAGCACTCGAGCCCATTTCTGCGGCCATTACTAGAGGGAATGGCTCCCATTTGTCCCACCTTGACATTTGAGAGAATCTCTGATTACACAGGAGAGAGAGGCAGGCAGAGGTGAGCGAAGAGAGAGTCCTCCACAGGGGTCTGTGGCAAGGCTCAGATGATACTGTGTCGTTACAACAATGAGAAGTCAAGGGTAAAAATAACAGGGCAGGGAGGAAGGGGGCAATGTGGCACATCAGGTCCAATGCGTATGCCGTCTTTTTTAAACACACTGTCCTCACCATGTATGCTTTTGTCGCCTACTCACCCCTGGGGCAGTAAGGGAGAGAGCACAGGGCTGCTTCATCTTAGCCTATTTCATAATGAAGCCACAGTGAACACCCAAAAACCTACAGCTTAGTTCACAATGTAGGTATTTGTAAAATATCTCAAATCATTACGGCCCCTTAAGCAGAGGTCCAATTATACAGGTTGCAAGCGGGGGTTTGTTAAATTATTTGGGCTGATACCCACTTGAATCATCATTCAAACTGCATAATTTAACTGTGCAAAGCCCTTCGGTTCTATGAAAACCATAGATTATCACTCAAGAAGACAATGCTTAGTATTGGTGCATTCATCACCACTTTTGGATCAAAATAAGTTGCTTTGTGAATGTAGCTCAGTTGTTTCTGTAGCTAACAAGACATGGCAACAGACATACAGTTCTACTGAAAAAAATAACATGGCTCTATTAATTCGATGCACTTGGAATGACCGCAAACCCCAACTTTAACTGGTCAAAAAGATGCAAGAATAGCATCTCATTTATTTTGAGTATGTCACATAAAAAGGGGTTCTTGTTAAGGGACAAACTATTACTGGATATCCTGTTCATGAGTACATATGTAGGATGTGCATGATTTGAGTCTGCCATGCTAGAACATGTGACGAGAACAAACATGAGGAAACATGGATATAATTGTCAACAACCTTGAGCTAGTGACCTACTGAACTTTTATCCAAGTGAATGCTACTTAACCTTACGTTTCATGGGCTCATGACAGAAAACAGCAACAATATACGCTTCCCAAAATCGAGTGGCATATTCAAAGGCAATCTTCTCTCTGTTTCGTTTGCTGTGAGAAGACAGTGGTGCGCCCCGTCGGGTAATGAGCTGTGTGTGCAAGGAGTATGCTGCATTCAAAGAAGGCAAGAGGAATAGAAGAGGAGAGGAGGGAAGGAAGTGGAAGAAGGAGGAGGGGAGTTGAGACTGAGGTCAACTAGAGGTAAAGCTTTTGGGTGCTGTTCAAAACTCTTGTCTCCACAATAGGCAGGAAGAGAGAAAGAGTGTGGTAGGCCTGATGATGGTGTTGGTGGGTGAAAAGGAAACAGACTGGTGAGGGAGATAGAGAAAGAGTGTGAAGGCATGTAAATTGAGTGGTTGATGTAGGGAGTACAGGAACAAAAACAAAAGATAGAAATAGTGCAAATAGCTGATAAAGGTAGCTGGCAAACAGGTGCCAACATGAACACAGCAAAAGGTTCAGTGCTGTGAAGCATGCTGTCTCTCTCTCTCTCTCTCTCCCTCCCTAAGATTCTTTTACATGGCTCCGCAACGGCTAGGAAGCTCGAGGGCAATGGCAGTAATAGCTGCATTGGGAATTATTCAATTAAACACCCAGTCCATCCCCCCAAGTGTTCCCCTCCCCTTTCTTTTCTCTGTCCTCTCAGCAGTGTGCGGAGGCGACTGGAGGGCTGGAGGGGTCAGAGAACAGTCTGGGCTGGGTACTCCATGACCCGGTCATCTGGCTGGACATGCAGCCACTTGGCTGGGGGCAGGAGAGACTGTGAACAGGCCCTGAGAGAGTGTTGTGGAGGACAGGGATTGTCCTCCTGAGTGCATACAATATGCACAAACAGCCAGCAGCAACCACACTTGACCTGAAAGCACACAATAACCTTGAGACAAGACAAACTATTTCTAGGTCTTAACAGGAAGAGGAAAAGGGATGGTGATAAAAATAAATAAGGAGAGAGGTTTTACATATTTGAGGTCATTTGTTGTCATTTTGTTCCTTTTGCTGTGAATGTGCCATTGGGAGCAATATCTAATATTTAAAATCACATTCTTTATTTCATTCTGATGGCTGCTTTGTTCTTGCTGCGTGCAAAGAACTCAGATTTTCCAATGATGCAGCACTTTAAAAGCCAAACAGGCCATGCTGTGAGGGCCTCATGCCAAGCCGTGCATCTCTTCTGTGGTGCTGCGCAGAGAGGCTGAATGCTTGGCATTACGGGGCCGATCTAAGTGCTGATGGCCAGTCAGCTTTGCCAGCATTCGAAGGGCAAGGTGACTCTTACATTCACTGGCCCTACAATCAAACTTTCCTGCCAACTTTGAGGACATCTGTTCAGCAGTATCATATCTCTTTGATTTATGGTGAAATCTTGTCACTTATACCTGTGTAGGTTGGGGTCATTCTGGAAAGGCTGGGCAGGCACCAGAGGTACAGACTACTAATAACACTTTCAGCACTACCCTACTGTGATAATGCCACAAAGGGTTGCTGTGATGCAGAATTTACAGTACTTTTTTCACAATTACTACCATCTAACAAAAGAAATAAAGGTGTGAAAACAAAAATTGCTGCCATGGTTTCAAAGAAAAAGAAAGACCACAACTAATGTTGCCAATTTAGTGAAGCGAGATCAAGAAAAGAGCAAACAAAGTGAGGGATTGTGAGTGGCTCTAACTCAATCAGAGAGCAGTGGGGTGCCGCCCCATCAATCACTGTCTGCTTGTTGCCCTGGCCGAATCACACCGTGCTGAGTGGTGGAGAAACACCACCCAGCCATCAGCCTGCTGTGCGCAAACACAGTGACCGAAAATGACCCTAGGGGAGTGAGACAGGAGGGCTTTTGCCTATACTCCCTACCTACCCTCTTACCCACTGCAAACAAACTTTGCTTTGCCCAGGGCCTCTCGGGACACTTGCTTGATTGTTTGAATAAAGAAGCCTGTGGTTGCTGAGCCTCCCTCCCACCTGCCACCCCGTGAGGATCTGTAAGCACCCGGGTGTTAGGGCAACAAACAGGCCTCGTAGGATCATGGCCACATCAGTCAAATCCAGGAGCCCCTTTCAAGGTGGGACCATTGCACGAAACATATCTGACAAGTCTGGACATGCTATATTGAAGTGTTCAGAACTCCCTCAGAAATTCATCTAACCAGCCTCTTCTCTTTGCTTTCTCCCAAAAGGAGAAGTAAGGCATTGGCTGGTACTGTCTCATAGTAATCCATCCCTGACTACTGTTCTGGCACCCACAAATCATCAACTTAAATTCCTTATTCATTGATCCTCTCTATCACTGTTTCCTATACAGCCTCATAAACTGAGAAATCAACATTCAACGGAACAAAAAAACAAAAACGAGAGACAAAAACCTGTTGCCAATTATATCATATGAGGCTGCGAGAGGGTGAGACGGTACTTATTGCCAACTGTCCTTTGGAAACAGAAACACATTATTGAATCATAGCCTCAGTGTTTAATGCCTTTTCATCAGCACTGGAAGGAAACTAAGTATGAATTTTCTTACAGTCAACAGATGTGCCCAGATTGAGAGCTCAGATGACCAAATCTTGTCCTGTAATTACAAGTCCCTCTGTACGGCACCTTTTCAGGCAATCTGTTTTGGATAAAATGCACAAGAACATATGACTGACATCTCTAAGCTGTGTAGGCCACATTCCACAAGAAACATCCATATAGGGAGGCTTGTATTGGTTTGGGGCAGGAAAAAAAAAGTAGAAGAAGAAGAAGGAGAAAAAGAATTCATCAGCCATGCCAGAAACAGCTTAGAGACAGTCAATCCCTGGAAAACACCAGTCACTAACTCCCTCATCGAGAAGACAAACATAACAGACAAACGTGTGACAGTGTAGGATGCTTTTGTGATGCCGCGGATATGTGACAGAAGCCTGAAAATCCAGTCGGTTATTTATGAGCACGGGCCTTGTCTCGTCTTTCTCTTTTCCTCCCCCTCCCTTATTCCTCCTTTTTCCTACTCCTCCGCTGTGAAGTGGACCTCCCTCCCGCTGTGAGGTAGAGTGGCTCGCCTCCCGGTTGTGGTCAGGTTGTGCATGAATCAAAGTGGTGACAGAGCAGCGGGGAGGATGGCAGATGCCACGGCCAGAAAGCTTTTCAATCAGACTGCCCTTCCAAGTCGCGGCCAAGGTGAAATGCTTCACCAACGGATGAAAAAAAAGACCCTCAACCCTATGGTCACTCACTCACACGCACACGAATTACATGCATGCAAGCACATATGTCCAGAGACCTACTTTAATCCTGTCCATTACACAGGGAGTAACCCTTTATGTTTAAAGGAGATGAAGAAGAGGAACAAGAATAAGGAGAGTGAAGGTCAGCTCTATCTGTTCTCCTATCTTTTCTGCCATGTGGTTAATTAACAAGGTGAAACATTCGTCAAGGATGTGGCTTTCATTGCTTTGAATGGTTCACCTGCCTCCTTAGCGTTTATGTTTTGCAAGTAATGGTAGGATGATGTGTTGTAAATAGAAATTTAAGATGCAGAGTGCTTGTCTTTGGAAACTTTACCATGCTGACAAAATAATGTTTGGCATAATTGCTGTGAAGTACCAACAAGATGTATTCAAAGTGGATTGCTCTTTTATATGCTGCTGGCAAGCTAGTTTTTCAAGGGACACTGTTTCAGTGTAATTTTAGGTGTAATTTGATTTCCATTGTTATAAACTGTGGGAGTCTGCTGTGGGAAATACCAGGTGCATAATTTTATCTGCTTTTTTCAGACCTGGTAGTTAAAAGAAGCAGTGTCGCCCTACGCACTCTTGATTTTGCTGTGCCTATTCTGCGGTGCCACTTTAAACTCCATCAGCACAGAAGCTTCTCTGACATACACTTTGAAAAGAGGCACACATCAACAACAGAAATAAATGTCCGCTAACAGGCCATAAGAACATCTCCGATGATCCTTGTCACTCCAAAGCCCTGTTCCCTCAGCCCGGAAGGTTGCAGCATGTCTCTCCTTTAAAAGCCTCTAACATCACAGGCCAGTTAAGCAAAGGTTCCTGTTGTGCTCCTGCCTTATTTATTTTCCTCCATGGCAACGACTGATAAACGGTCACACCGCCCACGTCGCCTTATTTGCCCATGGCCGTCTTGCAGGGGAGCGTGAGAGGGGAATGAGAGAATGAGAGGGGAGAACAAACTATTTTCATACCCAGCAAGGAATTATCTTTTTACATTCCCCAGCTGGGAAGCTTCACTTCTCCTTATTGTAGAGCTGCTGCATGCTATTCGGGCTGAAGGGTAACGGGGATATTAGGGAAAGTGGCCAAGTATGGATCTTTTCCCTAAAGCCCCTTCTGTCTTTCACTCCCACTTCTTAGAAACAGGTGGTGCTCTTTGTTGGGACCTATGACCACTAGTGGGATTCCACATAACAAAGAAAGAGCCAACTACAGAACCAGGGTAGGGTAATATCCCACTCCCTTTTCCCAAGCTCCTGTGAGTCATCTCTGGAGTCCGGGCCTGGTCAGGAATGCCAGGAGGGACAGGATGTCTATTGTAGAAGGTACACAGCAGAGAATGTTTGCCTTCCCAGCAGGCCAAGCAGCTCCACAGGGGCAGCTCAGTAGGAGATCAGAGTGGAAGGGGCAGAGGGACAGAGAAAGAAGAGGACTACAATTAAAAAGAGGAAAAGAGTGCTTTTCCAAGCTTTGAGTTACAGACACCTGAAGGCAGGGGGGCTCTTGCAGACTTTTGAAGCGTGGCGAGGCGGGAGGCCTTTGCAAACTTTCCCCTCCATCTCTCCACAAAGGGCTGCTTTAGAAGGCATTCCTCAAATATCTACGCTGCCTAGTACCCCACTGCCATACATCTAATCTGAATCCCCCTCCATCTACCACACAGGCTGTCACAGTGGAATTTCTGTGAGGGCCAGAAAAATACCATTCAGACGGAGAGAAAAGCAAAGAAATGAGGGAGGGGTGAGAAGGAGGAGACAGTTTCGTTCTCCCTCTGTTTTTAACTTTTCTGTTCTGCTCTAAAAACAAACAGTGCAGTCTTGACTGACTAGCTGTCTGCAAGCGATTTCAGTGTGCCAAACTGTTTTTTGGTCTGGTCAGCAAATCAGATAATCAATGATTCATAATGTTGTCAGGAGTATCATATCTATAGAAAGTTGTCTCTCTTTCCAGTGAGCAGGAGAGAGAGAGGCTCATATCTGAAAGATTCCCTCAGTCTGTTTAAAACTGGAAGCCTTATCAGCTATTTCTAAGCAAAAAATCTTACTTGAGCAATAAGATCATCTGCTTCTGTTTTACAAAACAAACAAATTGCCTTTCATTCTGCCTTACTTGAAACCTGTCTGTCACTTGTTTGGATCCCAATCCACTGAAACCTCCATTTTCCCATCAGATGGCAGCGCTGCCACAGTCAGACAATCCTGACAGCCCTTATCAGATCCCAGAGAAATAGAGAATGCATACCCAGAGAGGGAGCGGGGCAAAAGCATATCTATTTACTTCAGTTTTTCACTTGAGCTTAGCTTGCTTATTCCACTGATTTTCAGAGCTGAATTGACTTCAAATATTTGCTTTGATGCGGGCTGTGCCTTCACCTCAAACTTCATTAGCTGTGAGAGCGGCGGGAGCAGCCCCTGAAACTCTCTCTGTGAAAGTCTACAACGGTGCGTGAAAGGTAAACACGTTCTGCATTCAGAATCGCAGGGCTCACTTAGTCGCCTTATCTTTGTGATGAAGTGTTTTCCTCCTCCAGTTCTCAGGATACAGGCCTCTGCACTTCCCCAAACAAACCTGTCAAGGGTAGCGCATACGACACTGCAGTGGCCAGGCTCCACTCAGCAAAGGCTGTTTTTCTTTTTACGAGCACCACTTTGAGTGCTTCTTGTTTGGTTTGCTGATAACAGCCATGTTGGGGAACATGCGGTGCATGTGTGTTCCATTTACCCACTAATTAGATTGCAAGGCAGTGCACTGAAGCATGCATTGTAGCCCCTCTACCCCCTCCACCTCCACCCACTCTGCCAGTCCATCAGATAAGGAAGCCATTCTGGCTCTCATCAGTTTCCATTATGTAAGGGCTGATTTGGTGAGTGGAGTTTGCGACAGCAAGTCTGAGGGCTCCAACACAAATCACACCCAACTACTGTCTACAGATTGGTAAGTATTCCCTCTCCCATAATCGAGTTACCTATGACAAGCTTTGTCAGCGATTAACACAATAACCCACCTTAATATTACATTGTGCTCTAATTTGAAATTAAGAAGGAAAAGGGAAAATGGATTTCACGTCATGGTTTGTCTTTGCGGCTAAAGTCAAAGTGAAGCAATACAAGGTGGAATACATTGTGACATGGAATTAAAGTCCCATGAAAATCACTCCATTAAAAACATTAAAAATGATGGTACAATAAGTTAAAAATAGCAAAAGCTGTAGGTCAGGACAACCCTGATCACCAGTGCAATCTCTGTGTGGCCCGCAAGAATTAAAAGTTAAGTTTCACAGTCATTTGCCTGTGTCATTTGTAATCCTCTAGACAAGTGATTTATGTTCTTCTGACCAGACTATTGCTATTACCTATGTTGTGTCTGCTCCAAAAGTATTGAATAAGCAAGAGAGAGGAGAAATGCTCACAGATGCAACACACACCCGCAACACAAGCTTCATCTGCTAGCAAATTTATGAACAACCAATTAACTGGCAATCTGCAAATTCAGTGGCTGTTAAAATGAAAGCGCAGCGATAATTTGTAAATGATACACTGATGGATCACTAAACTCAAAGCCCGCCCTCTGTTCAACCTGGGGGGGGGGGGGGGGGTCTGCCTTCATTGAGCCTGTAGGGGTGTAATTCCTTTAACTGCACGTGTTTAGACACAGGAAATTCATTCCTGACTAATTTGATTAGCACGAGCATTGTTACCTCTAACCCTCCCCTTCCTGTCTCTTCCTGGCCCTCTCTTTCTAACTGAGAATCTCGGACAGTTTAATAGTCCCTCTGGTGCTGAAATCGGACCCAAAAGAAGTGTCAAGGAGCATCCAGCCTTTAAAAGACAGCGGCATTCAGCCCGCCATAAATCTCTGACAGCAGTAAAAAAAAAAAAAAAAAAAGAAAGAAAAAAGCTTAAAGTAAGATTGAAATCCAGGATTAAAAAAGCCAAACCCCGCAAAGACACACAAGGGCCATTGAGGGAGCACAAAAGCAGTGTAGGGTCCGGATTTCGGGTGGAGCAGTGATACAGTAACAGGATCCAGCAAAGCCCTGTTCTCTCCCAAGCCCTGCAGCGTAAACAAACAGCTGAGACAGTGCAAGGCAGAGGCACCGACACGTGCGCGCCCACACGCACACACACACACACACACACACAAACACACAGGCAATCAGAGTGAGGCAGTCTGCCCAGGCAAGGCTCACCTCAGGGCACCACACTGACACAGGCTCATCACATTACTGTCTGTCTCCAGTTTCATCGGCTTAAACTATCTATCTGACAACAGGTTAGCTGCTTAGCCTTTTGTTTGATGCGACAGCTCGCGGCTTACGAGTCAAATGAGGATCAGTAACTAACTGTCAGGGAGAGATTTGCCTTAAAAGGATAAGCTCACCTGGTTTTGAGTTGAAATCTTAAGAAAAAACTAAGCCAGATGAGTCTGATGATTCCACTTGATTAAAACTGACATCAACAGTGACTGCCTAATTAAAATTAGCTGAGACTTGTTTTTTATGTGACCCATTCTTTTGAAAAGTAATGAGATTTTAAGGGGAAATATAAAAGTAAATGGCTTATTAAGGATGGATTTTTTTTTTTGTTGCAGTGTAAAAATTAACCACAGTTTATGGCGTCTGGTGAATTTTTTGGAACCATAGCTCTCCCTCAGTGCCCTCTGCAAAAGTACAGCAATTCAAATTAATATTATACCCTGGTGACTTCATTCCACAAAGACGAAAAAGCAAGCACATTCCAGAACCAAATGGCAGGGGTGAGACATTCCTGCTGCCCTATGTAGTGCCAGAGCAGGATTGTATGGACATGGGTTTCAGTGAGGCTGTGGACACTAGATGGCGCAGTTTCATGTGCAATATACATGAGGGAAAAGGGGGGAATGAGTGCCACACACACACACACACACACACACAACTGATACTCACAGGAACACATATGTATGCATGATATCAAATATAAATAAATGTAAATCTATTGCCATGTTCAGCCTCTCATAGTGTAGAGCTCCCCAAAGTGGGGTCTGTGGGACAAACTGGTACCTTGAAAAGCTTCCCAGACAGTTTAATTTCAATGAAGTTAATTCATTCACCTATTTTTTACATAATAAAAGAGTATGGAGATTATTTTCAGAGAGTTTTCAAAGCATCCTTTATTACTGCCAACTAACTAAATCAGATCTGGACCCTAAGGACAAAATCAGATTCACTAAATAAGTTTTTTGGGACCAAAAGCACATCTGTTTCTTGTAAGATCACTAACACGGGGTGTACTTACTTGCACTCCCGGTCCTCCAGATCGAAATGGGGATTGAAGTTGATGAGGATCCGCTGGTGAGGACCAGGCGCAGATATCACCCACACACATCTCTGAGAAGGGGGATAAGACATGGGGTATCCGGGCGAGGTGAGGTAGTTGGCGGTTGAGATTCTGATGTTGCCTCCACATTTATCTGCAAGGGGTGGGAAGTGAAAAGAGTTGTTTAGGGTTGGGGAAGAAGAACAACTTAAATTTCATTTAACTGAGATTTAGCACATATTCAGCAGCTTACACAGAGGGAACAGCTGTTGAACTGTGCCTTCCTTAAGACAGGATCACAGGACAGTTTCTAGCACCACTATACTAACTTATATTTCCAACAGAAAACTTCTGAACTTAAATTTTGTTCAGCTCCTATGAAGAATTAATATGATGAACTCAGAGTCCTATCTAGTTTAAGGAGCCAGTTCGGTCATAAGCGTTTCCGATAAAACGTCTGGTTGGAAAAACTTCAAAAGAAGTTTTGCTTTTCCGAAGTCAAAAGTCACGGGAATATACAGTCTGTTCCTTCAAACTTCCGTTTACAGTATGCGTTTGATCATGAAAAGGATTAATCCTTTGTTTTTTAGAGGCCCGCTAAAGCGCCTCGCGTTTATCTTCATGTGCCCTTGTATTCATCCTTTTACTATAAAAGCTTCCACCATCTGCCGCTCTAACCAATGCAGACACACTTCTCGAAAATCACTGCAAGTGAAATAAAACGAGCAAGGAATAAAAGTAAATCAGAAAGTGGAGCTGAGGGAACAGAACAAGGACAGCCGTGTAAGCTGAGCGTTTGGGCTGACTTTCTGAACTTTATCATAGCTCATACTCGCAGACCGTCTCTGATAGTTGGCCTTATAAAAAGGGGGATTAAAATCACGCTTCATCAAGTGTCCCAAAAAGAGTTTCTTAGAGGTTACAAGTCTCGACGAAGGGTAATTTCGTTACAAATAAGGACATATTTAATAATATTTTCATGACAGGATGGGGGATAAAAATCCCTTAATGGCAACAACAAAAATTCAGTGTCATATGGTGTTAAACAGGAAAATAAGAGGAATAAATAAAGAACAAAACACAATTAAAGAGTGCTGCGATAGTCTCTCTAAAGTTAGTGCGGTGCAGTAATGTGTGAAGAAACAGCATAAGAGGAATTTTCATTAGGTGTATTTCATCAGGTGAGCGCCTTGCGAGTTTGCCAAAAGATCAGCGGAGATCAGAGAAGGCTAATCTTTAAAAAAAATATTGGGATTAGTAGCTTTACAGAGCACATAGGGGCTTTATTTATACACGTATCAGATGTCACACTTACCGTTTTTGAAAGCCTTGACGACCAAAAGGATTCCCATGAACAGGATAAAGGCTAATCCACAATGCATCCTTATTTCCTCAACAACAAAAAAATAAAATTACGCATACAAAAAAAAATCGCCCAAATTAAACTCCTCCAACAAGGTTTTTGTTATGTGTTTTTCTCTCCTCTTCTTAACTCAAATAAAGCAGAGGTGTCTCTTTTAACGAACTGATCTGAGAGCGGGCTCAGGTCGCTGGCATCCTGTCATTCAGCTCCTGTTTCCTCTCGCCTGTGCCGCTTGCGCTCCTCTCTCCAGCGCCGATCGTGCCATATCCTCTCGAAAGGAGCCAAGATATGTGAAGAACTGTCCCACTCCTTCTTGTGCGCTCTTACTCCGTCAAATGATAAGGCACGAGGTAATCCTCAGCTGTGGGGTGAAAAGAGACGGAGATGTGAACAAGTTAGGAATGAGTGCTGCGACCGTGCGCGCTGCACATTTTCCAATCTGTCTTAACGCGCTGTTGATGATGCAAACAAGACTATAAAGGCACGGGTACACCCCTTCCCCAAACTGTGACCACCTTTGCTTTTATAGGCTCAGAGTGGGGGACTCGGAGAGGTTGATGATTGGCTTGATTACAAATAGCCAACCTATGTGGGAAAAGCGCTGTGTATTTCTATGTAAGCGGAGCTGCACACTGACTCACAGAGCACCAGCAAGTGACATGACTCTCTTTCTCCTCTCTCTTTTACTCACTCACTCTCTTTCCCTCTCCTCATCCCTCCCTCTCTCTCTCTCTCTCTTCTCTCACGCAAGGAGCGAGACATTATTAGAATATGTAGTAGCACAACAGGACTCCCTCCAGAAACATTCTAATTTATGATATATAACCCCACACCAACTATTTGGTGAACACATGTCACCACAAAACACACATATTTATATATATTTAAAAAAAAGTCTGGATTGCTGTAGGGTTATTTCCTCAGGATATCCCCTTCCGCTTCTGTTAGGGATTGATCATTTCATGTGACACACTGAACTACCTAATCACCAGAAGTTCTTCTTTTGTGTTCTTCAAACTGTCCCTCAAAACGCTCGATCCTCCAGCTGAAAGCGTATTTCTTCTGCAGTGCTTATTTACAGGCCCGTTTTCTTTCCCACGAGCTAAAGAACAGAAAGTGTTTTATCCCTCAGTCCTTGTGGATTTCTTTTACGCACCAGCAGCTACCCAGATGCGCGGATTGTTAAAGCTTGCCCCCACAACAGTGACACCATGAAACTCGCACTCAGAAATTTAGAGAAAATCAATTAAAGCGTAAATTATGGCAGCTTCGAGTCATTTACTGGAGGCTGCCCTTACTGGGTCACACCGCACAAAGGAAA
This sequence comes from Scatophagus argus, assembly GCF_020382885.2. Classification (NCBI taxonomy): domain Eukaryota; kingdom Metazoa; phylum Chordata; class Actinopteri; family Scatophagidae; genus Scatophagus; species Scatophagus argus. Next base: position 15,695,202 of record NC_058510.1, on the reverse strand, counting down.
CGGAGCAGGTTTGTATTCAGTCGATACATACAATCCTGTACAGTAAAGACCTGCATAAACATGATGTATGATAGTAGGTGATACTTTTAATGTGTTTGTTGTAATTTATAAGTATTGAAACCATAAGATAAATGGGGTGTAAAACAACGATTGGACCATACCAGCCAAATTTGTAAAAATACTGAACACCGTGGAAAGCTGATGAGAAATTTCAGCGCACTTTAACGCAGCAGTGTTTTTCACCTGAATCCTTCTAACAACAAACCAGCAAAAACAGCTGCATTCACCTGCGTCTTGAGGACTCGCAAACCCGCAGGCATCCAGCCCTGCTCTCCTGACTTCCAACATGCGTGGAGCCGAGAGTACGATCCGATAGGCTTCCTGTGATTCTGTCAGAATGACATCTGATCTTCTCCAGAGCCCCGTATAAGAAAGTCCACTTATCCCCCCCAATAGCCCCCCTTTTTTCACGCCGAGGGAGAACCACAGCGCACTTCAGTTCGGTCTTAGGTCCCCACCGCGCAAAGACGCACAGCGGATGCCCGGAGACTCTCTCTTTTCTCCGCGTACAGACTCGTCTCCTCCCCGCTGATCTGTCCGGTTTCGTCTTCTTGTTTTTCCTTTAGCACTGTCTCAAATGAAATCCGGTTAGTGTGGAGGAAAAAAGACAGTCTCCAAAACGTCAAAGGAATGGACGGTATAATGTCGAGAAACAGAAAAGTCCTGGCTGATCTAATACAAGTTTTTCCTCCGTCCGTGTCTCTGTGCGCCACCGCTCTCGGCTCCTTCTCTGATGTAAATGCGGAGGGTTTGAGTCGCTGCCAGTCCCACACGCCCCTTTACGAGGGATGAGTACGCGGGCGCGCATGATTGTTTGAGTGCGCGCGCGTGTTTGTTGAGTGAGTGTGTGTGTGTGTGTGTTGGGGGGGGGGGTCTCTGCAATCAAGATGCAGATTTCACCCAGCTGCCTCTCAGCCCGTAGCCTCTGTAGGACTCATCAGAAAGTCACATTAGACATAAAGTGAGCAAACCTGGTGGCGTCTCTGCGTTTGTGAGCCATCTTGAATGAGATCAAATTTTTTTTTTTATTCTCACAGAAAATCTTTCTTATCTTAGGCATCTTAGCTAACGTGAAGTGAGGCAGCAACATGAACATCATAGGGAATCTGTAACTGTGTGTACTATAGCATTATTGTATTGGTGGGCTATCACATACAGTGGCACTACTGAACATGATATACACTACAGTTAGAATAGGAATATGAAATGATATAGGTATTATATGAACTGATGCTTGTTGCGAGCTCTTGGGGCCCCAGGGAGCTCATAATGCCATTTCTGTGAACAAAGAATCTGTTCTCTGTTGGTGTATGGACAATCTGCCTGCCTGTCTGTCACACACTTCAGCATGCACCAAACATACACACAGCCTGCTTGATATGAATGACAGCATATGCCACTTTTTGACCATAAAGCCCTCATAGGTGACATCACAGGTTTGAGACATCAACCGGGGCTGTCAAGTCACTAAATTATGTAAAAATAAACATAAATACAACAAAAGTGTAATTTGTGTTATTAGTGATGTAAACCAATCAAATGACAACACGTGTTGGACTTGTATTAACTGCTGAATGAGGGCCAGAGGTTACAGGGACTGATTCTATCTGCACAGTTTTAATCCTGATTGACTCTCTAAATGAGTGCATTCACAGATCCTCACATAAAAACACTTATTGCAGAAAATGCCATGATGAACTTCTGCTGTTCCATGGAACAGTAGAGAGAACAAAACGTCCAATCAAAACATCCATTCATGTTTTCTCTAATTGCGCAACCCTCCCCATAAGGGGAACTGAAACTAAAGTTCAGCCTATTTCTCAGATAGCTGAAAGTGACTGGAACCACTGACACTGGGCCTTTAGGGTTAAGCCTGGCACAAGGCGCCTGAGTCCTCTGCTGTTTTAGTTCAATTGACTGCAATAACTGGAGGTCTCTGTGGTTAACAGCTTTCTGTCCTGTAGGGGGCATCAGAGCTGGCAAGCGGCTTGGACAGAGCCACCCATTGCTCCTCAGGCTCACCTCACTGTGTTGCCTTAGAAATTGCACCGCTGGGTTTATAAACAAGTGCGCTGATTAAAGTTTTTTTTTTTGCAGACTTAATCACTGTATTCATTGTAAGTTTCAGTCAGACCTCCCATACATCAGCATTAACGGCATCCTCTCATTCTTCTTTGTAGTGGTGGTGAACATATCATTTTCATATACTGTGTATTATAAGCTGCTTGATCTCACAAGCAAGCAAGTCATTATGTTGCCCTGTGAAGAATGCAAGCAGCACTGTGTAAATTTAGGAGGTTAACATGCTTTATGTGTATTGAGATGTCCCCTTTCTGAAAAGTTAGTGACACAATGGAGCGAGATAAGCCTACAATCCCTGCACATTATTATTATTTTATTCCTAGAGAGTGAGTGAGAGATAGAGAGAGAGAGAGAGAGAGAGAGAGAGAGAGAGCGGGAGAGAAGGAGAGGGAGACAGAGGATTGACTGGCTTTATTCCCATCCCAGCCTTGGTAATTCTCTGTCTTACTGATAACACAAATGTTAAAAATGGTGGCTGGCATCTCTATCAAAGGCAGCACTAACTAGCCTTTCGTCTCTCCGGATAACACAGGAACAATGGCTTAGAGTCATTTCACAAGGGTGCATGTCTGTGCAGTATCTAAAATGAGGGGGAATTGTAGGGGAACAATAAAAGAGCCAATTAAAAGATTTGCTTCTTCATATATATCCACACTAATCTATAGTATAAACCTGATGAACAATTAGCTCAGGTACAAAAGTAGACATTTTATGGCTCCTGTGAGCAGTGCCCTTGATTTCATTAGCCCGGCCTTTATTCACCACAGTGAGTGGTGAGTCAGAGTGAAATGTCCAGGTTCAGACAATTTGGCCTGAGTCCATGTGAGCTGATTCTGCCTCAGTTTCTGATCTAAAATTTTTGGAGTCATCTGCCAAAAACTTGGACATGATTTAACACTTCATGTGCTATTTTAGGTAAGCGAAGGAAAAAATATATGAGTTTGCACTGAATGGTCTGATGAGATAATGGTATGTTACGGCCGTCTGTCACCTTGTAAGCCCAGGTTAGACAGTGCTGTCCACAGCCAATATTAAAACACCAAATGAGTCAATATCTTTCAGAAAAACAGTGTCCTTTCCTCCAGCACAGTTTAACAAACTTGTAGAATCTATGCCAACCGGCATTGAAGCTTCACTAGAGGTGGTGGCCCAGCATCTTAAAAAGCAACCCAAGACAAGAATGTCAATATTGGACAATTCTGCTATACTCTGGATTCACCTCAGTCACAATATTTCTTCCCATCCAATTCCAATTATTTTCTGCTTTCTACAGTGTTTGGACATGGCAGCTACAGTGTGGTTGAAGTTTGGGACAGATCATAGTTATGGCAACTAAAAGGACTGATTGTCATCTACAGAGCAGTTTGCTGCTCAGAGTTTGCGCTAAACAGCTCCCACAGCCATGAGCAAAACTGACAGCTGCGAGCAGCTAGTCAAAGAATCAATAACGTATGTTAGCCTCTTGATAGTTGGGCAGATCCCTCTTTTGGATCTTCTTCCTGTGTTTACTTTCTTGCTCCCACCACAGCCACATTTCACTAGTGAGTACACTCTCATATGGCCTCTAGTGATGCATTTTAGTTCCCTTCAAAGTTTTTCCTCTATGAAAAGAAGCTGGACCGAGGGGGACATTCCACAAGTTTACCAATTTATCCACCGCAAACAATCTATAGTCTTGAAAACACCCTGTAGAGGAGAATCAAATCAGCAGTCTCATACGTCCCCCATTCAGAGATTTTGTCCTTTTTCCAGCTGCAGCTGCACAGCGAGGCCTGGTATTTTAAATGCTGCCGCCCCAAATGACTGGGTGCTGAATGCCAGTCCTGATGTCATATCATCCAACGTATGTTGCACTGATCTCAGTCAGACACTGGGGCTTGCTTGTTGCTGTCATATGGACAATTTAATCCCTTGGATTTATGTACCAAAAACCCAGGGCTTTGATTTGTGCTACACCATATCCATCTTGGCAGCATTTCCTTTGTAAAAACAAGTACTCTGTCTGTCACAGAGTGCATCAGGGACATTACCGCGGCACATAGTCCGGACTTTTAACTTTGGTATGAGATGACAGATATGGTATTTTCTCCACTAGCAGGAATATTTAAATGCATGTTGCTGTTCCACTGCATTACAAAGTGGATTAGAAGTACAGACCATGAACTTTTTAAAAGACCTTGTTACCTACTAATCATGCTGTGTTCCACTTTTTCCTCCATGACAACCACAGTAAAAGACAGCTACAGGCTGAAAGGTTATTGTGCACATAAATAGGGACCATATAGCCCCCACAGTATAGAAGCTGCTGTACCTGTTTCACAATTTCTGCAGCTGTTGTTGTGATAATTATCAGTCTAGGAATATTTCACACATACTCTTGAACAGGCTTGCTGGCACAAACGACACACCTTCAAACTCTGTCAATGTGCCGCACTCCAGGCTTTTTTGTTCACAGGAATGTGGGATGCACATGTGCGTGTTTGTGTGAGACAGGATGTGGGGAGGCAAGGAAAGAGAAAGGTGAATGGATTTGAAAACAAAGAGGCGGGAGACAAACAGGAGCCGGCTTCTCTCGTATTCACTCTCTGAAGCTCTGGGGGAAGAGATGGGAAAGACCGAGACCCTGAAAAATCCCTGCACTGCTGGCTCTTGAGGGGCAGAGTGGTGCTGGTGGTGCTGGTGGTGGTAGGACTGGGTTGGGGGTGGGGGGGGCGCAGTCAGATCAAGGTCTGGAGTAATTGCTACAAAGGCAGCTTTTCTCCTCTGAGGCGTTTGGAGCGAGGTGAAACTAAGTGTGAATGGAATTAGCAGAGGGATGAATAAAGCGCTTCTGAAGTTTAGAGACAATATGGTAATAGAGAAAGTATGAACCTGAACCATTTTCAGGGATATCCTCATTCAAACAGGAAACACAGAGGGAGGAGGAAGAAGGCGGGGTAAAGGGAATAGAACAAAAACATAAAGAAATGACTTCATTAGAAGCAGAAACATTTACAGTGACATTTAGTGGAGCAGGGATGTATGAATAAATATGCATAATATTGCCAGGAAGCATTGAGAGCTTCTCAGGGGCAGAAGGAGGGTGAGAGTGATGGTTCCTGAATTAATGATGAGGGAGCCTACTGTCTGTCTCTGGCTGTGCATGTGGGTCTGTATGACTGTCTGCACATGTGTGTTTGTGTGTGTTTGTGTGTATATGTGTGTGTGAAGTTAGGACACACATGCCCTCACACGCACATATCCAGCTCACTCTTGCAGCACCCCAATTTCACATCATCACTGATGGAAATTACCCAATCCTCGATACCTAATCAGGCGAACATTTTTTTGGAGACACACAGATTCACAATTGTCTCTGATGCTTAATTACATTTCTGGAAAGCCAGGAAGCAAACCGCCTGGTAAATTCCAATTTTTTGTGTCAATACATATTTTTTCCTTTTCGGGTGGGCTAACGCTCTATTCTCCACTTGGATGTTTTTTTTTCTCCAGTTTGGAGGCTGAGATGATGAATATTGTGCCGCTCATCATCAAACACACGGGGAGAAACCCCCGAGATCAGGGCAATAGAGGGGAGGAGCAGAATAGTGGGGGGTGGGGGGAATGCTGTCAGGGAGAAATGCTATGTAGGTCAATGAAGAATTGCACTGGGATATTGCCTTCTCAGCTCACAGTCTGGAAAGCTGATTTGATTTCCGGTGAATCCGTCCGACTTGAATTATGAGAGATTACCCTTGCTAAAATCACCTTGGTGACTGTAGTTGAATCCCTCTGCTCTCAGGGGGATCTATAAATAGAGATCTATATAGCATATTGGCTAATATATACATTTTAAGTTTTTCCAAGTTCTTAAAAAAAATCTTAGCCTTACAGTTTCAATATTAAAGTGTGTGTCTTTCAGATATAAGCTGGTGGGGAGGGGAGTGATGTTTCAGGCTGACGTAAGGACATAAGCAACCCCAAAGCCAGAGCAGAGCGCTCATATTGGGCAATTCTCCAAAGCTTCAAAATACATTCCCAGAAAATGTTTTTAATGTTCAATGGAAATCTTTTTTTTAAATTTTGTTCTTTCTACAATATCTGGGCAAAGCAGCGCGTTTATGGTCAAACTTATGGAAAGATTGTAGGTATTGATTAAAAAAAAGCACATCTGTAAAGAGACAGAAAGAACGAAATTTGAGTCGTTCATATGAATGTCTGACACATTTCATGCCCATAAACCAGCTTAACCCTTACAACCATTCCTGACAATTCTGAGCACAAAGAACGCTTTTGTTTCCCGCAAAATGTGAGGTGTGCAATATTCGTCCCATGCACATGTAATTCCTGATATACGACACTGTGCAGATAATGGGTCTTTCTGAATTCTGAGGAATCAAAATTCCTGTCCAATTCAAATCTTGTGGACAAGAACAATTGGTGAGTCCAAGGGCTAAGTCCGTATGGGAGTCCTCATCAAAAGCATGGGACAGTTTATGAAACCTGAAAGCTCAGACTGAAACTTGGGCCTTGATCAAACATTATAGAAGCAGTTCAAAACATAGAAACTGAAGGAGATTTGTCAGATTTAAACAGCTGCCTGTGGAGATTATGCCTCACTACGCCCACCAGAAGAAAAAGTATAAACAACACACATTACTTGCACATCTTGCAGTCTGCTGTCAGTCTGCAGTGTGTTGATTGTTACGATCAGTGTCATTCAAGTACTTTGCCTACACCCCCCTTTTATTTTTGAGTTTTTATTTTATTTTTATTCTCCCCTGCCCTGCACCCAGATGAACACCTACCAAGGTTGAAATCTTTTTTGAAATAATCTTGTTCACAAGCCATGTAACCACTAAAGATTTTTTATAATCAGGCTCACATCGCACCTGTCAAGAAATCACGTAACATGACACCATTAACCTGCACAATCTGAACCTAAGAGGTCTTGGGTGAGGGTGGAGGTGGTTGAATATACCGAGTCATTGTTCATCTTGCAAAAGCACACACCATGAGATTTAAGAAGCTTTTGTTTCTCTCTGAAGAGTCGAAACATCACGTTCTGTGGATGGATTTCCATCTCATTGATCAGATAAAAATTTACGGCAGCTTTAACACTTGTATTGAAATTATTAATAGTGGCGGCAGTCTGATTATAATGACTATTTCTTTAGCAGAGCAGAAAACACTGATCATTGGTGATACTGCTGACATAAAGCCTCTCTCTGCCTCCCATGCTTTGTTCAGTAGGTAATTGCCACAACAGGTGGTAAACCTAGCTGCCCCTCTGGCCCTCCAGACTCATTTGAGGATTAAAGACACACACACACACAAAACAGGGTCAGAAATGGAGCCTGAAACAGCAGCACGGTAAGCACAAAGTGCAGAGTCATAGTAATTAAGAAGAGGAAATCCCAACAATGGCAACCTGGCCTGTGATGGTAAAGATTAGCTGAAACAGTGAGATGGGCTACTGGGGAACATGAGACGCTGGCCTTTGTACACGAGTGTGTGTTGCTGCAGGGGTGGGAGGTAGCTTATCAGTCGTACTGTGCGAGCATGTGTGAGTGGACATGGAGCACGCATACAGTGTCGGTGCTGTCATCGTGACATATTTAGTTTTAATGCAGCTATTTTAACATCTGGACTTTCTGTCTTTGTCACAAGGTCTGACTGTTGTCACGATGTTGCTGCTGACTAAACACTGCGTCCTGTGACAGGACTGGTGATCTCGTCTCGGCTTATTTACAGAAGCCTGACAAGATGTGACAGAAGAGGTTGGAAAAAGCAGAACTACTGAGGGGACTTTTCACATCACACATGTTTCTGTAGCAGAGTTCCATAAGATCAAGTGACACAAACATGTTGTTGTTAAATACTATTCTCTAGAAAGGTGGTACACAAAGGCACAATGTGTTAACGCTGCAAAAAAGGCAGTCAGAATAAGGATTCACCCGTCAATAAGACTGAAATCGCCCCAGCGCACGCTGCTCAGGGTATGTCACCATCCTCACCCAGTGCTTAGGCGAGACTTCTTAACATTAATTTTTCCAAATGAATCTGGCTTTCACCCTAAAAAGCTAATCGGCTCTGCAGTCTCCTAAGCACAGCTAAATGGGATTTTATGGGGTAGCCAAAAATGAGGAATTTGTTGTTCAGTTATGATAATGTTCCTTCTTCTATAGACATCTAACAAAAAGAAAAAAACAAAAACTCATCTGTGGGCTGTGATGTGTTTTTGTCTTTAAAATGACCATGTCATCATTTTCTGGCTTACGTAGGTCTTCTTGGTACAGAGCTGTAGCTTTTATTTTCAGTGCCACCCAAGTAGTCAAAATGACTCAGCCTGACGGCGGCCTAAATCCAGCATGCCTGTTTGCCAGACCCAGTGATGAATGATCCAGCAGAATCGGTCCCAGTGGCCTGAAAGTGGCCCAAAGTTTGCTTCAGAGTGGCAACGATATTTGGAGGTGATAATAATTAGGGCCTCTCACAGTTGTGGAAGAAATTTTCTGATCCTTTACTTAAATAAAAGTACCAGTACAACAAGTACATTAAAAGTTAAAACTGCAGAACTATTGAGGGTAGAATGTACTTCAAGTATCAAAGCACCACTTTTGTCCCTATGACAGATAAAGTAGTATACAGTATATGACATTATTAGATAGTTTTAACGACCCCTCCAAAATGTCACTGTAAACGGCAAGATGATTAATAATCAAATAAAATTAATAATAACAATCAATAAATAGTTATTCTACTTTCAATTTGTGGACTTTGAACCGGGTTTTTGGGTGTTGAAATACCGGTATCAGCTCTTTTTGAGTCTTCAGCAGGTCATTCATTTAAATGAAAACCATGTGATAAGTGCAGAGGGAAAGTGTCTATTTGGTGGAACTGATAGCAACTCATAGGCAGAATTTCATTGTACTTATACTATAATGACAATAAGGCTTATTGTGATCCTGATTCTGAAAAGTGACAAAGAGACAAACTACACACTGCTTTCTTTATATGAAAATAGTCAGAAATCAGTGGTTTATTTGGAAACAATGTGTTTTATTACTCAAGCTTATAATATTTTACGTTCCTTAAAATCTTCATCTGACGAGTAGCTACTAACTCTAGCTATCAGGGACATGCAGTGGAGTAAAATACTCCCCTGTGAGTTGTACATTAAACGTCAAGTTACAGCTTCAATAACACTAATTCAAATTCACTTCATATTCAAATTAACTGGTCATTTACTTATGCAAGAATAATAAACTACTCATGTAAATTTTAAAGGTGGATTTATGCTTGCCACAGCAGTCCTGCTGGATACCTATGGTGTAGATGTGATTTGTAGTTCAGCGCTGGATTTTACCCACTGTTACCACCACCGCAGCATCACATCGCATTTTGTAAGGACATATTAATGATATTCACAGCAATTGTTTTTCATTCAGCTTTTGCTGGGCTACACATGTACTACTTTAGCTCGACGTGCTTGCAGATTACCTCTATTATGCCATTTATTATTAGGCAATAGGAGACTACTGCAGTGTAATTGTAGCAGAGTTTCATTCACTGTGGGTGTGATTGAGGGCTGCAGTCACTTGAAGCCTTGCAATGGTGATGTCTTTGTTACTGAAAAGAAGATGATAACAGAGCAGTTTTTCACCTTCCTTTATTTATTATTTTTCCTCTCAATGATCTCTACTGGCATCAGAAAGTTTGAGAAAAAAGTTCTGCTTCCAAATAACAGATAATATCCATAACAGTCTTTAACAGACTCACATATATGTTACTGTTCCTACAGCTGACGTGTTCGGTCTTTGAAGCTTCACCTCTCCTTCCTGCCAGCTCACGGTGACCCTTGATGTCCTTTGTCTCTTCTCTGTCGATATCTGGAGTTGTTATCCTGACTGCAAAGTGCCGCCATCACCGCAGGAACAAACTAACTCCATTTCACCATGTCAGAGTGCAGCCCTCAGAGAAGCCAACCTGTCCACTGAGACAAATAGAGACAGACAGCAAGAGAAAGAGATGCAGCAGGAAAAAGACTGAGAGGCGGAAGGGACGGGCATAGACAAATAGTGGCAAGGCGAGAAAGAGAAAGGGATGGAAATATTTGGAGTTGCATGGAACAAAAGGGACAGAGAGGCAGAAATGTATATACATCAAGGGTGAGAAATGGAATTGGATGTAGAGAGAGAGATGGAGGGAGAAATTGTGCTCAGCAGAGATAGAGAAATGAAGAGTAGCAGAGGGAGAGAGAAATGGAGAGATTTGGAGTTGAATGCAGACAGTCAGAGAGGGAAAGAGAAATGGAGGTTGACGGGAAGAGAAAAATGTAATTGGATGCAGACAGAGAAACGGAGCAGGGGAGTCAAGTATCAGAGGAGTATACTGTAATCACAGATGTATACTACCAAAGATGTATATCAATTTAAACAAATAATGCTGCAGAATATTTGGTGCAATTAGCGTATATTAAAGGATAAGAATGGGAATATTTTATATTTTTCATTATTCTAAAGACACATCAGTGAGTGACGTTGCACTGGGTGACATGTCCTTTCATCACTCTGCACTTCACTGGATTTTATTTTCACACGATCCAACACACAGCACTGTAAACACTCACCAGAGCACCAACTGTCCGCCTCTGAAAGTAGTCCCCAACATGACTATTCACTATTCGCTCCTGTTTGAGTCAAGTTTGCTCAAAGCTACAGTGTTGGAAAATGTGTATATGTGTGAACAGTGACTGTATGAAGAATATAAAATGTTTTATTTTGAGCACAAAAATCACAAAATGTTCACACTGACTTGTTGCCAAAGGTTGACTGACAAAATGTTTCTCTTGTCTTCCCAGTCATAGCAATTGAAGCATGGTTTAGGTTTTGTGGTTATGTTAGGCACTCAAAGCACTTGGTTAAGGTTAGAGAAAGACTGTGGTATTTGTACAAAAAATGTAAAAAGTCAATACTGTGTCGAAGCACGACGCAAGACTCGTGTAAACGTTCTTTCCATCAGTCTGACCAAAGTGTTTTACTTTCCGAAACCTGACCACATCCGAGTGTTAGGGTTCTCCGTCCACGTTGACCATCTGGTTAAGTCTTTGTAGCATTTCCTTCACTCAAAAAATTGTTGCCACTGAACATTTTTGCAGATATCATGTTTAACATATTTGGCAAAACAAAACAAATTTAATTTCTACTAGTGTAGCTGACAATTGTCAAAATTGAAGCGGAGTGACTGCCACAGCAGTGTGTCAGATCTACCTGCACCCATTATCATTCAGCTCCATGGAAAGGGGTGTTTGTATTTCTTTAAACCAGTCACTTTGTTTGGGATTTTCACACATGGTGAGGTGAGCATGTTAAAATGTCTAAATCCCTTAGAAAAACAAAAGGTAACTGCTACTGGTTTGTTTAGATTCATGCCATTATAGCGACAGGATTAGCGTAACTTGCCATTTTTCTGTAAAAACACTCAAGATAGAAGAAGTGAGGAGAATACCATCTGAAATAGATGTTTATTGGCAGGCTTATGCCAACAGTCTACATCCAGTGAGTCAGACGAGGTTTGTGGAAGTGAAGAGCAGAAGATGAAATCATAGTTTTTTCACATTTTTGCCAAGTATGTAAGAATAAACGCCTTTTAAGCAATTATCCTGAACTGAAACCATACAAAAGAAACTATAAATGAACTGTATGATTAGCAAAGGAGAAATCATGATTCGCTCCTTCACTTCATTCCTTTATATGTACAGTATGTATATGTACTTTTTTTTAACAATACGTAGTACAGACAATACATATGTATGATTTTCCATTCCGTATTTTGCTTTTGGCAAAATGTATTCTTTTATGTGTATGTACAGTATGTACTTTATTGTCACAGTATAGAGAGAGGAAGAAAGAGAGATATGAAGTTGGAGAGGGAAAGGCAGAGAGAGAGAGAGAGAGAAAAGTAGACAGGGAGAAACTTGGGAATATAGAAACTTCCATGTACAGAAGACTGTTGTCAAAAAGAAAACCAGCTTGTTCCCCAGCGAGCACGATGTCCCTGAGCACTGAGTCTGGACAAGTACATGTTTACTGAAGCAGGCCTCCAACAAGTCATACTGGATACTGAAGAGCTCCACCACCATCATCCGTTCACTTCTCCTGATATGACTGTCAAGAGGGCTGGGTGGGTTGGTTAAATGCATGCCCATGTACAAACTGTGGTCTGATGGTGGTAGACTACTCTGTTTTGAAGTACTAATTCTAACATTTTTCACTAGCTTCAATTTACATTTTTTTAATTTCAATACGTAAAGAGGAAATTAACACCCACATACACTCCGCCACCCTACCCTGTTATAATTTGGTAAAAAAAAAAAAAAAAAGAAAAAACAACAAAAAACTCATGAAATCATCTTGCCAGAGGGAGCCGACATTGTTTTTTTGGACAACGGACAAAAACGTCAGCTCACCACAGTTCATCCACTCATATTTTATGGTTAATTATAAAGTGTTTGATGAAAAAGGCTGTTTTTGAAAAGGCCAAACGGATTGGAAGACTGCGAAGCTACAGTGTTCACAGACTAGACATATGGCTGGGTGTAATCGCCACAAGGTTTCAGCAAACGCTTTAGAAACGGGGGCCTGGCATCAGAACACAATAACACACTTGTTCTCAACACATCAACACATTGCGTTCTTGTTAACCGTTACTTTAATTTGCAAGCGGACACAAACTGTGTTGATTTTCAAATGCACACCCCCACCCCCACCTCCACACTTCATCTTCACTGATATGAATCAAATGCCAGACTGTGAGCTGCTATTCTGTCTGTTTTACAATAGTCCATCAGCTCAGATGTTGGTCTATCAGCTCTCCTGTTTCTGAAAGACCAACAGTCAAAGCAGCAGCAGGCTGACACTGTGATGTTGTTGACCTTCTCTGACCCCGTTTGTTTCACTGCCAGCATCTGATGTAGCGATATGCCTTTCCGTTTTATCAGTCCTGGTCTGTGCCTCTCGAACTCTGCCACCTTCACAGCCTCACAATGGGCCCTTGAGGCAAACCACACACACACACACACACAAACACATATATATGCCCAGCATGACACATACGCGCAGAGGTTATCTTGCCTTGACATGCTGGTGGTAATCAGTGTCACACAACAGCAAGCACAGCTAGCAGCTCTCAAAACGAAGCCTATAAAATTCAGTGTTCTTCTCAGCTTTATGGTTTCTTGTATGCCTTCCCTCTTTTCCCATTACGCCGCCCCTATCATCCTGTCAAGCCGAGGAAGTGCGCCTAAGCAGACACTTAATTTGTCTTGTTTTGTCATTAGCTCTGCGGCCACGGAGCGACCCACAAATACATGCCCCCTCTATTGATTAAATGTCAGACGCTTGCGCGGCAGTGATACACGAATCGGCCGCCCTTGTTTTGGTTTAAAAAAAAAAAAGAAGAAGAAGAGTGATAAGACATCACATTGAAATGTGTGTCACATTGATAAGCTACAATGGGCAGCAACGAGGACTGATGGCATCTGATACAATGTCCCTTCACTGATTTTGAAAAGTCAACACATGCGGCAGGCTCGCTGTCTGTGATGATGAACTGATGGAAGGCTGCCTCAATATGTGTTCAATATAAAAGCAGGAAATCCTGTCTGTCCTGTCTGCTCCTGCTTCTCATTTCAGTTGTGTTAAACCTCCACTGAATATTAGATGGTGACTGGTACAGATGATCTGTTGAAGAGTAAGACAGTCTCACCACAAGGTCCTTTGACAAGCTGTGCCCAAGCCTTTGATTGTGTATCATACTGGTCCTCACCAGGAGGAGCTACCCAGCTCTGGAATTATAAATGTTCACATTTCTATTCTTATTACCACTTCAGTGCCTTCTTATCCATGTTAGTGTAAGTCGAGAGTGGCAATTTCAGGACAATTTAACAACTAAACGTGGTATGACAGAAAACTCCAGAATACATAGCAGATTGAATCTGCTTTTGTTTTTTCATTTGCTGTTCACAAGGCAAAGAATGGCCAAGTTAGACCTTAGTTGCAGGAATAAAGTGTTTTTGTTGAATCACTTTACAATCATCTCCAGTTTTTATTTTGCTTTTTGACTAGTGGTAATAACAACTCAATTAGGCAGTCACTCGGTGCAGCTCGTGTCATTGCAGGTACTTCAGCTGTCCGCTGTTTAGGCCTGTCAGTGTTGGTGGGAACATTTCACTGCATGCAGAATGGGGCTCGTACATGTCGGGTGATTTATCTGAAAGACAAATTGTCTTATTGCTGTGAGTATAACATTATTTGTAAATGTTTTGTGCAGATTTTAAATGTACAGGATAGCTAATTGGGTTTGGTGTTACATGGTTCTTCACACAGTTTGAAAGTGAGACATAAATACATAATAGATCCTCAGCTCATTGGTGAACACATGTACACGGTTTAATATTGAATTTGAGCAAAAAACAAACAAACAAAAAAGAGATTGTTGAGATTAAAATACTTGAATACTCACTCACATAATATGGTTCATGATAGACAGATGGTGAATCCTAAAGTGCCTCCTCTTTTCCAAACGTTTCTAAGGACTCCTCAAACAATAAACCATCTGAGTATCATGCAGTCAATGAAATCATGTCATTACACATGTACAGGTACAGGGCAACGAAATGCAGTTTAGCATCTAACCAGAAGTGCAGATGTAATAAATAAATTAACAGTATGTGCATGGTATATTATGTGAATAATTAAGAAATAATATTTATAATAAATAATATTTACAGATATTAACCCAAATCATGTTTTTTCTTAATTTTAACTAATTAATTATTGTGTCCAAACCTAAAATAGAGCATTGTTACATTAGGAAACATACTTTCAACAGTTATTTGTATTGATTTTGGACTGTACGTAGATGATGTCATTCTTATGTTAGGGACTTTGCATTAGAAAATCTCTGTCATTCTAAACGACATAGACATAAGGATGTATTTTGTATTTAAATTTGGAGGACTTGTTAGTTTAATCATGTTGCGTAAATTGTTGTCGACAGTTTTGACATTCCCATTCACTGAAAAACTCAGAATCCATGGTCCCCTCAGACCTCAAGGATCTTCACTGTCCACGCTCTTTTGTGCTCTGGAATCAGCTGCAGCCCTAACTGCAGAGGACAGAGACACACCCCATGCATACTGAGAAGGAAATTCACCCAACAGTTCACCCTAATTGCTCCTCACTTCATTCTAAAACTTTCCAGATACTTTATATAACAAGGTTTGATGTTTACTTTGTGTCAGAAGGTGTTCTCTGCCTCTTCACATGTCTTCGTCATACTCAGTTTCCTGGCAACTGAAGGTCACGGTGATGAGAACAGCGGAGCATAATACAGGGCTGGCATAGCTGCAGCAGGAACTTGACAAGTTTAATGAAGACAGGCAAGGAAACAAAGAGGAGAGGAAAAAAAGGAAACAAAAGCTAGCAATGACTGTAGGTCAAACGAACCAGGAGAGGAGCGAAGGAGCAGCGCAGCAGCTCGCAGATGGCTTCCAAATTTCCCGCAAATCTGAGCATGACCAAAGTCTGGCTTTGATATATGTGGTAATAAAGTTATTAGGGGCCTCGTAGGCAATTTGCTTCGGGGGGGTGATTCAACAAAATGACCTCACTAAGATATGATGCTGCTTTGGAAATGGCAGTGACAGTCTGTGTTGCTGAACCCACAACTCTCCCAGAGCTCCTCTGATACCAATATAACCAATATATGTGGAATGTTTGACTTGGCCTGGTTACACAATGCAATGCTTGGAATTTATTGTCGGTTTTCAACATGAGCGAGGGTTTTTCTTTGGATAGGTCAGTCTGAAGCTTGGCTGAGAGCGCCAGGTGGGTTTTGAGGGTTTAGCTCGGATATTGGATGATTGAGTAAGATGTTTGTGGAAACTTGTGGCTCTTAAGACTTGTTTAACTCAGGTTTGAAATGGGCTCATTCCTGCTAACCACATTCAGGCCTGTTCACATTTGATGTACCCACAAAAGGTAATGTTTCTTGGGAAAGAAAAATGGCTATTTTATCAAATTTTCAAAAATCTTTGGATATAAACATAGAGAGAACAGGATTTCAGACCAAAGGACTCCAATAAATATTATAAAAATGAAAACAAACAGCATGGGTCGAAGTTCACTTTCCTCAAACGCAGTATCACAACATGACCTCGTATTTAGATATTTGCCAAGTAAACCCTCTCTCCAAACATTAAAACACAGCTCTGCTAGTTCACTACACACTCAGGACAAGAGGAGAGAACCAGACTTGAATAAATACTTTGAAGTGATCGGGTTTGAAGTTTGAAAAGTACAATTTTGTGTGTTGGCGCTATGTTCCACAGTGGCAAATGTAAATACTGTTACCGTGTATTATAAGAACAACAGTCTGTCATTGGTGCTGTTTGTTTGCAGAATGGACAGGCCAACAACTAGCTGTATGTTAGTGTGCCAGTGTTCTGCTCAGCAAAGAAGACTTCAAAGAAGAACACAAAAAACAGAAAAACATTACATTACTTTCCTTTTGGTAGCTGCTTTTGATCAGGATCTTCATCAGCAGATGGAGACTAACTCAACAAAACAGTCTGTAAGATTTTTTCTTTTCTGAATTCTGCTTTTAGGATGAACTTTGGACGAACCTTTAGCTCTGACAAGTAACCTTAATGATGACGTTAGGGGAATCTCAAGACTTTTATCACCATCCACTTGCAACTTGATTGATATTAGAAACTAAAAGTAAGGAAATCTCTACCTCTGCTTCTTTGATTTTATACATTCTTTTGTCCTTTTTAAGAGAGTGCAGCAATCTGGCATCTGCTTCAGCCAAATATTTTGGGATGTGTGAATGAATTATTTTTAAGAAAGTAAGAATTCCTTAAAAGATAAAGCGTTCATTTTACGGCATCTCTTTTTTTCTCAGTTTCTCGCTTTACCAGCGCTGCCTCTAACGGTTTACACTGAACTATCATTTGCTGACATATTTACATTGCAGGGCACTCCACTTGTTGCTATGTGAGTCTCATGTTTCGGTGTCTGTAGAAGGATGTGAAGCAAATGTTTAGCATTTGAAAGCATAAATATGATTAGATCCCCACGTTCTTCAGCACATCCACAGAGATTCCCACAGATTCTCACACGCTCATTTTGAAACTATTTCTGAAACGAAGCTGTTTGTACTGTTGACACATTATGCGTGTCCCCAGACTCCCTGTTTATCGGGGAGGATAGATGAGTGTGTGTGTGTGTGTGTGTGTGTGTGCATGTGTGTGTATGTGTTGAGTGCACATCAGAAGGGAGCTGCTGGAGCTTTTGTCTGAGTTAATTACTAAAACAGCATCAAACAACTGAACAGAAAAGCTCTCCATGGATAGCCTCAGCTGGCTGGACAGTTTGTCACAGCTTCAAAACCACCTACCACTGCTGTGATAAGGAGTGTGTGTGTGTGCAGGTGTGTTTAGGTGTGTTTAGGTGCTTGTATGTTTGTCAGTTGGATGAGTCTGTTTGTCTGTGCCTGATGTGAGATTGTGAGTGTTGTCATGCTGGGTGTCCCACAACAATTTTGACAGAAAGCAGATAAAGAAAAGTGTGTGTCCGAACACATGTGTTGGTTAGAGTGAAAAAATTCTGTGGCAGCAGTGAAAGGAGGCTTGCAAATATAAACCATGGATGGAGCTTTCAGGCTTTCTACAATGTGACTTTGCTGCAGTTCACTGACGACATCCAAATCATGTCAACTGCATCACTTTAAATGGTCATATCAATCAAACAAAACAAAACAAAACACATTTTCATACTGACACTGGTGGTATCTAACTGATAACAATCTGCATGATACCACTCCAGTGATGAGAAATGGACTGGAAATTTCAGTGGAACTACTTTCTACTGATTAAATCATTCCCATCACAATTATTTACAAGCGTGAGACAGTCAATAACACTCACATATAACAATGATAATTACTATATATAATAAATACCCCGCAGAGTACCCCACTGATTTACCATTGCACTCCTGTGATACTGTCAGATACAGCTGAAGTCTTTTATTCCACACACATTTTTATTCCTGGTCAAACTCACATAAACCACAATGCAACTCAGCTGCTGACAGTTTGGTCAGAGTTTCTGGTGTGTTACGCTAGCAGCTAATCTAGCCTGGAGACCTGTAGCCTCGAGAAGAGATGAGGAGTGGTCTGGTAAGCCCTCCTCTTTCTAATGCCACATTCCAGATTTTTTTTTCAGACTTGTACGGACCCTGACTCAGGTGACATCACTCAAGGCATTTTTTTTAAAAATCTAAATCCACACAGTTCCCTCTGGAGCCACGAAGACTTTATACAACTTTTGTAACATCTACAGTAGTAGCACTCCTCAACACAACACTGTAAATGTGTAAAATTGATGGAGTCCCTAGTTTTCAGTTTCTGTTGATTTCAAGGCAATTCAATATATTTATGCAGTGCCAAAGCAAAAAATTTATCTCATGATACTTTCCAATTAGAGCAGGTCTAGACTATACTCTTTAATATAGTCTATACTTTCAGTGACATGTAAACTCTAAATTCCATCACATAAAGGGTTACAATTATTAAGTCCAACAGTTATTCTAGCTAGCTGTACCTAACTTGACAGACCTGGATCATTCATTACTCAAATAACTACCATATAAGATTCTAAATGCCGATAAGTACAGAGGCCCGTTGCCTTTGGAAACATTTTGCTAGTTAAAGTTATATTCAAAAGGAGCTGGGTGTCAGCAATTCTGAAGAAAGACAGCAGACAGTTCAGTCTCATTCTCAGGATTTCCAGTACAGATGTTTTGGGTTGTTGGCACACCTGTACATGGAGTCAGTGTCTGATGACCTGAGTCAGTGTCTGATGACCTGGGAAAAGATTCAGCAATCGGCTATCTCTTGCAATTTCTATCATTTCTTACCACACCTTTGAGATTGCATACTTGTGAACAGCTGAGAATTTGAAGCTATACTGAAAAATCCAGCACAGTATGCCTTTAATTCTTCAAATGTCCTTTTTTCTTCAATGCTTTGAGCAGCATAAATGAAATTTTACCTCCATTGCACTGGATTGGTATCAGAAGTCAAAAATGACTGCAAAGCTAAACACTACTAAGGCCATGAGAGAAACTCATTTTGTGTGTGAGAAGTGGATGAGCTGAAACTGAATAATGGACTAACACCTTAGAGTTCCATGTAGGTATGTGGAAATATTGCCAAATATTCAGAAACCACAGCATGGAAGTGCTGTGAAATGTGAATTTATGAAAGGGTATGTGTGAGCTTACAACCCAATGTTTATCTCTGCATTTGGATGTTTTGAGTACTTAAGATTAACAGCTATCAGTTTGGGAATACTTTTTTTCTCAGGATATTTCCTAGACTCTTCAGGTAGAATCATATCTTCAGCTTCCTTTATTAAAATCCCTATTTCAATATCTTATTTTCCTATTGGAGTCACGTCTGGGGCCCAGTGAATGACACAATAACTTGATATCTTATTCAATTGAAATGCCATGGAGCAATAACGATTTGCTACAGCAAACAGCTTGCAAATAAAGCTTGTCTCCCTGAGCGGTAATAAAAAGCCTCATGTGGAAGAGGTTATATTAGGACTGTGAGAAATCAAATAGATAGGATCTGGAGTGCTAGATTTCTCTCTGAGCTCCTAAAAGAGAGTTACACTGCCTTGTGGGGCATGGCAAATATTGAAACATAGCATTCAAACTATAAGTCAGGGGAGTTGAGCAACACGTTAAAATGTCAGCAGGTCACAAACACACACAAAAGTTGCGTAATACCTGTCTGAGGCCACATATTTGTCCTCATTGACGGGGTTTGGTCAATTCCAGGTCAGTGTGTTTTCATGCACTCATGTAACCGGGGTTAATATCTGTGGACTTTCTGGAGCATCACACCAAAAACAGTTAATTAAATTATTCTCAAAGCACAAAAGAAAACAAACTAATAGTGTCTTCTGTCCATAATACACTGTATACCGGCTACTAAAGCATAATTATGCTGTAAGAGATGGTCAGCAGAATCCTCATACTTTAATCTAAAATGCAAAAATACATTCTCTTCATCTTAACTTTGTATTACACCTCAGCAGTCTGAGTTAGTCAAATCAGTAAAGACATCATAAATCCATACAATATGCTGGTTCTTTATGTACAAGGCCTACATGCTAATTTTATGCTGTTTTAACTGTTTCATACAACAGCAATTTCTGCTTTTATTTCTATTCTAATTTTAGCGTTATGTGCCATATTATTTTGTTAACTTTTTGAAATCTGCCTTTGTATCTGTCGTATGCTTTTACAAAAATTGAACTTGCCCTCCGGGATGATGTTATTATGTCTTATCTCCCTAACAAGATATGGTTGTAAAAATCAACAGCATATTCAACAAGCAACCAAAATTAATGTTGTCACTATCTGGTTGAGATTTATTCTGTCAGTTTTCCAGTGTAACAAAATTAAAAACTTGCTTGAATTTGCATTTAGTATGGATTTGAGATGAAGTGGCACTTATTAAGATACCCACTTGATTTGACTTACTCAGACAGCTCAAGGTCCATATTAGTTAACTAAACTTGAAATGAAATTAAAAACCAAAATGAAATTATGTACTGAACAAAAATAGTGGATTACGCTCTCCATTTTACACTCTGGATTTGGACTTGGATGAGCTCATATCACCTGTCAGTATGGACAGGAGGAATGATTACAGTGACCCATAACTGTCTCAATATACATACAAGAAACTGAGTAGTATATCCTTAAAAATAAGTAAGCAGCGGTTCCAGAGTTGCACCAAAGGTAGTGAAGAAATCCAATTCATGACCTCCTGCATGTAAACACAAATTTTAATGAATGCAAACACAATGTGTGATTTCTCCCAATAGTGTGATTTCTTGATTTCTGCATGTAATTGTAGTGAATGTACTGTATCTTGGACACATTTTCCCCTGATTACAATCTGTGCTTCCCCACCTCCAGTATAAACACAGGACAAGTATTGTTTCACCCTGTGATTTACTCAGGAGTGGAATGTATGGCTTTACATATACTTACACGGGTGATGAGACCCATGCTTGCAGAGGCCAACAGCTACAAAAGCAGTTTTATTATGTCGAGTGTTAACCTTTAACCAAGGGCAGCTTTGAGGTTTCTGCATACACAAAGGCTAACAAGGTCACTAAAGCTTGCCATCCAGCTGTCCACATGCCTGCAGGGTCCAGACTCCATTTTAAAATGGAGATAACCTTCCTAAACAACAGAGGTCCTGGGATTCAGGGCCAAACAAGTCACTGATTATCTGTGTTTACAAAGGTCAGCGTCGTTATAGCCCTGGATGTGGAGTGTCCACCAGCTTATCTGTCATCTGGTCTCGATGGGGCTCCTGTGTGAAGAGTGGAGCTGTCAGAGGATCCGGGGTTAGTAAACAATCTGTGGTTGGAGCTCATCTAACCCATGGATGTGTGATAGTTAGGAGTCCATGTGTGTTTGTGATGGAAGAAGAGGAAAGTATGTGAGAGTGAGAGAGAGGGAAGCCCCTCTCAGCCCTCAGGACATAATTAGACTTCACCATTCCAGCTACTGGCAACATGGAGGTGAGGCTCCAACTCCAGGACTCTGCTAAATCTTTTGATTAGCGAGCCCCAGTTTGTGGTGGAGCACTCCCTTCATCTTTCCAAACAGTGTGCCTTGTAGCAGAACATGTACATGAAATGTTATTAGTGAAAAGACCACAGACAGTGCATAGAATTCTAATAACGTTAAGTGAATAACAGCTGATTTGTGAAACCTCTTGGGAAACATTTTCTTGTCAACACTGTAGCTTTAAAGCAGGCTTGCTAACAAATGCTATTATCATTATTAGTGTGTGTGTGTGTGATTGTCTATGATGCCAACTCTTAAGTGCACAAAACACATTTGTGGCATAATTATGCACAACTAGCTGCTAAATAGCCATATCAATTTTGCCCTACAATTTTACAGTCTTGGCTTCCTCCTCTCTCTCTCTCTCTCTCTCTCTGTCACACACACACTCACACACACACACAGGTGACATCCCTTATCAATCAGGCAGGGAGGAATGAAGAGACATCCACAGGGCGATTGCAATCTTCGCTGTGTATCATCATCTGTACGCCTCTTCTATCTTGTGGAGAAGGAAGACAAAATGATCACCCACATCTATTAGCAAGGCAGACAGTAGCTTTTTTTTGTCACATCAGTTATCCCATCACATATGCGCATGGGCAAAATAGGCATGCACATAGACAAACACAGAAGGTGGTGCACATGCAACCTGAGGGCTGCTTTGGGGTGAGTAAGTGCAAGTGTGCAAATGAGTAAGAGTGCAAATAGGCTGTGAATAGAAACAAAAGAGAAAAAATTAAAGCGTGAGATAATGGAAGCACCCATTTCTGTTCCTTGCACTCTGTGTGGCTGTCGCTAAGACTTAAAGTACAGATGCTGTTTTTCATCTTTAATTTGGCTTGAAAAACTGAAGAAAATCTTAAGGTTAGGTGTTATTGGTGTTATTTTATCTTTTTCTTAATGTCAACAAATCTCACATAAAAACCAAAACCACCAATGCTTTTTTTATACTACATATTGTCCTCTAAGATGGTGTCAGATTTTAGGCACTCACAGTCTTAATTTCTTGCCAGGAGGCATAGCAGACCACATGTTGGTCTGTGACCAATTGAAACTTGCTGTCAAAGATGATCTGAGGAGGTTTCAGGGACCATTTTATCTGTTCCAGACAGCACCATTATTATTTTACTTTTCTTTCTCCCAAAAAAGAGTACTTTCTGATTCTTTTGGACAAATTTCATGGAACAACTCGTAGAAGCTGTCAAACATGGCAACAGAATTCAAAAATGCATATGCTAGTTTTAATGTTGGGACATCATGAGATATCCAAGATTGTGCATTGGCTGTCTTCCATCATGACATGCCAAAAACCAGCAGATTTTAGTTTCTGACAAACCCACAAGACAATATCTCTGGTTCTGCCGTATTCATTTGATCACTCTGTGTATTAAACTGTCCATTGGGAGTGAGACGGTTTTAGGGGAGTGTGATGCTTAAAAAGGAGTAGCTCTGTAAATAAAAAACAAAAAAAAAGCCCAATTTCATTACATGGCTAAGCACGGTAGATTTTAGAAAAGTTTGGGGAATGAATCCTGCATTTGTTGGAGACTATTTTCAGCCTCAAATTAATCCACATTTGACGCTCTAATGGGCGTTTCCGGCAGCAGGAAGGTGTATATGGAATTGATTTGAATGAAACTACAGTTTGTGTGTGTGTTCATGTTATTAGAGAAACATATCACTCGTGCAACAGTGTGGCTCACTGATGTGTTTTTAATAGTTTCTGAACAACAATGGAGCTCTATGGCTCTACACACACACACACACACACACACACAGCATTATTAACTGAAATAATTCACTGTTGGGTTTGGTCTTTTGACTGGATGTGTTGACAGTAAGATAAATAATATTGCAACAAAATATCTGAAAGGAAATTCATTCATTCTCCCCACTAGAATTGTGTGAATCTTTGAATTGACAAACTGCCTGCCACTCAAACCCCGTCTGTGTTGTTGAGAGATGTTTCATTAAAGAACACGGAAGTCAAATTGTCTCTCTCTTTTTTCCCCGTCACTCCCTCTCCCTTGATAGCTCTACACAGACCACAGTTTAATGAGGCCATTTCATTTGCTGGAACCCCTATGCAAAACAAATGTGCTGTTTTAATCAACACTGACTGGTTGATTGCAATTCCGCCATGAAACTTCTCCTCCTTTATTTACATCATGCTTGGAGCTGTCACCGTGACCTTGCCGTGCCCCGTCTCCCAGATTCACCCTTCAGCAGCCCAATCAGTCCACCCACTTGTGTGATATCATTCCGGGACAGTGTTGGAATATTGATGTCAGACGGCTGTCATACCCGCTCTCCACTAGCTCCACTATCAGTGATGCCTTTGATGAGAAAAGGAGAAAAAGCAAAAATGTCTTCCCAGTTTGAACCTGTGCAGAGACGTGAGGGGAAGAGAGGTGACCATGAATCTTTGAGGTGCTGGCTGATGGATTTCAAACAGCATAACATTTATGCCTGTAGTGCAACAAGCAACACAGAGCAGGATGGGATCTGCTGTGTTAATGTGCCACTTTGACGGTGAACCCCTGCCGCCCTCTCAAACATCCTGCGTCCCTTGTCTTCTTCACTGCCTCTCATCCTTTCTCCCCTGTATTTCTTATCCCCTTTCATGTAATTAATTTCCCTTCTTTTCAAATGCCATTTCTTGCTTTCATGTGCTCTTTATTCTGTTATTTCAAGGAAATTGTCTTCTCTTTACTGATTCCCCCTCCTCTGGTTGAAGGGATAATGTGCATGGGAGGCAGGGACATGCAGCCTCCCTCTGTCTTTCTCGTTGGCTTTTTAATGCTGTCTGTCTGCTAGACTCTTTCCCCTCCCTCAGTCGAGAGACTTGTGGTGATGAAGATGCTCATTTCTCTCTCCCCTGGAGGGCCAGATTGCAGTGTTGTGCCATTAACCAGAAGTTGCGCTCATGCCTTGGCAGATTATTAACATATTTCATCTGCATGCGCGACTCTCCCTTCTCTATTCAATTGCGTTTTTTTATTTTTCTTGCAGTAATGTGCAAGCTACAAGTTACAATAACTTATTTTGGTAATTTGAGTGAAATAATCACTGTTTCCCATCAGGAACAGAGACTTGCGTTTTAGAATATAATTACGCTGTGGAAAAAAGAAGCTAAAGCCCTTTCTGAACTGTGGAGCTATTTGTAATGTTTTGGGTAACAAAGAAGAGACCGAGTCGGCCACACACATACACAGAGGGAAAACAAATAGTTGGCCACACACTGACATATAACCATACAGAATCTGTCAAATGCGCCTGTGAAAGTATGACAGAATCTGGGAAGAGAAACAGTGGAGTGAGAAAGAGGAAGTTTCTTCTAAGTAGTGGCACATCTACGCCAGTGTCTTGGAGATGTTAACGGTGTGTTTCAGGGACTGTACATGCATGGGTACACAGAAACATGCACACACATACACCATTCATTAAAATGCACCTGTCTCCTCTCTGCCCCCTCTCCCCATTGCCCTCTTTTGTCTGCTTTCTTTGTTCAATGCTAATGGTCCGTGGCAATCTTCCGTTATCCCGAGAAGCAGGAATGTTGCATGGAACAACAGGGAGGAGAGTTAACTCCAGCAGCAGGGAAGACCTGTGGGGGGAGTGTGTGTGTGCACAGGGGCAGAGGAACTAGAGCTTTTTACACAGCAACGCGGTGGATTAAACTTTGACCCGGAGTGCTGAGCTCTACATGCTGTAAAACCTCAGCTGCAGATCGCAGAGGACTGCACACTTGTTTAATGATTCAGTAGTTTACCACGGAGCAGTGAGGATGGCACCTTCTTAAACTTGACTCTTAGAGAGGGAGCTCTGGTGATGATGTCATTTGTTCATTTAGCTCTTGCAGTAGCATTATTATTATCATTTCTTTCTTTTTTTTGGTTTTTCCGTAACAATTTAGGAATAAATCAAACTGTTTTCCAAGTGTAACAGCTGAGAAATAAACAAACTATACTCATAACGTTTGCTTTTATTACATCCAACTGACTACTCATTTGAAAACATCACAGATAATACATTTATTTCTCTCCATTAATGAATACCAGTGAGCTCCTCGCAAGCTTTCTGTCAGTGGCTCTCCATGATCGAGCTAATTATTCCTCATCATATCCAGCAGGTAGTAATTAGGCCTTTGTTACTCACTATCATACTGTTGATACAATAGAAGGCTCTCAGGCTGCAATTGTTCTCTGTGATTGTGAAGAGGTAAAGGAGATTATGCATTTTAATAGGTGAGAATTAAAACCCAGCGAGAGGAGAGACCACCCTCTTTGTGTTTACTACTGATGTTTATTCATGGAATATATTATTTAAAGCATAATATCACGATTCAAAGTGACTCATTTGTCGTGCTCAATCAAGTGTTCTTGACTGATGCTTGTGGTCAAAATGGAAAACCAAATTGACTCCTGTCTCAGCTGATACACAGCGGAGGCAAAACAAAGAGTAAATTGGCTATTTAAGAGATCAGAGTATAAAAAGCTGATTGCTGAGTGTGTTTTCTGCAGATGTTGTTTGTCACACAAAGACATGAAAGGGGTTTTAAGTAACTGGCTAGATGATTTTGAAACCCAACACTCAGAAGACTCTTAGCTGATTACAGCCACAATCATCCACTGTCAGGGACCTGCATGTAAACATGACTGTATTTATGATCATTTTTGGTTCTCATTCAAAATATAATGGGACAGTCATAGTATCCTCACCAAAATAATATTGTTGTCAAGGTGGATAAAATGAGCAATGTTTACGAACACAAAATGCTCTTGTGAATCTGACAGTGGGTCATTTACTAACGACCTATTGCTGAGCATTATGACCTTGGAAACCACTTTCCAAGGTCATAATGGTTCATAATAGTTTTGTTAAATATACTCAACTGCATTATCTTGCTGAGCTAAATGAGAAAACTGATATCTCACTCATATCTGTCCTTTCAACACGTCTTTACAGCTAAAGGACTAAATAGGCTCCCAAAACAACTTGTATGACTGTGAGAGAGGACCAACGACTGTGAACTGGACCTTTGTTGTCACATGGTTAATATGCTGACTGTTACGAAACCGTCGCAGTTTTGTTGGTTTGTGCAACAAAACTACTTGGCGACTTCACATTCATGATGTAAGTAAGTGAAGTAATTATGCATGTGAGTTAAGTTAACTCACTGTTGACTTTTGGTTTCACACAGGACATGAAAGTGGCCACCTGGCTGACCTTCTGCCTCTATGAACTTTTTCACTCCACTACTAACATTGTTTATTTTTACTGTGGCCTAACATTATACTAAGCCACTTGCACAGACTTACAGGTCATAAGGCCATTTTTCTGGTGAGAACAGGGTGCACCTTTAAGTTTAAAGCTGCAGTGAGAAGATGGTGAACAGGTCAAACATCCAGCCTTCTGCTGCCTACCAGCACATGTAAAGCTCACTAATGTACACATAAAGAGCAATTTTTCTGTTTTCTAAATCAGACAATTTTTTGACCTGGTGCAGAGACTTAGCTGAGATATGTCATTATTGTGAAAAGACTAAAGTTCAGATATGATATCAAACTTTTCACCAAGATCCTGTGAAGAGGAAGTTAAAATTTAGCTTTTACTTAGAATCTCCCACGTATCACGATCTTCATCAGCCGTTGAAGCTGACCCAGCTGACACAGACACAGATAACACAGGTGCCGTCATCTTACTTCAGTATGGAAAATAGGCCACGTACATGGAGAGATTGTAAACCCAGGTCTCGATTGAAATACTCAAAGTCTCCGACACTGGATTTGAACGTGACCTCCTGCAGCCATTCACTAGTCCTAGTCGATCATCGACAACTTGCTAGTCAGTTCTGTTTTTTTACTCTGCTGTCAGTTTATGGTGTTTATGTTTCCGAAGTGCCTAGACAAAGCTTGTAAATGTGCCCTGATAAGAATATTTTTGACAAAAGGACTGTTTTGTTGTTTACATGCTGTTACTTACAGAACACCACCCCAACATATAATTTCTTCAGAGTGCATGTATGATTTGTAGCAATGATTGGTTTAAACCTGTATAATCCTTTATACTGTGTTATTTCTTTGCTATTTGCACTACCCAAACTTACAGCAATTCATCTGTGCATACTTGGATAATACTGACCGCTGCTGACAAAGCTGGACTTACAGGGGAGTACAGAGGGAGAATATGAAAGAGGGTATGTGTGATGGTGGTCATCTGGGCAGTGTCCAGTGTCTGCCAGTATTTCATGCATAATTTCAGATCATAACAATTGTAACAAGCATCACATTTTACATGAACACAAATGTGTAATCTTTTAAATTATTTGAAATTAAAAAATGTCAACTTTATGCAAATGATCAGTGCACGGTGGGACTACACGCCTTGCGAAACACTGGCTAAAAATGCATTAACTGACACTGCTGATCTAAACTGAAGTTATATTCAGAAACTGCATGATTTATTTCATGCCTCAAATGATTTCATTATGATTTCAAATAAATTTATTTATTTATTCATTGAGTTTATTTCCCCATATTTATTTATTTCATTTTGGATGAAATCTCTCTCCATACTTGTATCTATGTGGTAAATACGAAGCTAAGCTAAGTAATGTCTGAAGTCTTGTCATGCATGTTGTCACTCTGAAGTTACCAGGAAACCAGCAGAGTCTAGGAATAATAAGCTGGCACGAGACCCCCTGTAAAACCACAAATTGCCATTTCTACAGATCAGTTATGTACAAAGTAACCAAACGAGATGTTAAGACGTAATATAGACATGAGAGCTAGTCTGTATGTCAAAATAAGCTAACCATCTGCTTCATATGTCAGGGTGGTATCAATCTCCTCTACACCTTGGTAAAGAGGAGAATAACATATATATATAATATATATATATATATATATATAATAAACATATATATACAAACTACAAATACAATAAGATATACAAAACATATATTCCTTCAAAAAAAAAAAAAAACAACAACACATTAATTAACAGCAATGTTGTTGATTATTTTTTGTTTACAGGCTGATTAATTAATCAGCTACTGTCCAAATGACTGATGCCTCTCACATCCAGTTTCCAGCCGTATACTTACTGAGTGATCCATAAAGCCATAAATGTCATGATAAAACCTACTGTAAATTTTTCAAAGCCATCCTTGACTAATAGATGTCTGTGATGTCTTTATTTTATCAAGTAATTGATAGGTCAAAACTACTTTTCTCTCCTTGTATTGTACTGTTTCTGCTCCTCTTGCTCAGTAAGTTATAGCAGAGACAAACATACAAATCACATCTGATTAGATAACAACTTGGCTGACTTGCAAAAATGTTGCCCTTCACTGTATCTACAATATAATAGCCCAACGCTCAATGAAGTACCTGGGGTGGTGTGTGTGTGTGTGTGTGTGTGTAAGGGCCCTCTGCATCCATGTGATTCATGAAGTCTTTCGACTTCACAAACCTCTGCTATTTGTTTGTTTCCTTCAGATTTTGTGTTGAGAGCATTTATTAAGGGAGTAATAAATCACCTCAAGAGTAATGAATACAGGAAAAACTGCTGTCACCTGCATCACACAGTGCATGATCGCTGAAGTTTCTGAAACAGTTCATCACTGTTTTACATTGTCAGACAGTTCAAAAAAAGAAGAAACCAGGCAAAGTAGTTCTAACCTTGTTTGCATTGAACCGAAACATCGAAGCAGGAATTTTATCACACTCACAAACAAATGAATATTTTTGTCAAGAAACGGCAAACTGATAACAAACTTCTTCTCAAACACCTCCCACTTGGGAGGCTCAACCTGATCTAACTTTGAACGTCTCCTTGATCTAAGAAATCTGTAAATCGCCTTGACTGTTCCACATTACCCAGTTGGTTGAGTGTGCCTCAATGATGCAAACACCATTCAGTCTGTACCAAGATCAGATTTTTCTTCAGATTCAAGGGCTTGGAAACACAGACGCTGCTGGCGTGATGAATCAAGTGGTGTGTTTGTGCTCCTTCTGGACTAATGCATTTGCTGTGAACGCCCCTCTTGAGCTCCCCTCGTGCATCTTTATTGTCCTCTCCGTGCCGATGTTATCAAATGCAACAAATGCATCCTACTGTTGTATTTTCTTTAGGGCTTTCATCCACGCTTGCCTTTATCTTAGGGTGTTGGGGAATGCTATGACATTTATCACTGTGTTGGTATGTGAGCAGCTGTGTGTGTGCCTATCTCTGAACGGGTAAGATGCAGGGCTGTTAAAGCAGCAGAAAGATGAAGATAGTAATGTGCGGTGGAATGCTGGTATCTCACTGGATTTCCTGCTGAGCACAGCGGGGGATGTTACTGAATCTGTGTGTGTGTACGCATGTGGTGAAGCCATTCAAAGGCTTTATGATGCTCATCTGTTAAGTCCAAAGATTCTGTAATAATGTAGCAGCACAAGAGTAACGTTCCTGAGCTGAAAAAACTAGAACGGTGACACGTCTAAAGCTTAGATCATCGTCGACCACGGAGACGTTCACCAGTTTATGATTAAACCCCTAATAGTGAAACAGACAGGACTTCTGGAAGTGCTTATGACTTCCCAGATAAGAGCCACAGTGGTTTGCAAAACGTGCCGTCTGGCACGGTTTGGCCCTTTGAAGACAGCGTAAGGCAGCAAGAGTCCTGCTCGTGAGGAAAACTTTTATGTGAGGGATGCTGTGCCTCACTGACACACATTTATCATTTTGTCTTCCAGCTCACCCTTTAAACAACTTCAGCATTTACATACCCCAAACAACATCTGTCTTCATGTCAACCTCTTCCCCACAACCCCACAACATACCACCGAGTGTAACAGACAGACTGGGTTTACAGTCTGGTCTCAAATTAGTTTGTTTAGAAGTTTTGATGTGGCTGGGAGACTTCTAAGCAAACGTCTTTTACTAAAACATGGCAATGAATAACAGAAGTGGTACCGTATGTGATCGGCTTTCAAAAAGACCTTTAGAAATTGAAATATAAGAATCTTGTTTAAACCCACAAGCTGAATTATTTCAGCCTTTCTACGCACGTCAGCCATCCTTATTTAGAAGTTTCATTTAGTTTTTCAACTGCAATCACTGATGTTCAGTCACAAACTGGGTAATGGATTTAGTAACAACTTGTGTCATATCAGTGGCTCCTTTCGAAAAGAAACAGTTTAGATGGGCAGAAATTATGGCTGCTCTGATGCATTGTTCATGTCACAGGAAATGTCAGAAAGCAAACAAATAACATCTGCTCATTTCAGCCAACATGAGTTAATGAAATGAAAGACAGAAAAATATTAGGACTAAAGCAAAGTGCTGCCTGTCTATAAGAAGGACATATTGATGGGCTTAACTGAAAGGCGGCTAAAGTGCTAATGTCCACTGAAATGTCATCGGTCAAACCAGCAGCTTCATCTTCTGCTCCCCGCTTCGACTGTGAGATTTCTTCCAGTCCATCATTGATTGACAGAGGAAGGATTGATGAGGGCTTCTTCATGATCCGGCCTGCCTGGCGACACATCTATTCCTCTTCAAGAGTTTGCTCTGAATAGACAAGACAAAGTGACTGGTTGTCTGGTTGTGCTTTCCCTCTGACACTCCTCTGTCTCGAAGAGGCAATGTGACGATCCGTCTAAGCGCCCATCATTTATTCTGAACATCGTTGGTTTTGTGCTATCTACACATCATAGACGTGAATGGACTCTAATACAACTATAGCATGTTGGCACTTTGATGCCCCATGGGCTTGATTGGGCAGCAGATTACATGCTGTTGGCAATGGGGAGGTGATGGGTGGGAGCGGGAGCTCGGAAGCTGGTCCGAAGGCCTCAGCGGAGGGCTGTCTTGCAGGCATGCAGGCAGGCGAGTGTGATGAGTGACTGGCACCTGTTCTAGAGGCACCAGATGGCCAGGCGGGGGTCCGTGCCAGTGGGGTGAGGGGACCCTGTGTCACTCTGTGCATCTGCAGCCTGTGTCAGGATTCTGGCAGAGCCGTGATGTTCGGCCAGCCGTTGCCACTCAGCAGCCTGCACTCATAAAGATGAAATCCAAGTTGGGCAAAGGATGAATCAAAATACAACCACGCACCTGATGCTGTGTTGACATGCAGGGATTCAGTGGCAATCATCCAAATGGGATCTGAGAGTATGGTTAGGAGTCAGAGGGAGATAGGTTTTGGCAACTGGACAGCTTACCTGGGTGAACTAAAAGTTAGAGCTCATCAAAAAGTTCTGTTTAATTATAGGCTCAGCCAAGTGAGTTGCAGTGCCAAATAAGTTATATGTTGAACATTCTAAAGCATGATGCATGGCACAACTTTCATGTATCGGTTGTCCGTAATCCTCAGGAAGGGGTAGCTATGGCTTGATCTTCACTTGTAGGTTATGTTATTCTATCAGCTGGATTTTGAAATTGGAGTTGTTATGCATCTTGTGTTTTCCATTAAGATTTTATAAAATTTTGAGGAATTTCTAAAATTTCTGCAGTAGTTGTGCTAACCAGGTGTGAGGAGGAATGTGATTAGTGATGTGCACAATGGCATGACTGCTTTGTCTACAGCTGAAGGAGAAGCGGGTACAATAATGTCAAAGTGCACCTGAATAATACGTCTTCCTCGTTTTCAATATGCCAACTTTGCCACTGCAGTGGAAAGTGTGAAACATTTTTTGCAATATATCAGTGTATTTCTAGTGCTTCCACTCAGACTTTAATATAAAAAATTAAAAATGGATAGTTGGATAGATACATACATAGTAATAACCTTGAGGACTTTCCATATCTTTTGTGTATAACAACTTGTTTCAGTTTTGTTAATGTCTCTGTCACTATCTTATTTATTGCCATATTATTTACCATGGCAAGTCATGTATATCATTGTCTATAGATATGTGGCATTCCCTATGACAACACTGAAAAGACACAATGGTCTTGTGACCCTGACTGATCAGCCATCCACCCTGGGTCCATCCCTGAGGATGCGCCATCGAGCAGAGCGGAGCAAACATCGATATAAAGGTGATGCTCTCCTTTCTCTATCTCTCTTTCTTTGAGGACTGTTGCTCTGATAGAGGCAGCAGCATCTATCTGTCGAATGTGGCTGGAGTCAAACAAGCCTGCAAGTTATTTCTCTCTTTATTGTGTGGCCTTTTCAACCCACCACTGAGTCCCGCGGGCACCTGACAGGCTGAGACTAACCAGCTCAAAGACAGCTCCACTGATCAATATTTGAACAGCTCGGCACTGCCTGAGCTCCTCCTCCATGTCATTGGGGTCCCCATTCCTCTCGCTGGGACAAGTGCCAGGACATGCCGGGCTGTTTGAGGTCCGCTTACTGAGGTGATCCACTACTTGCTAGCTAGAACATACCTTGATCCATTATAGATGAACCTGAGAATGTGCTGGCAAGTTTTATCGGTGTAATTAAAGGAAACAAAGCAGCAACATTGGTACATAAAAAATATGTGTAGAAGCTGAACATATGCCAAACACACAAAAACCTGCATTCACACCGTAAACCATCAAAACATACACTCACACACAAACACAAATGTAGCATCCTCTCTTTGTACATCATTACAGAGGTCTGAAAACCAAAACAGGTTGACTGCTCAGGACCCACCACATGAAAAGGTGGGTGGATGACAGAAAGTGATCATGCACTGTTTAAGGCTAAAAATCTGTTAAAGCACACCCGTGGGCTTTGAAAAGAGGTGCGTGTCTGCATGCTTGTGTGTTTGAGAGTTCCCCACCTACGCAAGTGCTCAAATTACAAATGTGATCTAGCAGAACTATCATTGCTGTGAAGGATGGAAGAAGCTTCTGTCTTTGATCACTGCGGAGCTGGTCGCCATAAATAGCTGTTCTTAAAAACCAAACGTCCACCACTAGAAAATAGTTTCTGACAGTTTCCAAATACTTTGATGCAACACCAGAGGCCACAAAAACACATGAAAAAGAAGCTCTGAAAAGGTTCATTCTTCATTCAAACTGTTTTATAACCTAAATTTAGACTTTCTTTCACATTCTTTTCATTGACTGACTATAGCACAGACATGCACTGTATTCATTTGGCTGATGATTTATACAGTAAATCTTTTTTTTTTTTGCATTCTGTCAAATCAAGCAATACTTTGATCAGTGTCTAATTACGTGAAAGCAAGAGAAGAATTGTGCTGCCCGATAAGTACTTTGGAATACATTATCAGATGGATGTATGCAGAGTGCTGATTTATTTTGTTGCTCTCGTAATGCTCTGTTAATTAGAAGATGGGAGGGATGTTTAATTAATGCTGGTGGGGAGGATTAAGGACAGAGGGGCAACAGCTTTCAACTCGTCAATTCGAAACATGGACGTAAAACAGCAGAGGCCAGATAACTGACAGATACACAACACAAACAAGATGCTAACAAGCCTCTGCAAACCAGGTTGTTACTGCTGCTGGTTTCTGTTCAGGTTGAAAGTGAGCTTACCTTTCAAGCTTTGCTGTCTTGATTCACAGAAAGTTTCTCACACCTCTGCTGTGTTAGGTTGTGTTTTCAGGGAAGCAGAAGTAGACTTCAAAAAAATACATTATGTTTTGAAATGTGACCCAAAATTGCTTTTCATTACAGTTTTGTGTTCCGTTCCTTTATGCCATGGAAGAAACAGGCTGTGCTATACATCCTGAAAGACTATTAAAATTTGTGTGCTTGAAGAGTGCCTCTTGGCTCCTTTTCCACCTATCACTATTCAGTATGTGCACGCCTGTGCAGGACACAAATTATTACAGATTTGAATATTTGTTCTGCAAACTCCTGGCCTCCCGTCTTGCTTCCGCACATCTCCCTCAACCTCCTGACAAGAAACTGTAGATTTATTTCATTCACTGTTTCCTTGGCAACTCTCTCTGAGAGACCAGCGAGGTTTCAGCATGAGACAGAGTGCGGCAGTGGAGTCATTATTTACTGCAGGGCTCAAGCTCTGATATTCACTGACATGCTTTACAGCGTCACCCCTTTCTCCCATGTCTATTTCCACCCCTCACATCAGGAAGTACATAATTACGGTCTCCATGGCGATGCTGTTAATAGGGTTACTGACTGGACATTTTGAAATTCAGCAATTATCTATGGTGAAAAAAGAGAGAAAATTGGCCTATTCTTTGTTGTTTGTGACACGTGGAAAATGCATGTTAACACCAAAAAGTTACAGGTTCAAATCGAGCTCACTGAGGTTCATTTGCAAATATGTGCTTCAAGGCTAATTAGAAGAGCTATTCTATGTGCTAATCACTGTTTGTTGGTTCAACGTCCTCGCAGCGAGGCAAGGCAGACGGCAAGGCCACCTTTTACAGCGTGATAAATCTAAATTTGAAAAGTGTGAAATTCAATAAGCCTGGGTCCTAATTACCGCCCACGTTCACTTTCTCCATTCATCCATGACCATAAACTGAACAAGACTGCTTTGAGCGGCTGTAACACACACAGAGAAATAAATGGGGTACACTTTGTCCCAAACACATACATCATCAGCTGTCAAGACCAGGGCAATGTTAGTTCACTTTCATTAGCAAGCATTTTATGAATTTTGGTTAACAATTACAAACTCCAAGACAATTGTAAACAAAGAAGATGGTGGATAAATGACATAAATAGCGCCCATTGATCAAAATGTAGTCTTTCACTGTCAGGTTACAGTAAAAGATCATGAAATGCAGAATTCACTATTGCACTATTCACCCAAAAACTATAGAACTTCCATAAAACGTACAATTTAGGTTGTGTCATTTTCATCCATAGTCATGACACGGCTCTATGGCGTGGTGATCCAATGATCAGGTCACAATTTAAAGTTTAAAATGCCTAATACCAGCAAAACTACTGACATTCCCATCAGCCTCAGCTATAGGCTACTTTGTGTTTGGTGCTAATTGGCAAATATTAGCATGCTCAAGTGCTAAATATCAGTATGTTAGCATTCTCACTGTGGCATTTTTGTAGCATTTTGCTTAAGTACAGAGCCATCTTAAAGTGGATATGGTTTGCAACCACTATCTGCCCTGTTTCAAGGGCCAATTCACAAAAGATATCTCACTAATAATATTACAGTGCAAACATGTCCGTAAAGTTTTGCACCTGTGTGCAACCTGCCGTTGCTCTGCAATTATCCATGTGATTGTGTGTTATTCAAGTATAATGCACATACTGATATGATGGCTGACAGCAACAGAGAGGAAGAAAGCAAAGAAAAGATTGGCTGATAAAGATCAGACTGTAAAAGAACACAGAAATCTCACAACACTTTTTCACACTGGACCCAAGAAATGCCTGCATAATCCTCTCCCAGTGCGTGATTTTAGATAGTATGCCAGCATTCTGGAAGCAGAAGAAGCGAAACGTGTAGCACAGCAGTGTCAGCATCTAGTGTGGCTTCTGTCCTGTGGTCTCACCCTTTATACACAGCTCTGCCATTACACCTGCTGCCGGCTTAAAGAGGGAGCAACAACGGCCTCAAGTTCTGTGTTTGTACGCTTTATTTAGAATGGTGATGCAAAATAAATGTGCAACATCACACTGGATGTATGCTTGTATTATCTTAACTCTGTTTGGACAATAGTGTGTGGACATCCATTAAGAGGAACTATGGCCAAAGCTTTAAGGTTCCTTTGAAGGGAATTTTTAATGTTGCAACATAATACAATGTCATTTTATACAGTAATCTTCCAAAGTTGTGACAGATATGTGTGGTTTAATGTGTCTGTATATTAATGGATCACATCTTATCTTGTCATAAAATGTTGAATGTTCATGTTCATATTTTTATAGTGAAAAATTAGTAAACGTCTTAATATAAGGAACGTGGCACCATTTTATCAAGCACTGTGTTCACACACACCTGAAAATACTTAATTTTTAGCAAATAAAAGGAATCCTGTCAGGCCATCACATCGCCCCTGCCTGTTCGCTGTCTTGCTAGCTGTTAATGATCAGTTTTGAAGCGTCACTTTTGTCCACAAATGGAACACCTTGAAACAAAGAGTTGTGCCTGTCAAAGCAATGTGCTTCCCTACACCCACCAAGCCAACCAGACATGCAGGTGTTATTGGAGCCCTTCTCCTTGACTGACCTTCGGGATTGCCTTGCACCAAACACTGTCTTTGTGTCTGAAATGGCAGCAATTAGCGGCCGGAGCCAAGCGGAGGGGTGATTTTGAACGTGTGAGGGGACAAACAGAGCAAGGAAGGAGTGCACGGGGAGAAAGGAGACCTGAGTGAGCCACAGGGGCCCGGAGTGGGAAGCAGAGAGAGGGAGAGCCAGAAGGTCAGGGATAATTAGAAGCCTTTGTGGCCCTCTCAAGAGGCTCAGGAGGAAACCCACAGATGGGCCCTCAGCTCCTAGGCACCTTGGAAAGGGTGACATACATACACATACACACACACACACACACACCTGAGGGATGCCACAGTGAAAGCAGACAAACAAGTGAGAGTGGACACAGGTGTATTTGGAACAAAGAAAGATGTCTGACAGAACAATGAAACCCTGCAGGCAGACTCAACCTCATTTTTTGCAGGACTGTTACTTATTTGTAACTGATAAATGGTTTTAATGACACTCCAGCATTTTGCCATGGGGGTGTCATTCATGAAATTGCTATCATGTTCTGGCAGACAGTTTTCTTATTCGTAACACACGATCCTTATAATGGCCCACAGTTGTGCTGGCTGAATTAACTTTTCTTCTGTAGAATGTGCTGCCACCAGTGCTTGACTTTTAACTTCAAATGTCAATTATGTCACCCGGGTCCACATCCGGCCTTAAGCTTTCCTTCTGTGGTGACCCGGTGAAAAATCAATTAAAGTACCCGTGACTTGCTGGGCCTCAGGTGTAGAAAATGCGAAATAGTGGCGATACCGGCAATTAATAGTTTGACATTTCTATCCAGGCTTCATGCAAATAAGCTGCCGACGTGTTTAATAGTGAGGAGAAGGAGATCATTTCAGAACAGCTGCAATTTTGTTGTCTGTAGGTGGTTTAAAAGAGAAGCAGTATGTTACATATAGGCGCCTCCACATAGACAGTGTTTACTGGAATGACATATATTCTCTTGGAGCCTGTAACACCCATCAGCCAAGGCCTTGACAAGCACTCCAGTAGGCCTCACAAGGCTGTCTGGGAGCTAACCTGCTGATATAAGCGCTTCTGTCACCGCTAGCCGTCTCTCAGTCAGGTAACATCTCCATTAAGGGCGTTAATGGCAGACCTTACCGTCACTGTCATGTGATTAATGTAAAAAGCACTTAATATCACCTCACATGCCTGTCTGCCTTTGAGCTGGCCTTTTCAGCAGGCAGCCTTGTTTACTCAGGCTGTTTTTTTCCTCAGCTGATATCCTGTTTGAAAGAGTGCGACAAGTAGAGGGATCCACCATGCCCTAACTGCTTTATATTCTCCTGCTGCTGGTGCCAGAACATCTTTCAGTGTTTTGGAGTCGGTGTAGTGAGTGATGTAAATGGTA
The DNA here is from genome assembly GCF_020382885.2 of Scatophagus argus. Taxonomy (NCBI): domain Eukaryota; kingdom Metazoa; phylum Chordata; class Actinopteri; family Scatophagidae; genus Scatophagus; species Scatophagus argus. The sequence goes on along the minus strand of NC_058510.1, from coordinate 15,656,835 downwards.
AACAAATGTATTATGACAGAGGGGTCAACGTGCGAGTGCGGCGTTGACAGCTGAGGCAGTAGGAAGAAATTACTTCTGATTGATATTTTGCCTCTTGTCAGCAGAGCAATTTCAACCTGAGCAGACGGACAGGGTTGAAAGTTTCCCCTGCAGAGATACTGTGTTTTGCTTCACTGCTATGTAAATAACTTATGTGTGTAACATTTTAATGAAGGTTGGGTGATGGGGGAGGGGCACGACTAAGTGAATGTTTTAGCTAAGCTGCCTGGGTTACCTGTAGTAAATCTTTGCATGATAGATTGTGTGTAATTGCTAAGCTTTGTTTAATCTGAGGCTTAGTGTTTGGCATGCTAATTCAGCATTATGCATGGCATGTAAATATCAGCTAAATGTCACATTCATTAAGGGATGCAGAGCCGTCTGGATATGGGACAGTCCTTCTTCCTGTCTTTGCAGTGGATGTAGATGAGTGAACATGCTATTGCCTGGAGGCCAGGGGTGGAGGGGGGTTGAGGAGAGACGGGGATCCCCAGTCTGCACTCGTCCTCAGAGACTGTAGCCTTGTGTGCGTGTGTGTGTCCATGCAGAGACGTACAAATGTGTGTGTACTTGGCATCCAACCCATTATCCATTATGGATATACCCACCCCACCCCCTTCAGCCTTGTGTGGCTAATGAACAATGACTTGATTGTTGACTGCAGTGTGAAATGTCAGTTGTCTGTTTGTCTGTATGTGACATGTCATTTTGACAGGAGCGGTTTTCCTCCATCATTTCACAGCCTTTCCATTTGTTTTGGTGAAGGTGTTTATATGTTTTCAATGCTGCAGCTCTCCTCGGCAGGAACCATTAAGAAAACTCATAGATCATTCCCATTTCTCATGCTGTGCTGCTGACACGCACAGCATTTGGCCCAATTATTCTTGTTTCCACTGTAATGATGGATTGAATATGTGCATTTTTATATTTCTCCATTGCCCTTTGCACAGTAGAGGGGATAATTCTGCTTGTCTATCACTAAATATTTGTCCACTTTAGGTTTGCTAAACAAACCACATCACGCTAACCTCCCTGTGCTCTGGTGAACAGCAAAACCCAAGTTTGGCTTGGTTCAATATGGTGAACTTTTTCAGTATTGATAGCACTACACAGAAGGTCAACCAGATGGCCAATACCTTCTTACTTCCTGTTCACATCATCATCCATCCCGGGGTCCTCTAAGCTCTCTCCAGTGAGGAAGAAGCTCCCTGTGGTGTCGTGTTGATTCTGACTGGCAAAGCCACAGCTTTGGCCTTTTCCCCTCCAGGCACGCCATGAAGTAAAGTAAAGTAGGGGGTGTGTGTGTGTGTGTGTGTGTTTGGCAGTAATCAGGAGTTGGGGTGTACATGTGGGTGCTGCCCTGATAATTAGTTAAATAGCATTCTAATGGGGGACCATGCCATCTGTCTAAAGGGGCGGAGCACAGGAAAGGTCTCACACATTTTTAATGAGGCTTAACATTCACACAGAGCAATAATAGGACTGCACAGCATGAGTAAAACACTTGCCTTTGAGGAAAACTGTATTTGGATGTGCTGCAACCACGCCACTACTATTTAATGCATTACCTGTTTTTCCAGCTTATCCCATTCCTCACTTTCCTGTGGTTTATTCATAAATATCAGTTGATAAACAAACACATGTGGGTGTATCTGCATAATCTATCTGCAATAAGTTTAAAGGGGCATTCCACTAGTTTTCACACATAAAGGTCAGTTTTCTTGACACTGGGAGTGCCACTCACTTTCATGGCAATTTATTTATATCAGTAAAAGACAAAATGTCAACCTGCTGGAGGTGCTTGAAGAAAAGTCTGGGACAGTAAATGTCCATACAAAATTTCAAGGCAATCCATTCAAGGTTTCAAGGATTTGGTGTAATTTATTTGTTCTTGTGCTACACAAGGTTGCACAACAAAATGACAGTTTGTAGTCCTGTATGTTTCTCACACAGAACATATACACAGATGATTAAATATAAACATGTTATATATGATCATATTAGACATATAACACAGAGGAAAATTTTAAATGTGCATTTGGGTTAATGCAAACACAGAAACACAGACAAATGTGTGTCATTCTAGACAGGCCTCTAGCATGGCTAAATATCCGGCTAATAAATTCATCACAAACTTTTCCAGTTTTCTTTCTCATACCAAGCCAGGTTACGATTCCATGATTAACACCCTCTTAGTTTAGATTTTGCAAAGGCCTGGCACCAACACAAAATTTCCTTGGTGTGTGCAACAGCTATCCATTGTTCAGCCTTCTCTACTCTTCATCGAAACAGACATGGACATGAAATGCTGGGTGTCTGTTCTCTAACTGCTGTGGCATATCCAAAATGTCCAGGCATCTCCTGTCCAGTCTGGCAGCTGGCTCTGAACAACAGATCACCAACCATAAAAAAAAATTGTAACTGCCGACTGGGCTCGAACTCACTGTTCATCACCACTAGGTCAACATACAAAGCCATTACCAGTTAGACACCTGTATGAAACCACTGCATAACTATACCATGGGCCAGTAAGAGAGAGGCGGGTGTATGGCAGTACAAGGAGTGATGCTTGAGAGATTGATGGTGCAAGTATCATCACTGTTATAGCACTGTAGCCAGAAGTGGAAGAGCAGAAATAGCATTAATGGTCCATATAATGCCTGCAAATTCAAAACTGATGAGGTCATCTTTTCTTTCCTGCAGACCTTGTTCACTTTTTTAGTTGATTTATTTTATTTAAATGTCACACTAATGCAACTTTAACCTCCTGTGAGGCACCGCACTGTGACTGATGATTGTGACTGGTGGGAACTTCTGATGAGATGAATGCAAGCAGACAGCCTGAAGTGAAAGAAAATGCTGGCATCATGCAGCCAGAAGTAGAGGAGAAAGCCAACCTCACGTAAACCACTGCGTCAACAAAAACTTAAACCCATTTTGTAAAGAACTGGAGGCGTGGATGGTGGACTGCTTGGAGACAGTGAGGACAAAGTGGCGCCATTGTTCACTGTAAGGCTATCAATCAGTTTCCAAAAGTATTTTAAAAAGTTAAAACAGAATATTTGTGGTAGATTTTTTGAATGTGCAAAACATATGACTGGCTGTCTCTCTGAAACAAATGCCACTGTGACAGGGCAAATACTTTATATTCACTTTAATCTACAGAGAACCAAATGTCTGCAAACTCATGCAAAACACATTCTGTTTGGATGGCAGGTCGATGGCTGCAGCGCTTTCTCTACTTGTAGATTGTCTCTTTAAGCACATAAGGCAGCATATCGATCGAGTATATTGAGGTGGGTCACGGGCCAGCCATTAGTGAACAAGGACTCAAGCAGAACATGAGGAGATGGGTGGGTGAATGCTGGCTACTGGCTTTTTAATAATAAACCAGTGGGCTCTCATTTTTAACCACTCGTGGAGGGGCGTTGTCGATTGATTTCACTCTTCAGCTAGAAATATTGATAGGCTTCATGCTCATTGTTGAGGAAAATCAATGACAGGAGTCACGAAAAGAATAAAGAGAGATGGAAAAGAGAACAAGAGGGGGAGAAAAATGGAAAATGAGGGTTTGTTTTGTATAGCAATCACTGGTGTTACACTGGACAGTAATGCAATTCAAGGTGAGAAAGCTGGAGAAGGAGGGAGAGAGAGAGAAACTCGCTAAATGTGAAGTACAGGAACAAAGGAAAGATCAGGAAAGAGATACAAAAGAAGGGAATATGAAAGGAGAAGACAAAAGAAAACAGAAGGTAGAGAATAAGAGCATATGACATTGGAGAAAATTAAAAGCACTGAAAGAAAAGGAAAGGATTGAAAAGAACGGCGAGGAATGGAGAGGAATGGAGAGGAAGAAAGGAAAAAAGGCAAAATAGGAAGAGAGGTTAAAGAAAAAAAGAGCAAATAAAAGAGAGGAAGGAGAATGAAAATGATATGGGTAGATAACACCAAAAAAAGAAAGATCCCAAAAGAAGAGAGGAGAGGAAAGAAAAGGGAAGGATCAGATAAAAAGAAGAGAAAATGAAATAAAAAAAGAAAAAGAGGAGAGAAAAGGGACAGAGAAGGCAAAGAATTGGAATATCTAACAGGACACTTGAGAACATCACTGGGGAGTATGAAACACAAAGAGTGTGCTCTGACAGGCTGATTATTTGAGAGTGACCCCTCAGGCTCCAAAGAAAGAGGTCCACTGCATGTTGTTCTCCCCACAGACGGAGCTCTACGGCTCTGATGACACAGCCAGCCGAGTCCCGGGACTGAAGAGGCCTGCAGAGCAACGACAGGCCACGCCAGAGCTAATTACCCCTCAGAGACATGAAGAGAATCACTCAGCTGTGTCTCACACATACACATACACTGAGAGCACAGATTAATCCTGTTCCCCCACGTCTCTGGTGACAGAGACTTTTTAATGAATCAAGAGAGGTTTTTAAAGCATCTTGTGTCTTTCATTCTCCCTCCTCAATTTCATCTGAAAGTAAAATCTCCATTTTTCTCTGGGTCAATCAATGCAATCAAAGCTTATTTGGATTGACCTGAGTGATTTTTTGTGCAGTTAGTGCAATTGTTCAAATTCGAACATTCTGATGCGCCGACACATTTCATCATCTCATTTGTATGCCTGCTATGCTGATCTTTGTCTGATTTGATATCTGCAAGAGAACTGAAGCGATCAATGCAGTAGCTGGTAATGGCACCTGCTCAGATTCTGCTAAATAATTGAACCAGCACTTTTCCACTCTCATTTGTTGCACACTCCTTCAGAGTGAGAGATGACAGACATTAGCTTTGGAAAGTGTTGCACCGTCAGATGTATCTCACATAAGAACATATCCACATGAAGAAAACTGCATGCAGCTACCAGCGCCCTAAAGTTTCAGTACAACAGTCGTGGCCTCCTGCTCTTCTCAGGACAGTTGCAAATTTGGAGGAACTGTCTTAGATGTCCAGGTTTCAAAAAAAGGTCCTTCTTATGTTCTGCATAGACAGTCGTACATGACAAGCAGATACAATCCCACGATGGAAAAGAAACTCCCCGGGGGAATCTTCAGTGTAGAAGTGAACAAGTACATTTGAAAAGGTCAAAAAGTCAACCACCATCATTTAACAGCTAGCTAAAATAATGAGGCATTCACTGTTAAAAGTGAGCTGAAGCCAAAGATTACGCTTTGTATAAATCTAATAAAAGATTCGAGTTAATGTAAAATCTCAACTTTGGACAGATTCTGAAACTCTGGTGCAATGATTGTTCTCATTTCAACACACTGAGTTATGATTGGCTGCTTCTCCATTTCAATTGTCATTGCACTACTCCACAGATTCACTGCTATTGTACTGTACGAAGTATTTTTTCTATTTTTTATCCTTATCTTACTGTGTATAGTACCTTCTGTGTTCTTACTGCTAGGTGTCTGTTTTGTACTTGAGAGAAAAGTCTAACTGGAGTCAAATTTCTTGTTTGTACACACAAACTTGGCCAATAAAGCTGATTTTGATTCTGACAGTAATCTAAACCACCAGTCATATCACGCTGATGAAAAAGGGGAATTTTTGGGAAACACGCTCTTTAAAAGCACTCCCTGTTTATGTAGTACACTACGTCATTTTTTGAGTATCCAAAATTCTAATTTATGTAATAATAATACAATGTTTATGCTAACAATCCAATATGTTTTGTTTAAGCTATCTATTTCTTTAACATCGGTTTCAGGTCCAAACATTTTTCTTCTCTAGCAGATCATTTTAACACTCAATAAACTGCAGCCCTACCTCTTTTAATTAAGAATACAACAGCTGAATACGAAGCAACATTCCGTACTGTGTGGATTAGATGACTTGTGAGTGGCAAAATTGTTGGTGTGCCATCGGGAAGTTATGGTCCCCATGGGCTGTGCCTGAATGATGAGCACTGTGTGTGTGTCATCATCATGCTTTCTCCTGAGGCTCCCAAGGGTGTCCTTCCCCAAAGGCAGCACTCTCCCTGATGAGCCAGCACCCGAACAATACCCATCTACCAACTGGTTGTGACAGTGGCTTTTATGTGCCAGTGTGTTAATTGTGTGAACCTGCACGTCTTTCAATCAGTGTTGACTTTTCACTATTTACTGTGGGTTTTTTTTCTATCGTGTAGGCTATCACTATTTATCTGTCATTTCAGAATGCTGGAGATGTCAATGAAATGCAGCAGCTGGAGTGAAGACTTCACAAAATGTGGTATTTTACAGCTCAAAACTGTCACATCATGGGACATATAACAAACTCACATGTGCTCTGAGTCAGGAACACATGTGATTGTGGAGGTGTATGCGCATGTAGGAGGAGGAGGTAGGGCTCCAGTGATCTCTACATGATTTATAGCCCTGCAGAAAGTGAAAGTATGGGGGGGATTTTCTTGACACCTTTGATCTCTTCTTCCTACAGCCCCCATAACCCTTCCTCTCAGCTCAATTTTTTCCAAATGTCTCTTCTAAACTGTATTATTTCGGTGGCAAACAACACCTGATTGTTCAATCTTCTCATGCCCAAGCCAAGAGTGTGTGTGCGTTTGTGTGTGTGCGTGTTGATTTGTGTGTGTATCAGCTTCTATCCGAAGCCCCAGTGGGCCATCAATCTGAGGCGACCACACCACAGGAGATAATGTGCCTCCTCTTTTCCTCCCATCTGTCCCGCCAGGACCACAGAGGTGTGAATTAATTCTTGTCTTTATTTTATTCAACACTATGCGAAGGTACGATTATAAGAAGAGACAACGAGGAAAAAAATGAAGAAAGTGACGTGAGTGACGTGAAAGTGAAGGTGGTGATACTTCCTCTCCTTATTCACTGCCAAAGGGGGAGCATGCTGTAAATGTACCAACAAAAGATCTGCAGACAGGCATTTTGCATCTCAAGTTTCCCCTCTTCCTTTCCCTTGCCTTCCACTTTTCCCTCTCCTCCTCAATGCACGCATGACTTAACACTTCCATAATTCATTATTCCTTGAATGAGGCCAAGCCTGATCAAGCCTGCTGTGAGAGACACTTAATTTTACATTTGGCCTTTTTTTTAATAGCCTACCTGAGAGTTCTGAAATACGGAATTTTAATTGGAAAACTCAAATATGATGTACATGCACATCCAATCATGGCTAATGAGACCCTTGTAAACCACATTTGAAAAGGTCTGGGAGCAGAAAAGATTTTGGGTCAATTCCAGCCTCCTGTTACCCTTGCGGCACCTGTGTGTGGTGCCTTCTTCTGCAATTACACTGCTTGCCCAGTCATTTCTCTCCCAGCACTTTTATTGCAACCGCTGCCCAAGACAAACAGCAATAAAGCCAAGGTAACCATGACTACATGAGGGCCACGTCTCTTTTTTTCTTTCCTGCCGATGCTATTGAAACATCCCTCTTTTGAATTTAAGTGGTGGGAGTCTCTTATTTCTCCCTGGTTCCTCAAGGTTATGAATGATGTGTGGGAAGGAAACAATGCTGTGCGAGCTTTCATCGAAAAAAAGAAGTCACCAAGGTAATGTTAGAGAAGTTAAGAAGGAAAACTGATTTTTAAGCCTTGGCTTTTGTTTTTTTTTTGTTTTTTTTTTTTGTAACAGTACAACAAGTGGTAGAAACAGTGAACCAGTTACAACGATCTTGCACAAGTTAAACATTGGTGTAATCACAAGAGAGAGGAACATTAACAGCCGCGATTCAGTCTGCCGCCCTGATTGACTGAACTTCTACTCTCTTGACGGAGCTAATGAACACATCAGCTAATTAGAAGCACAGTGAGTATGCTTTTACATGCGCACACAGAACTAAAAAGACACACACACACACTATCCTCCCCTGATTCTTCCAAACACAAACAGCTATCCATCTTTGTTGCTGTCCTCTATCTCCTCTCCCTTCTGCTGTAGAGCCTGCAGACCTAGGTACAGGTAAACATGTATTTTCTCTTGTTGCCGTTGTCCTCCTCGTTCACAGCAATCGTCAAGACGACAGGTTGGTGTCATGAATTGGGCTGCGAGGGATTGCATCCCATGTCTAAAAAGGTAATTCGATACTTTGAATTTTCTCAGATGCCTCATGCATGCAGAGAATGGAGAAAGACAAGTGAGAGAACACCCTAGAGGGAGCGAGAGGATGAAGCAGCAAAAGAACAAAAGTGTAGGCAAGGAGGAAATAAGACAAAAATATAAGGCGAGCACTAAAGTTGAGGAGAAAGGTAAGAGGAAGTGAGGAAAAATAAAGATTCTCTGAGTCAGCCAGCCTGTGAGGAGGGACTCTATGATTGTCCTCGAGAAGGAACATGACAGTGGCTGTAATGGATTCCCCTCACACCTTTCCTTGAGGTGACCTGCCTGTGGGAGAAGGCCTCCTCACTAATGACAGGCGAGAACGCAGGAGGAGGCCTTCAGAGGCTTATCATATGCTGTGAACCATCTCCACTGTGGCCTCTGGCACTGCAGAGCCGTGACGACAATAAATCTTTTTTTTAAACACGCCTGCTTGTCTTTGTCTGTGTTTGGGTTTTGAAGCGATCAATCAAAAATGACGACATTCGACAGCAACAACAACTTTTATGGTAACAGCAGAGGTGCCAGCGGGAACAATTCCCTCTTTCTTCACGTGTAATGTCCTGAGCTATTATTCCCTCGCAAAGAGAAGGCGTTATTAAGTGAGCCGTAATCCGACAAGCAACAATGAACTAAAGTGTATTTTTTTCCTCTCCTCTGTTTGTGCTGCAGCCTGGAGAGTTGCAACAGCAAGAGATTTCATTATCCTATTGTATCTCCTATGCGGCTAGCAACGGAGTCACCAGGCAACGAGGCACCACACTCCCAGTTCTGGGTCTTACTCGAAAAAGTCAAAGTGTTTGCTTCACACTTTCGCAGCAACAGTTTCTGTATATACACACACACACACACACACACACACACAGCCCTCCAAATCCCCCTTTTCAGTCTTTAAATCAGCCCTAATCCTTTTGGGTCTGACCAAAGTCCTCTAAACAAACATAATGGACAATAATCAGCTCTGCAGCAGTCAGTGTATTGGCTTGTTTTGTCACGCTTAGATGACCAAACACAATAATGCTGTTTTCTTTATAAAAGAGGAGGTTATTAATCTGATGATCTGGGATCCCTGTGTGACATATGCTGTAAATCCCCCACTCTGTTCCCAGCTCTTTATTTGTCTTACTCTCTTTTTGTTTCCACGTGGATGTGTCTATGTGTGTGTTGTGGGTTGATCGAGACATGACTGCAATCAGGCTGAATGACAAGGAGTGCGTAATCACTGTGTTATTAACAGTGCTTCGTCAAATTAAGAGCTATCTACATGTTTGATTGAGACATGTTACTGAGGACAAGAATATTTTATTTAAAGGACAATTCTAAATTATTAATGTTATTTTTGCAGTTTCTGTATCAGTCAGTTCTATTTGTATCAAAATTGTTATCACAAATAGTTAATGAGATTTTAAAGCACAATGCTAATAACCTTCCATGCAAGAAGTCTTGTGACGGATGTTTAAAACAGACATTTTGAGTAGTAAATTTATTGTTCACTTTTGTTTTCGCTTCCAAGTAAATTTGGCTGAGCTTAAGATTAAAATCTCTCATCATTCTCCAGCTTTAGTGATATCATTACCCATAGAACTACAGGCCTTCATGGTCTTTGTGTCTTTCCTGTTATTTATTTTCTCCATACGCCTGCTCTTTATTTTGTTCCCCGTCTTTGTCCTTGGAGGTTTTTTGCCAACTATGGGGCTCTACAGCGGTAACCCAGCCAAACAAAGGCCAAACAATAAAAGGTTCATCCAATTCGCTCTGGCATGTGGCCCTGTCTTTCTGAATGGAGAAGGTAAGAGCACCTGGTATCTCTTGTGCCTCCATTACGTACTGCCAAGATTGGAGAAGATTGCTCTGCCAGAACAATAATGTGGACATCCACCATGAATGTCCATCACCAAACACCCCATCTTCTCTCCCAAATCAAAGGCCGTGTGTGTACGTGTGTGTGCGTGCGTGTGCGTGTGTTGGTCTTCATGAATTCTCCCTCCTCCCCGTCCGTCCTTTATGGAATAAGTCATCACAGGTCTTTATCTCTCTTGTACTCTTTGTCTCTCTCTTACAGTATTGGTTTTCCTTATCGTGGCTGAACCAACTGCTTGCCCACACATCCCCTGCCCCACACTTCTTCACGGGATTTAACAGTACTAGGATTTAATACTACTAACTTTGACAAAATGAGGAAACCAGAGAGCCATAATGGAGGATAAAATACATAGAACAAGTTTCTACCTGCTTAAAAGAAGGCAGTAACTGACACTTGCAGTTTTTATTTAACCCCAGTAATGATCCTTTTCTCCACTTAGTGACAGAGTAACAAATGTGACATAAAAAGGAAATGGCATAATATAAATCTGTAGGGCATAACTGAGGAGGAGAGGTTTACTTGGCCTTTCTTGAAACAGTTATACAGCATATTGTCTTGACCAATCACTCCTCCAAATTTCAAATTGTGTTGGAGCCACTATAGCATAAATCTAGCCTAAACTCCGAAAATGCTGATATCAGTCTTATGTTCACACTGATTTTAATCCTTTGTCTTCCAGATAGCACCACCAGCTACAAATCCAAACACAGCCCTTGACACTGAGTCTCCCAACGTCCATGAAGATCACCCCCATGCCCATCCACTATTCACCAGAACAACCCCCAGCACAACACCCCCCCGGGTTTATGTGTCATGCCTCGGATAAGATGTTGCTGGGCAGATTTGTTGGTGGGCTGCAAGGCATGACTTGAGCCTGTTCAGTGTGTTGTGCAGCTACCGAGGTGTAATGCAGGGTGACACTCACACACAAGAAGAGGATGTGATGTTTTATCACTTGGCTGTGTGCTGGCATCAACTGAGGAATTTCATTAAGCGCTGCTCATCGTGTTATCTTTCTTTGAGCATGTTATGGCGCTTTTCCATATTTCAATGAAAGAGCAAAAACCTCACTCACTGTCAAAGAGAAATATTGTGCATCCACCTATGTGACAAGTGCATAGACATATACAAACTGTAAATATAAATCCACCCTCAGACCTTTATTGTGCAATAATACCTAATGTATCCAAACCAAAGTATTAAGCTATCCTTCACATTCATTATATTAACAGTAAAGTGCAGCGGAGGTGATAATGTTGTGCAAATTACAGCACACTTGGTTTCCCGCACTGCCACTAATGGCTGTGAGTACAGTCTTTTCATTGCACAGTAAAGTTTAATGGCATTATTAAATGCAAAATATATCAGGGCATGCGTATGATGTAAGACTGAATCTATTTGCATGGGCAAAGTAAACAATGTGTGTAATGGATTATTGGCGTGCCAAGGGGATAATCAACAGGTCCGTCAATGAAACACAAGGTCCTGCATTGTATCACTAATAGGTTCAATGCTGGCAATCATTAATTAGAACACACAGATGCCAGGGAATACAGTCAGGGAATGGTAAAGTAGCTAAATATTATTCAGATGAATAGTTAAGTAATCGATGACGATTTAATGAAAACAATAAATACTGGTTTTATTGGATCTATGGGAAATGCACAAAATGCACCCAGCTTTAATCTCAGGATCAGAAAGTTCTGCAGTCTGGAAAAGATATCGAACCAAATCCTGTAAAGGGCAGAGATTGAGAGATTTCATCAGCTAAAAGGACAGTGTGAGTTCCTGTAGAAAATAGAAACAGCACGATGACTCAAAGGACGACTCAGCGGCTCAGATGAGACACAAAGGTTCAGAGACAGTTCACTCGCTGACACCCAATAATCAATGTGCTTTAGCTTGACAGCATCAGATGAGTTTCTGGGGCACTGCACATAAGACCCTCACCATCAATAACAACAACTTTACTCGGTCCTCACAAGTTCCGTCACAGGTCAATAAAGAACAGTGCGTCAAAGGGTTTATTTTGATTGACTCTTTCGGATAATCCTGTGACTGCACATCCTGTACAATCATTTACAGAAATGTTATGTCTTGTGAGTGCAGGAGTGCTGCTTTATTGCAAAAATTCACTCTAATACAAAATGAATAAGCTTTTCTTCATAAAAATGCATTCATAAACAAGTTGTCAAGGCAACACTTAAGCTTTTTATTTGTTCCATCTTCACACAAAATGGATATTTGTGTGCAATTTGCATCTCATAATTTTTTTTGGGGACATTTTCTAATCTTGTTTCAGAAGAAGTTAGTGAGCAGAACACATGAAGCAATGAAGCATTAACACTACTTGTCAGCATAAATGTAGTTCACCATCAGTGGATAAAGACTCTTTGGAGATGAAGCTGAACACTTTCTGTTTCCAGGGACAAATACAGAGGTGGAAGACAAACAGCCAGTCTGTCTTTTGCATGTTATTATCACTGCCACACACCAAAAAGCAGAGCATGGTGTCATGACCAAACACTCAGCTGATTTCATCCCAGCTTTCATACCCAGGACCCACAGCACACAATAGCAGCAATACTGCTGCTTAACAGTGAAACTGACAATTATTTTCCTGAAGGCTCTTCTGCCGCTTAGAAATTATTCCATTATGTATTAGCTCACCCACGTACAATACTTCACACACACACACACACATTGTGGGACTACTGTATGTTTTCGTACATTTGACCTTGACATCACAAACCATCCTGTGTGTGTGCTGACAGTGCTGCCTGTCAGTGAGTGACTTCACTGTTGAGTTGTGTTTTTACAGGCTTCAGAGATTTACATGCTCAGCAGCCAGGAGACTTAAAGACAAGAGAAAGGGGGTGGTGTTGAGTGGAGGGCTTGGTGAGTTACCTATCATTTGATGCTGCCTCTCTTGCATAATCCCACTCTTTCAAATAGAGGAAAACTGCTGATGAAGCCACAGAGCAGAACAATTGAAGATGTAAAGAGGAAGAGAAGGAGAAAGAGAAAGAGAAAGAGGAGAGGCTGCCCTCTTCTTTGGTTTATCAATGTAAACTCCTGACAAGGCAAGCCTTTCGTTTTTCACCAAGTTTGTGTTTTCCAGGCTTGCATTTTGACTGGATCAGCATTCTAATGAAAGACTCCGATGCCCCAAAGCTCTGTTTGAATCCTTCAAGAAACAGTCAGCAATTGCCTCTTTTGTTAATATGCAACTTCTGCTATACACCTGTAAAAAAAACCCACGGGATGAGAATTACATTCTCATCCTTACAGTGCAGGAAAGTTGGTTCTTCAGCGCAATGAAACTAGTTTTAAAACATAGAAGAAAAAAAGATAGGAGAAAACTTGAAATTCAAAAAACATTTTGGCCAAAGATTAGAAAACTAGGAGGTCTGTAACTCCCACTGAACTAATTCATCTTCAACTTTCTTCCCTTCATACCTTTTTTTTCTGCTTCCCTTCATCTTCTGGGTCCTGCTTGAGCACCAGAATCCTTTGGATCAGGTACAGAATCATCCAGAGCAGAGCATGCAATGTACTTCAGGCTAGCCCTGTTATACTCAGACTCAATGTGGAAAACATTAACATCTCAAACTTGCACAACTTCAAAACTGTTCTCCCTGGTCTGGATGTATCAGAACAGCCTCAGGCTATTTCAGACTCCTGTTAAGTGTGTGCATGTGAGTGTGTGTACATATCAGTGTGTAGCATGAAAGCATTTTCCATTTGCAAATGACTTGAGTGGAAATGGGTGCTGACCAGCTGGTACCTTATGTTTGTCAGGGCCTTGGCTTGTTGCACGATGAACAGCAGGAAACCCTGGCAAGTGTTTGCTGTTTTACATTATCAAACAACAATAGCAGCCCAAAACCCTGTCGGTATTTCATATCAGTTATTTACACACTGCAACAAGTGTGTGCACATGAACATGCGAGTTGGAAGAAGGTGTGATGACGCACATTTTTAATTCTGGTCCATTCACATTCTTGTTGCCATTGAGATTAGAGGTTATGTAAATGGACAACAAGGACAACTAGAGCAGCTAGTTTTATTCAAGATCCTCCACTCGCTGAACAGCCCTGGGTGACTATATTACAACATGCTAAAGGTCACCATAACCTGACTTATGCATTTGTCATGTACAACAAAATCAAAACTGTACAATAATCTATTTTGCCTTACCTTTTAAGGACATTTCAGTCATGTGACCCATGATTTGTATTTGTATGACTTGTAATTTGGTTTCACATGAGATTCGATGCTGGTCTCCACTGTGAAAGTCCTGTTTGCTTGACCCATCCACCACCTCAGCCTCCTCCATGTTTGTACTGTCTCACTCTTCATACTACTTTATCTGATGTTTTTTGTTTTTTTCTCCATGACACTAACACCAACAATGACATGAGAAAGGTTTAAAGCTGACTGCATTAAATGACACACAAAAAGCAGAATCTGTGTTCTAGTAAGACACATAATGTCTTAAGAAAATGGTGTGTTATTCATACGCTTTGGTGAGACCAAGCTGCACTGTGCCACGATCAACCATGACCATTCAAGCTTGCATCGTGTGAATGATTGTTCACAGGAAAACCTGGAAGCAAGACATTGTTTACTTTGACGACATGTTTGGAGGTGAACTATCCCTGACAAACTACATGTTCTCTGCTGCTCTTCTCACTACTTGTATTTCTATTTCTACTTGCACTGTTTTGATTAAACTCTTTTTTATTTCTGCTTTTTTGACAGAAAAATAGCATGGTTAACAAATGTGAAAAACATGCCGAAAGCAGTTACAGTTTGTACAATGTTAAGACAATGACAATCTGACGTTCCACCAGCTTTTCATTTCTCTATGAACATTTTTGTTTTCTTACATGGTTAGAAAAAGCATCATTTTTAATATAACCTAACCCTGACCTTAATAAGTCCAGTTATTGCTACAAGCCATAGCGTACACAGGGGAAAATGGCAGTAAGTCAATATCCATGAGCAAATTCTATAAAGGCTTTGTATGTCCTTGAAAGTTTGAAGCAAGGCCGTAAAGGTGAGGTAGGTGACTCTGGAGAAAGATAGACAATTTTGCCAGGGAAATATATCAATTACGACTCCAAAAAAGATCTTGAAAGTTCAGATCTGTTAATGGAAATGAATGCAACCCTCATGAAGAGATATTACAAGAGCTAAAGCTGAATCTGCAAATCTGACTGTGGTCATCGCTGGATTAAAGATGCAATGAGACACATGCAGTGGGACGTGTACTGACAACAAACCTGCCTGTCTGTTTAGAAGTTCAGCTAGTGGCCCATGAAATCAAACTTCTGTGTGCTCATCAGTCTGGGAGCTACTTGGCGAGAGACAGACATATGAAGGGCGAGGCAGTGCCTTGATAAGCGAAGCTGGCATTCGTTTGAATGTTTGACCATTGCATCTGAATAGTTAAATAAAATACTGCCTGGGCATGGACTCAAGGCAATCTACAAACAGCCAACCACTTCCCCACCTGTTCCCTCAATGAATTCATGTGTTTTTTTCCAAAAGAATACAAATCAAAGGGACTGTCTCCCAACAAATGATGTTATCAAAGGATGAGGACAATGCAGTAACTGAAGGGAATTGGGAGAAATTGTAGTTTGTGATTCTGTAGCATGAAAAACAACAGAGTAAAACAGAATGATTGCACTGGAAGATCAGGCCTCTCTCCTGTATTTTCCTTCAGATGAAAGACTAATGCCTGCTTTATCACAAACACACACATTTGGCTCTGCACACTACCTTCACAGTCCAAGTGTAAATCAAACATTCTTCTGCTTTGCTGTAATTTCTTTCACCTGATTCTCCTCTCTCTCTCTCTCTCTTATTTCATTCCATCTTTCTGCAGGCTTGGGGAATGAAAACAGAGGTGGAACCCGGTGATTGAATTGTTCTTTATTCATGCTGTCTTCCCGTGTAAATATGGACCCGTCAAGTGTAAACTGAATTCTGCAGCTGGTCGTCACAGAGAGCTCGCATGGAGATGTGGGATACCGTTGGGATACCACACAATCCCACAGTCATTCCTGTCACATTTTCCTGCCATTCAAACCCAAACATACCTCCTCTAAACACAGGAAAAGGATTGTGTGAAAAAATGAAATAAAAATCCTCCAATTGGTATTTTGACTTGTTTCTTTTCTTTTTCTTTTATAGCCTTCAACCTGTTGACTGAGATCAGCATCTGTGGAATGTGGGTGATGCTTTAACACACCATTATGAATTCTTCTGTTTGTTTCTGGGTTCCCTTGTATTTTTTTTTTCATGATATAGACTGGTTCAAATGTAGATCTAGGTTAAATGCTGAAAGAAGTAATCAGCATTGCATATGTTAATTACAGATATGAAGATAGCAAACAGCTCCTTCATAATGACCTCCCCTGGGCCTCTGCATGGTTATCCAGCAGTGTGCTAATGGGGTTACTCCCAGTCCTCAGTGGATTTTTTTCTATGAAACCACATAAGCATTATCAGAGTAAACACTGAGCATTTACATATTCATCTTTACAAACATGATCTAAAATAGTACTATTACAGCAGTGAGATTAAAGTTTTAAGACCCTTGAACAGTTCAAAAAGAGACAAAAAAGGAGCACAGAAGACAATGTTGCCCTTGTTATGGTGTTTTTTCCCCTTATATACAGGAAGCAAGCCAGCCAGACCTCTCCCATTACAAAGAAATACTAATTTCATATAAATCGTTTTTGTAGGATCAATAGGATCACTCCTATTGATAATAATGACATTAAGCTCACTAAACTGCTGAGATCTGGAAAAATGGAACCTAAAAAAAAAAAAAAAAAAAAAAAATAGTCAGATGACATGACAGGTATTTGCACAGCCCCCAAGAGCAAACAGTGAACTTACTGTTTGTTATAAACATCCATCCCACTTTACACACCACATTCTTGGTTAAATATGAACCCAACCACACTTAGTCTAGTTCTGTCTGGTGCAATTTGCCCAGTGGTCAGTTCATTTGGTTACAGACTATGTCTCCGACCTCCCTAGATTTGTATTTTGAGTGCAGGTTATTTGCAAAAACAAACAAACAAACAAACAAAACAAAACACAGAATACACAAAGTTAAAGAAAAAAAAATCCAGTAACATTATTGCAGTAATATTGTTTTGGCTACAATAATCATGTATTTGTTGTACCGTATTCGCCAGCTAGTTGTTAACTTTGTCTCTCTGTCTACACATCTTGGTGGCCTTGTTCATGATGCTTACTTTACAATAGAAACATAAAGCTGAAAGAAAGGGCACATTGCACATTTGGGTGATAAAGTGACCTCTTAACATAATATAAAGATATTGATAAGTGCAACTTTAACATCCCTATGCATATCTAAGACATCCCATCAGGGCATTCACAGCTAAGCCTCCATGTTTACCTTTCAGCTCCTCCTGCATTCCAGCCAACCTCTGCGCTCTTCCCTTTGTCCTCTCTGCTTAAAAAAAGCTATCTTGACAGTAGAAGATAAGCATATAAGCGACTAAATGCTCTCAAAAACAACCAAGAGGTAAGAGAGGGAGAGAGTTTTTGCAGATTACACACTCTTCCCTTGCAGCCATGTCTTGTTTGTACACTGGGGAGGTGGCAGGAGCTCATGTTTCACCAGCTCTTGTCACGTAGCCTCCACTGCAACACCGTCTGCTGCTGTCATCTCTCTGTACCCAGTTGTTAAGAACAGCATGCAGTGTGCAGTTGCACTGTTTTGCATCTTTCACATGAAGGTAGGTGCTGCTATAAACAAGAGAACGAGGGGAAAAAATCAGACCAGAAGAGTCAGACACAGGATCTGCTTTTCCCTGGTTATTTCATGCCCCTTCCTTTGTCTCAGGCCTTCTTCTCTCTCTCTGACTCCCAGCTGATGTAACACGACTCCTGGCTGATGTCTATCACGATCCTCATTACACCTCTGTTGTCCTCTCCCACATAACAGATTCTCTGTCTCAGGTGGTCCTCGTCTCCTTCCCTCTCCTCCTCCATGCTTTTGTACCATCTCCATTTCTCACAGAAAGCCTCTCCCATAAAGAGATGAGGCAGCTCATACGAATTTAAAAAGGTCAGACCTCTTGTATTGTCATGGTACCAGAATTTTGAGTTGTTTTCTATAGGATTGTAGTAAATTTAACACAACTGGGTTGAAATTATATTTGAGTGTGTGCGGTCATGGTGGGGGGTGGCAAGTGGGGCGTGGGTGATTTCTTTGGAACGTGAAGAAATTTCAAGTTGTAGCCATAATGGCTGAAGAGAAAAAGAAAGTTTTGCCAGACTTATTTATGAGTGTTTTTTATGATGTGTGCTGCAAATAATCCACAGCAGCAAGCACTTCAGTTGTTAAAAAAAGTAAGATGAGTTTAAGAGTGCACTTTGACTAAATGATCTACAGGCTTACAAATGCAAAAGAAGAGAAATATATTCATAAGCGTTCTGCGCAACAGCAAAACAAACACAAATGGCACATCTCAAACAACTTAATCCTCAAAGATGTTATTCAAACTTGACGGAATCACTGCAGTCGAAGACACACTCTCCCCCAGCAATCAAAGTCCTCTCCGGCAAGTTTGAATGGTCTGTGATGATGATTAGTTGACCATGTTACAGAGCCAAGGAGTGGATGCAGATGTGGCTAATTCCAATGATACATGGAATGCTGATTGTGCGGCACCAAGTGCTAGCAGCTAATCAATACAGTTAGCATTGCTAGCCCTTGTGTTTGCATTTGAGAGCACAGCACCTGTGACTGCAGCCCTGCGCTAATTTCAGCTTGATTATCATCAGAGCTCATCTGTTTCCTTGCATTCCAAAAACTCTCCAATTAGAGGACTTGGATGCTGTTAAATCAAAGTACACAGCACTATACTGTATACAGCAAGGATACTTACTCAAGTGTGGGAATTTAAATGGAAACATTAAAATTTAGCATTTGGTCTTTTTAACTACTGTGTGCAGTCAGAGAAACATAAGAAAAGTATTCTGCAAGAAACACAACTTGCTGAACTCATAAAATCATAACAGACACAGTCTGCATGCTAAAGTGATGGTGTGAGTTATGTCATGCAGGATATTATTTTGCATTTGTGAAAATTTTCCATCCTCTAAAGCAGTTCTAGTAATGTTTGAAGGTGATGCCCAGAAACCTCAGGCTGCAACATCGTAAATATTTCATTGGACAACATATTGTTCCGCTCATATTCATGCAATGTTTACCATTACTGCCAATGTTATCAACTGCCTTGTGTTTTGAATTTAGAAAAGGCACAGCACTATCATTTGAATAACAAAATAAGTACCTCTATATGATGAACACAGGTCTGTACAATAATGTATGGCCAGGGCATTCTTTTCTACAGTATGTGAAGACAGTGCTCACGGCTATCATTTCTCAGCCATTGTTTCTTCCTCTTCGGAAGCAGGAGGCAAGCCAGAGAATGACTCCATTAATGCAGAACCTATTTCTTCCAAATCAAAAGAAAACACCCCACCCAATGTAATGACAACCTTCCTACTTGCCTCTGGTGTTTTTCTTTTACTCATCATAGGAAAAGAGGTCACGAAGGTTTGGGCATACAGTAGAGTATTGTGTATAGTCATTGTGCTTGTGTGTGGTGTTATTTCCTGTGATCAACGGTGCAGACGGACGTACTGTATTGTGAAACTGAACCCACACACACGACCACTGTAGATTAGAAAACTATTATATTATACTCTGACACTTTGCTGGGATGCACTTCACACTGGTCATCGAGCTTCCCTCAGTGGTGCAGTGTTCTTCCAAAACAAAAGTCATTCACTATTGCTAAAAACAAAAAAACATTTTGTGTTTTTGTTGCAGTATACAGAACAGTAAATCTAATTATTTTCTAGTCTTATTTTCTGCAGCTTTGCTTGCATTTTGTCTGCTATGCTTTTAGATGTAATTCTTATTCTTAATGTTTCTTCTCTCTGACACTGAGAGGGCTGCTCAGTGGGGGGTTGTTTGGAGATTGCTCTCCTGCTATTTTCAACATAATTTCCTGTATGCACTGAAGAGTTTATTTTCTGAGAAACAGTTTGTGAAGTTCAAGATTTCTTGTATTTTCTTTGTATTAATTGATAGAGGTCAGGAACAGATGTATCTACAATATGTAAAGATTTATGACTATATTTTACCTAAATTATTATCTTCAGTCAGGGCCATGTGACATGAATTTAACCCTTGTGCTATTTAATTTCACTCAGTATTTAGTCCCTCTCGCAAATGGTCACCTGTTGTGGGAGTCTGCGCCCAAACCACTGTGGCTGAAGTACTAATTAAGCCAGTGAGGAAATATCGTTAGTCATAATGATGCTAATTGTTTGCTTCGATCCAGGAAAAGTGCATCAGGGGTGTAATGCAATAATAAGAAGCTCTGATGTCACCCCAATGGGATATCTCCTGCTTGTTACACAGTGAAAGCTATATTTAGTCAGCTAGATAGATAGATAGATAGATAGATAGATAGATAGATAGATAGATAGATAGATAGATAGATAGATAGATAGATAGATAGATAGATAGATAGATAGATAGATAGATAGATAGATAGATAGATAGATAGATAGATAGATAGATAGGAGAAAGAAAGAGAGAGAGAAAGAGAGAAGGAACAGGTTCTGGAGGATAGTAGGGCAGTGTTGCCTTTCACATTCTCAGCATGAATCCTGCAGAAAGTCATTAGCCACAACAATAGAATTTATGCTCTACTTGCCTGGCATATTTTTCCATCTGGCTTTTGAAGTGTGCCACCCTCAGTCCAGAGTGAAAAGAAGTGCCCCAGACAAACAACTCTTTCCACCACATTCAATACACTCCATCTGAGGATGTGTTGGGAATACACAACTGCCATCTTTTCTCCTGTATCCTACAACAATAGGATCAATAGGATAGTACACCAAAGGCGAGAACCCCCTCTGTCAAGATTGCCATGAACATCTGCTGGACCTTTGATTTCAAAACAGAAAGCGTCATTGTTTGACATCTTATCCAATGCATTTCAAAACGTGCCAACATCAGTATTCATGTTTGCATGTTTGGAAACCAATGGAAGCAAAGGGTCCATGCAGCAGTGCAGAGCCTAAAGAACTGAACAGTATTTCAGTGTATCACACGGAATGAATGAACTTGTATGTGGTGAAAAATGAAAAAGAATTTTCCAAATGTGTCTACACTGAACCCATTCTAATCATGTCTCATTTCTCTCCAACAATTAAACAGTTTTGGGAAAACTAAGATGCAACAACGAATTCAAACAAAATACTTGACAAAGTACTGTAATGGCCGAGTCCTCCCACAGAAAGCCCAGCATATCAGAACTATTCTGAAATGGGTGGAAGAACTCTCATCTTTCCTCCCATCTCTGCTTCCACTGGCTGCTTTGCTTTTTCACTCCGTGTCGTTTAGCAGTCCATGAGAGTGGGAGGAAGAAGGAATGTTTTCTGGCATGGTGGTCCTTTTGTTGTCTTGGTGACTGCTGCTCAGCCATATCAGAAAATCTCAGGGCTCTAATACATCATCACCCTGACTCCTCAGGCAGTCGTCACGAGGCTCTGATCTGATTCTAAATAGAATGTCATCCTGTTCTACCAAAACACAGCCCAGAACCACGCATCTCAATCTCCATTTATTCCAGAAAATCTGCTTACCGGAACTCATCCAGCACCTTAACATTCACCAGAAATGTTTTTGTGCCACCATGCACATGTCCCCTGGTCCTTTGCACTTATTTAAGTGAAGACTGTTTTTCTATGTGTGCCCAATAGCTTTGAAGTGCCTGTTCTGTAATGGTTTAAGTATCCCTCTGTTTTCTCCCAAGACAAAGCCTCCTTCTAATTTTCTGTGGCTGTGTACAATTTTGGCAGCCAGCCTTCAGATTTACAGAGCGAAGTGGCCCACCTGCTCTGTGTTTGTCAGGCGGAGAGAGACGGATACAGAGTCTTTGTTTAAGATTGTACATTTGATCAGAAGATTACTAATTCGTCCTTACAAAGCTTGAGTTACTTGAGTGCTTCATGTTTTAGGATTTATAAAGATCCTGAATTTCTATTCCTGTGTGCCAATGTAAGTAGATAGCCTTATGTAAATAAAGCTATCTGCAACAGCTACACTAGACTGTTCTGGATAATGATTCAAGGAAGCACAAGACAAACATTGTAATAAGTTTCCAATAAACATGCTTTAAGTTATGGGAATGTCTCCATTAACTCTGGAATGTACTGTTTGCTTCTCCAGTGTCTGCTTCTCCTGCTTTGACTGTACAAAGACCTGTTATTACTCTAAATGTGAGATGTTTATTAATTTTTTTTCATCTTAATTTCTCTTAGAATTTCCTGCTGAGAGCACGTCAACAAATTCTCACATGTATGCATAGTTCCTCTGGATTTATGAAACATTTCCCATGAGACTTTGTGATTGAGGAAGTGTTATGTAGATCATTTTCTCATTTCTCCTTTTGATGAAAGCTTTTTTTTTTTTTTTTGAGAACCCCGCACCCTCTATGAACACAGAAACTGAAGTGACTGGAGTGAATGAAGATGCTCAACAGGATATCACAGATGCCAAAGCGATATTACATTCCCCGAATTGTCTCTAGGACTATTGTTGAACTGAATTACACTGCAATTGAATGATCAACATCATCTGCATACAAATATGTACTTAGACTATGCAGAGATTTAATAACCAAAGTTTATGATAGTCAGAGCACAAATGGCTACATTTACTCAGTTATCACAACTGATGCAGTCTATTGCCCCATAAACCTGGTCTGAACTATATTCAAAGTCAAAGTATTGAAATAATCTCCTCCACTGTGAGCTGACCTATTCTCAGTAGCATGTGGAAACCAATTCACTCCTGCTTCCCAGATATGTGATGTGACTCCAGTCTGGCAGGGGTGGACAGGAATGAACGAAGCGATAAGGAAGTCCAGACCTGGTCGCCCACTGCCCATCGCAAAAAGGCAGACGTGTGACAGATCATAAAATTAACAGGCTGCTCTTTTTTGACATACAGAGCCACTGCACAAACAGAACTGCTGCTCAGAGATAGCGGGCAAGGCAATCATCATGAGAGATGAAGGGAGTGGGGGGTTGAGGGGTGGGGGGTGGTTTCGAGGATATGAAGGAAGAGCTGGGTGGAAAGATGAGCTCCATATCCTGCTAAGAAGAAGAACGGTTTTCTGAAAAGTAAAAGTAAAATGAATGTTGGTTTGTGCTATTTGAAAACATGTACAAAACACATTTTCTATTTTAAACACAGGCCCACAACAATGTTTATATGTTCCTGAGCAGCAGCACATGCTCAACCTTGGGCATGAGGCTATGCATAAGTGAAAAGCATTAATTTGCCTTAGCAAACGCTGCTTAGTTTTTCATCAAAAGGTCCCAGTATGATACTTTCGAATAGCTTGTTTTGTCCGAACAACAGTTTAAAATCAAAGGATTAATTAATTTGACAGTGTTGTAAAACTGAGAAAAACAACATATCATCACATCGTTTATCATCCAGTCGTGTAGTTGTTTTGTTTGCTTAACTACACTGAAATATTTGTATCTTATTGAAATCAAGATTCTGCAGACCCACTAGCAGCTCTGTGGGGTCGTACTTCAGAATCCTGGATTACCAAATTCAGAGGGATTCATCCTCTGGAGACCATGAATGTATGTATAAAATTTCATGGCGGTACATCCTTTAGTGAATATATTTCAGTCTTGACTAAAGGCTTGGACTGACCAACCTTACTGGATTCCCATCCACAGAGGTGCTGTTAACATAATAACTGTAACTGGATCCCTGTAACCGGAGAGCAGCAGTAAGGTTTTTATCAATCAGTGAGGCAGCCATGGGTGCTGTCTCCAAGATATAATTTAAAGATATCCATCAGTCACATGTTCTCTCCCCAGCACCCTGAGCTGCTCTCCAGGATGACCAACCAGGCCTCAGCCATGGCCATCTCTGCTTTGGCTGATAACCCCTCACAAAGCAGGGTGCCGGTTTCACAGCGTTTGGAGCACATTTTCTGCTTGGACGGAGACAATGTTTTTGGAATTCTATTGACTCTGCTGCTGGTGGTCTGAGTAAGGAGAAAAAAAAATCAAATAAGGTGACAGTGGGGAGATGTAGCTATAAACCAGCTTTCAGTGATGGAATCTGAGATTGTGAGCACTGATGAAGCGGGCGAGTTTGGGCTCCAGGGTGTACAACCTGCATGTGTCTTTGCCCTGAACATTGCTGAAATGTCAAACCTGCTCTTCTTTCTCAGTTCAGATGTTATTATTTTCATTACATACGGTACAGTACAAGTCCCACTTGGTTGACTGTCACTCACCTCACTCAATCTTGTTCGATAATCTTTTTTTTTTTTTTTTTCTCAGCCATCCTCTGGCTTCAATGGCATCACATATTTATATCTCTCAGTATCTGCCTATGTAGGGCAAGTTTCCATGGTGATGGGCATTTAAGTTCCAGTATACTAAGTTGAATGAATCTATGAGTTATTTCACATTTTACAAGGTAAATGCTCAATCCTGAAAGCCTGATCATAGCGCAAAATGGCACTGCACTGCAGCACCAAATAACAGCCATATGTGTCCTGAAATTCTGGAAGTAAACTGAAACAGGGATGATTGCCTTCACTGGATCCTCCAGTTATTTATTCACTGTATATGTGTATATTGTCTGTACATTCAGCCACCGTTCACAACTGTTACACATCTGTTTTGTCTCTAGACAAACCCTCAGTGCAAAACAAAATGCCAAGCCCAGAACAAACACAAGTGTTTGTCATTTTCACATCTCCACTTTCATCCCCTCAAACAAGCCCTTGGCTACAATTGCATCACCCACACACTGACACACAGATACTATCAAGTATCTCAGAACGTCACACAGCTAAACATCCCAAACCAATCTACACACTCAAATTGTCTCCAAGACAGTTTCCAACAAAATTCAAAAACACTATAAACCTTACACATTGCAAATGATCCACAGAGCCAGCCAGCTTGCAAATTCCAACCAAAATCGGAGAGGCACGAGGCCCAAGTCAACATCCCACGACCTGCATATTCACCACCAGAGCAAACGAGTGTGCCAGCGCCACCTCCGCTGTTCTCAGCAGGCACCACTATTGCACTACTTTTGTTTACACACCATATTACTCACACAAGAAGCAAAGAAAATCCCCTCAAAATGAAAGAAAAATATAAGATCAAGTTACAAGATACAAGAGTAAAATAATGAAGCAGAACTTCTCCTGTCGAGTCCAGTTAATCGTGCGTCTCTCCTAAATGTGAAAAATGTTATTAGATTACATGGATTTGGTAATTTGATGGTCCTGTTGTACTGACTGGGTACACAGATCAGAGTTTCAGTTTGCAAAAATTCCTGCCAGCCCACGCGCCCTGGAGGATTTCAATGGTCTGGCCAGATGGGAGAAATTCTGGTCAAATATTATCTGTGTTTAAAAACAATTCAGGCCGCTGATGTCCACCAACCCAGTGTGATGGTATTGGACATCCTGGGAATGAGACTCAACACTCAATTGTCTTCCATCTTTAACACAATTTTTTTGACTCTTTCATTTGTGTTCATTTGCCCCAAACAGCCAGAATACAACACTGTACTTAAATGTAAAGCAGGCAGGTAACTGAACCCAGTGACAGGTTCCCTGCTGCATTTCAGAAATGAAGTGAATATTGCTGCAAAATTTCATTTTAAATGCTGATATAAGTGAGCTTTTGTATATTCCAGCTCAACATTTTGACAATAAATTGGCTTTAATATGACAACATTGACACTGACGTTCCCTCAAATTGTTGTCAGTGGTTTATTGGCTGCATAAAATCCAGAAATCATCATCTTTAAAGTGCCGATTAATATGTGTAACTCCCCAGTCTCTCAGATAGAGAGAGCTGCTCTTCCTACCAGGACTAGCACAGTTACAGTACCATGAAGGAAGCACAGTCCTGAAACGTCACATTGAATTTTGGATATTAGGTTGAGACAGTGAAGTTGCCAGGCTCTGTGGGGTTTATAATAAAATGAAAAAAACTCCTGTCTGCCATAGCCTGTCTTATTTGGCCACCACATTTGTTTCCCATAATGCTGAGCCACAGGGAGTCAAGTGCTCTGAATGGCCTTCTCCCTCAGATCTAATGTGTGCCCCACGCCGGTGTCACGATGACTTAGTTGTTACCTAGTGAGAGGTGCTAAACGTCATTTGGGCTCTTTCACAGCAGAAGGTGAGTGGGGTGGCTCAGTGGATCTGCTTTCCCGGGATTCATCACGCTGTTGAAAGAGAAGACTTTCTGAAACTGATGCTTACTATTTTGGGATGCAAAGCAACACAGACACATGAACCTACTCGGTACATGCACCCCAAGCATCTGTTTTTCTGTCCTCATCCTTCTTCCTCTTCTTGCCATGCATGCTCTCATACACACACGCTTCGCTCAGAACAGCTCTTCGCCCGGGCCCACTTCAGCCATGCTACATCTTGACTGATGGTCCCCTCAGCGACACTCCAAATGACTGTGCCCATAACCATTAGAAAATATGGAACATGAGCACTAAGCTAGCGTTGAGAAACATACACTGCTGATTAATCAGGGAGGGGGCCTTTCTCCTGTCTGACGCTAGCTGCTGTATTAGATGGGCACAGGGGACAACTCGATGCTGAGGAGGCCAATAAAACAGTACATTCCCTTGGGGCACTGAATGCTGCCAGGCCATCCGCAGTCACCGGAGTCTGGTGATGTACTGGGCCATTAAAATCTTGTGATACCCGATACTGGATGGCTGCAGGGGGCCGTTGGTCTGTTCTCATCTAGGCTTTTACAATCTGGCTAATTTCTAGGGAGGAAATCTATGTGCAGAGTTCAATTCTAATGAAGTCAGGAAGATTTGTGTGAATAAGCTGGAGAAATGTAACTCTATATCCATATGGGTGTTGTGGGATGCTGGTGTGGGCTAATTGCTGAAGGTAAAATGATATCGATTCAAATTACTTTAGAGAACTTTTTGCAGCTTTCAGTACAACTCATTGGGTGATTACCTGTTTGAGGAAAACAAAAGCTCAATTCAAGGGTGCCATTTTCATTTTCTTCCCTTTTAGTTTTACTTCAAAAGGAAGAAAGCAAAGGATTGGGATTGTTTTTAAGTTAGTAACATGGCCCAATGCCTAACAAGGACCTTGGGGGAATAACATGTTGAGTGGAGTTGTGAGCTAGAGTCCTGCACTGTTGTGTTGATGCTTATTGCCTGCAAACAGCCAGGCACAGGCTCTCTGCCTTATCCTGCACATGAAAGCCTGGCCCGATTTCAAAGTTTCCAAAGAGAGCACAGTCTGCAAAACACCTGCGAGATAACACTCAGGGAGGATTAAACTGCCATTTGACTCTCTCTCTCGCTACCTCTCTCTGGCTCGCTCTGCCCCTCTCACACTTTTCATGTGTCGAGTCTCAAGTAAAGACTGCGACCGTGGCATTCCTGCTGGCTCCAAAGGCAGAACTGCCGATATCATTCAGAAGAGAGGCCCTCGGATTTGTTTACTTAATCCAATATTTATGCTCTGTGTATGTTAGTGAATGCAAAATAGTTTGTGCCTCCAACAAACAAGACACAAAGTTCCCAGATAAATAAAAAAAAAAAAAAGTGGGAAAATAAGACCATTAAAGGAAAGTCTGCAAGGAATGTTTGTGGCTCACAGTAAAGCAGATAGCCAGAGTCGAACCTGGGAGGAATTATCACAGTGGGCAAATTAAATGTGTTCAACATCTCCACTGTTCATTTTTACCACCGCTTGTTGACAAAGTAATGCAGGAGTCCGGCAAGAGCTCAGTAAAATTGCAGAAGGAAGTGTGCAAAATCACATTAAGCAAGCGCAAAATGATACGTCAGTGAACATCACATGACCACATTTGTCTGTCTGCATCTTAAAAACAAGGGGAAATGTAACTTAAAATTCAACAAAGACTAGTTATTCTTCACAGCTCAGGGCTGAAAGCGTAAACTAATCCAGCAGTCAATGTGAGTATGATGCTATAACCCCCTGAGGAAACAGTCCAGCAGAAATATTCTCCATCCCTTTGATCTCATCTGATTTTCTCAGAGGGAGTGTGTTTCTGACAGCACCAGCGCTTGCCATATCCATGCCTAGCTATGATGTTCTAACAGAAAAGAGTATTGGGATGCCTCTTCTCTGCACCCTCCATGTCCAGATGAATTGGTCAAAGGCCTCATCTGCTGCTGATCTCCCCCAGTGCCTAGAGGATGAATGGCTGTCAGTGATTCAACCAAGGCTTGGTTAGCAATTGAACATTACAATTTGTTCCAAGTAAGCTTTTAATGGACTATTCCAGCCTGTAGAGAACATATTGCTGTACGTAGATTTCGCTTTTCTCTTGAGGCAAAATGAGTTTCATGATCTTTCACTGTTTCTACAAAGTCCCCCATAACCCCATAAGTGTGGATTTTATCAGCAGTCAGACACATGGCAATAAAAGATAAAGCATCTTCCACATAGCACCACAAACACAGATAAACACAAGCACATATTCAGGTACATATTCTTTGTGTATTTTGATTTATTTTTTCTTTATTTTAGTTGCAGCTAGTCCTTTAAAAGGTAATAGCAATGTGATTATATTTTTTTAATTCAATATTGTATATCAACAGTCGGCACTGACGCAGGCATTCTAGGTTAGGCTGAAATAAAGGTTTTTGAGAGATACAGTAAATGTAAATGCTCTGGGGATTTATGCAGATGTATTAATGCATAACAGTGTGTTATGCGGTTCTAAGCTCATTTTGATACCTGCTAAAAATGCAAATGTGATATCAAAAGACCATAACAAGAAACAGAGCAAACATCTTTGAAAAACTCCATACCTATGTGCTCATAGGTGCAGCCCTACGGGAAAGGTTTCAGTTTTGAGTTTAAATGCTGTGGATCTGACCAGAACTAATCTTAAAAAGTACCCTGTGGAGTTTCTGACTACTTGTAGCACTATGGAGCAATGCTTTTAGGGGTTGATTGCTGTATTGTGCCAACAACCAAGGAACCAACAAACGTAAGGAAGTAGAAAGCCACTAGCTAGCAAACATGCATGTAAACAATGCACAATTTAAAATATTTACAATTATGCTCAGACATTATTTAACGATCACTTTGAATGATCCATAGATCTTGCCATTGTATTTAACGTGACTTCAAACTTGAGAAATAGTCCCAATGAAAACTGTTGACTTTGTTCAGCCGCAGTTAATTTTTTTCAAAGTGTAATTTTAAGCGCTGTGAGCACTACGAATGAAATTATATTCACATCTATTGTAATGTAGTGATAGAAATGTAAGAGAAGCATTTCTGAAAATCTGGACAGATAAAACCTTTCAAATAAAACTATCTACATGGCTGGATAGCATTAGCAGTAAATGAGAATTTGTGATTTCTTTTAATTTTAGTGAACATCCCTGATCATTACCTAAATACAAAAGCGACTAAATCCCGTTAACAGCTCCCCCATTTACTTTCCCATGACCTCAGGCATGATGATGTGCACAATGAGGTAGAACGTCATGTAGACTTAAGCTAAATGAGTTGCGAGGGCATTATTTATCATCAAAGGACTTTCTAATTACTCTTGATAGTTTAACATGTTGAAGAGAACACCGAGAATATGAACTTTAACTCTTATCGGCAATCTGTAGCTGAGGCAGAATTAAGGATTGGCCCTGCACATAATCACTTGGCACAGGCAATTATAAAAATAATTAGAATATTAATTAGAATTTCTCATTAGTGCACCCTGTTGTTTTAGGAAGTGAGTTTAATGATAGGAAGGCCTCTGGTCTTCATCCTTCCCAGTGGGGTTACGGTTTGCCCTGAGAGCAGAAGTCACAGCCCCTGGAAAAAGACAGAGCATTCTGGGAATATGATCAAGAGGAAGAAGAAAGCGAATATCAAACAGAGATTAGGTGGAGTCAACACAGGATCGGGTACAAGGAAAGGCAACGACTAGGGAGTGGCTTGTTTAATTATGTGCTTGGGGGGTATTTACATAGTTAATGTCTGACCTACATTTGTATTATGCCTGTACCCTGTTCCCAGGAAATGTGGCGAGGAGACATCATGTTGACAGCATATCATCGGGGGTGCATCTGAATCAGTGGCAGAACAATAGGGCTTAACGTTTGTTTATGAACATCCTGGCACTGTCAGATGCTTTCAGAGTCTGGCTGGAAAAGCACCTGCGATCTTACTTCTGCGTACTTTGTTTCATTTAGCTCTGTACTCTTTTTATCTATCATATCTCTTTTTAGTCTGAGATGGTTCTGCATCCCACAAGAATAGTAAACTCAGTTAGAATGGGATCTTTCAATTATCCCTGGCCTGTCTATAGAATGGCAACGCTTCGTCCTCTACCTACCACCACTGGCTGCATGGTGCGTTTCACCCTACAGCAGACAAGTACTCATACAAAGTGTAGAAGCGGGAGACCTATTCATTTGACGGGAAGGTTTGTGAATAATCAACATAGGCTCGCCATGACATTGGATTGCACTGGAGACTGGGCCAGGTGCTCTGGTTCACAAAGTTATTTATTAACTGAGATCAGCATTCAAATTTATTCTGCTGCCACAGCTGCCATTCCCACGGTCATCTCATAGACAGTCTGTGTGTTTATCATCTCTCTGCCCCTCAGTCTTTATCTTTCGCTGTTTCGCTTGTTCTCATTTGTTATTTTTCCTCTCCTACCCCCTCCCACTTTTTCATATGAGCAGATTGCAAGTCCCAAATAAACAAAAGTAGAGAAAACTTGAATTCAAACAACAATTCTGACACCAGATGAGTTCATGAAAGACGATCCATATTAAAATGCTGTGTTGACAGCCGCAGTCATGGGACGAGAAGTCCCAGTTTTGCAGCATGTCTTAATACTAAATAATTTGTCTCTGAATTTTCAGTTCTACTGGTGATTTATAAATAAATTCACACATCTAATGAAGTGCATGTAAGCTGTCAGTGCATGCAATAAGGCCACCCCCATATGCAACAAATCCAGCAGTCATATGGGTGATAGATTCACGCTTGTCAGGTTGAGCCTCTGGAGTATCTTTTTGTAACCTACATACAATAACATGCAGCACAATAACATATCAGGCAAGCAATTCCACTGACTATCCATGGAAACCCATTTCAGTTGCACACAACTATTTTAAATATTTTACAAACCCTTCCGTTTGACTCCCTTTGAAAAACAGATCATCATGTTTGACAAATAAACCCACATGAGTAAACAGGTGCACCCATCCCCTCTGCGTGAAAGCATTGACTGGGGCAATTGGCAATTTGCATGAGTGACTTGAGGTGTCTAAACAGTGAGGAAATGGAGCGCTGCCTATTATAGCATGCTATTGATACCACTGCCTTGTGTGCCTCCTCTAAGCGCAAAGAAACGCCTTTCATCTTTTGTCAGGCCACACAATGCTGCTTGTATTGTGGTGTTTTCTGCAGCAGGAAAGCTGAAATGATGAGATGTTCCAATGTGCCATTGTATGTTTTTCCATCAAGTTTTTTTTCCATATGTAGCTGACAAATGACTACACAGACCTCCATCACTACAGAGGCTGCTCGCTTGGCACTGCAGTTCTCTATCTTTACATATTTGGGAAACATGTGCTGGTGCAAAACAGAATGAAAATGTTCTTGCCTAGGGGCAGCTTGCTCTGCACTATCACAGGGCATGTCCCACTCTATTCACTAGCTTCAAATGGAGAAACAAAGAGACCAAAGCTAAAGGAATGAATGTCCATCCGCCTTTCATCACCTCTCTCAGAAAATGACGGCTGAGACTTGGGCCATGGAAAATGCCATTCACACACTATCAGTTTATCCAGACATGGATGTTATTTCACTGTTCATCGTTTCATCTCCATGCATACAGAGGTTGCACACAGCTACATGGCACACAGTCTGCCGAGTTTACCAAAATATGTATGGCTTCAGTTGTTTTTAGTTTACAAAAAATAAATGCTGGACTCATATATATAAAGGAAAATGTTAATTACAACCCAGGTCATATTTTTGTAATATTTCCATTTATACCTGTTCTGATGAAGTTGTACAGGTTAAAACCCTGTATGATAATCTCACTCACATGTTTCTTGTGTCATGTGTATTTTATTTTCTTATATTGGCATAATCAATACCAAAGCCTGCCATGCTGAAACAGGCCAACTGAATGCAACCTTGGAACTGTATTGCTTGAATAATACACTATTTGACCAACCTCATCATATCACTTCACTGTGACTCTGTACACGGAGGTGGTAATATGTGAAGCAAAGAATCTTAACAACCTCTCCTCTTCAACCATTCACTCATAAACCACTTCCTCCAGTTTGTAACTGGAAGTAGCTATTCACATGTTGACCTTGCCATGCTCCATTGATTTGGACACTCGAAGCTCAGGTTGTCTGCATTTATTAAGATAGGAAGCGGATTGGGGGTTGGTTTAAGTTGACAGGTTTGACACCAGACACCAGGTACCTTCCCCCGATGCACTCAGATCTTCTGACACAAGTCTAATAGGCACTGACAGGCTCTCTGAATGGAAAATGTTAATGACTTAGTATGTTAGCATGACGTTACTAGAACTAGCTGATATTATTAAAGGGTATGGGGGGCAGGGTGGGAGTCTAGAAGGTGACTGGATATCCAAGGTCCGTGATTGCATAGGACGTGGAAGATGGAGACGAACAAAAGGAAACATATTACAATGTGAGAGAGAAAAAAACAGAGAAGAATCTGTGTGCACTGAATATTTGCAGAAGGCATAACAATATGCAATATAGGCCTTCAATTGATGTATTTAGTCCTCATTAAATGGATTTTAATGCATAGCAGTAATCAGTACATTTTCCATTCAACAAAAACAGACTGGTTATGAAAGCAAAAGAATTACAATTTCGATAATTATACAATTATTTATATTATTTTTAATGTTAGAGAGAAATTCTGCAGCTGCATTTTCAAATAATTTTAAGCCCTTAATGATGAAATAGCTGATTAATTGGGCCCAAAGTAGAAGAGTTACTTTTGATTATTTTTGATTTCTTAAGTGGCAACCCTTTTTATGTCTACAACATTCAACCTTGAAGCCAGAATGTTAAAAGCTCTTCCTTGATAAAACCAAAGAAATAATCTGTGTGAATGTATAAATTTAAAAATGACACTTTGAAAGAAGAGACCCATGAGTGGCAATGAGTCCAAATGCCAAATGTCATTTTACCTGATTTTATGAAGAGATAACAGAATAATGTTATTTACTTTTAGATTTAGCCTTGCTCACCATCACACTTACTTATTCTTGTGCATAATTTCAGGAATTTCGAAATGACAAAATTACCTCTATGCAAGAAGAAAGGGAGGAAATGATTTGAGTGTCTTGTTCATTCTGAGCATAATTTCAGTAAATGGAATTTTTTTCAAATTTGCAGTGAGGACTCTGATTTGCACTTGTTCTTGGGCTTCTAATCAAAAGGTATACTCACCATACTGCTCTCTCCAGCTGACTAGTGACCTTAAAAGAGATAACTCCAATCACTGCAACAAAATTTACAAAATTGGTTCTCTCATTCAGTACCATTCAGGTTAATTTAAATCTATTTTATAAAAGAAACTTCTTTTGACTAAGTAAGGAGTAAAAGTTATTCTTTTGTTCAGATGCGGAGAAGTAGTCCACTCTATTGTGGGGGAAACAATGTTTGAATCAGTCACAGTCTGCAAGGTTATGAGCTGTGAAATGAAAGATGCAAAATCTTGAGTCTGTTCAGGTGGTTTGCTCAATGCAGGTAACACATAGTCAGTTCTCATCAGACAGCTATATAGGTCATCTATGCAAGCAGTGTAGTACAACCGGTATTTACTGTTTGGTGGCAAACAATATTGACATTAGGAAATATGACAGGATCAAAAAAAAGGAAGTCATGTGACACAGTATAAGAGTGACAAAGTGTGGGAGGAGATTGGTTTGATGGTGGTTAACACAAACCAAAAGTTAACTTACATTATGTACATAGCATAACTTTTAGATAACTAACATACTTATTTTAACCCAATCCATGATCATTTCCGAAACCTTGGTGCCTAAACTTAAACAGACTACAACCTTTTCAGTGTTGATGATAGGTATGAGGACGTGTTTGTATGAAGTTGTAGTGAGTTGGACGGTTGATGCTCAACAAGTGAGATATGACTTAAAGTCTGGGTTTTAGTAACGATGTTCCACTTACTGTAGATTCAGCTGCAAATATATAGGGTTATGTTCCGAAATCATTTCAAAAAGTCTGATGGAGGTGGTTGGGGTTCATGGTTGGGTGTACAAAGATGGTTCAGCTAAATCATATCTTGAACAGAAGAGTGGCAGAAAAATACTTGAGACACAGTCCAAGTCTCACACGAGGACATCAGGGCGGAGCTTGCTGTTAGTGTATTGTACCCCACGAAGAGTTGTCTTTTTTGTTTGTTTGTTTTGTTTTGTTTTGTTTTGCATGAATGCTGATTAATGATGTTGTCTACTAATTCATAAACAACTTTTATGGGTTGTTTTGCAATGCAGTCACAATGCACCGAATTTCTACACAGAATATTTTTTTGCATAATTTTGCTTTCATGCTCAGTGTTACTGCTTAGTCTTTGTCTCAGAACTGTAATGGGTGTTGCTTCATGTGTACTTCTTTCCATTTTTAGAATGAGAAGTATGTTGACACACAGAATTGCTTTTTCTGTCTTCTGCTTTGGTTTTTGTCGTAAAGGAATCCACCAGATGGCCTTGAGAACTACAAGCCACAACATCTTAAAAACAAAATTCAATACAATAGTAATTCAGAGCAGTACTACGTTCTGTTTGTGGGTCTTTTGGCGAAACTGAAACACGAAGATTCAATTCCTGCACAATTTCATGAGATGTAATTGAGCACATGAGCTTTTCTAAAACTTAATAAGCCTTTTCAGTTTGTTCAGAAAGGTTACACACACGTCTATGCTGAGTACAGCGGTGTGACAGGAATTTTGGAATGCATTGAAGGTGAATGTTGGAATAAAAGTTCAGTGCTCTTCTGATTTCACATTTTCTATACTGTTGTTAGGTTATAAATCAGACAAATGCACCTGTTGATTCACACACTGTCTGATTTGGCCTTTTGCCTCAACTGCAAACACAATGACACCATATGTGAAAACTGGATATGGCAGGAGAGAAACCTATTGCAACTTCATATCATATCAACACACACAACACACACACACACACACACATAAAAATAATCTCTTATAACTCTAATACTCTGTAATGAAGGCAGATGTTTTTCAATTTGAAAGACTGTACTTTTACTTTGGCAGTTAATCTCTTGCAGGAGTAACATCAGTGCTTTACTTGTTCAGACAAAAAAATGCAATAATCTATTTTTCTAAAAAATATTTTTACGAACAGTGTGCAGCTAATCAGTGTGCATGCTATTTCAGGCATTGAGTGTCCTTTTATCCCTCTGCCTCCTAATAGCTCAGTCCTATTGATTTTCTCTCCAAACATCTGTCCTATTAGTATGTTCTCATCAAATCTCTGATGAGGCCTATTTCCAAGATGAGACGGAGCAAACCATGGAACCGTAACAATAGAACCCCATTAATGTAACCCTGAAAAGGTATCGAGAAATAAATGGAATAGGATGGAGAAAGTAAACAGGGACCTCATGGTAAAATGGAAATAAACCTAAAATAAAGGAGTTCAAATCATAACCAATGTTACTTCTGGGTTCAGAGAGGTCTCTCCATAAATGCAATCAGTCTTAATCTGGCTGAGGCCTTCACCGAAGCAGGACAGGCTCCGTATCACCAAGGCAACTAATGTCTATTGGCTTCAAACAGCTGAGAGGAGGAGGTAAGCCCAAGCTTGGACAACCTCTGTAACTGGGCCAGGCATACATTTCTCAAGAGCCTATCTGTCTGTCTTCTTGTTGCCTCATTATCAACAATGCAGTCCAATTTAATATGAATGGTAAGACAATGGCATCTTCTTTGTCTTATTTTAAAACACAAATATACCAAATATAAATCTTTCATAAGGATTGATAGCATACTTGACCATTTCCATGTTGCCTTTACTTAGCATTTAGAAGATGAAACATAAAATTTTAGAAAAATAATGGAGAGCAAGCACCAGCCTGAATGCAACCTGAATGAGAGCTCTGTGCAATCTTGCTTTAATGGCTGCTTTTCTAAAATGGCTTATGTGGACTACACAATAGGTTGGATAACTGAGTAAGGAAGAAATTACAAAGCTCCTGCACTTCTAACAATTGTTCTCTGCAACCTTTGCAAGCATATTTCTCATGTCCTTTGTGTTCTTTCTTGCCATCGTTCTCATCTTAGCAGTCATAATGAGTGGTTTTGTGTTGTCATGTTAGTTTTAATATTTCCTTCCCTGGATAAGAATATGAAAGTATTCCATAGTGTCACCAACCTGAGGAGACAATTGTCCTCATCTTCCCAGATTCAACTGTGTCAGATGACACCAACCAGGGTTTGACCTCACTTCCCTGTCTTGTCCTACATGTGAACATGACTCTGCTCACTTAGCTTCTGCAGGTTGAAAATGTCACCGAAACCCATCTGACAGATCAGGAAGCGCAGAGAGTGAGGGTTTATTGGTGAAAGAGAAGGTTAGCAAGTGTTTTACTCCAGTTAAAAGGCTAAGGTAACAAATGCTGGTAAAGGAAAGAAGAATGAAGTAGGGGAAGGGGTGTGAGCAGCGAGGCATGAATCATGCAGAAGGCGTGTGTGTGTGTGTGTGTGTGTGTGTGTGTGTTGGAACCTCTCAAACAGCTGTGCAGTACCTCATAAATGCACCATGGAGACAGGTGCTCCCTAACATGGAAATATAGCCGCCGTGCCAAAAGGAGAGGCCCTATTTCATGCGGCGCCATGGGACAGGGCGGAGGCGATTCACGGTTCATCTCCACTGACCCTTCTGTCCTTCAAGAAGATTAGCCCAGGCACATCAACCCAACTGAGCCAAAATGGAGGGACGGTGTGACAGTGGACGTCTGGGTTCATCCTTTTTCTGACATTCGGGGGGGAAAGATGTAATCAGTGCTAAGAACACGGTGGGGGAGAGAAGCAATACAAGAAGTACTGATGCGTAAAACCAGTCTGCACACTGAATGCTGAAGCCTTCAACATTCTAAACAGCTCTTCAATCAAATTGATGCAAGTGCCCTTTTTACAAACACACTGAGTTGGTGACAGGGTCCTGGCCCCATGCCCCCCTCCCCCTCCTTAGGATGAAGTCTGATTTCAATATGAAAGTGAGCTTTGCACATAATCAAGCTGAGAGGAGACCCAGAATTGACACACACGAATGGCTGCGACCCAGTGCTTTTTTCATGCTGATGTCCTAGCTTTGCACTTATTCCCCCTTAGCTGCTTGCTTTCCATATATTACACATGACCAGGCACTGAGATTATTTCAACCAAGTGTCAGCAGGACCGATACATACAAGCTCTTGTGCTGCTGTGACTAATGTGCATCCAGCACCGTACAAAGGACAACAGGTTTCAGAAATTCAGAGAAGATTAACACAATTTGATATGAAATGTAATACTAGGGCCATGTCTGCACTGACTCTGAAGCTTACTAGGGTTTTCAAACACAGTGTAGAGCTGTTATGTTATGATATTTGACTCCAGCAACTATCCTAGGATGATGTCTTCCCCTGGAATTTTGTATTTATGCTCAAGAGCAGTTGAAATGTGCAGCAAGGTGAGCAAAGACAATAAAAAATATTCAAAGATTTCTACATGAGCCTCTCTGTAAATAGACACAAGCCTCGCAAATTTATTTGGAAGGATGACAGAAGACGGAGGTCACACTGCGATGGAGTGAAGGAAGGCTATAGAGCTCCCCTGGAATCATCCTGCTGGGTTAGGAGGTTAGCAGGTTGGTACATGACATACATATCCTGCCAACTGATGCTATTCCTGTCCGGGCACCTGCTTGGAAGCTGGTTGGTGTGGCAAACAAGTGCGGACTCTGTCCTCCAACACTTCAGAGCACCTGCACTCTTCATAAGTGACAGTCGCTGGCACACTACAGTGGCTTATGAATACAGAGTGTTGACAGGGCCTCTACTTGTCCTGTCCTTTATTCTGTTGACTTGGACTCCTGGCTGAAGTGTATCAGCTAAAGCTTCAATAGAAACAATGGCTTAATAATGTAGACTTAAGTAATTCAGGTCAAAAACTTGCTTGATCATTTTGAATTCCCACTTGGTTTAACTTTGTACAGTTATACAGCAATACTGGGATATCTACTGCATTTTAAGTCAAAATGACCATAACAGGATGTATTGGCAGGGTGCAATTGTTGAGCAACGCCAGTAACTTAATAAATACTTTTCCAGCTGCTGAGATTTTTGGCATACAGACCTTAAATTTTGGCCCATGCCGGGTTTGGAGCATAAATGTCAATCTGAGGCCAAAAAACAAATTATAAATCAATGTTCTTATTCGGGTGTTTAGCACAATTTGGGCTGTGTGATGCATTAACAAGCTAGTGGATTCATTTGTGTAATAAAGGCAGTCGCTTTAGTTTTATCCTATTTTTATCCTGCTGTAAATGATGAAGGTTAAAACTGATCAAAGTTTAGTTGTTACACTTTTAGTACTGTAAAAGTGATGAATAATTTATAACAAAAACAAAGTTTCAGTTCAAATGAGGCTCCTGTCTAGACCTGTCTTGTTCCACTTTGATTTAGTGAAGGATAAAGTATTGACCATCTAATTTTACAGGTTTTGTACTGAAGGCTTCTTTTAAAATTTTAAAACAAATTCTCTGAGAATCTTTTTTAAGTTGAGCAGTGTAAAAAAGGAAAGTAATTCTGTATTCAAGGGGAACTAATTCTGTATTTTCACCTGAAAAGCTATATTCTACTTGAGCACTGTGTATGTTCATATGTTATATGCTCACCTATACTTCTTAAATACTTAGAAACACAGGAAGTACTTCCCCTGCCATAAGGATTTCCTAATGGCATCTGACTGATGTCTTCACCGTGACACATAAACCTGCATTAGGAGGTCCTCGGCCGACAGGCTGACGGCTGCAAGTGGCAGATCAAAGCCATTACTTCACAGCGTTGCCAAAGACGATAGCATGTGTACAAGTAGGTTTGGCTAAAACCACTCCTCTATTGGATTAGGAGGCCAATGAGAGGGAAAGGCGATACCCCATAATGATGTGTCGTGGATGTCTGAAAAGGCATGGTCTGTGATGAATCGAAAGGTTTGGCCTCATAAATTATAATTATTTTGTGCCAGCATGGCTTGAGCGGGCCACTTAGCATTGCAGCATCTATCAGTCCACCCATATGGCACAGAGATTAACACTGGACACTTTTTTTCTCCTCAGAAAAATGTCATTAGGGAGAAGAGGGAAAACGTGGTGATGTGGTTAAGGGGAGCAAGAAGGCTGCAGTGCTTGCATAAATCATACAGACCTTAAAATTGTCTCCCTGCAACTTATTCACACTCATCTCAGACATCCCATTTCATGACTGCAGAGTCCCTTAAAAGACAGACATACTATTTTTCCTCATGAACAAATATTCACTGTAATGGGTGGGACCTGAATACCACAATTTCTGGGACCATACCTGAATGGTTGGAAGAAGAAACAATGCCAGTTTTGCTGGCATATACATTTTTTCCCTTCTCTACTAACAGCTGCTTCTAGTTGTGTCCACGTAGTTAATCGAGGTGTGCTGAGACATACATTAGGCTACACACAGGAAGTACTGAAAGTATTCTGGACACGTCATTAGAGTACAAATCCATGTCATTTGACCTCCGTGTAAGTGAACACTGAACAGTTTGATAGATTGTTCTGTATAAATTCCAGTCCAATATGAGAATGCCTGGCTGCTCCCCTCATATAGAATCAGAAATGAAAAACACAGATACAAAGCTTACGAAATCCCACTTGAGCAGAGTGACACATGCTCAGACAGGCTTCTGAGGCCCACACTTGTACTGGGTTTTGTAATTTCCAATTAGCGTGCAATTCCAAGTCCTAATTCGATCTCCGCTAAACTCGTTTGCCAAGTCATGTGGCAAATTGCATCTTATCTAAAAATAACCATTCTAGACATCAATGAAAAGAGCAAGTGAACATTTGTTGTCAGCCCTGGTTGCACTGGTTGATATGAAAACCTCAAATGTCTACAGTAGAAAGACTAAGCAGGTCATAGAGACAGACAGGCAGTCTGAGAAAATGGGAAAGAGACTAATGAATTAAAGGAAGAAAACCTCTGAGGTTGAAGGTCATGATTTAAACCAAGCGAAATGCTGCTTGGCGCCTCAGTCTGGCACTTGTCCAGAGACTCATCCACAGTGTTTCTGATGTTCTTATTTGACCAGACAGCAGACCACAGGGCGAAAGTTGCTCCGTACATGGTTTTCCTGCCCCAAAACGCAGCCTGTGCTGAGCGAGAACCTTTTGTTTGACACACCTAAGTAGCTTTCCCTTTTAGACTATGTGGCTATAAAGTTTGGTCTCCAGTGTGATCTGAAACCATACAACATTTAGGATTTTTAAGTTTTTATGGTCTGTAGAAGATTTACAATTAATGTAAAAATTTTTAAAAAAAGAATAAATAAAACTACAAACAAGCACTGGCAATTCCTCATTTTGTTTTTAGAATTTCAGAAACACCATTAAACCTGCAGTGAAAAAAAGTGGCTTATGACATATTAATGCCAGTGCCCAGAAACATGTGTAGGCCTATGGAAAGCCTTTCAAGCTCAGATTAAATAATGACAATACAAGGAAGTTCTTCTGGACTGTAGGTAGGTAGTAGTAGCAGTAACAACAGTGTGAAATTCAGGAAAATAACCTTCATTTTGTTGGCATACAAGAAGACAATGCATCATACAATCAACATAAACACTGGTCAAGAAATATGTCTTACATTTACTAACTCTGCGAAATCAAATGATCGATAAATGATCAGATCATTTACTGTTACTGTCCAGAAAATCCTCTGTAAATAGTCCGTTACTCAATACTTCTGACCTCCCTACTGTGTCTGACACCCAAGGACAAATGCATTGGTTCCTACTAAAGACATAAAGCTTGAAAACAGCAAACAACTACATCTAGTTAGGCTAACCCATTTCACCAATAAATAGTGCATTTGTTGGGGACTATTTTCAGCAGTAGATTTGGTGAACTGGTGAGGTCTGATGGCTGCAGGTAGGTGTATGTGGAACTGGTTCATCATAAACTCACATTCACAGTAAACTCAAATCACAGTAAAGGTGTCCATTCCACATGGAAATGTACTAGTCTAAATAAAGTTCTTTTAACCACACACTAGTCATACCCTTTGACCTTAGAAAAAGAAAAAGTTTACCAGTGTTTCACAGTTATACTGATGGGAGCTAATTACATTTAAGTACCTTGAAGCTTGGACGTGCCAAAAACTCCCACTACCACCATATCTTTCATTACCTTTGCTGTTGACGTTGTGGGAATTCAGTGGAATTCCAATTACCAACTTTGAATAAGGTACCTCTCTTCAAAATACAAGCATTATTTTATCAGTAGGACACTGAAAGGAGAGAGAGTTTAGGTTGGCAGACATGTGCTTGAATTGTAGCCACTGACTCAAGCTTGAGTAAATGGAATCCCTGGTTAAGGAAGCCTATTGAGATTTTTACCTCATGTGAGAATGAATGAGCTACTGTAAATGAACTGGACCCCCTCTGTCCATGTATAATTCTGTCATATGAGTGGTAGGTAGAAGGTAAGCATGTTTTGCCCTGAAAATCACGCAATGTATACTGAATTTTCTCTCTGTATTGGTGTACTTGCTGGGAGTCCTTGATGTGGAAAGGCATAACAATCAAACTGCTGTATCAGATTCCACAGGGATATAAAATTAACATTACAAACAGTACATTCACAACACCTCCTCCCTGTGTAGCCCCTCTGTGGAGTTGGAGGAAAAATAAGAACAGGCAAAGAAAAGAAAAAATAGTTTTTCACCTTTGGGCAATATGCTAATTTGAATGATCTAACTAGTATCTGATTTGGAAGTGCATGGTGAAAGAGAAGTGAATAAAGGGGGAGCATTGGATCACAAACAATGTGAGAATGACTCAGGGTGAAAGAGAGACCTCATATGGACTGTTATTATCATAAGCCATATGCCTGCAGCCTGTGGAGTAGCTGCAAGGTAAATAAAGATGATGACAAACAACACTGCATATACTACCAATACCGCCTCCTCACTCCTCTCCTTTCTCATCAGAACAACTCAAGCTGCCAACTGAATTAGGATCAGCTGGCTGATACATTTGTAATCTATTCTGAGCATGGCAAACAATACAAATTGGATTTCTAATTTATACTGAATCATTTATGCAAAGCAAGAGTAATGGAGTGTCGCCACAGTAACAGCTTTGATACATGGTGACTTTAATAACACAGCTCAGAAATACCTTCATCTTCAGGCATCAACAGGTATCAAAGTGTGTGATTTTTGGAAAATGACTTTCACGTATTTGAATTTCAACAAACTCTCTGCTCCTTTTATCTCAATATGCCTGAGTGCACACACACACACACACACACACACACACACACACACACACACACACACACACACACCTTGTATTATTCCCACAAAATCAAACACATTTTGTTTTTATTTTGTTACAACTACAAATAGTCATGCCTCCCCATCTCCCCAGTCCATCTCTAGAGAGACAACAGGCGATTCTGAAAGACCTGACTCTTTGCCCATGCCCAAGGCATCAGCCATTGATTAGCTAGATTAATTACAGGATAGCCATTAGATGCCACTATTCTGGAGCCAGGAAATGAAAAAGAACAATCTGTTCCTGAAGCAAATTCCCAACAACAGCAGAAGAAAAAAAAAAAATAAATAAAAACAAGAACAATAAATCGATGGGGAGGCTTCACAATGCAAGCAAAACCTGAACCCAAACTCTTTTTATTATTTAACTCACAAGAACAACAAACCGAATTAATGATAACGTTCTTTGGCTCCATTGAGCCATTTTCTCTGTCCGAGATAACCTAGAGACACCAAACATGCTGATAAATGGGCCGTAAACTCCTATCCGCTAAAATAACAACACTGCCTAATGTGTCCACTAGGAAGCTTATCACAATGTAATCATTATTGTGTTTGCACTGGGATTATGATGTAGGTCAGTGCTGTGTATGCTGAGTATTATGCTCATTATTTAGCTTTGATTTGACATTGAAAATGTTTTATCTTTTTTCCCTGTAGCATTACTGCAGCAGAATGAGTTCAACAATGTGTGCCATGCAAGGTTTAGACTAAATTTGACCAAATAAATCTCATCCACAGAAGAGACAAGCATCCTAAGATAATAGTATATTCATGTTTTAAATCAGTGTTGGTAATGGAACTACAGGTGTAATGTAATTTCACTTTCTAATTCTCTTCATGTATGTTTAACAATGAGCCAGCCAAGCTGTCCATCTCTCTAATAGGAATGTGTTATCTCTGATTGGTATGACTTTAATAAAAAGAGGCAATGGTGAAATATGTACTTTTCATACTTACACATTTTTTCTTCAGGTCAGAGGACCACAAAGTAAAAGAAATTAATTCATGATTAGCATAAACAAACAGTAATACTGGCAGGAGGAAAAGAGAACAAATGATGACAGCCAGGGTTTAAAGTTGAAAACCTGCTCACTGAGGCAGGAGGTGACAATGAAGGGAATGGGAGAAGAATTCAACTACTTGGTTTAAACTTTTTAAGTGCCCTTTAGCAAGAAACTAAATCACTGACAGCTAACATGTCACGATTGGCTATTGACTCAATCCTGCCACTATTAGTTAGCCTACTGTTCTAAGTTTTTCATTCTTGCAAAGCACATATTTAGTTGACAGTGATAATGATGACTGATGTAGCACTAAAATTCAAAGTTATTTTGTGTCATTGATTTCACGCACCAACAAAAGTAGGTTTCTTACACTATATAGACAAAAATATAGGGATAGGGAGTTTCAGGTGTTGGGCTCGGCCCCTTCCTTCCAGTGAAGGGAAATCTTAATACTTCAGCATACCAAGACATTTTGAACAATGCTATGCTTCCAACTTTGTGGCAACAGTTTGTTGAAGGTCCTTTTCTATTCCAGCATGACTGTGCCTCAGTGCACAAAGCAAAGCTCTATAAAGACATTGTTGGATGAGTTTGGTGTGGAAGAACTTGACTGGCCCACACAGAGTCCTGACCTCAACCCCATCCAACACCTTTGGGGTGAACTGGAGCAGAGATTGTGAACCAGACCTTTTCATTCAACATCAGTGCCTGACCTCACAAATGCTCTACTGCGTAAATGGACAAAAATTCCCACAGAAACAATCCAAGACCTTGATGAAATCCTTCACAGAACTGTGGAAGCTGCTATAACTGCAAAGATATCTATGAATTTAGAATTTAATGTCATTGAAGTCTATGTAGCCTGTGAATATTCTCATTCATCCAGGTCATGGTCATGGTACCTGGCTGTGCCAGAGCATAAACCTCCCCCATATCAAAGAAAAGCTCCCACCACACTCTTACACAGAGTATTGCTTGTATTAGCCCCACACAACATTTGCAGCATGTTTAGAAATACTCAGCTCAACAGGCCTTGTTATGGTTGTTAAAATATAGGGAACAGTTGAAAATTTTGTGAATGGTCAGTTCTGCAGATACCTCCAAAGA
Organism: Scatophagus argus; assembly: GCF_020382885.2. Lineage (NCBI taxonomy): Eukaryota > Metazoa > Chordata > Actinopteri > Scatophagidae > Scatophagus > Scatophagus argus. The sequence goes on along the minus strand of NC_058510.1, from coordinate 15,611,970 downwards.
CCTCATCAGGATTCAGGAAACAATCATATATTATCACCTAAAGAAATGCAGTGTATTTGACAGTGTGATTCAGGTTAGGAACCTTGGGAATCTTATACACATACAAAACTTACATGGAGTAAACACGATCACAATAAGTGAAAGGACCAATGGTGATCATCAGGATATCACTGCCAAAGGATTGACTTACCGCACAATTTCCACTTGACCAACATCTGAAATTGTCCAGACCTTCCCACCTGATTCAGGCAATTTTCTCAGCCTTGTCTTTGCTGTTATCTCCTCTTCTCTGTCAACAAGACAAGATGAAAATAAAGTGTTACTTGCGTTGCCTCTGGCACTGCAACATGATTTTTTGTTAAAGCTGGAAAGGTAGGTAAAGTCAAGTTTTACCAAATTCTTCAGTGCGCTGGCTTATTTTCCCTTTTTGATGCAAATTGAAATTTGAGTAGATAGGAAGATTATATTATTTTACATCTCATTCCCTTTTCTGTTAATGTCAGAAACACTTGTTGATATGTGTCTGTCCAAGTGGGACATAATGACACTGGGACTAATGGTTCAGTGGCTTGAAGTAAATTTTTCACAAGGCAGCAGTGAGACCACTGCTTTCATTTAGGCTTAGCTCAACACATACTAGTACTGCATGTTGCTGATAAACAACAATGTACTGGGGTATCAAATGCTCATACTGTTTCTCTGTATTACTCTTGCAGCCTTCTGTCTTGGAACTCAACTCTCAACACTGAACATGAAACCAGTGGAGGTTCATAACTTACAATAACAAAACCACCCTGCTCCCAGATCACTTGGCAGGGGTTCTTTCTTATTCCTTCTCTAATCTAATCTTATGCAAACATAACACACACACACACACTCAGAATTACATGAAGAGACTAGACCAAATGTAACACTAGAAAAGTTGTTCTGGTAAAACTCAGTTGGAAGAACCAAAGAACTGTTTCTAAAAATTGTTAATGTTGTTAAAGTGTTGTTAAAACTGTAACTCTGTACAATGATATCAATTTAGAACTTCCTCTGTGCAGTTAGAAGCCACTGGAAGTTGGTTCTAAAAAAGGAAGAAAAAAAATTAAGGCATGGAAGTGAAACTATTAGCCTGTGTGAGCATGACAAGTGTTCTTCTCCCTGCGTGTGTTTCTGGAAGAGATTTTGAAAAATAAAAATGTATTACAGCCGTGTGAAGTCTTGTGTCTGATGCAAACATTCACCATATAAAATTATCAACATTAAAGAACAGAGACTTCAAACCAACCTGTTTTCACCGATTAAAATGTTTAATTTGTGATCCTTTTATTTAAATACTGGCTTTAGCAGCCTAAGAGTCATTTGTGAGTCAATTGCAATCTGCCTATCAATGTGTGAGTATGTATTTGGTGACAGTTTGCATTTACTGATCTGCATCAAGCACCTACTGCTGCGAGCTTCTTGTGGCAAAGGTCATGGCTGACGTTCAGCGGAGTGGTTATTCATGGCATTTATCCTTTTTACTGTCAGTTAGGATCACACACACACAATGCCATGATAGGTTATCCATACCATTAACAGAAGACACAGAGATGGCAGGCAACAAAGACGAGCCTGTCTGAACAGTGAGATGGTGATGTGTTTATGGGGGAGGAAAGAAGAAGACAGGGAGGGATGGGGATCATGAGATGACAGAGAGAATTGAAGCTCAGCACTGGGATTTGTCTTACATTTCCCTGATCTTGTCCCAGAGCGCTTCTCCTTACCATGCTCAAAAGGAAGAATTTATTTTCTATTTATTTCATTTTTATTTGGGTCTCTAGATATTTATATATTCATTTGTGCCGTCACTGGTGTCTGAGAGGGGAGCCGTGAAGTGCATCACATTAACTGTATTGACATAAACAGCTAGCCCGGTGCATTGCCTCTGCCTTTGATGAGGGTTTAAGTACGAAGCCATTGAGAGACTTATGGAGAAACGTTCCCATGGGATCAATAGATTACAGACCTAACTAATCTTAGTGAGCTATATAGCAGAGCTCGTAAGGCAAAACGACAGTCATATCAGTAACACATGGTGTGAAATCACTCTTCTCTGCTCTAGGACTCTAATTATTCTTCGCTCTAATATGGGTCATGAAGCACAAATAATAATGTCCCATGTTTTCCCTATGTTGGTATTAATTCTCTACAGCTCAAAGACCCCATGAATTTAAAGGTTCTTTTTCTTTTGTCTTCATTTTGACATTTTATTAGACCTCGAATTATCTTTCAAACAAGAGGAGCACTGACATTGTTAGGCTATGGTATTCGTTTTACACTGTGGCTGTATCATGAAAAATATGCTTAGACGAACTAAAACAAAACACTCTGAAACTGGCAGTAGATCAATGTTGCTAATTTTCCCTAACAACATATTTCATTTATTTTCTTACAATATTCACTCCAGCAAAACAACACCCCCAACTGTTTCAGCACTCATAGCATTTATGGTCACGGAAAAGTGCATCGTTTCAGTTTAATATCGAAAAGGTTGAGCTTTTAACTGGGGCTCAAGATGCATTCTCTGGTGTCAAAGTACTGCATTTTGTGCCCCCATCATCTGTCCTTACCACATCCTTACAACTTGTGCAGCAAAAGAGTCTAACTTATCATTCTATAGAAAGAAAAGAAAAGAAAAGAAAGACTTCCTACTGAACACAATTTTTCCTCCAAGATTTCCTCCTAAGATTAACTGTCAAAACAAATGAACAATATGTACTGGTAATTTCCTATTGCTAAAGCCAATATAAAATGTTCAGTTTTTCACCATGCCTATTCATGCTGCAATGAACGTGAACACCTGGTGATAAGGCTAGAGAAAATCCGGCATGTTTTCCTGTCCAAAATGTCCTCTCTGACTCTGTCCTACCTGTTTCCTCTGGCTGAAGTGGCCAGAGGTTGATAGATCCAAGGTAAGGCACCCAGGACAGAGGCTCAATTAGCTACCTCTGTGGGGAGGGAACCTCTGTACCATTCATCATACCATTTCAATTAAAGCCATCTAAGAAATGATTAAATAATCAGCTGCAGGCTAATGGAGCCATATATCCTTGTTATGGGAGGACATTGGTCATCGGCTTGGGAATGTCTGGCCAGTGCCAGATGTCACACAGCAATGCCAAACGAGTGAGACAGATGATAGAAAGCAGGAGGAGGGAGGAGAGTGATGAGAAACAAAGAACAAGGAATACTCTTGAGGCTGGGATGGAATATAAATGTGAATTCACCACAAAGAAAATTTCTCCATTTATGATTTTGGTCAGAATGCCACATCCCCTTTTAACGCCACTCACATGTGCAGCCGAAAACATTTGGGTCAACAGTCCTTTATATGCATCAGCAGACGGCGAGGGGTAACACAGAAAATGTCACGACTGTTTGTATGTTTGTGGTAATGCAGAGTGCTGTCCCTGTCAGCCTTCAGCTGACTGACAAAGACTCTGGGCTGTTGCGGATGGTGACAGACAAAAACAAACTGATAAAAATACTTTTTACCCCCCCCCCCCCCCCTTTTTTTTTTTTGCAGCCACACAGGCTTGTAAATATTCAGTGTTCAGTATTTCCCGTCACACAGGCTTCACTCTAAACTTAATTCTGGGAAAATAATGACGGTAATTTCTCTTTGGAAGTATGGCACATGATGCTCACAAAACCCAGTACACTGATGTTAAAGTTTTCATGCAGACTTTGTTTTGCAAACCCATCTTTCTCACACACACACTCACGTGCACAGAGATAGATAGATAGATAAATAGATAGATAGAGAGAGAGAGAGAGAGAGAGAGAGAGAGAGAGAGAGAGAGACCTATACAGTAAGACCAGTTGGGTTAAATAGCCATCATTATCAGGCTGGGTGGGTGTAGAATGGAGGTGACCCTGGACAGCTCTCCATCTTCCTGCTCTATGGCTGCACATTAATGGTTAATTGATGTCACAGGGGACTGCTGATCAAAGCCTTTCTAACCAGCCCCCTTTTCAAGCATGCTCCACTGCTATTCTATTAGCAAGGCAGGCATGTCAGATGGAAATGGCTTGGGGGGGGGGGCTGGTATCTACGTACAAAACAGATACCACCCCCAAACACACACACACACACACTCCTGCCCTCTCTCCTCCATGATAATTAGCCCCTGCCATGCATAGACCCAAAACACACAAGTAGGCACGCATACAAGCACACACAGAGCTGCCACCATATCTGCAGCTTAAAGTGCTGGTGTTCTGACAGCCATCAGCAGAAATAGAGGCAAATCTTATTTACCTCGCTGGGTTTTCAATTCCACCCCCCACCCCCCCGCCTTTATCCCCTCCACCCCTCCCAACTTCTATATTTATGTCACTTTCATGATTTCTCTCTTCACCATTGTCTGTTCACCCAGATTCCCCTCAGCAATCATGCTAATGCAGTGAGCAAGGGTCTTTTAGGTGCTTTGCTACAATGATTGTTGTTGCTGAGGATCACATACATTTTCAGAAATGGAGGGTTGGAGTACATTTGTCATCAGTTTTCTGTCAATCAGAAAAGGGCTAGGGGAAATTTTCATTTGGTTTTAGTTATGATTTTGCTTTAGAGTATTGGAATGATGCCATTGCTCAAGCTAAGTGACTCGTCTTTGGTGTTGTGGAACTGAATACTAAAGATGAAGTTATTGACAAAAAGAATTGCTCCAAGTCTAAACATGCATCTGTTATTATTTGGACTTGCATCAGTTTGCACCTACATTTCCTGCTCATTTAGCTATTGCAACACATGAGACTGACATGGGGAAAAAAATCATATAAGTTTACAATGAAGTAGTGAAGACATGAGGTCAACAGTGCTTAAAACTCTAAAATATGTCAAAATCGCCTCATCAAGAACAGAAAATTGTGTCTTTACATCCCTATTCGCACACCTGGTACCCTGGCTGGATTGTCTTCTACTGGACAATTTATCCTCAAAGCAGAAACGCTGCCACTTCATGTAACACAGAGTATGCACACGCACTGAGATGGCTTTGTGAAGCTGTAATATTGTGAATTTGGCGGGCAGCCTGGAATAATTAGTGTTGCCCTGGGTCTGAGTTACTGTTTGATGGGCTCGCAGAACATTCCCTCTCAGGCTCTTCGGCTGCCAATTAACTCACACACGCACAAATGATCTCGCATGCGCCCTGAGCTGTAATCTCATTACAGATTGGAGCGTATGAGCCTTATTTCTGAGCATCTAATGGTGTGCCTACTGATTTTCATGATATTTCAACAACACTGATATGTCTCAGATTCCTGTGGCTGTAGAAAAAAAAAAGTGTCATGTCACACCTAAAACAGATTATGTGACACTATTAAGTGAGGAGGAACTTCATAACACATCCTACTCAGGAAAGAAAGAAAGAAAGAAAGAAAGAAAGAAAGAAAGAAATCTCCTTTGTTTGCTTTAACCAAGCACAAAACTCCTGCAAGATGTCAAGTGAATAAAAAGCATCTAATGTTTGATGCACTGCAGCTGCTGGTTTGAAGGCATACTGCATGCTGTGAGAGCGAGGCCAGCAGAGCCAGTTATGCATCACAGAGGAAGCTAGATAAACGCATCATCCTCATCGCTCTCGCACAGCGATTTCCCAGTAGTAGGTCTACTTGATGAAGTGCCAGATCCCCTCCCTGTTATTCTCTGTGCGCCAGCCAAGTGTCCACATGCATGAGTGTATTCATCAGTCAGGTGGCACTAGCCTGGCTTTTTTTCCTACCTTCTATTCTTCTTTCTCACAGTGCCCAGGTGTGAATGGGTTTGGGCTGATTTATCTCTTTTGTGCTGCTTACCAGTGAATTGTAGTGATAGCTAAATGAACTCAGGTAATGCAAAAACCCACACAATCAGTGATTAAATATGTTGTTAGCATGCAATTATGTTTTTTATCACATTTGCAGGGCGTATTCCACAATACATAATCCTGTGTCTGCAAATACCTACATGATCAATGAGTCACCCAGGAAATCCTGACCTATAATTGACTCATGTGAAAGCCAAGAAAAAGGAAAACATACATGGCATAAACTACAAGAGGATAAACATAATTGCAGTAATCAAAACAAAGCCTGGAGCCACTGGCACATTAGCCAACATTTCTCTCTGACACCTGCATAAACCTTGTTGTTGCTCTGTTTCTTTTGTTCTGGGGCCAACATGATTAATGGAAACAAAGTCATGTCTTCACATGCAGCACGCCACAATGATAAGCTCTGTTTTTACCTCTGTTTTGCCTCAGATCCAAATCTAAACAATATACCTTTAATTACACCAAATCCCCCAAACTGCAGACTCAAATACAGAGGATAGAGGTTACAAAACATCCAATCCAGCCTCCACCCTGCCATTACGGTCCACAATACATCACCTCACATCCACACCCACTGCGCTCATCATTCCCTCACATAAACTGCAAACTCAAAACAGTGGCGAGTTCAAACAAATATTTCTCACATTGTACCCCACCTTTTGATTCAGGGGTTACTCACTAAGCCATCGAAGCTTGAACTAATGAAAGTTGCCTGGATGAAGGGGCCCTGTGATGAGCAACCTTGCAGTTCCTCTCACAGTACTTCAAAGGTGGAATTAATAGAATTAACTGGTCAATAGTAAGGGACTGACTGGAAATGTCAGATGGAGTTAATCATCCACTAGAATAACTTTCGCTTCAACAGTGCGTCATTGCATCCGCTCAAGTTTCAGTTGTATAGTTTTTGCCAGACAGGGTCTGACATCACGACTGGACGCTTTGTGAATCATGTCAGAAATGCAATCAGCAAAACATCTTTGTTCATACAATACACAGTGTGACAACAAGAATAGGAGTTTGCAGGAAAATATGATACAAGGAATACCAAAATTTAAACAAAAACAAACAAAGAAAACCCCAACATTAACACATTAAAATATAACGCACAAAATTACTGGTGCTCACAATAAAACAGTGTTTAAGCATCATTTGTAGTTTGTGGCAAAATAGATATAAAGAAGAAAAGGTCTGCTGATGCTGTTTGTCGTTCATATGAGAAAAGCCATGAAGAAAAGGTTGGAGGTCTTAATCTACACTACCATTCCTCCGGTGCATCTGTGAGCTTCCTCTGTTCTGGACTGTTTGGTTGTCTCTGTTCCCTGAAAGGTCAGCACTGCAAAGATAATTTGCAGTCATGCATGATGTACATTTGGGTACCAACATTCATCAAAGATAAGCTGCAAAAGCATCAGGTGCATTTAATTTTTCTGAGCAAGCAAATCCGCTGATTGCAGTGATTCCACTGAAATTAAATGATTTAAGTCTAAAATTTTGCTGTTGGAATTTGTTCCTCAAGTTACTCCAAATCAATCACAGTCCGTAGAGTTCGGTTTAGTTTTAAGGTTCATTTTTCCCCATTGTCAGTAAGGATAGCAATCTTTGGGAATGTCACAAATCGATTCTAATTCTTGCTGTGCTGTTATTAATGTTATTTATGTCTCCAGCAGGCTACAGACAGAGTTATTTGCTTCACCCCTCCAGATTTGGCTGAGAGTCTGTAAAGTGATGCAGTGTGCGTTTGTTGGTCAGCTTGTTTGCTGGTGCTGGAGTTTTGTGTTAATAGACAACTCAGAGAGTACTTTGTCTTCATTTTGCATCTCTTTTCTATTCTCGCAAAACACTATTATTAAAAGATATTCAAGTCACATGGCATCTGTGAATCAATTCAGAGTCACAGAGAACAAGAATCTGTACAATACAGTTTTTTAATTCCCTACTCCTAAAGGTTACAACAGAGTGGCACCTGAACAACTTCAAAGGTCACTTATGTAGGCTGAACACAAAGGCATTATGGTGCTTTTCTTGCCCATCGACCACTCCTGCCACATTCACACACCAATGAAAGAGACTGTCACGCAAGGAGCAGACCTGCTCATCAGGAGCGATAGAGTGCTTCCTATCCAAAATGCTTCACAATATTTCTATACTCACCCACCGATGGAACACTAGGAGCAATTTGAGGTTCAGTATATAGCCAAATGACCCATAAGGTAAGCAGACTGGAGGAGCCAGCATTGGAACCACCATCCTCCTGAGCAACACCCACCCCAGTTTGGACTCTCTAATTATTTGTGCTTCACTCATAAGTGTTTGATGTCTGTTGATCTGATCACTTTAATGCACTGAACCAGCGGCAGTTCATTTTGAGAGAATAAGTCATTTAGTGTGTACAATACAGATGCAAAGCACAGTTGAACTATTAGACCAGTGAATGTACACTTCTGCACTTAGAAGGCCATACTACAACTGTAATGTCTGGCTTTTGCAAGGTTTAATTAGACATGATATCTTAATTTGCACTCCGATGCGCCACAAAGTAATTATAGAGTATTTTCCAAAGACTAAGCAGAAAGACCCAACTGCCTGTTGACTGGTGGAATAAAAATAGCTCATTTAAAGACAGTAGAAGGCTGTCTTCTTTGAGTAAGACTTCTAGTCTGGCCTCTTGGGATGAGGCTCACTGCAATTTATCACAGTCGCTAATTATTCATGTTATAAGCCACTCTCTCTTCCAGGAAGAAAAAAAAATGAGAAAAAAAAACAGGCAAACATAACAATGAAATCACCACTTGCATGAGCACTGACACAAGAGTGGAGCAATGAAAGCGCCATATGTCTGGATTGTGTGCTGCTGGCTGATTATAAGACATGTGTCTCCTCCACAGGGAAATGAAGACTTGGGCGATTTAAGAGGAGTGTCTGCTTCCAAATCTTGTTTATTCAGACAAAAAAAATAAAAAAATAAAAATATGTAACTGTTTGATCACTGATCCCCCCTCCCAATCATGCCATTCCTATTTTTAAAAATATGAGCAATTCTTAGTGTTGACTTCACAAATGGGTTTAAGCATTTCTCTCACGACCTCTACTGTGTGATGAAGAAGCACTTTATGTAATTTAGCTTAAAGAGAAAAAGATAAAAACATACAAAAACATGATGCCGTGTACTTTTCAAGATTAAATGAGAGGGAAAAGAAGTAAAAGCTCTAAGATCCTTCTTCAAATTCAGTGCCTTGGTAGTCTTTGAATGTGTTTTTGCTCGCCTTCATTATGTTGCAGCACATTCACATTATTCTAGGTCAATGACTCCATTGAAGACCGATCTTGCAGAGAGATCAGTGCAGGAGCTAATTACACTAATAGACTCAGGCAAAATGTTTGATACCAAACCAGCAACTATAATCTAAGAGCCGATAGGAGACCACAAGCCTTCGTGTGTTTTCTTTTTACTTTCATCTTTAGCAATGTTTTCTTCAACTTAAGACACTACACAACCACACAATTTAGTGAACTCAACTCAATTTTATGCAGGTGGGAAGCAGAGTTCTAGTTTTGGACAAAATCTGTCTCTGTTTGGGTCTGTATATTCACCTATAAGCAGTGACGGACCTTATGTGGATCCCTTTTTCACAGAGAACTGCATCTCACAATCTTACCCAAAACAGAAATACCACAAAAGTTATTAACCAGCATCACTCAATGAGTTAGACTGCATATGTATTGACTATTAATCAGTCCATGTATACATACACCCATTTTCTATACCGCTTATCCGTCAGGGTCGCGGGGGAGCTGGAGCCTATCCCAGCTGACTACAGGCGAGAGGCGGGGTTCACCCTGGACTGGTCGCCAGTCAATCGCAGGGCCAACACACAAAGACAGACAACCACACACTCTCACACTCACACCTAGGGGCAATTTAGAGTAGCCAATTAACCTAATATACATGTCTTTGGTATTGTGGGAGGAAGCCTGTGTACCCGGAGAAAACCCACGCAGGCACAGGGAGAACATGCAAACTCCACATAGAAGGGCCCAGACCGGGATGCGAACCTGGAACCCTCTTGCTATGAAACGACAGTGCTAAGCACTGCACCACCGTGCCGCCCTTCCTTGTATGCAGTAATCTGGAAACATTATTACTTTAGGTTTCTGCACTGAAACCATACGGCCCAGGGTGTTAATGACCAAACAACAATAACCTCAGCTATTGTTTCTGCAAAACAATATGCAAAGTAGCCGTGTTTGTTTGAGGGCATCTGAAATGTTAGAAATGGTGGAAAATGCTTTTAAATGTTTATTTAATGCCTCAAGGTAATAATTTTCTATGCATTACACTTTTTTTTCCCACATATACATTCCTTTAACTTTTTATTGCTTTATATTTAAGATTACAGCAGAAGGAGGAAGGTATTTTTTGTCATTCTTCTGTCACCCACCTTCTGTGTGAGCATAAATCTCTTTCTTTGTAATCCAAACCTCTTTTAAATAAGTCCAGGCTACCCATTCTGTGTTGTGAGAAACATTGCCTCTCACGCAGCAGCACACTGCATAGATGAAAGAGCACACAATCCCAAGATTACATGAGCAGTATTTCAATAATAGAGGCTGGTAAATGTGACGGGAAGAACTTCGTCATCTATCTATACAGAGAGGTATATAGAAGGGTAGCCTCATAGAATCACACAGGTTAAAGGTTGCACATTGAGAATCCGTCCTGTGAAATACCTTCCTGGAGGGAGAGTTCTTTCAGCAAGATCTTTCATCAAAGCAGTATGCCCTATAACATCACTCTAAAAGCTTGCTGGGCCAAAGTAAAAGCGCAGCACTGAACTCACTCACTGAAGTGGCAACAAGAAGATGCCACCTATTAGCTTTAAAAATTCAAATGGTTGAGGACAAAAACATGCTGCTCTTTGACTTTTAGCTTGTTCGGGTGTAATTTATAGCAACATAGTTGATACTAAGGGTCAAACAGGGAGTCACTGTTGGTCTTCCTTCAGTGCTATTTCCTACAAAAGATCTAAATTAATGTGGTAAAAGTATTTTGAAGCACACCAAAAACAGAAGGTTTCCAATCACATAACAAAAATAGCTACATTTTTGTAACACCTAAACATCTACATTTAAGTAGTGCAAAATCTCACATATCAGCCTTGTGTCATAAGTGATGCAGCAATAACCCCTGTGCATGTAGCCACCATAGCCATGCCATTGGATTTACTGTAAGTCATGTGAACCAGCTCCAAAACCTAACTATACACGTGGGCTGCAGCAACTATGGAAATACCACGTGAACACTGTGTTTCTCCTACAAGTTTCCAAATTGGAAAGCGTGATTATAGCAAAGACAACATTAAACAAGCAGAAGAAAGGCTCATTTCTTTTCAGTGATGCACAAGTCTCCACTGCTCACATCTGCACAGCAATTCTCTTCTATACACAGATGAAATTAGATAAACTTCTAATCAACTTCACATCAGTGCTGTATGTGGCAAAATTAAATGACAAAATGTTTTCACATGTACTAGTGCAAATTATACAGTTCATTTATATACATGTGTAACTGATATACAGTGGCCCGTATAATTATAAAAGATATAAAGATAAAAGAATGAGAATAAATAATAAACAACAATAAATAAACCTACGTAAGTATGGAATGAACTGTCACACCAACTGTCGAGTTCAACACTTTCTTCTTACAACCACCATTGTAACCCAAAAAAACTGTCATGTCAACTGTGCACTGTGGTATCCAAAAATCCTTATACAATGAGCAGCACTAAATGTAATTACACATATTACATTATGCATTATAGTTAATGCATTAAATGCAAGATGTTACATGTTTTTATGACATATTCTTTGAACATTATTCCTAAAGGCTACGTTCTGCGTACTCAACAGTAAATAAATAACTGTCGCAGCATGTAGAAAAATGCTTTATCTATCCCTTCTGTGCTGCATGTGTGGGAGTCCATCTGTTCATTTGAATAGCAGGCGTGATAGATGCAGTGCTGGGATTATTGCACACAGCGACAGAGGAACTGCGTTTCCAGCTTATCTTCCCAGTAGCCATTCATATTGGCTACTTGGCCAAGCATCTTGCTTCACACCCAAAGAAATGATTAACCAAGGGAGGCCCAGTGATTACCACTGAGCTTCAAGCCAAGTCTTCCAACTTGCAAACCCACACCCATTTTAATTTTGTCCGAAAGCTATACGTGAGCATGGCTGCAAATTAAAATTCAGCAGTATCAACAACATTCATTCACTGAGTTTAACAATAAGTCAACAATGAGAATGTGGGATGAATGTGCTTGATAGTGCAGATATTCAATTATGATGGATTGAATGACGGCTTAGTGTGCATAATGCTGTTGCTCTTCCCTATTGGGCTGTTTATTTTTGGCTTATTGTTTGCTGCGTGCTAGTAAATTGTTAAAGTGGTTTAATAAGCAAGATGGCATTCTTCCCTGAGCTTCAAAAACAGTCCCACAGTATGTCTGCATGCAGCTGAAGTAATTCCAAGTGGGTGGATTATGGATAAAGCCCCTTTCCACACCCAGTATACTTAATCACCTTCTACTTTTCTTTCTACTGCACCACTTGACCTAAAAAACAAACAGCTCAAAGCTCACCATACCTGGGATGCACTTGCCTTTAGTCTTCATGTGTTGGTATGCAAAACATAGGTTTGGAAGTTTTTTATTTTTTTTATTTTTTTTTTTTAAAAAAGAGTCCATCAGGAAGCATGAAGGAAGCTGTCTAATGGAGGAAAGACATGAGGGAGTGGAGGGGTGAAATTGCCTGCTAATGGCCTCTGTCTCCCAGCTGTGAGAGCTGCAGCTGTCTGGGGGTGCTGAGACAAATAGAGGTGGCTCATGTGGGGAGCACAGCATCCAGACAACAGCTCACATTTTTCCCTTGCACACTATTTGGCCACAACAAATTAATTTTGGACCGCTTGGGAAGGAGCTGGATCCAGCTGGGTGTTGGCTAACAAACATGTAATGTATTTTCAGTGTGCCGAGCCTCTATCAAGGAGATGCATGATTGAAAAGTTGGATGAGTTGAAAATATATTTGCTCCAGTTATAAGTGATTCATTGCAATGTGACCTAGAAACTGTGGTTGTGGAAAAACTGGAAGGGAGAAGAGGAAGTGTATGTGCGGTGGGGATGAAAATGATAACTAGTATATCCACGCTTGTTAAAAAAAAAAAAATCACTCCTCAGTCATCAAAAGAAAAAATATAATCTGCAACCATCACTATCAGTGCTGTGGCCAAGTCATTTTGATAACCAGAGTGCCTGGGCTGAATACAGAAAGACACTAGAACAGAGCTCGTTGGCATACAGTGAAACAATAGATAAGAATGAAATCCACTTGGCAACTCACCACACTAAACATAAAGCTTTTTCCATTACCAAATAATATGCTAATTTTAAGTTCATATTGGAAATTATATACGTCAAGATTTACGTTTTATGCCAACGTTCAGCTTCAATGAAGACGATGTAGATGATGTACAGAGGTGAAAAGGATGTGAATGTGTATTGACAGGCATTCGCTCATCTTAACCAGGTGTTTTATACCTGACTTTTTGAACAGTTGGGCTTGCATAAAAAGCTGTAAACACAACAGTTACATTTTATCACCTAATAAAGGATGAATGTGTTACCAAACAGCTGCCTATCAGCAGACATGGAGGAACATTCATTCAGAGTCATGTTTCTGTCCCACCCAAGGAATTTAAAGGGACATTTCACTCCAGAATTACAAATAGATATTCTTCCTCTCTTTTGTAGTTTTACATACTCATTTAGATTGTTTTGGTGGGGAGCTAGGAACTACTGTCATTCAACAGAAATACACAGTATTATTACTGTACAGAAAAAAAACATGCAACATACAAAACAAGAGGCTAGTGCTTATGACAAGGTTAGATGTAAACATTAATGACGTCCTCTTGAGCTCTAATGCTAGCTCAGTCAGTCAGTTAGCCTTTCATCCATAAGTAGATGCACACTTCCTTCTGTGTGGTGATAGGGAAAGAAAACAGTTCCAACATGTACCTGCTTAAAAAAAGCTCTGTGGATTTTCCTCAGTGACTGGTTCAAGATTTCTGGAAAACCTTGCTGCTGAGTTCTTCAAATATAAGTTTGGTGTTCTGTTCCAAGAAGAGGAAAACATCTCCACAGCAGATATCACCAAAACTCGGATTGGATTTTCGGATAAGCTGTTCCTTTAAGTTAAAATTGTATTTCCTTTTAGCGTCATTCTGGTCTCCGTGAACTCCTGAGTAAAATATCTGCTTCTTGCTAAATGCTAAATGCTGTACTACTGCAGCTGAAATTGAAGTCGGTCAGTGCACAAAACCAGAGAATTAAAAATGAGGGAAACAAAACCAAAGCACAGGGCATGTTGCAATTTGATATTAAAGAAACATACAAACAGGAGAGTCCAAACAGTTTTGGAAAGTTTCAGTGAAAAGAAATAAAAACTAGATTAGATTACACTAATAGTAACATTAGTTATCAAAGGGAGGTGACATAGAAAAGCCTATGTGTGTACATATGGGATCATGATTATGTGATGGTATTAGACACTTAATAGACATAGCAACAAAATAGCCTAATTTTGCTGTTTGACATAACTTCAGACTATACCAGATAAGATTAATAAGATGTGCCCTATGTCATTTATTATTTTCTGACTACAGGAAACTACTGTATCTCTGAATTATTTCTTTAACAAAATCGTATCCTGACAAAAATACCCCATAGATGATAATACAGAACCTTACAGCCTTTGGTCCAGAGCAGGACTTTCAAAGGCTGACTGTGGGCCTCCTTTCAGACACATCGTGGACAAACCACTGGAATTAGGAATTTACATGCCATTTTTGTTTTGTCGACCACCCGCACAGAGTCAGTTATTTTTACTGCACTCTCTGCATGCTGCCAAACAACACCCCGATGAGCACACAAGAACAATCAACATTACATGAACACATTCCTTCTGGATCTCATAAGTGTGTCGTCACTTAATTTTAGTGAATCGCAGTTCCTGAATATTGACCCCCATCTGAACTCATTCTCAGTTATGATGTTTTCTGTTTGCTTCCAGAATACAAAAATATCAGTATTTATTCACTAACAGTCTGTCCATGACCTAAATAAATCATGGCTCCTCTCATTTGGAAGTACAGCTATGAGCCCTGGATTCCCTCCAGGGATTAATAAAGGAATTCTGATTCTGAGCCACTGGATTATGACGGCCTTTGAACTATTCCTCCCAGACTGATGACTAGTTATTAATTCATCTATTCTTTTGAAAAGAGTGCCTCATTATCATCCCAATATCAACCCGTCCCGCGAGAAGTTGCGAAGCCAAGCCGTCAAGATTTTGCACTCCAGCTTCACAGGCTTGTCAAATTAAAAGGGTCTGGCGGTGACACTTTGAGGAGGGCTCTCCAAAAACGCAGAAAAAAAAAGATGAATTATGTAAGATCTCTTTGAATATTGCATTGCAGAGGAGGGTGTCCCATATGCCCACCATTTCCAGTCTCAGGCAAGGCAGCAAGTGGGATGCGCTCACGCGGGCCCGATACAATAGAGGTAAACTCTTCCCCTCTTTTTCTATTCCCCGTTATCACTGTGAGCAGTGCAGAGTCGGCTCCTGTGGGGTTTCTAAGAGAAAAGCTTTGGGAGATAAGGCGAGAGGAGACGATCACAGGATGATTGAATGAGATCTGCATTTGGAGAGTGAAGCCAGATAACATCAGAGGTTCTTGGAAGAAGACCGTGATTCTCGGAAGTGCAAACAAAAATAAGACTCCTGTCTGTTTTCAAACAATTTTCTCATCTTGCTTCATTTAATGATGAGAAAAAATTCAATATCTGTGCCTGTACTGCACATGGATATGATGAATAAGTCAGACTCAGCACTAGTGTTCCATAGACAAAATTATTTGGGAACAATTTCTAAAGGAGCTGTCACAAAAAGAATGGGAAATGTACAGTGCAGACATACAATGTGGAACTTCAAAAATGCAGGAAATACAGCAGGGAAACAACAGTATCCCATTAGAAATGAACAGAAGTTGTTTCAAAAAGTCGAGATACCCTAAAACTCCCATTTACAACTAAAACAAAAAACTCAAATGGTTCCATTAGTGCATTATTTCACAATCTATTAGTTTTACTGCTAATCACTTTTCTCTTTCACGCTGTTGCTTTTATTGACCTTTTATCCGTACCAGCAGGCTCCTGCTATTTCTGTGTGTTGTGTTTCCATCTACTCCCTTCCCTGCCGCAAAGCAGAGACATAATTGAATTGCACCCAACAGGCCACCTGAAAAGTCAATCTCATATTCAGAATTTTTGATGAAGATTCACCGTATGGCCCGCATCCTTGTTTTCTGCCCTGCAAGCCTTTCCCTAATTGTTGTTATTATAATTACTGGACTGATGACAGTTGTTTTGCAGGGGACCGTGAGTAATGTGGTGCCACTGTTTTTATAACACTGTATTAAACAGTGAGACACAGTCAGTGGTAAATGTTGTCAGTGATAGAGACAGTAACTCTATGAAGGAGGCAGACAAACTGTGAGGCTTACAATTTGAATTTCCAACTGAAAGCAATTAAAAAAATCTAAATTATATTAATTTAGTTTTGTGTGCGAATCTGCAAAGGTGTCCACAAGTTATATGAATCACCCTAATAGTAGGAAAATGCAACTATTCATACCAAAGTTATCACCATAAGATGAGAAGAAATCTTCCTGACTGATTCTTTACTGTAATGTATTCAAATATATTGTGCCATAATCCTATAAAGGGCGTATGGAGCTATGAAAGATAAGAGAAAACTGATTGCAGATTTGGCAATGTGGTGATGACAACCGCCAGCTATTTCAAATCATGCCTCTTCTTGAATAAAGAGCTTAACTTGAGCCTTTGTTGTGATAAAAATTTAAAAACTGCAAAGGGCAAAATAAGCCTTTCGGATTTTCAGTCACCAAAAAGACTGTCAGTGTGGTTGCTTCAGCCTAGAAGATGGTCCCTCTCTCAGATTCTTTTTTGAAAATTAATTTTAATTTGCATCCTCTCAAATCAACTGAGCAAGCACACACACACACAGCAACATGTACAGTAATGGTAACCTGAGATGAAGCACATGCTTGCCATGTTGGAGGGAGTGCAAACAATAAATATCAAAAGCATGAAGATGCACTAAATCTTAGCAAGAGTTACAACCCTCTTTCATTAAATAAACACTGCACCCATGACGAGGTAGTCTTGAGTCATCACTCATAAAAAGCATTTACATGTGAGTCTTCATGTACTGCAAACCAGGGAGGATTCTGCAGCAGAGTTGTCCCACATGTCCACCATCTGTTCAGGATCTTTACGAGGCGCATTCAGACAGCGCCTGACTGTTTGAGAGACACTCATGCCAGTGGGCCTCTGCTGTGTGGTCAACAACTCCCATCGAGCCACTCTCAGCGCACTCACACTCTGTCGCCTGTTTAATTTCTCATTTGCTATAAATCCATCCTCCCTTCTCTGTGCAGTGGTGCGCTGGCTGGTCTTAAACACAGGCCTATGGTGCCAAGAGGAGGACAGAAACTCCGGATGAGGCAGATTGCGTGAGGCACTGTGGACGTATGGATGAACTCCACGCCAATGACAACAAATTAAACTAAACACAAACATATTTAGGCAAAGTGAGGCACCCTTTCAAGATATAATATAGTTGACAGTGACTAGTTACGTGTCATTAAATTTCTAAATAAAGAAATAATCTGCTACAGTTACAGAGAAAAAAAAACAATTAAATCATAATTCAATTACAGTGACCAGTCAAAATGTCAGTGATGAAAAAGGGGTTGCATCCAAATACTGTATATTATTTTCAGTAAAAATCCAAAATGTAGAACATAAGATTTATTCTGTTGCAGGGATGCCTTCTTTTTCTTATTTCCAGCCAACACACCTCAGCAAAACCATTACAACAAATTTGAGTGTAGCTCCAACAAGGGTGGGATGGCTTACGAGGAGCTCCACTCAGTCCACTTAGTTCAGTGTTTTGTCAGTGTCCATCCAGTAGGCTGTACATTGAGGTTTGATTAACACAGGGCAAGAAACATAATGGGTAAGTCAGTAACACAGGTTTTACCCCCCTGGTCCAACCTCCACCTGCTGTACAGGGTTGCCTGATCACCTGGCTGCTCATCAGTCTTGTCCCACTGGACTGTTGTCACTTTATCACCTATTCTCAGATCTCAGTTCATTCTTTGGCAGCCAGCAATATTAAAAACAAAAGAACAAAACTGAAATTAATCAAAATTATCCTTTAACTTCACTGTAGATTAGAATACGGCAGCCTGTTAAGAAAACAAATACAAAACAATATCTTGACTTGCATGTCATTCTCTCTGAGCCAATATTGACATATGTAATTTGCATATATGTGATCGGGCCACTGTCTTATTAGGCTTATGTGCCAAAATGTCATCCTTTTGCAAACAGAGCTGTGGCTTTGGCTGTGTTGTGTTTAATAGGGATCTAGACCTCTTTCATTTTTGTCTTCAGTAGCCTTGCCCACAAGGAAATCAATGGGCATAGCAAATCAGAGCTCACAGCATTAACACATTAAAGTCACAGTCAAAAAAATTAAAGGTTTCAAAGCAGATGGTCTCATTTTATGCAAATGTTATTATGCAAAACTAAGCCTGGAGGCTTGACTATTTTTTTTTTTTTCAGCTTTATAATTGGCAGAGAAGAGAGTGAGGTGCCAGACGTTGCAGGTGGCAAGGTAGCCCCACTTTCTTTTGTCACATCCTGAGAGAGAATTTTCAGAGAATTTTACTTAGTGTTATTTCCACCAGGGCCTTGCCACAGCCATCTGTACGCCGAGAGGGGAGCCCATTGAGCTCTGTGTGATTCTGCAGCTTCTCAAAGCCTGCTGAACTGATAATGTAGCACGCTTTTGCTCACAGCGGGGGCTGGCTCACCAAGGCAACAACAGCTGAGAGTAAACCTTTGGTTAAGAAGGTGAGCATCATCCACCATGCTCTTTTACTTCCCCTTTCATGCCCTGAACACTTGTCGACTGCTGATTAGCACCATGTAGTCTGGAGTATGTCAGGGTAATTAGGAAATATGATCTGAATAGACCTTTGCTTTGCAAGGTCTGTCCAAGTTGTCTCCATACGAACTGAGTAAGGAGCGTTTTGCCTCTGAAACAGAACTTTTCAATTCAATCCAATTCAAATTTTATTTTCCCATAAAGAAAATAGGCTTCACAGCCATTGTTTACGATAAACACACACAATAAGAACACAATATCAAAGCACTTAAAGCTTGTAATAAATTGCCACAACACATACCATTGTAGACGGACACAAGCTAATAAAACCAAAGCTGCTTACTACTAGTGGAATACAGAGTTCTTGAACAGACACCAACATGCTATGTCATGTTATGTGCAAATAAAGTAGCCTAATTGAGTGTGGGTTCTTTTCTTTTTGGTTTGAAGCCTGCAGCACACAGAGGGCATCAGCTCAAACTCTCCTATTGAACCCTACAGGAGAGGCAGGCAAAACCAAGCAATTCATGAAAAATTACCTCAGTCACTCCTGATGAAAGCCAGTTTTCTGGAGGCTGATCAGATAAACGTATTCAGGGGACATATAGGACTTTGAAAGCCTTAAATATATAACTCCTCCTTCCTAAAATATTCAGAAAAGCCTTTGATGTTGGCTCCTCTTCCCTGAGATCAATCTTTCTGAAAATGTGCTCTTCATCAATGGAGTCTTGGATATTGTGCACTGTTTTTCTTTTTTTGTTCTAGAGAAACAATCCTGCCGCTTGGGCATCAGTCATCTGCTCACCAGGGGACTGGAATTACAGGAAATAGTGTGATTAACTGCTGGCACGCACAGTACACATAAAGAACATATGTCAAACTGCTGTATCTGTGTTGGTAACCTCTTAAATGTGATAGCAAAGTGTTCAGATTTTGGCAGCAAAAAAATCCTTTTGGCTGGCGTAGATATATTTTCATTAAGTTTGGCTTTCCAACAGCTCTCTGAACAGATTATTATGAATTTGCACTTTTAAAAGAAATGCATTCCACATTCATTGTCCAAAACAGATTTGCTAGAAGAATCTACATCCATACACCAACCATATGCACTGTTATACGTTCAGTATGGGTGAGAGTGTGACAAAGACATGAGCTGTCCACGTGCTTCTGCTTCTCATTGCTTGTAAAGGGTAACAAAGCATACATGAGGTAACACTATGCCATGATCTTACTGTAGCTTGACCTCTGGGGCACCACAAACAGCTCAGCAACACCTCTGACTCTATAAATATGTAAAATCCCTGGCATGTTCCAGGGCCCCTGTTGAGCTCTGGGCCTCTGAATCATTCAGCCACCTCCTCCTCCTCCACTGGTGCCCCTGCTTGGCCTCTCTGGGAACAGTCAGAGTAAACAATGTAAATAAGTCATGATGACCAGGCCTTGTTGGCACATGCTCACACAACCTGCAACACAGTTACATTCAGTGCAACCCTCATTACAGGAGACTACGGATGGGTTCCGAAACTTAGTATTAAAGGTGCCCCAGGCTAAATTATTAAGGATTGTTTTAGCTCAGCTGTCGGGATTGGAGAGAGTAAGATATTCATCAATGATACAGTTTTGCTATCACTCAACCAGAAAAGAGTTCTCTTGGTTTTATGTGTGAGGGGTGGAGTCAGTCTCTCTCTTACGTGCACACACACACACACACACACACACACACACACACACACACAAAGAGAGAGACAAGTGTGGCATTGCCAGAGAAAACTAAACATTCAAAAATTCCTGATCCTGAAAGTGCCAAGTGCAAGTATTTGGCAGGACAGAAATGTGAGCAATCTTTCCAAGTATCTAGCAAAAGCACATCACACACAGGTGGAGAAGCGCAGTTCTAAACTGCCTCGCTCGTACTCCACGTAGCAGCTTAGAGACCAAACAAAGTTAGTTAAATTATACAAGCCTGGGTTGATGATTAAAAGTAACCATTAGCCAGCTGACTGTTTTGCTTACTCAATCACACAAACTTTCTGTTGTAACTGGCTGTTAATAATATTACAGTGTAGGCAACACTAACATTATAATCTGTAATAGTGATTTGCTCAAGAGCACAAATGAGTTTAATTCATACACACAGTAAATATGAGAAAATAAACCTTTTGTACATTCAGATATTAGTTCATGTACTGTATATTCATATAATTTATTTTGATTCATATTAAGTCCGCTCTTAAAACTGTTAAGGTTTCATAAAAAAATACCAAAACCAACCAGTCAATAGCAGTATCGGTAGTGAGACTGTAATGGACTGGTTGCACAGCTGACATTTGACATGTCACTGCAAACATCTCACAGGTGTACTAATGACTGGATTCCGCTCGCATTGCACTCAGAGGAGATCCTCCAGTTGGGAGTGCTGGTTCCTTGTCACTGTTACAAAGACACTTAATGAACTGAGTTTTGTGTGTGTTTTGGCTACTATAACAAGTCAAAATGTCTGCTGTGCAACCAGTCCATTGGGTAACAGTTATGTTAATAACTGTTAATAACAGTGATTCTTTTAAATTGTTTCAGAGTACTTTATAGATTTTGCCATTCTTGTCAACATCCTGGTCAATCTGATGACCTTTCTTGAAAAAAGGAAAAGACAAAACTGCAAGTTTTAAATGAGGACATTCTGCCTTTTATTAAATATTTTCAAGTTTTAAATCCTTTTCTCAGCTAGAAATATTTGGTCGCTGCAAGCCTCATATCAAGGCTATATTCAGTTTCTTAGCAAACCAGCCGAAACATCCGGAAACAAGCAAGCAGACAAACTAAAAACTCTTTCCAAACATGCTGGAGATGTGCAAATACCAACCAGAGTCCATGTCAAACAAGGCTGTTAATGACTGTGAACATGATTTCTTCTGGTGGATCTGTCTGTTTCTTTTCTATGTTTCATTTCTAGTCACATTCAGTCAAATAAGTTGATATATTTCCACTGGGTTTGTTTAGACAGTAAGGTTGGATACTTACCAATTATAAAGCTGCCACTCAAGTGCTGCCAGATTGAGTCGTTCTAAATAACTGAATTAGCTTAATAAAGGTATTTGACTGAATGTCTTTTGCTTGATGGCTTAAGCTCATCAGTATGAACAAAATATGTTTAAAGACCTTTATTCACTGACACATGTATTGTGTGTGAGGGGAGGCCATCCTATTACCAGACAGCTATACATTGGACAGTTCTGAAAAAGATCACATTGATGAATGCCAATGACAACATTTAAAAAAAACAATTGTGTTCATAGGTGAGGCAAACCTTGTGTCACTGAATGTTGACAATGGACAGAAATGATGAAATTATGATGTATGAAGTGGGGAATCATCCAGTAAGAACACAGTTCTGAGGGACACTGGGCTATTCAGAGCTCATGTCTCTTAATAACCCACGGGATGAATTGCCTTGGCATATTATTATATATTTACATACAGGGAGAGTTTAAATTTGATTAGACGAATTGTACATTACATCAGTACACTCACTACTAATACCTTTAACTTCTTTTTTTGTTATGGTATATGTTCACATGAATACATCAAGCTAAAACATCTTTGCACTCTTTGAGGTCAAGAATATCATTATTGTTGCATTTCAGCCTTTTGCTCCCTTTGAAAAGCCTCATCTAATATTCACCACTAATTCTCATAGTTTGCTTGTAAGGTTTAATGTCATGTCAGTGAAGGTGTATATAATTGGACTTGGAAAAATACAATAACTGATTCAGAGTCAACATTTGGTCGGACCATTGATTTCTTCTATTTTCATGAAAACTGCCTTCCAAATCTAATTGCATCTGTTCCTCAAAACGAAATAATTGTATCAAGGCAAGCATCAGCGCTTTGCTACAGAGCCATTCTATGCCATGCTGGCGTTTAATTGTTGATGGACTCCGGGTATTCAAGGCATTCACAGTCAGGGCAAAGATACATTTGCCAATAATCCCTTATTATGGAGCAGGAAGGAAGAGAATTACTTGAATGTTAGCGGCAGAGGATTTTTTTATGGTTGGAAAGAATGGCTACTCAATGAAATAGAAAGGAAATACAAAGCGGACATGTGAGGGAGATGATTAATAGTGAACTCCATTATTGAAAGGCCTCACTTATAAGATGTTCTCATCTCCCTGGGGAGCCAGCATAGGACTGGAGGCTAGGTTCACATTGTTGTTTTTTTCATTACCAGAAATTTCCTCATAATACCACGGCAGAGAAAACAACACCCCTGGGGGCTCCAATGCAGGAGAACGGATGCTTTAAAACACCTATGAGGGCTCCAATTAATCCTGAGAGCATGTTACTGATTTGGTTTTTGTTCTTGCAATAAAAAAAAAAAAAAAAGTGTCCTAAAAGTGCTGCACCGAGAACGACAATGGCAACTGAATTTACAGCCATGTTATTAGAGTGGTCATTTAGGTTTACAAAGAATGTCAGGCACAATAGCATATTTTGTTTCCATGTGGATTAATATTCTGGTTTTGACCCTCATCCTGTCTTTGATTATACTCTGAATATGGTGTTTAGATGGTTATTGATATCCCTGTGTCTACGACCAGCATCCTGGTTTTCTGATCACAGAGCAAGTGTGTCTTTAGTTCTCACTATCTCAGACATTATGAGGTAGTTCAGAAACCTGCATAATGTGGTTCATCCCATTCTCATCTTAGATCAATGTATTCCACTGCTTCACATGCCCCTTGGCATCTCATCCAGGGTCTGTGTGTGACGTGCAAAGCCTTCCCACCAGATGGCCTTTCTGACACTTGCTTAACATGAAATGACACTATGGTCTTAGTTTAGACACAACAACAACTTGATTATACGTAGGAAAATATCAGTGATGATTGGTTTCACACAGGACCCGGGAACTTTAGTCTCCTGGGTGAAAGTTGTGTGCAACCCACCACTCAACCCTGCCCTCCGCCCCTCTTGGGACTTTCTCACTTTGTAAACTATGCTGTGCTACGCAGATGCTCTGATTGCCTCATACTGATGCCGACTGGTCTACATCAGATTAGATCAGACAGTAAAGGGTACCTGCTGTGTCTATTTGAGTACTCCAGATATTGTACCCAGGTTTCTGAAACCGGGGTAAATGTTCTTCACATTTGCAAAACCTAACCCAGAATACTACTCATCATGACCAGTATACAAGTTTGAATGTAAATGCACTCAAATGTATTTTTTCACTTGTGATGAGAACACCAAAACCAGTGTTTCAACAATCAATTAAGTTAGCTGGCCAAGGTATGTTTTTTCAATTGTTTCATCTCAATTCACAATTCAAATAAGAAGGACCATTGGCACTCTTGTGAATAGGCTATTGGTTAAGTAGACTGAGTGCTCAAACAACATTTTGAAAGCTTTTTGGAGCCAATAATGGACTGGAATGGATGTGTTGTGGACCTGAACATAGCTCATTAAATGCTGGGGTGAAAAGCTCTCGGCAGGCTCTCGACTGCATGGCTGAGCAGTTCCAATCACCTCTGGTGAACCACTGGCTAGAAGCTCTGGTTAAAGGAGCTACTCCAGTCAAAAGTGTTTTGTTATGTTATTGTATAGAATAACAAGTAAGAACTTGCTGAAAAGTCGGCAGAAACGGCAGTGGACAGTGTCAAATTATTCATTCACAGAGCTAAGAAAGGACTCTTTGTCTTAATCTATTCTTAGCTCAATGGCAACAGACTGACTTTTTTAAATTATACATTTTACAGTTGCAGTCTTGACCCTAAACAAAGCCTTTATTTAGATGTCTTAAATGCCTCCGTAAGGGCTAACAAGCTACCCTCACAGGTGTGATTATTCTTGTCTTAAATGCCAAAGTAACAAGTGATTTTGGCATTTAGAATCGCCTATAAAAACATTTATCCGTAACTCATGTCTGCTTCAGCTCTCAATAGTTTCTATTTGGCATAACGCGTGTGCACAATTGCCCTAAGACAAAAGACAGCTGGTTTTTATTTCAGTAACCTTTATGCCTCCCACTTGGTCTTATTAACTGGTTCCCACATGACTTGTTATCAGGGTTTACATTAAAAATGAATTTTCAGGTTCTACCGGCTGATAATTCGTCATTAGGCTGTTGTAAGCTCTGCTTTATCACCTGTTTAATTCTTTATGCAGATTGCAGGGTCAGAGACCTTACAGGATGTGTCTGGCTGCTGTGAGCAAAAGTGACTGTCTTATAATTATGCTGTAAAGGGGCCAAGGTCAATTAGAAAGGAAACTCTCTGAGTGCAATTAAATTAATGTTAATATATATTCGTTGCTACCTCAATTAAGGGGCTCAGCTGTCGGATTATTCTGCTAGGAAGGTTTCAGAGTGGCTATAGAAAGGCTGTTTCCACCTTTACAGAGTTAATGAACACTTCTCAGCATCAGTCACTTAGCATTTCCTCTTGATTGCTCAAAAGAACTTTTTTACATCTGAAACGGCATTGTTTTTTTTGTGCTGTATGTCTGCATTTTTTAAAATATAATAATAGAAAAGAAGATCAAATTTGATCCAGAGTGACTGCCAGTAAGTGACACATTCTAATGGGCAGCAGGATATGGGCAGAAATAAAGAAGACCATCAGTCAGTCACAGACAGATAAGTATGGAGCAGGTAATGGGAGAAACCCAGCAGTGGCTGGTGTTGGTGGCGATATCTCTATAGAGCAGACGTGATGCTTTAGAGGATTTGGATGACAGTGCTGGCTGCAGGAAGCATCCGTACTGGAGGATAGATATTGTAGCTGTCTCAAAGGCTAACAAATGTCTACTGTAAGCAGTTTTTAAGTGTTTGTAAATGAGATGGTTTCTATCTGAAAGGAATTTCATTCTCTTTTGTATGAAAAAAATCTGTTCTTCCACCTAATAGTCCTTAACTGAAGTGCTTTTAAATCAAAACTGATCTTTCACCGTAGTTCATTTTTTTTAGCAAACTGAAGGTATATCCTTAAACAATGCAAAAAAATTCTTGAAAGCCAAAAAAAAAAGATCGCTTGCCTTCTTTCAGCGCTGACTGCAACTGCCCTTTACCTGACAATGTGTCCCACATAAAGTCAGTCCAAGCCCCAGACAGTGGGAGGAAGAGCTGTCACCATATCCCTTATCATCCACCACAGCATTGTGGATGTCAGGACTCCTGCTCTTTTCATTTCTTCCACCCCTTTTTCTTTCCCTCCCTCCCACCTTTGCCGTTTCCCCCCCTGGTATTCAAGCAGTTTAAGCAACGCATATAATCTTCAACCACCCAGCCAGCCCTAAGCCTCCAAAGAGTCACCCAGATATGGGCAGATGGAGGTGAGCTATCAGCTAACCTGTAACCGCGGGCCTAAGGCGATAATCATTTCAAAACTGCGGGGGGAAATGGTTTTAATAGCCCTGTAAAGGTAACGTTTGTCTGCCTTATCACACCTGGCAGATGCATCGCAGAGAGCGAAGGGGAAAAGGAAAACAGGAGCAGAGGGAGGAAGAAAGAATCAGCTGATAACAGTCCCTCCCCAGGGGAGGATGAGTCTGGAATTAAAAAAGTGCTTCCTTCAGGAGAAAGTTTGGGGGATTAAGGATAGTCGCTTTTCCCCTCTGTTCCACCTGCACCTCATCCTCATCTTACCTCATCCTTCCACCTGGACCAACCTGCTGTTAACCCCTTGCAATATTTTTGACAGACTTATATTTTTTTTCCTCAGAGTTCAACTACTTTTTTTTCTTTTATTTTCCGTCATAATGGGTCTTCTTTGTTTTCGTCATTACCTCGTCTTCTGTGTGTTTTACGGACCAGTGGCATGGCAACAGTAGGTGACACTCCACCTGCCTTCATTTCAGTTCCTTTCATGTCGACAAAGTTTCCATGATGGCTGGCCTAAATTGAAACACCAAACTTGCAGTTTAAAAGGCCCCTCTCTGCCGGTTTATACATAACCTGTTGGAAAAGTCATGGGTGATTCGGAAAGCTTCAGTTGATCTTTTATGAGGAGCATGGCCCTGTGCAGAATTACAGCATAACTGTAATATTCCACTGTGGACAGACCTGGACTCAGTCTCTGACTACTCTTGGCATTTGAACGTATGTCTTTCGGGGGTGTTTCAGTCTGTTACATCAGTTTTCTTTGTACTGGTTTCTATTTATGTGTGACCCCAAATTGTTCATGTCTGCTTCAATGTAAAACTTTTATGGAGTGGTTATGGAAAACTTTATTGTTTTGTTTATTGTTCCAAAACCAAGAGTGGACTTGCTTAGGAAAGGAAAATATTAAGACGGAAACTTGATGACTGTTGGCTTTTTTATTTTTCTCTTTTTTTAAATCAGTGCTAATTCTATATATTATTATAATTTTATATATATATATATATATATATATATATATATATATATATATATATATATATATATATATAGAGAGAGAGAGAGAGAGAGAGAGAGAGAGAGAGAGAGAGAGAGAGAGAGAGAGAGAAAATTTTTAATATAATAAACTACCATTTTTCATTCAGTGCTGCTCATTAAGGTTCAGACTCATAAGTGTCTTTAGCTGAGCTTTGATAGGGAAAACAAGCTACTGCTCTAAGGCCATTGGAACCAACAGTGACCTTTATGATGTGCTGGATGATCACTGGTTTGTGGATGTTGAAACATGGCAAGAAATAGAGTTTTATGGGAAAGTAAAATTATACTTAACAATGTCTGAGTATATATTGACACAAGCCCAGTGAAAAGTAACTAAGTGCATTTGCTCAAGGTATTTGCTTGAATAAAGTACTGAGGTAATTGCACTTGACTTTTCCATTTTAAGCTGCTTCATAATGCTGTACAATTTGTAAAGAAATATAACTGAACTACATTTAGATTTTACATTTCTGACTGTGTTAATTGAAAAATTCTGAAATTGACCACTCTGCTGGAACTTAATTTCAATACTTAAGTTCACTAACTTAAAGGTGAACTCCACTGACACACATCAAAGTCCATTTACAGGTTTTAGGGAGGGAAAACCTACTACAGATGTTAATAAAGTTGTAAGATGTATTTTGTGGCTCCGAGAAGGAGCTAAATTGCCTTTAGTGATGTCACTTGAGTCACTGAGTCACTGTTGGAAGTTGCCGAGATGCGGAGTTGGAAAGAAGTGATCTTAACAGACCTCCATAGCTCTATCGGTTTTTTGTAAAGTTGTCCTCCATGATTAAAAACATTTAATGTTTTATGAGTGCAGCTAGTTCTGTGGCACAAGCTATAACTCTGGCTATACTCAAGCTATAAATCTATAAGTCTGAAGTGACATTTTATATATATGGCTTTTAGGGAGCATTTTTATGTTGTAGCTAAGTTGTAGCTAAGTAAGTGTAGTTAAGTATCTGAGTAATATTTCAAAATATAATTTGTCAGCGTGATCAAAATCATTGTTGTTATTGTCATTAAATGATCTGATCTGATCTTTAAACAAAAGTTGAAAGTGCTGCACAAGAACTTTGTGTAGTTTAGTAATGCTATCAGTTTTATTTATTTATATTAGTTTTCCAATTTCCACACTCAGTGGCAAATTGTTTGATGCCGAGGAGGAAGTGACTGATGACTTCTGCATATGGTGAACTTCTGTAGGTGATTAAGTTAGAACAGGTGGGACATACTCCTACTGTTGATCCTCAACTCCTCCCTACACACTCCCACAGTGGGAGACGACACATGACACACTCCATGACCTCCAAACATTGAGCGCTGTCACAGACCAGGCAGGAATCTCCATCATGTTGGAAAAGGGCCAGACGATTGGCTGATATCGACTATTTAATAAAAGACCAATACTGACTTTACTGCAAATGACAAAACTCATATGTTGTCTAACCTTAACCCACAAACTTTCCTTCCTATCACCTTGAGTCCATTTGGGCGTATATGAGCCTCCTCCCTGTGATGACTGACTGTCAGCCACCATGTGCCACTGACAGCGATTTCTCTTTAATGGCTGATTGAGCATGTCACCAGTCACACTATAACCTGCAGTTTGATATGCTGCAGGCCGAGCTGTTTGACAGCCGTGACAGCTACTGTCACCCTCAGTCAAAGTAATAACATCCCAGCAATCAGCTGGAAATGAAAGAGCGGCGGCTTCCTGCGTACCTTCATATGTAGAAAACCAACAACAACAACAACAACTATAACAAAAATCTGCAATGTCTGCTGGAGTTAGAGCTAAAAAAAAAAAAAAAAAAAAAAAGAAGGGGAGAGAGTGGAAGTGATCTATAACTCACAAGCAGACATAAAGTAGAGGTCGTTCCGCTCAGCACCTCTCCCTGTGCCGAATCGTGTTTTGAAGTCTTTGGCTGTGTTTAACACTCCCATTATGCTGCAGGGTAAAGATAACTTTCAACACCATGATCTTCTCTCTTTCTTCTTCTCTGTCTGTTTTCTTCTCTCACAGGCATTAAGACTGTTGCTATCTGCACCTTTAACACAGTAATTAATTCCCTGACACCCTTTTCATCTCAGTGTAAATTATTCTGTTGCATGCCTCTAGGTATTAGCTAACACTCCTTATTTAGTAAAGAAGCACGGTGAAAATTAAAGCTGTTTTAGCAGGACAAGTTAGTTAGCATAAGAAGAGTGATGTTTCTGACAGCTTCAGTTAGTTACTGACCTTCGGTATTCAAATATTCTAATTTATTGAGTATTTTGATCATTTTTTGAGCCACAATAGGTACACAGAATTTACAACCTGTTGCATGAGCAGTTTCAGTAATGTGACAGAGATGAGACATTCAGTAATTGATTAAAAAAGGAAGATCTCAGACTGCTGATGAAGAAACAGGAAAGATTGTATCTTAACTTAAGAAGAAAAATTCACTTTTTGAGGTGGTATTATGGTGATTCACAAAGAAGAAACGTGGTCATGGATCATTTCTCGGCTACACTTGGTTGAATTATGGAAAAAGTTTGTTTGGCATCCACATTGAGGCAGCAGGGCATGTGCTAAATATTAAAATGAGACAAATCCTGCGTGTTTGAGATGCCCTCTTTGCTGTTTTGCTATGCCAAAGGAAAGAATGGGTCAGTGTTCCGCATCGTGCTACCCTGACACTAATACCCAGAGGTTGACAGCAGTGTCTAGAAATTCCACAAATCTTTTATCAAATTCAAGAGGGCTGTCAGTTTGAAACTACATTAAAAAAAAATGTTCCAGTAGGTGTTTTTGCTTCTTGGTCTGTGTGTATGCCAGCACAGATATAAAACATATTTGTTCAATGTCAGTTTGTTTAGATGAACAAAGTGAAACAGACTTCCAAATGTGTCTCATGGAGGGCCATATCCCAGAATGAACCCTGAATGTGTTTGGATTATTCCATCAGAGGTTTTCTATTTGCAATAGCCAAACTCAATAAGAAATGAATGAACTCAAAGCAGATTTTTAACAAACACACAAACAACCTGGGCAAGCTGTATATGCCTTGAATTTTCCTTTTCAGTACCTTGTTGCAGAAAATCATTACTTTAAAGGAGTCTAAGGAAATATGAGGAAGTGGACATTCCTCATATAACTCAAATGTCTCATTTGACAAATAAAAACTTAAAACAGATATAAAAATGTTAAGTTTAGATGGGGGTCTTCCTCCCACTCTGATGCAGTGGGCCTCGGCTGGAGCAGCAGCCAGGTTTTACTGCCCAGCATCGAGCAGAAGACTGCTTTCAGGCTTTGCTAAATCTCACTTGCCTTGATAAGCCTTACTGCTCACTGTTTTCCCTTAATTCTCACCGTTTGGCTACCCTTCACCAGCATCCAAATCCATCCTCCTAATCCTGCCTCGCTCCCCCTTACCACCGCCCCCCCTCTGTCTCTCTTTCTCCATGCGGCTGTCTTGTTGCTCTTAGACAGATCAGCAGTGGTGGAAGCTTAGCTGCAGCAGCTAGCCTTAAGCCCTCCACATGACTCTGAGTCTGGACGGAGTGGGGTTCAGCATTACTGTTAGAAGAGTTTCATCAGCTCTGGTGCCTCCCACTTTCAGTCACAACCCCTGTCGGTCTCACATGATTATAAGCATGATGGACTTAGCACTTTGCTTTAATGTAGTTTTTCCAAAGACATAGTTGAAAGTAAGCATCAGTCCAGATTTTCCCTCATTTTGTTATGCTACACTATCCAAACATGAGTAGCTGCTGGCTATCAAATGTCAACATCTGTCTCTTTACACCTGTAAAAACTTGTGCTTTCCGATGTTTCCTGCAGCTGGCCTTGATTACCTTCTCACTCACTTCCAACTGCATGGCGGTTCTCTTGGGTAAAGACCTGTACAATCAAACTAAAGGAGAAAAGGAAATGCTTCAGTGTTTGAATAGACTGCCTCCAACACATCAGGTGTAACTAAAATGTTCCTTTTGCCCTCTATCTGTCCCACCAGCTGGCTTTCCATCACTGACCTGTAATAAAGTAGATACAGTCAGCCGGACTTTGCCCAAAGGCGTGGGTGAAACCAATTATCCTGGCTACTTGCTGCTGCCTCCCATAATTTCCAGAATGTGATGTCACTGCATTGTTGATGGGGTTTGGGGCAAAGGAACTACCCATACAGACACTGTCCTTGTAAAGCAATCAGGATGTGTTTTATTAAATTAAAATGGAAGACAGTTTCTGTGACTAAGAAAATCAAACCGAAATCAAAAATCTCCAAATACTCTTTGCAAACATCTATCAAGATGTTTAAATGAGTGCTGTTAGCAGCAGGCCTCTAAACACGGCGATGTTGGACTGTTGGAAGAACGGTTCACCACTTTGGTCCAGACGGATATCTTATGACCTACTGAGTAGATTGCTATTAAATTTGTACAAACATTCACGATTCACAGATGATTCCTAATAACTTCAATAATCCTATCCCACAGGTAGCACTGCCGTCTCATAGCAAGAGGGTTCCAGGTTCCAATCCCGGTCTGGGCCCTTCTATGTGGAGTTTGCATGTTCTCCCTGTGCCTGCGTGGGTTTTCTCCGGGTACTCCGGCTTCCTCCCACAATACCAAAAACATGCACATTAGGTTAATTGGCTACACTAAATTGCCCCTAGGTGTGAGTGTGAGAGTGTGTGTTTGTCTGTCTTTGTGTGTTGGCCCTGCGATTGACTGGCAACCAGTCCAGGGTGAACCCCGCCTCTCGCCCGTAGTCAGCTGGGATAGGCTCCAGCTCCCCCGCGACCCTGACGGATAAGCGGTATAGAAAATGGATGGATGGATATCCAGCAGGTCCATTTTTATTTATTCCGTGAAACATTTCAAAATCTACATGGTTTGGCAAAAAAAAAAGTTTGTTCCAACACTGTTGATTTCCAAATGGCAAATTCTCTGGAATCCACATATCTGACTTTTCCTCTAGTACCATCATAAGATTAGTGCCTGTAGTTGTAACTGAAATGTCTTGAAAATTATTGGATAGATTGGCAATTGCTAAAATATGTTCTCAGGTTCAAATGAACTAAATGAAAGAATCATGTTGGCATGCTGACATTAGCATTTAGCAGTACAGGAAGTATGGCCTCACAGAGCCAGGTGCAGTTTGTTTTGTATCTTGCTGGCAGCTTAGAGTATGACAAACGGATTGTGAAAAATAGTGATAGCAATGTCGAGTTCTGGAGAGTCTGTGTATTTATGTTTGGTTGTGTTTTTCTAACAGCATCTGCTTGACAGCGGACAGGAACGTGGCTGTGTTGTGTCTTATTTTGTCACCATCTCTGTCATGTTGTCTTTGTCTTCCCTCTCCATTCCCTCTGCTCCTGTACTAGATGTCATGGTCATGACAGTCGTCAGGGGTCTGGGGTGTCAGCAGGGAACACAATTACCTTCCATCCTTTCCATCACTGAATGCTAAGCACTGACAATCTTGGAGTGAAATCAAAGTGAATAGCTGCAGCCTCCCACCAGTTTCCAAATCTCTTTCTTCATATGTCTATGTAAATGTTTGTGTATACAGTATGTGCACTCACTTGTCTGTGTTAGTCTGTCCGTCGCTCGCTCTCTGGTACTGCTGAGTGGAATGGAGACAAGCAGGTGGAGTGGCGGCCCACACTTCTCGCTCTATGTTTAACCTGTGAGATTCAACACCCCCTGAGGTGGTGTGACACGTCTCTCCCTATGGGTGCCTGCTTGAGTATAATTAAACTCTGGTAGAAACTAAACTTGTGTCAGTAACTGATGCCATCAGGGATATGACTGAAGTCAGTTTTCCTTTTCTTTTGTAACTGAGTTTAACTTTCTATTTTCTTATAAGGCAAATGTATTTTTATTCACTACAGCTTTAGTTGCTAGCTACTTTTCAGGATTTTCTTTTACTTTAAGACATTTGATAAAGTTATATTAATAATCAAACCAGTTTTTTCCTAACTTTTTTGGTTTGAAACTCTTTACAAAAAGGCACAATCTGAGTTCAGATACCTGCAACATGTGAGAGACACTACCCATTGAAATGTCTTGGATGATTTCACTTCAAAAAGTGTCTTAGACCAAAGAAGTGAAAATCAGTCAATATTTCACAAAAAGCAAAGCTATATATGTCTTTTATAAAGCACGCTACATAGACAAAAGTATTGGGATGGGGTTATTTTTCAGGGGTTGGGCTCAGCCCCTTACTTCCAGTGAAGGGAAATCCTCATGCTTCAGCATACCAAGACATTTTGGACAATGCTATGCTTCCAACTTTGTGGCAACAGTTTGTTGAAGGCCCATCTCTATTCCAGCATGACTGTGCCCCAGTGCACAAAGCAAAGGTCATTTATTTTCACTATAATTTCATTCAAGTAAAAAAAAAAAAAGAGAATGTATGACGATTTTGGTCATGGGGGATTTTCTTGAAGTTATCTTGGTTCCATTGCTGTGATTGCTAAAAGGAAAATTAACTGTTTGCAAGAAAAAAATGAAACCTATTGATCAGCTTAAATAAAGAGAAAGATGAGAAGAAACAAATCACATCAAATTAGAGAGGTATGATACACACAGCACCCTGGGCAATCTGAATGGAGCTATTTCCTTCCACCTCAGTAGGATTCCTGGTGTCTGACTCAGTTATCTCTTTGGATTAATGCCACGAATATTATTTATATTCCACTCATGAGACACAATTCAAAACAGACGCTATATTGTGCACTCTACACTACAGAGCATGAGATTCTCTCAGTACCTTAACAGGCAGAACAGAAGGCCTGATCCTGTAAGAAAACATCCCAGCATCTGCGTCCCTGTCTATGGATGAATTGATGTTCTATGTGATGGATTTACAAACACTATCCACGAATCACACGTCATGATAAAAACACACCTGACAAATCCGTTCCAGACTCTCACGTTATGTCAACTCTAATCTTCTGAATCAACATTCCTATGTTTATTAATTTCAATATGTCTTCTGCTTAACATGGAATGCGCAATTTATCACTGAAGAACTGGATCCTGGACTTCAAACACTGATCGCACTTAATTTTCTTGAGGGAAATACAACTCTGTGTGGCCATGCAGCTGAGAAAACAAAGAAAATGGCAAGAACATGTTCAGCTGTTGAAGTTCAAGGCTGCGATCCACATAAAAACCCATGACACGCTGGTTTCATGGAATATTGCTATACTTAAAAGTAAATTATCACTCATAAGGTGGTGTAACATCTTGATCTCATAGGGCTATAAAACTTGTATTGGCCTCATTTATCTTGGCTTTCAAGGCATTTGTCTGTTACGTTGAAAGCCAAATTTAAAATGTACTGCTCTGATTTAACGTACTGTGCCCCCAGGCACAGAGAAAAGTCTGGCCATTAAAGTAACCCTTATGCACAAGATGTACCATCTGAGCCACATTCCACAACAAGCACTCAACCTTCTGCACCCGTTTCACTTTTCCGTCTGATCCATTTCCTCTAATGTTCCAGTCTGTGTCCTCGCTAAATAATTACACGAGGCCCATCCTCACCTGTCAGGGCGGTCAGACCCTTTGCTGAAAGTATGACAGCCATCTTGTCCCCTCACTCCTCTACTTCCATTAGTGTTACTGCTTGTCATGACTGCAGGCCCATTCCAGGGTCAGGGCCTTCCACTGTGGGCCGTAATTGCAGCGCATTTAGCACTCAAGAGTCACTGCACCCACTTAATGAATTGTCACCCAGTTTAATATGAAATTACACAAGGGTGAATCGTAATAGATTAACAGGGTTGGCAAGGTTACTATCAAAAGATAACCCATTGCAAATTGCTGATTACCTGCCTAAAGTTATTATAAGGAACATGTGAAGTGGATTACTCAGCCCGAGTGATACAATCTGATCACCCTCACCCATCACTGGATTACTCTGTGCAAAAAGGGGGACAAGTGTTAATCCTCATCCTGCTTTTGCTTTAAAAGCTACTGGCCATTAGCTTGTTCTTTAAGTGGCTGCAGAGGACACTGAAACTTTTTATCATGGTTATGTTAGTTTGATAATTATTATAATAATCCTAGCCTTAAAAGTAACTCATATTTAATTTATGTAAGTACCTCATCAGGACCGACTAACTCGCTAATGCGAAAGCCTACAGCCATGATTACGATCTGCCTTAATTTAAGTCAGTAATAAAGCCTTACCACATTTAATTAAAGGATTTATTTTAACTTCTTTCGTAGCTTTGGTCCTATTGTTATGATAACACTGCTTTGTGCAAAGAAGGGGACAATATTAATCTTCCACCTTTTTTGTTGAGCAATTACAGGTCAGTTTGTTCTACAGGGGACACTGCAATGTTATATCATGCTGAGGTTGGTTTGATAATTATTTTTGGAGATACTGGTTTTAATTTATGAGTGTATCTCATCCAAGTTGATTCACTCACTAAAGTCACAGCCCAAGGCCATAAAGATGATCTGCCTTTGTGTTGAGCTGTTAGTTCAATACTAAGGCCTTCCTGAAAAACCTACAGCTCACAATAAAACCAACAGCATTTAGCAAGCGCATCTACACCACTTTGTGTGGAGGTAAAACTGAAAGTCTATTTTCAATCATTCTATGTGCTGGCCATATCAGCTACTCCACATTTCATGTTTGGTCACATTTTGCAGCACATTTATCAAAAATAACATCACAGTCTTTTGCTTATTATTTTACACCCCTTTTTCTATGACAGATTGTTTTAACATTTTGGTGCATACAGATTGGTCAAGACTCACCTTTTGTTTTGTTAACCAACCTCTTCTGGCAAAAAACAAACAAACAAACAAAAAACTCAAACCTGAACAAAATGGCCTTTTAAGT
The DNA here is from genome assembly GCF_020382885.2 of Scatophagus argus. Classification (NCBI taxonomy): domain Eukaryota; kingdom Metazoa; phylum Chordata; class Actinopteri; family Scatophagidae; genus Scatophagus; species Scatophagus argus. The sequence goes on along the minus strand of NC_058510.1, from coordinate 15,575,760 downwards.
ACAGCCCACAGGAAGTGGAAGATGCCAACAGGGAGAGTGAAGAAAGGGGGGATTTCAGAACCCTTAAAGCTTTTTCCCTTTGTTTTCATTGTCATTTGTTGAGAGATGAGGTCTGTTTAGTTAGGTTGTGTTGAAGTTCAAGTTTCCTTATTGCTTAGTTGACCTCTTTTGAGTTTGGGAAAGTAATTTTTGCATTTTCCTTTCAGTTTGTTATGTCAAATTAGAATATATTTTTGCCATTTGTTATCAATTTTCCCAACTTTATTAAAAGCAGTTTTTATTTTTTACACCATTGTCCTTTTGTCCTTTTGCCAATTAGTGAAATTGCACACACTTCTGTGCATTTTCTAAGCATTTAAAAACATATCCAGAACAACAAGGCTTATACTCTGATCAAGGCAGAGATCTGTCCTGAAGAACTGGCCCACTACTGAAAACATTCACAAATCAATGCATGTATCAAATACATGACTTACAAAGTGAATGCATAATCTGTAGGAATGGGAAAGATTTTGCTTTCAGCTGACTAGTAGTTGACTTGATATTGTATGTCTGTAATATCTAGTTTGTCTTTGTTTTGTTGAACAAAACAAAACAAAACAAAACAAAACAAAAAAAACTGCTTGTGCATTAGACTTGGTTTTAACAATTAGGTGAGTAAATTGTTCGCACAGCCAACAGAGCTAATGGCAAAATGTAGAAACATGAGATCCAAGATATGGTAAAAAGAATTATGCTTTCTAGTTTCTCTGTCACACAGTTGACAATGACCACCATAAATAATTCTTCGTACAAAGGCTTATGTTTCAGCCCCTCACATCTGGATCAGTCAATGCATTTTTCATTGACCAGGGGCTCCATTAGACATGCTGATAGATGTTTCTGACACTTGAGGAACACATTTCCATACATCCGCACAGGGACGATTATTAACAGAGATAAGCACAGCGAAATGACACAATTATGTTCTCGTTTCTGCCCCTTCATTCTCTCCTCTAACGCTCCAGCTTTGACGACAATCATCTAGCATTTCACACCTCGAAACCCAAGCAGACAAGCCAAAGCCGTCAGGAGCGCTGACCTAAAATCAGAGATACATTTCCAATATGAATAATAGCAGGCTTAGTCATATTTCTGGTGATGTAACCTATCATTATTTGTGCCCTCGACCAGTAAATAAAGGAAGGGAGCGGCAGTTATAATCACCTGACAGTGACAGCACCTCAGTGTGTTTACTCCTAATTCATCAAACAAAGGAATCTAAAAGGCAGTTATCTATTGACTGCCTGAGAACAAAAAATATATATTCTTCTGTGAGAACAAGGGAGGGAAAATAACTAGCAGAAGGAAAATTACAGATGTTATTGAGTTTTTAGTTATCTCATTCTCTGTGATTTCCTTCCATTCAACACAGACAGAATGTGTAAGCACAGAGTTGCTGCGCTTTTTGCTCTCAGAGGAAACCCATTCAAGTTTCAGTCCAATCAATCAGTCAGTCCAAAGCAATATCGTGCATTTATGAAACACTACATGTTGCCAGTATTTTTCATTTTATTTGTTTCTCCGAGGATATGACATCCTTGTGTTTTTCAAAAATAGTTCCCATAAATCAAAGCAAATTTTAATAATTGAATCCTCCAGCGAGAATAGCTGCACGTCTTTGCAGATAAGTGCCCTAAATGACTGTTGTGAATGTATCCACATCTTAGGATATGAATAATGGCACATGTTCAATAAGCGCATGAGGACTGAGAGTTCATTATCATTACTTTTCACACATAGCAACAATCATTACGTCTTACACCTTGCTCTCTGCTCTGTAATGTTTACAAAAATGCAGGAATGAAGTCCACTTTAAAAGCAATTCCAAATAAATGGTTTTATTGATCTGTTGTTTGGCCACATAATTATCTGAGAGGTATGGACCTTTGAATAGTTTTAATGGACCATGGCCAAGCGTGTGGGCTTGTACTTACAGATGACAACATGATTGTGTAATTATTCCAGCACAATAAGTTGAAGACAGAGCACAGCAGTTCTCTGTTGCCAAGTGTAATGATCTCCACTGCAATCACTGAGTTCGCATGTAAACCTTCGGCTGACGCATTTTAAATCGATTATCTTTTGCACCTACAGCTTCATTTCTGGCATCTACAATGTAACACATTTTCATTTACCGCTCCCATGTTAAGCTTTATATCTCTGCTGCACTCAACCGGTTATATTCAACATCACTTTTCCTGTGTGCGCTCAGATCGACACGGTGCAGATGCCAATCAAACAGTCCCTGCTGGCTCTCAATCTCCCAGCCTTCCTGCCCCAGGCTCTGGAGATGCAGGAAGGCCGTCCCGGGGTCACGGTGCTCCGTGTTCTCATTCAGAGAAACCCCACTGCTGTTCTTCTCTCATTACCCAAGGGCCCCGCATTTGTGCAAACCCCCTTTGCGACAGCACGCCTCTGACTCGGGTCAGAGGTCAGGTATTATTGAAGTTTTTATTTATTTACTTTCCTCCACACTCTTGTATCGCTGTCGCTGTAACCATGGACAATGGTGTGGTGTGTTACAGCAAATCCATCAGCATGTCTGCTCTCATGTCCCATAACTGCCTGAAAAGAAAGTATTATTTATTCAGAAAGCAAAAACTTGTGCAGAGGAGGGATTAATACCAACAATCACAGAGGGTGTATGAATAGCCTTTTGTGAGCCTCTCCAATCCACCCAAACATCTGCAGGAAAGAAGGGGTGAAAAAAAAGAATTAACTGCTGCCATATTTCAAATTAGTAGCGTAGAGTACTTCCAAACAAGGAAACAAATACATTTTGAGGATGACTTTGAATGTGCAAGTAAAATATGATATTTTTACACATATATTCAGGATTGCACATCACATTAATGGAAGATCCAAGGTGAGTATGAATTTTAGTATAAGTGGTTGAACGTAGACGTGTAAAGAGTCAGCAGACTTTAAAACATGCCATTTCCAGAGAGGCTGAACTCAAATATAATCAATTATATTACCTTGCATCTGGTGCTTTACAGCCATCGTCTGCAGCATTACTGAGATTAAATTTCACAGGTTACTTTGGTCCAAGAACTGTTTCAAAACTAAATTTAGTGTGAACTGAAGTTGACAGAAAGCATACTGGGGATTGTCATGTGAGGACAGTGTGCTTCCCCAGCTCGACACTCATGCTGTATCATACTGCCATGTTGCAAGAGAGCCATTCACACCACAAAATACTGTGTCACTTGATGAAGATGTCAGAATAGTTCACCTAAAAGAAAGGGCATGAGAGAGACAGAGAAGAAAAGCTGTGGCAAAGTCCAAACATGAGCCCCCACTGAGCCCTATGCAGGGGAACCGTGGCAGCTTGTACTGTCGTTGTGTTAGCTACGAAAACCTTGAGTTTTTGTTTGTGCGCTTTCTTTTCTGTGTTTAATTGGTGAGACTTGTTTTTGTCAATGCTCTTAAATTTTAGAGGAAGCTTTCATTTGAAAATGTTATTAAATCTACCCAGACACCAAACACTGATATTATTTTGTGGGCAGAATCGCCTGTCCTGAACAGAGCAAAACAATTTGCCAGAGTTGTTGTATCCTGCCAATAATGCCACTTCCATCTGACTGCTACACTGCAGATTTAAAAAACAAAAGTAAACTTATTTGCAAAAATATACACAAATTTAATCGTAATGGTTACAGTTTCTAATATTACTTTGCATGGTTTCAGCGGTCAGAGTAGTTGGTCCCATATTTGGGGAACAAGATGCTAAACAGTATATTTTTAGGCAAAAAAAGACCAGTGGGATTTAACCTCAGCCTTTAAAATAAACATGTTCATGAGGTTAAGGTTGGTCTACACTGTGCAATGGTAATGCTAAAGTAAGCTTGTATAGTTTTATTGTTTCATAGACAATAAAGAACATTTATTGCTGTGTATTTCATGCTAACCCCACTATTCTCTGCTGAATACACCATGATTTAACAGTGGAAGTGTGAGGTGGACCAGCCTTGGGCGACAGGCCCCCCTCGCAGCAGCTGTTGGTGCAGATGTAAGGTGACAGTAATCAATACTGATTATTAAAGTGGGAACACCATCTCTAGTGTGTGATTAATCTTCATTCCCCCATGTTTACAGAGCCTCTTCTGGCCCGTTCGCCTCAGAGGGGGAGCGCTCCCCATTATCTATCCCCAGAGACAGGAAAAACAAAACACCGTCACCATTAAAGATATTCACTGTCACTATGGAGGAAGGCAGGCACAGGCCGTCAGCGGGATGGGAACCACATGTGCTGCAGTATCAAAGCACCATTTTCATAGCATAGGAAGATAGTGGATCCAAAACATAGTTAAAGGAGCAATCCACTCTTGTATTCACTCACACTGTAAAGGTATCTGCAGACTGGATACAACAATTTTTGAGATGAAGAAATTATAAACAAAGTGGATGGAAATACATGAGTGGATGAAAGCAGATGTTATATTGATTGATTTATTGAACCAAAAAATGTTTTCATTGTTCATCTAAAATATTTCAACTTGTATGAGAAATTTATGAGTTATCCAAAAGTTTTATAATTCCTCTTTTTGAACATAGACAAATTAGAATCTCAAGGAAATATTACACAAAAACTTGAGTTCATACAAAAGTGCAAGATCAACAGAGTCTGAGCTGTCAGACAAGCACAGGACACTGACACTGTGCACACATACGTGTGGTGTGTGTCATACTGATGCAAAGCAAGGTGAAACTTCACATTGTGTTCAGTCAGATCACACTGTTTGGCCCCAGCTGGTCCACTGCATCAGATTTTGCACATGCATTGCTTCAAAAACACACACACACACACACATGCAAACAGTTTTTATTGGGGTTATTGGTGAGGTAAATACAATTTTCAAGGCCTGGTGGAACAATAAAGTTCTATTCAGGTTTACTGCTATTCTTTGTGAAATGATTGTATTGTATTTTTATATTATGTGTTTTGAAGAAAATGTAAAACTGTCTGGATTGTGGTTTTATTTTATTTTTTTCAACACAATAAGCAAATTTGTAAATCTATTTGCAAAGTTGAAAAATGTTCATTCTGAACATAATGTGTCCCAGACAGTGCATTTCACTTTCCTATATAATCTAGGTCGCTTTTAAAGCATGAGGAATGCTTTAAGACAAATGACAGCAATCGAGGTTAAAGGAAAATTATGATTTTGGTTAAATATTATTAAAATCATAATATTAAAAATCAATACTAAAATGAATCATGTTTACTTTGTTATACTGTACTATATACAATACTATATATTGTTATATTTTAGTCGCCAAAACTGCATTTCTGGTGTCCAAAAGTGTCACACTTCTTCAATTGGAAACACAACACTGTTGGTGAGCATGATCAGGCAGCAAATATGTTTCCTTTAAAAGTTTTTTTTTTTTTTTTTTTTTTGTAGTGAAACAATTTTAAAGTTGGCTCGTGATTTCCCTGAATATAACTATAAACAACCACCACATTGAATTCATCTGTCAGTTATGTGTTGGCAGGAGGAATAAATAGCGTTGCAGCTTATTCAAAGAACAATATGTGCTGTTAATCAAGACGTTGGTGTCCTGGCAGCAAAAACATTTTCATATAATTAAAGTTTGTCAGTTATTTTAAAGACACATAATTAAAGAAAAAAAGGGCCTAGAAATGAGTGTAAAATAATTCAGACACGGTGTTTGCTTCTATTCTACCTTAATCAGTTTTTCTCTGCTTGTGGGGAAAAGTTATTAATAGTGCAGTACATGTAAAAGTACAATGCCATAGATATGCAAATACATTATCCAGCCAACTTAACAGTATGTCCCTGTACAGTGCTTTTCAAAAGTCCTGTAACCTTGCCGTATGGCAGCTATTGTGAAACAAACAATTCATCATCCTTGCTCCACTGCTTCCACAATCAAATTCAGATTAATGTCTAAAACAGAAACAAAACAAAAATCAAATTAGAGTCATTTAGAGTATGGATTGTTTGGTTGGGGGGCATTTATGCTACCAGGTCAATTAAAGTAAAAATCAATAATACAATAATGAAACAATAATGAAACGTTGGCATCACATGGAGGGGAAAATAAAACAACACAAGGTGATAATGCTAACCAGTGATACACAGCAAACATCCAACGCATGTGGGAGCAGGTATGAATCATGTATTTCCAGTAAAGAAGGAGAATGCTGCTCCATGCGCAGATGTGTGTTTGATATGCATCATCGGTACACCATTAACATTTTTGGACGGGGTTGAAGGCTCCCTCTCGTCTCCATCGCCTGTGACTGCAACAGATGGTCACCCTCTTTCTCGCAGGCTCCACCCCCTCCCTGTGTATTCCCCCACAGGTGTCAGGCTCCCATTCCCCCACCTCCCCCATCCTGAAATAATCACCAGCAGTGCCACCACACCCCCACCCACCCTTCCCCTGGTTGTCAAAAGGAACGCCATCCTTCCTCTGTTTAATCCGCTCTTACTCTTCCTTTCCTTGCCTCCCTCTTCCTCATGAGGACCCCCACCCTCCCAGTCTCCCATCACTCAGCACCTGTGAGGATCCCACCGAGAGAAGATAAGGGCTTTTCCGTAGCTCCCTCCCTCTTGGTGAGTGGAGTTGGGAGGCAAGGAGGGGGGTCAGGTAGAACAAAGAGGGAGAAAGCGCATGGAGACATTGGGAATTCTTGACAGCTGTTTCATTCGGAAGGCAATCTCCTCTGCCGGGTGCCATATCTGAAAGAGACAAGGAGGGGAGAGAAAAGACAGAGTGGCTGCACTCTCAGGCAGAAAAGAGGAATAGACGAAGATCTTTAGGAAAGTTCAGAGGATTAATTTGACACAAGGCAGAGAGGATGGTAGAAGGCAAGGAGGAGGAAGAGAAAGAAGGGAAAAAATGCTTTCTTTGTCAGAGTAATTGCTCTAAGCCAGTCTAGTGTGCAAACTGGGGAGAGATTATAGGATTTATTCCCATGTAGATTTTCAACAGAGACGCTTTGCTGGAGCCATTCTGTTCCCTACAGCAGAACGTGTGGCCCTGGATGTTTCTTACAAATCCATAAATCCATAAATACAGAGGAATGCTGGAACACCATATCTTTTATTCCCCGGGGTAGTGAGACAGAACAGGTACACATGGATCAAATTTGTGTGTGTGTCAAGGCAAACAAATGAAATGTCAACATAAATGACAGCACAGTGTATATTTAGCATATGGGGAGTAGAATGGCTTCATGGCTATTATTTTGCAACAAGAAAACAAAGCTTTGTTCAGTGTCAGGAAACAGAAACCCTGTCACAGAATCTTAATTATCTCCATAGTTAAAGATGGATAATGCAGAAGCCCGCAAGTGGGATGGAAATACTAATTATAGATGCTATCGCACGAGTAGATATTCAGTAGAATAATTCATTTATTTGATGTTGAAAACACAGAAACAACCTGAATTTGGGGGAAGAGATTATTACGAGATCAAAACGGCAGCACATATTTGCATTTGTTGTGCTACTTTGTTTACCAGAGTACTTCAAACAATGCATTACCATTTCAAAGCTGGTCAAGTATGTGTAATTCCTTGTCCACACATGAAAACAAGACGAAACCGTGTTTGTCGTTTTATTTAATTATATATTTACTGCTTGGCCCCAAGCTAAGGGTAAAAGTACGGCTATAAATCAGTTTATCCTTACAACGAACTTGTGCTTAATCTCTCATGACTTGCATAAAGTAATGGGGGTGAATGTCATTGTGTACATGAGAAGATACCTCATGCAGAGCAGATGCCTGAAAGACACTTTCTGAAGAATCAAAGGCTCGTTCTGCAAGCAGAGAAACTTCTGTCATTCCAAACGGTTTCTTTCAACATGTGTCTGCAATCAAACAGCCCTCAGAACACCTTCTGTTTTCAATCTGGCTCTTTGACAGGTCCCCGAATGTTCTCTGTCGTGTGTGTGTGAGTGTGTGTGTGTGTGTGTGTGTGTGTGTGTGTGAGAGAGAGAGAGAGAGTTTGTGTGTGTGTGTGTTTGTGTCAGAGCTGAATATGACAGGTCCCATTACCTTCAATGCATCCCACTAGGGAATGCCCCTTAGTTGCCCACAAGCTTCTGTTTCCACAGTGATATCTCTAACAGTAGCCTCTCTGTATGTCCCTTCACTGCACTGCAACACTTTATCACATAAGCAAGAACAAACACCAACACCAGTTTTTACAAGCCTAAATTACACCAGAGCGAAGGAGCTGACAGTTCTGGGGCTTCAGAGGAGACACGTTATAATGAAACCATTTTTCTGTGTAATGAAGTTGCAGCATAACCTAAGAAGAAACCCAAAGACTGTTTCATGTATTTTGTTGCAGGTTTCATGGGGACCTCAAATCCCACTGGAGTGTAAATAAAATGTTCAAGTAAAAGATCAAGCCCTAGATTTCAGAACACGGTGACTCATAGCGCATGTGTATGCTGGTTATCTTAATCACTTTTCCTCACTTGTGGGGGAAGTCCTCTCCTCCCATCGCCTTCAAGGCTGTAGCTCGTTCCAGGCAGCGTGTAACGCTCCATGGGTGGCAGGATGGGAAAGGGCCTCGGGTTCAATTGGCACAGGAAGAAGGCAGCCCGTTGGGGGACTACTTTAGCTTGGTTGGGACCTATTTTGGCTAAAGGAGACCTAATTTCATGGTGTGCAATGGGATCATGTGATGTTGCGGTAGATGTGGGCTATGACCCTAAGTTGATGGTTAGCATGTGCAAAGTGAAGGGGTGACCTCGTGGCTCAGTGAACTGGACTGGTACACAGCTAAATTGCTTTTAGAACAGCTAAATGATTTGTAATCTGCAGAATGCTGCTTAAAAGAAAATCTATCAGTGAGGTATGCAAACATGTAATGATAGATCTTGTACACAGCATGAAAATGAAGCACACACTCTGACCTGAAACTACATGAAAAGACTTGAAAACATAAATAATATGTGATATTGTAGCTTTCTTGAACGACTAATTTTGCGGTGTGCCCTTTTTTTCTTAATACACAATGATAATACATCATCAATATCAAGTTTGATATTCCTTCTTGTATGTGAGATATCGGAAAAATAAGAAATACACATCTGTTTGCTTCAAGTGCAAGTAGTTCAGATTTATGTGAGTCTTAGAAGTTCAGTCAGCTCAGTTCTGGTGGCTTCATCCCCTGTTGCTATTAAAGGTCAATCAGTGGGCATATTTCCTAAAACATTTTACTACGATTTCACACAATATCTGACTTCGCAAAGAGTTTGGATTCCAGCTGCTATTTTAATTTCTCACAGTAAAAGGCAGGTGAGGCTGCTGCCTTTGTTCCTCATCCTTTCAGTAAGCCATTTCATCTGTGACTCTTTCTGTCTCCCAGCTAAACACACACACACACACACACACACACACACACACATTCTCTCTCTCTCTCTCTCTCTCCCTCTCGTGAAAGAGTGAAAGACATAAACCCTCCTCCCTCCTCTACCCTCACATTATAGAGACCAGCCCCTGCTCTGATACACGCACTGACCAGATGTTGCTCAAAGCTTTAGGGAAGAAGCCTCAGGTATATGTGTGTGCATGTGTGTGTGTTCATATTAGCATCCCACAATTGGCTTGTCTTGCGCATATGTCAAGATTTATGACCACAGTTTTTCCTACAACAGACCCGGCTTCCTCTTTGGAAATTCCCATGGGGCAACAGATCAGGGATCAGAGGGAGAAGAAGGTTCGTCAACCCAAAACAGGTGACCCCAACTCAGTCTTCCCCAGGCTGAAAAATAAGATCTCCTCAATACCTAGACACTAGCATTTTTATCTACTGGCAATTCACACAAACCCCATCTGCTTCTCATATAAACACACTTGCACTTGCCAACACAGGGGTCTGTTGGTCTGGCCAACAGGGGTCAGGAGGACAAAGTGAAATAATGAAATCAAACTGGTTGAATGGCAGATTACTGAAAATGGCTGAAGGTTTTCATTATCGAGTACTGTGATGGCAGGAATGGAAAAAGGTGATATTAAAGACTGAGCTAAGCTCTTTCGGTGTGAGTAATGATCAGACAGAGTGGGGCCATGGACAGCTTTACTGTTCCCTCAGGCCTCAAAGTGTTAAGGCTGCAAACTGATACAGCAGAGTGCCCGCTAGGTTACATGCTGCGTTGTGTGTCATGCTAAGATGAAGCCTATTGTGTTTTGATAGCTTTACATTACCTCTATGGATATGTCCACTGGATTTATCCCCCTGATGTCGGTTATGTAGTAATGATGTTACTGTTCGCGAACATATAGAGTCCACAAATCACAGTAGAAATATAGCCATAGAATGAACATTTTATTGTCTATAAAAGCTATTGTTTTTCCTTACGATATGGTATCTGTAGTGCTACGTGGTATCTTTAAACCTGCAGAGGACCATATACTCACTGCACTATTTAGCCCTGTCAGTCCCACACAATCCGAAACATGTTCAAAGTCCTGGTTCTGAGCAAAATGAGCTATCACTCTTGCAGGTGTGCATTACGGACTGAATCCAAATGTCCCTCTGGACTTGTGGTCTTAGCCCTCACGGACTTCAGCTGTAAGCTGTTTTCACCCTCATCAAGTCAAATCTGAGACTGCACTAGATTGCAAGGCGATATCCACTGCTGATCAACAGTCCTGATGACTACAATCATAAAATACATTTTGGTATAGCCTATATTTCCACATATTTCTGTAGTATAATGTGATTGAATATTATTTCTGAACTACAAGATTCAAGTTAAGTTTTAATAAAGTCACTGTTTTACACATTTCTGATAACTTCTTTGTTGTTTCAAGCAATGTTTGAAAAAAAAAAAAAAAAAAAATATTGTCATGTCGTGGAAATTATTGCCGTGAAGACTGTAACCCAAGAAGACTCTCTGGAAGTCTGCAGGAAGTCTGCTTGAGGAACCTAGTGGACTGGATGAAATGTGGATTTGGACAGCTCTCAACATTGGTAAACTTACTAGAAAGTCTGCAAGTCTGCAAGAGCAGTGAAGTCCAGACATTTGGATTCAGTATGTGAGCTTTAACGTTTGGTAGTGTCCCATTCAAATTAGTGATGGGAAAGGCTATAAAGAGCGCACTGAACAGCTGTCTCTGTTATTTATCAACTATGGTGCTTCTGTAAAGAATTCATCATTGTTTATGAGGTTGCAGTTACACAGCAAACCATCTAGTAGCATTCTGGTGAAATGCATCTTGTAACTACTTTTTCTCTGGGAACCTAAATTATACATGTACATCTTGTATAATCCATCATGAATCTTGAAACACCTATTCATATTCAATACTTAGACAGTGTTGGTTTTATCCTGAAAAAAAGTGCATTAAATCCATATTTGAATATAACGAGGGCCTTTAGGCTGATAAAAGTAGGTAGTATAAAAAGTTTTTGGCCTTGGACGAAAACGATTAAAGTCATTATAAATCTGTTTGATAAGTTTATAGCTCGAAAACTTCCCCACATTCTTTTACATAGTATGCATGACTGGCACTGACCACATATAATGAAATAACATGACATATTTTACACAGTGAAGATCTATAAATATACAGATGTGTATAAATAAAGGGATTCAAAACCCTTAGGTCACATGACAAGGAGAATTGTGTCTATTAAAGCTCTTTGCATGTGACCAAGGTGAAAGTGGAGGAGCTGCTTGGGGCTCCTAAAAAACAGACTGCAGGATCATTGCTCTACATTTGCTCTATTGACACTCAATCAAAGGCAATATGGGAGGAAATGGACTGTGACACGACAGGCATGTTCAAATGGAGTTACTTCAGAGATGGTGCTTTTTGACTTCCCCTCGAGGTATTATTCAGGGTTGAAGCTTCTCTTTCCTCTCACAGTCTTGGCAGATTTTCATCACGTGGTCTCCTCTCCGTCTTCACCTTTATTTTGCCCTTATCCCCTAAGATGATATATAGATGATTGGATGTCTTTATCTCTGATGCATGCAGTTTCTAGTATATTTCCACTCCAACCAGATGGATTCTTTCAAAGGCCTCTCCCTTCCTCAGGATGAAGACCGATTTGGCAGGAGCTCTGTGATGCATGGCCAGTGCCGGCAAAATCTAAAAGACGCCTCTCCCCTTGGAATTGAACATCATACGTTTGACTCTTTATTACCACTGAAGTTGTCACAGGATGTTATTAGAAGTTCAGCCAACTCAAGACAAAACCTCCCAACCAGCCTGGTTGGGAGGAACGGAGATTAAAGAGATGGTGAGACAAGGAGGATGTGACTTTAAAGTACTATTTCACTGCCACTTCAACAAATGTGGGAGCCACATTTTTCAACATTCCTCCACTTGTGACAGGAATTGTCTGATTGACTTTATTTTATTTTTAGCTGTTGCACAGGGAAAGATCTGGCAACCAGATGACTAAAAGACAGGGTTTTGTTAACATGTCTTCTTAGTTGAAGAAAATACATGTATATCTAAAGGACATTTCTTCAATTATGATGGGAAAAAAGTTTAACCAGTTGTGTTAGTTAATTAGTTAATAGTAATAGTGAGTTAATATCATATCCTAAGAGCTGCAGTGTGATAGCTAAAAATGAGATATTTATGACTTTATGCCTTCAATTATACATTTTATTTCGCTGGTGTGTTATCGAGTAGAGAAACCATTTGTGAATGTTAATGCAGCACAATCAAGGGGAATTATTGTTCCAAGGATTTGAAAGTACCCTCAGTTTATTTACTGAAAAAAGTTGATATTGTATGTACAGAGAACGGCAGAAACAGTTCTTAATGATACACTGTTGTGAGAAGGAAAATTGCACTGTGCTTACATATTAGTCTTTTTTACCATCATAGTACCATATTGTGGATAATAAAACACAATGAAGGATGGTCATAAAAACACATTGAAACAACAACAATATATTTGTCATTTCTCCCAGGATAAAAAAATGCCCCAAAACAATAGCTTTGTGGGAAGAATCTGTTTGTCACAAGGACGGCGAACAAACATTAATTACACAACACAAATAATAAATGTGCATTATGGGAAATGATCAAATTTGCATATGAGAAGAAGGAAAAAAAAAGTCATTAGATATTGCAGGCACTTAAACCCTTCTCATGTTCGGCAGTTAAAAAAGCTGCTGTGTCAGAGATGGAAACCACCCCCACCTCCCATCCCCAAAAACACACACACACAAACAGGCATATTCACCCATACGAACCAAACCCAGTCTGTGAGCGAGCGCAGTCTTGTTGGTAACCTCTTGTTTGTATTGCACACTCAGAGGAATAGTTGTGATTACTCCATTGACTGAATCATCTGCAAGGTCAGGCCTCCCATCTTCGCTCCCTCCTACTCCTATGCTCTTCTTCCACTTAGCAGCCAAGTGGTTCATATGGCTGCCAAGACATATTCAGAGACATATTGGAGCATCCAGTTACTGGCAGTGTTCACAGACACTTAAACACATGTCCACCTACACACACACAGACACACACAAGCACACTGGAACATTGGCAGTTGAACAAACATGCTAGTGCTGTAACTTGCATACCCTTGAACATAATATTTTTAAGTAATTGCAAGCACCTTTGAACCTTGACCACACAAGACCTATAGATCCTACTCATAACCCACTCTAACCATTGCCTGCCTAATAGAAACCATTAATTTTATTTTGATTTAATTGGCTACAAATTCATTCAAAAGGTTATTAAAATAGCAGTGGACAAGTTTTGTTTATCCCAACATTGAAGTATAAAGGATAAAGTACGGTAAATGCTGATTGTTTTCGTCTCAGACTGGTTCCCTATATACCTCACTGTCACTATACAATTCTGTCTGCCACCGGGCAAGACATTCTTGGGGAAATAAAGGCTGAATGGCCATCCCGTCTGCCTTGCAGTGCACCAGATCAGGTTGTCTTAGACAGCCATTCTGCATGGGGTTTTCTCCGGGAACTACGGCTTCCTCCCACAATCCCCAAAACATGCACATTAGGTTAATTGGCTACTCTACCTTGCACCTAGGTGTGAGTGTGTGTGTGTGTGGTTGTCTGTCTTTGTGAATCAGCCCTGTGACTGACTGACGACCCTGACGGATAAGCAGTATAGAAAATGGATGGATGGATGGTATTACAGGAAGCCAGATTTCTCATAGAGAACCAGATTTCTTGGACATGTCTACATGTAACTAGGTTTCTAATGGACATTTTACATGTATGCATTTGAATGACAAAGACCTCAGACTGGGAAAGTGTTGCCAGTAATGCTATCCAGTGGGAAAGACTGTCTAACATGTAACAACGTATCCCATTTTTCAAAATAAATCCCTACTAAGTCAGATTTAAATTGAAACTGAAGCAAAGTCACCTGTGGACATCAAATAAAATGATTTCTATTGCTGAACAGCTGCACATTGTTACACTAGTTAAAATGTGTACCACCGACCTTCTGCATGTATATGCAGATTCCCAGTCCCCAGATTTTTTCATTACCTGTGTTTTCCAGTTAGCAGTGTAACCTGGTTCCTCGAGTAACCTGGTTTCTTGAGTGCATGTAAATGTACTGTATGGCAAACGGGTCTCTAAATCGGATAAAATAAAAAATAAATCAGGGTAATTTATAAACCTGTAAGTTTTACCCTTAATACTGCAACTCAAAATTGATCTTTACCTTTGGCCTTCTGGAAAAATACCCTCACATTGAAAAAAATGTCCTAAATCTGACAACTAAAGCTCAAGTTCTTGTTTTTACAGGTATGAAAATACATGCATGCGCACACACACACGGCCATACATACAGACTCACAGAGACCAAAATGCACCGCTAATTATTGACTGAAAGATGGAAAAGCTCCCAACTGATTTTCTATCAATGGACATAATCATGAAAGGAAAACAAAATCAGCTTCATTGTATCAGGGCGACAGTCCCACACTGAGGCCACCCACTGCAGAGCCAATGTGGTTTCCGATGTAACCACCCTGATGAAATATTCAGTAAGGAACAGCTCAGACACCTAGGGCCAACGAGCTTCGGTTACAGCCGAATCATTCTTGAGAAGGCCAGGGCCAGATACACGCCCGTAATGTCATCGTTCCTTCCATCTCGCCATACATGACAACATACACACAAAGGTGCCCATTCATTTTTAATGAGATACATTAATTAATAACCTAGACCTGACCCTGGATGGATGGGGAGGGTGGAATGAAGGAGATCTAAAGTTGTTTTCTTCTGCTGAAAGTGTCTTTGGTGAGGGTGACAATGTGAAGGGAAAAAATGGAGATAAAGCAGCGAGCAGAAGAAGAGAAAATTCAGGATTATCATATTGAATACAAGAGCGAGCTGGAAGGAGGACGCACACTCTGGATAAGTGTTGTAGCCGAAACCAAAAGGGGCATTTCACTGAACTGATTAAGGGCTGAGCACCCATGGTCAAAACCCAAGCTGCTTAACCTCCATGCTCTGTCTCTACATGCCTACTCCCACCAACACTCACTCTCATACACACACCACACACACAAACTACATGCTCACATAAGCATATAGCACTCCTGTCCCTTTTTTCACAGTCCACTGACACAACACAAGAAACATGCCTCTTGTGCTTCGTCAGATTTGCAGATGGCCCAAACCAATTCTATGATGTTCTACTGTGATGTCTGCTTTGCTGAATGCATCTGATATGTAGGTCAAAGCTGCAGGTCATGAGCCAAAACAGTGGGGCTGCTGCCTATAAAAGGTGAACAATCAAAGGACTACAAGGCACATATACAGGCAGATAAGATGATCAGGATGGTGGATAGTAAAAGCTCTCAAACAATTTCTTTTTGATACAACTGTAAAGAATGTTGTTCATGTCACTATTTTTTTTAACTATCAACATTTTCTATCAACAGTCCCATAAAAATCTTTGCATCTCGGCATTTTATGAAAAAAAAAACAACAAAAAAACTCATTGCCCTCTTTTCCCTGTTAATGTTCCTTAGAATCAGTCTTGATCTCCCAAACTTTTACAGTTCGTTGTTACATTCTCATGAGTAAAACAGCCTCCCTTTCTCTGAACCCTGCAGTCTGTTGAGTTTGGCAATCTGAGAAGGTGACGGGGGTACGTCTTGTCTGTAGGGGCCCTTGGATTGAGGTAGGGCCTGCACTGGGGCAGAACCTGGGGCCTGAGTTTGGTCTCTGCTGTGGTCAAAGGGGCTACTGCTGGGGGTCTCCTGTGCAGGAGGTGGCCTGGCCTTGTTAGCTTCCTGCTCTCTGCGTCTCTGTTCCTGCCTCAGCAGCTCCTGAGTCTCCAAGAGGACGCGGGCGTTAAAACTGGATGTTCCCAGGTAGCCATTTCTTGATCCCTGGCCGCTGGAGTAGCGAGGGTTCTCCTTGGATGTCTGGAATCCTTCTGCTGGCATGTACACCTTGTCCCATGACTCCTGGGACACTGTGCTGGGGTTTTTATGGGGTTGCCTAAACACATAGAGATAGGTAAAGATGTCAATCAAGCACTGAATGAGTCACCTTAAACAGCACCTGAATATAAAGGGAACAGAGAATGACAGATAATTCTGTAGTGACCACTGGGTCAGTACTATTAAAGGGAATTTCAAAAGAAACTGCTCTTCAGCAGAGAATGTGGCCATTTTCCTATTTTGTGAGATAAAAAGAGGGATGCTCCAGTGGCGCTGATTTAAAACACTAAAAGCAACAAGAGTGCAGCAAAGAGGGATCTGTTACAGCTTGCTGCATGATTACACTGAATCCTGCGACATAAAAACCGAGACATGAAAGACATAGGAAACAAACGGGGAAGCCTGAAACGCCCACAGGACTATTAGTTCCACATTGTAAACAAACACAAATGTTAAAACCTCTCTAAGAAAAATGGCTGCTTTCACCCATTTAACTCCTTTTTGCGATGCAGACGGCTGCACTTACAGCACAGACAGAGTAATGGCGGGCCTCACGGCGTTGTCCGCCTTCTACTCATCTTCAGTCTGCCTGCCAGCGCCTATACAGACAGTACGGCCCAAGATGCACACACATATTATGCCTTCTGTCACACATGCTCCCTTCTCCAGAAATTGACCCCGGAAAGCCGTCATTGGGAACTGCCACTTTTTTGACCGAAGTGTTGAGTCTGCTCCTCCATTATTAGGATCCATTAAGGTCACAGTGCAATGGAGGACCTGTGACAGTATTGTTTGCGTCAGGGTGCTAAGAGAAATCTCATTCACACCTCACTGACCCGCTGTGTGCTTAAAAGGCTTTTTAGTCTACAGTGTAGAGGGAGACAGGGACCCAGCATGCTTTCAGGCCAAAATGCCTGCATTTCTTATTTGGCCGAGTCTCATTCCGGAGAAGCTGAGAGGGACAAAAGACAGAATAGGCTATTTATTGTTCAAAGCACTTGTGTTTCTGAAAAACTGAAACCTTACAACAAGTTAAATGGGTATTGTAAATGGAGAGATTGACAAATTCTACCTTGAAGTTTGATCTCTCATTGTGTATGCTTTACAGTTGTGCTGAGACTGAAGTAAGGGACTATTGCAGTTCTAGAGACATGACTTGGTGAAAGCAAGAACTTGACTGGCTGCTTGTGTTTCCTATTACACGTTCCTGACGGTGTAAACTTTCTGCTCACTTCGCTTTCAATGAATGAATAACACAAACATGGCGATTGTATCAATGTAGTCTCCTATTCAGTTTTGAGAGTTATGTGGCTGTAACTCCAGGTATCTGCATGGCCCACTATCTCTCTGTACGACAAAGTAAATGAGAAAATGTCAACATGGACCCTGTGGGGAAAATAATTACAACATAATGGCCTGATCTTTTACATTACCGTATGTCTAGCACTGTGGTTGGGATATCAACGGGTGGAGTCCAACGCTCAACTGGGAATCAAAATATATGATGTAGATATCTACGGCAGGACTCTCATTAACCTTTTTTGTCAAGAATTTTCAAGGAAATACCAAAACATATACATGCATTTTATTCATCTTTCTTCTCACAAGTTAATTAAATGCCCGCTTATTAAAGATATGTTTTCAATCACCATTCTCAATGTGATTCTAATGAGAATCTCACAGTTCCAGCATTACTAACGCATGCCTTTGTGGTCCACATTATCTGAGGGGAGGGGACGAGCTAAAGCACATGGCTCTGTGATGTGAGTATCCGAGCCTTTGTGAGTTCATGTCTACATTTCTACATATGCAGGCATTTGTTTATGCATTTATGTACTGTGCGTGTGCAACATTAATACTTGTTCCACTCTGTGTATGTGTGTGTGCATGCATGTACAGCATGTGTAAGAATGAAGGTAATTGGTGGAGGGGCAGATGTAGGGACAGACTGTAGAGAGAGCCCCACCACATGCTCCATATCTGGGTTTTGCTGTCTGGGCGAACCGCCATGCATTTACATCCCGGCTTGGCTTACAGAACAGCCAGCACTGTTCATGAGGGAGCCGCCTAGTTAGAAACCCAGGATGCCTGTTGCACGAGGCAGCGATTTGCATTCCCAGTATGACCTTTTAGTTTTTAAACTAGATAAGAGAAGAAGGGAGATTTAGTCTGAAAGTGTTCTGTGGCAATGAGAGGAGAGCAGATATGGCATTGTTCCACAGGAATGTAATCGTGATTGATGCGTCAGGGGAACTAGCTCTCTTATCACCTCTACTCCTGCGCCAGAATATGTCACAAAGTAGATTAGTTACATTTACAAAGGGAGGGGATGGGAAAATACATCATGCCAAAGAGTGGGGTAAATTTAGAATGACAGAACATAACAAACAAAGCCAGGAAGTTGGCTCGCAGAGACATTTGTGGCCGCTGCGTGTTTCTTTAAAACAGCTGGGAAGAATCAGAGTTTACGAGAAGGAGGAGAAAGAACACATACACATGCACAGACCCAAAATGATTAGGAAAAAAATGCATGCAACTGGCAAAGGAATCGTTGCTATATTGTACAAATAAATTGTCTACAAACCTGGAATAATGTTTTCTTTATAGTGTGGAACAATGTTGTTTTGGCTGAGGAATGCAAGAGCTGCATGAGCGGATGGTAAAGCTACTGGCACTTCACTCAGACCACCATTAAGAACCTTATCTTGACCGCATTTATATGTGTGTGTTTGGGTGTCTTTCTGTGTTTGAGTGCGTCTCTTTCAGGCTAATCAGTGGTCTCTGTTTCCCACTAACATGCTCGTTTCTCTCCCGGGCCCCTCTCGCTCTCCACTGCCTGTCACTGCTAATCCTGCTCCGACAACAAGCCTTCATTAGAGCTCTTCCAATCCTTACATCCCAGACAGTGAGCTAAGCCTGGCCATCATCAGATAACCAGCCACCATGGCTTCTTCTGGAAGCTCTCTGGGAAGGAGTTTTTTTTTGTTTGGGGCGGAATGTTGAGCTTTCTGTTTTGGAAGAAAAGGACACCAGGGAGGGGTTCCAAAAGAGAGGTGGTTGGAGTTGGAGAGGGAGTTGTGGTTATTAATCTGGGGATGTAAGACTTTAGCTCTTTAATGAGGAGCCGTGCCCAGACACAAGCTCTGTAAAACCCCTAGCCGGGGTCAAACGTCAAGGCTGAGCTCATGCCTCTCATTGCTAAAAGACGCTATGAGATTATGAGAGGAATGCATATCAAAGGCTATCCTCGCCTGGCTTTTTTGGCTTGCCAGACTAACTTTCCCAAGAGAAGGAACCCACAGAGAGGGGAGGGCTGGAGGCAACTGTCACATCACATGAGATGCCAGCAGATAACACACATGAAGGGAATGCATAGATCGGTCTGGCCTATACAGACCATATTGATTATGCGTCCTTGTAGGCCACAAATCCATAACCATAGACAGGAACATGTTTTAATTGATCTGACTGAGGCTGTTCAGAGACAGCAGTGCAAAAGAGGATATGAGCTATGAAAAAATGATTGCTGTTTGTGTAGGGAGAGATGGAAATCACAAGAGAGCAGAGTTACTTTGGCCAAGAAGATTTAAAGACCACACATACACACACACAAGTGTTCTGTCTTTGTTTAAACTTGCAGAGCAGTGAAACTTAAATAAATCAAACTTCACTCCGCTTCAACTTTAATTTAAGCTCTTTAGAACATAATGCACATTTTATAATACCAAAAATTTCATTGTACATTGGATTGTTATCAGTGTGGAAACAAACAGGGAGGGGAAATCCCTGTGCCAGGCAGTCAAGTAGAGAAGTAGTCTCTTTGGTAACATTAAAGATGTAAGGCTTAAAAAATGCGGAACTCTTCTACCAGCACTGCATCAGAGGATTGGCATAGGCACACGTAATCAAATACAGGCTTGCGACAGGAAATGCAGATACAGATAGTACAGCTTAGCTTTGTTGGCATCTCTTTGATAAATATGCAAAGGAATCAAAACAGGAAGAAGATAAAGAGCAGTGGTTGTAGATGTGCACTCAAGCTGTGTAAGGTGAGAGATTGCCAGTGGAAACTTCCTTTTAAACAAGATATTAGAGCCGTTATTCATTGTAAGGGAAGTGTGTGCATGTGTGTGTGGAGGGGGCGACGAAGTCAGCACTTGCTCAGGGTCAACACTGACTTAATGAAGTTGAATATCAGTCAAATAATTCCAGGCAATCACATTAAATGATTTTCATTCAAACAGTTTTGCTGAGAATTATTTAAATGTCTGCAGATGAGTTGAAAGTGGCTTTGTGGTGATTGACTTTGTAGCCAAAGAAATGAGATGCTGATATGAGAAAGCATAGAGAAAAAAAAAGGGTAAAGGCACAAATATGAGGAAAAGAAATGGATGGAAATCGAAAAAGTCAAGTGAAGAGGTTAAGAAAGGGCAGGAAGAACGTGATAAGTCACAGAGGAGAGGGAGACAGACGCATGGACAGACAGACAGATGGACTAAAGAAAGGAGAAAGGGGAGGATGTCTCACCGTGGCAGGGAGCTGTACTGTCTCTGTGCTTGTTGGAAACCGTCTCTGTCCTCTTGCTGCTGTTTCTGGACCTGAGTTTCGACTGTTACTGAATGGCGTCCGCTCAGCGTATCCGTCCCATTGCTCACCTGCAAGTGATACAAGTCAAACAAACGTTTAAGATGCAGTAACATGGAAATAAATACAGCTAAAATGTTAACATTTCTGTCTTTAGATATAGTGCTTTGACAAGTCTGAAAATACACTCTTACACAGACATTTAAAAGATGGAATATTTTTCCCTCAGCACAGCCGGGGGTTTGACAGTGAGTGTTAGGCTTCCCTCTGGGAACAGGTAGTTAGTAGGTGTGATTCCATCATGACAATGGCACTGAAAAATGCACCTGTGCATGTGGAAATGTCCCCTGATAATTTTGTCAAATGACTAATTCACCAGTATGATCTTTTTATAAATTACAAATGCTTGGCATGCCATATTGCTGGAAAGCACAGTTTATCCTAAGATTCTTAACTGAGGATGAGGCCTGAGAAAGTGACAGCCACAGCCACACAGTGTGATTCTGTAATATTAAGATTCTGTGTGTGTGTGTGTGTGTGTGTGGCCTTGATGCTGCTTACTAGCACATTTCAAGTCTGTTTATAATCAGGGTCAATATAGACTGAATCACTGTGATGTCGTGCTAACAACAACCTCACAGCAGGATTATGGGAAAACTACTGGCCCCATTTTCATGAAACTCATGAAGAGTGTTGCAAAGGCCAGGAAAGAACCTATTAAATTTTGTAGCCGAATCACGGGACGGATACACAAATTAATTTTTTTTCCCCCCAGAATGAGTTTAAGATTCAGTTGTGTGTTGGCCCTTTCCCCCTGACTCAAGTGAGCAATGATAATAGAGTGAGCTAGACAATGAATGAAGAAAGAAAGAGAAAGAGAGAGAGAGAGAGAGAGAGAGAGGCGTTAGAGACAAGCCCACCACCCAAAGACTGACACCCAGAAACGTCTCCAACAAGGCATAATAATATTAATCAGATGAAGAACACACAGGCACGTGTAGGGTCTCTGCAGATTATAAGCGATGGTGGAGAGGTGACGTTGATGTTCTAGCTAAGCAGAACCATATTTTAACACATTCTAATAATCTTGGAAATTAGTTCTGAAAGTGGAGTTAGGGACCCACAGGGGTCCTCAAAGGGACTGTGATCAGTTTAGCATTGGATTTCATACATATATGTACTGAAACATCTAAACTTGGGACAAAATCCTGGGGGCCCAGGGTCTTATATGTGTCAGTTTAGGGAGCCTTGGTGTGAAATTTGAGGGCTACTTTCATAGAAGAGAGGGCGGTTGGCCTTGTATGCCCTCTCCAAGTGCCCCTCTAGCTTATCTACTTTGATAAACCAAACCTAACAGCAACATCTCACCACCTAACTGTTATTGGTAGTTTGAGGTAAACACAAGCTGTCATTTTCTTTACTCTGTCACCAAACTTGACATTAGTGAAAGTGTTGCTTTTGTATGAAAGCATCTGACATACATTTTAGATTACTGAATTGGAAAAACCATGACAAAAAAAAAAACAAACTAAAAAATGTATGTATGTTACATGATGCACAGGATTTCTGCCTCGTTTTTGTAAATAAACATTATGATACCAGAGGCAAACTTCATACAATCAGTATAATCCACGTCTCAGCCGTGCTGATCATAGCACAAATACTTGAAAAATAGCCGAAAAAAACCCCCTTTGCAATGCATTTATTATGCGTTATTATTATGGTTGATGTGGTTTGATGTATCTAATGTGTTCATCTCTGATCCCAGATTTCATTTATATATTCAGTTACTCTGGACTTAAGTATTTGTTCCTTTGTAGGACCTAGCATGAATCCAACCACAGATAGGCCACATTATTGATGGGCCTTTTGCAGCTGATTGATTTTTGCTTGCTCAGCCACCGTGGCTATCACTGCTCTTGCTAAATACACATCTTCCATTTTCTTTTTAGTAAACAGACAGATTGGTTCCTTTATGATCTAAAATTTTATGGTATAATAATCTTTTGTTAAACCTGAGCTGTGTATGTGTGAACAAAGTACACAGTATGCTGAAGACTTACAATATAGATGAGTATCACCAGCCACGGCTTCATTTCACAGATTTGCATGTGACTTGACTACACATCACTAACCTGTACCAGTGCGTATGTGTGTTTGTTGTCTGATCACCGGCGGGGTTGACATGGAGATCTCATCTCCCTCAACACTAGCACACAGCTAACGAGCTGGCTGATGAACGAACATGACAAGCCAATTAAACAGAGGTGAGCAGAGGAGGTGTAGCTTCACCAATTGTCAGATTTCATGTGGTGGGCAGGTGGGAGTATAGACAGTCTGTGTGAATAAATTTCTGCTGAATAGATATTAATTTCTTTCTTTTTTTTAACCAGTAGAAAGCTGAGTTTAAAAGCTGAACAGAAACTGAAATCAATGTTTGGTAACATCTGATTTTCTTAAATTTGGAGAATCTGTGTGAATGTGTTTGCGGGGTGGATGATAAAAGGGGATAATAGTACATGGATGCAATGGACTGATGGGTCAAAGGTGTGTTGGCAGTTGGAAAGGCTGCCAATAAAAATGTCCTCTTGGAAACATCTTGTCTTCTTGAAATGGCTGCTTCCCTCCTAACATGGACAGCTGCAATAACAGCGCAGTTACATTTCACTCAGTGTCAATAACAAGTCCTTTCTCAAGCCTCGCAAGTCAGGGAAAACATAATAGTATTTCACATGGGCAAAGTGAATATGACTCATATGTTTCAGATTTTGCTGTAACAACACATTTCCTCGGTTCATAAAGTGTAGAGCACATAAACGAATATCAGATGAACAGTAAAGAAAAAGGAGAAATTATTTTACTTTGGCCAAATGCCGTGGTGAAAAAATAATTAGTCACGCACCCTGAAAGTTTTTAATTAGATTTTGAAAGGAAGTGGGGAGGAATCCGGAGGTGCCTGACGCTTCAGTTTAACACTGAAGAGGTTGAGGTGGATGACGCCATGCCAAGAGAAATGCATGAGAAATAACCAGGAGAGAAAATCAGTCAGTGTAATGGTATTATCCAGGGAAGGAGAATCAGATTATTCCATGTTAGGCCTGGAATACAATGCCATATAAAACATGACATTTGTTGAAATCAAATCAAAGAGACATCCGTGTTCATTTTTATCCAATAATGTGAAAAATGATGTCAATACGGTGTGCTTTTATCTCTCCCTTGTTTCTCTGGTGGTGTCACAGACAAAGCTTGGAGGAAAAAAATTATTCTCCACCTGTTTAAACATAAAAGTATTCTCAGATGTGAGATGAGGAGGGGGCATAATTATGACAATTATTTGCAGCTATCAAAAATCCGGGACCAGGAAAGCAGCTGGGAAGGAACTTAGGTTTAAAAGTTCCAAACATAAGCCAGACAGCCAACGTGTAATCTTTCTTGGTTCAGAGCTGGTCACAGACTTTTCCGATATCAAAGCTGGTTGCTGTAATGGGTCAGTGCTAACATATGGCTTTACTGCCCACAATCACATGATGCTATGTTTGTAGCACACCACATAGGGAACAGTTTTAAGAGACCAGCCATGCTGTACACAAACACATGTGGAAGACATTTAAGTTGCTAATGGGCAGACAGACCTGAAAAAAGCCCAGTTGGGGGATAATGATTCTGTCTTCAAAATTCTTGCACAACTAATTCTGTAAATTTATTATAAGAAACCCCAGTCCATTTGTGGTTGCCGGAGTGTGTAGCTCTGGGCGGAGTATCCATCTAAGACCTAGCAGTGTGGTCTGCCATTTCCTGGTCTCTGGACCAACAACTTATGGTGAATGGGATGTTGGTTTTGTTGTCACTTAAGGACTCCACAGCACATACAAATGGCAAAACAAAATATGAGAGTCTTATTTGTATTATCTGCATGGATGAATGTGTGTAATAGTGCTGAACTATATTATTATTTCAACACAGGCTGTTTCTGAAGCTAAGTAAGTTTATATATATTGGCATGTTCTATTACTTATTACAGGTGAAATATGAGATCAGGGTAACACTTTTAATGAAGACCACATCCACAGTACCTTATGGTGTATTATAATGTCTTCATAATGCTTCATGACTACATGCAAAGTGATCGAGATAGCACGAAGACAATAGGAATGGTGAAAGGGAATCCCTTCAGTACTATGAATAAAGCCTCACATATATACTTAAGAGTGGCTACAGGTGTTCACTTCTGCATTCTGAAGTATGTTATGGTCCTCGTCTTCGAGGTCCCTGAGGTCAAACAGCTACTGGAGTCAACTGGCTTGCCTATAAACAGTTTTATTATTCCAGCATAATGTGCAATACGTGTGAGAACGAGAGTTCTCGTTTCAGTTGCTTTCAAGTAGATGCAATTATGGACAAAGAGAATTTGCTAAAAATCTTCTTTTTTTTTTTTTTGTATTCACACTGTCATTGACATTTTTAGTTAAGTGCTGCATTATTTTATGTTCAACCACTCCAGCACAGTGCTACCTCTTGAAAACGTTAACAGCCAGTGTAACACAACACACTCAAAGTATTATGTGACTGTTGCAGTCAGGGGCTCAAATGAGGTCAAGACACAGAGCGATGTTGTCTAAACTTTAACCATTAGCCCCTGAGGAGTCAAGTGACCACGACTATATGTGGATTTATGAGTAATCTTCACATGATCACATAGGAAAGCGCTAGCAGTACACAATCAAACACCCAACGAGAAAGAACCACATTCAGAGTAACCTAAGTTTGCATAAACACAGCAAATGCTTGGAGACACATGTTGTCCTGGTAGCAGGAGATAAAGCGATAATAAAATCAAAAGAATTCACATAAATAAGGACTTTACAAGCTGCTGTTTGCGTGTTTGATCCAGGGTACCAGCATGGCGCTCACACTCTTCTGTGTGGTCATGCTCATTGGCGCACCAACCCAACTGCACAAATTGATTTTATTGCTGCAGACAGAGCGCAAGAGAAAAAAAGTCAGCTCCTTGGAAAAATACATAGCGCTTTATGATGAACATCTGGAAATCCCTTCTCACAGAGCAGCAGGGAGGGAGGGAGAGAAAACATGCCAGTCCTAATTGTGTGTGTTAGCTTTGGGGCTACATGATACAAGGCAACTCGTTATTCCATTAAGGTGGAGCCGGGGTTCAAGGACTGACCTCAGCATTGTCGTTACAGTTGTTCACAGGAGGCACACCTGAGCTCAGTTCCCAACACCCCAGAGACAAGCTGGGGTCAAAGTGGAGCCTCACAACTCGTACTGCTCCATGTGCTTCCTCTCTACCCGCTCCTCATTATCACAATCATTTTCTTAGTTGGATATTATTCACAACAGCTACTAAACGGACCTTGAGGCGAGACTGCTTTGTCAATATTACTTTAATCTCGATATCTGCCAAAGCGACCAAGCAAATCCGATATGCAGTATACCTATTAGAACTGAGTCATGTCTTGAGATACTAGCAGCTGCTCTTGTTCTGGTTTGTAGCTCTGTGTGGAAGCCATTGCAATGTAACCCAGTGACCCAGTGACAACATGCATCAAAGCTCGGTTTTGCAGACTTTTATGTGGTAGGCACTGAATTGTCTTTTCAAGCATCTTGCCTTTTCCTGGTTGCATTCACTTGATGTTTTGATTTCCAAAAAGTGGAAGTCAAAGAAGTTTAGCTTTCATCACTGTGGATGACATTCAGTAATGACACGGAGATAAATACACTGAACAAAGAGAGAGATCAATTTCTGCGCAAAAAGTGGCCTTAAAAGCTTAAAACAGAACACTGTCACAAGGTTGTGTTCTGTGTGTGGATCAAAATGCTTCCTAAAAATGCTGTTGTGGTCAAAAATGTCTCTGCCTACAATGATGAAAACCTACAGTTGAATGCAAGTTTTTCGGAAAGTTATACAGAGTTTTCAGTTTCATTATTATTCTAAAACTATAGCGTTAAAATAGAAAGTCTAGAAAGTGAAGAATAAGAGATTATTTCTCTGTTGTATTTTTACCTTTTGGCCCTGCCTGTGCTTGTACATCACTGAAGGTTTTTCTTTCTTTTTCTTCTAATCACCAACACAAGCAATGGCCATACACCTCACACTTTTACTTCTGGACTTCATATCCGCCTCAAACAGAGTCATATCATATCTGCTATCTGCTATCAGTGACACAAAGACATGATTTCCCTCGAGTTACTTTAATCAGTGTCAAAACACAACATGGGTATGTCTGTATCTTTCCTAACAGTCTCTGGCATTGTGAATCTTTGCTCACATGACTAAAATAGCATGAATGAGCAGTAATAAAACAGACTTCAATACTCTAGGGATGGCCCTATATCTTATTACCAGTGGAATAGAGGGGTATGTTCAACAATGTCAACAATCACAAGCAATTAGGAGCTCCGAGGCTCAGAGAGAGCGACTGAGACTGCTCAGTGCTGAACAAACAGTTAACATTTCATTTCATCAGTGAGAACGGAAAGAGAGAAAGAGAGAGATTGAGAAAACAGAAGAGAGAGATGTCCATGTTCAGTGATTTTCAACCATCAGCAGGACTAACGCTGAAGGAAATCCAGAGAAAAATTAAGCCTCTTTTCCTCTGTGCAAAAAAAAAAGTTGAGAAATATGTGGTCACGTCTACCCAGAACTCATTCAGACAACAGGAGAAACAGCAGATGGGATTCGTACCACATCAGACCTCCACTTTAAACCAATTTTATTGACAAACTGACACTTATAATTCTCCAGAAAATTGGTTGCCAAATATTTTAACTTTCAAGGTCTGACATTCCGACCCATAATTTAGAAAATAGCTCTGCTTGGTGTAACAATTAGCCGTCTCTCCTGTACAGCCAGGTCGGGAGAGTCACAGGATGAAAAAAGCTTTTTCTGTCTCAAGCTATTACATTACAAAAATATACAACTATTTGACCTCAAACTTGTTCCTGCTTGATTATACGAGTTTGGTTCTATTATCGTTTGGACATGGTTACAAAAAAAAAGAATGTATGACCTTAAATACAGAGTCAACCTATTCAAATAATAAAGTTCCACCACAAATGACAGTTAAGTGGGACTGCGTGTTAAAATCATCAGTGATATAAAATGTATGTTGAAAGCTGATATAAAGTATTTTTCTACTTAAACTCCAGGCGCAGTTTGAACTTTTGGTTCACAGCGGGAAGGAATATGAGATCAAGTCTGAATGAATTAACAAAGGAATTAACTTGATTACATTTTTCCAATTAAGAGTAAATCCCACTGTTGGTGCAGATCAATCATGGAAGAGGAAAACGGCTTAAAAAAACCCCTCAAATTTTAATTCAAAAATTTTTTAAATTAAAAATCCCTTTAATCAAATCTAATGAAAATTAAAATGAACAGTGTGCCTCACTGTCTCGCCCTTTTCTTTGCCCTAAAACCCTGAATAGTCACTTGTCATTGAATGCTTCCTCTTCCTCTGCCTGCCATTAGTGTGCCATATTTCCAAGACAGAGAAGACTCAGACAGAGATGAGTAATTAGCAATTAGTTCCAGGTCAAAGGTTGGACATGGAAATTAAAAATTATTCAAAGAAATTTCGCAGAAGTTTGGTCTTAAGCCTGAAGTTTTATCGACCAGTAAGATAGTTTGGCAGTCGTACAACACTGACAGTCCAACACTGATGAGTTTCAGAAGACTGAGGCACTTTATGCGCCATTGAAAGCTGATGTACTGGGTTTCATAATCTATTATACAATTAGTATTTATTTCACAACAGCTTATTATTGTTAATCCCAGGATGCTGGAATTTATGATTCTGCTTAATTGCAGTCTGCCGAAATGTATACCAAAATACCATCTGCTGGGAATCATTGCAGAAAACAAATCACTTTTATGCTCAGTGTTTTGTCACAGTTGAAAAAAAATGAAATTTATCGTCATGTTTTTATCTAATGTATATTTGATTAAATGAATTGGGTGATAGCTATAAAAATCAAGAAAAAAGCAATAACAAAGCATGTTTTCAATTTGTAGTAATACTAAAATATAAAACTGTTGATTTATTATTAATGCTAGTTACTTAAAAAAAAATAGATTATCATACTGTTGTGATGTGATTAACACATAGTCAAGATAATACATTCAGGAATAAAATGATCTGAATGTAAAAAAAAATAAAAAAAAATTCATTAATCAGCTGGTGGTTTTGAAGATAATCTGAGTGTCCAGTGGAGCATCAGGCAGGATCATGCTAAGAGCTCTGGGTCTGCAGCTCAGTGCCACTCTGATGGAGCACAACTCCTATCGAACACTCACCCAGGACTGGTTGAAGCTGTAGGTGTGTCGATGGTCCTCAAGGTCATCCTCCTGCTTTGCCTGCTGGAACTCATGCCTCAGCCTTTGTATCCGGTCATGGTTACTGGGGACCATCTCCCTGCTGGAGGAGAAGGAAAGAGGAGGTGAGATGGTGGATTTGGATTTAATTTTTCAGCAAGCCCACACTCAGAAATCTGGAACATTGCTGCACCTAGCATGTTGTTACTGAGGCTTTTTCATATTTGAATAATTCACATGACCTCCATAGCACCCCTGTAAATTGTGTTGAGGATCCCTTGATCTGACAGTCATAATTCCCCTTTCATACCTGCCTGTCATGTAGATGTGCTTTTTCTTCCCACCTTCCCTTCCTCTGGCTTCCTATGTCCTGAGCATCCCTATAACTGAAAGAGTCCCTTGTGCACCATTCTGAGTGATGCATGTCCCTTTTAGGCTGCAGGAGAATGTTGGCCTTTTATTGTACACAGTCATTAAACACTGTGGAAGACCCTCATTTACATCCCCTTCATTAAGGGGCTTTGAGAGGCCTGTCAATAGGAATCAATAGCCTTCCCTCAGCTTAATCAAGCTCTCCTTTTATCACCAGCTACAGAGGCAGCACATGACAAAACGCATAATTATGATGAGACAACCAGCTTGATAATAAGCCCGCATTTATGCATACCACAGGGATGAAAGTGACCAAAGGTTAGGAATTCATGCTGGGAGGGGATGGGAGCTTGTGGATGTAGGGAGTGGGATTGATAGTTGGAGGGAAGGAAAGGGAGATAAAGGTAGGAGGGGTGTTCTCTGGGAGGGCGCTGTGTGAAAAAGGGAAAGGTTAATCAAAATCATGTGAGTGAGCAGAAAGAAACCAAGTCAGCTCGGACCTGCCACCCTGTCATTGTGTGTGTGTCCTCCTGAGTAGAATTTACAGGTGGCACACCAGCAGTGGAAGTGATTGCTTATTTAGGCCCAGAGAATTCTGGGCGCAATTATGACGATAATTGCAGATTAGAATGAGCACATCCTTCTGATGATAATGGGCACGAGGACATGCTGCCAATCAAGCTTCATTAAAAGCACAATAAATAGCTGCTCATAAAGGATGAACAGATTTTGCTGCATGCCCCCGACTAGCACTTGGCGAGACACGGTTGTCGTGTTGTTCGTACTGCCTGATCAAAATCAATTGTATTAGTTATACTCCATTTGATTCCTATGGCTTTATGTGTGTGGGAGAGCAGGAGCATAGATTAGGCCTTTTATGTGGATGTGGGCAATTAAGTGGCTCATTGGGGTGTGAGTTGTCTTATGCTTTTAGGGTGTGATGGTGAAGTCCTTCTATTACTGTTCATTACAAAATCAATGTTCCCTGTATATTTGGATGAGGGTCCTTAAATAACACATGCGATGTTAAATTACTTAATTGTAGTCCATAAACGACAGTTATGTTGACTATATGTGTAAATCTATGGCAACGTTTTAAAGATGGGATTCCCTCAAATTTGCTTTCTTTTGCCAAAATACTTGTGTGTGTGCCTGAGCTATACCATACATATATTCACAAAGCATGAAATTGAAAAAAAAAAAAAAATTCTGCAATTCTTCACATTTTTAAAATATGCCTGCTATACATATGTTCAAATTCAGAACATGCCATCATCCCTGTTCAGGAGACAAGTTTAACAAGACTGTACAGAGCGGAAAAAAGACTAAACAGATCTGGAAATTCCAATGAATGCAATTAGTTTAATCCCTGAGGCTGGTCAAAGAGAAGACCAGGCTGACTCCAAACAAACAGCTTTGGAAATTTTATTTCGCTTTGACACTCCAGGGAGGGTCAGTGCCAGCATCGGCATCTAAGACATGCATGACTGGTCTGGTGGAACCAGAGGGGCCAGCTGGGGATCCAGAAAAAGGGCCACAACCTAGGCTATAAACAAGACTGCTAGAGTCCATGCACTTCCTACACAATAAGACCTTTTGCCCTTCTCCCATCCACTAATGCATCAATCTTACAGAGAGCATATTGTGTATTACTAAATTTCTGCTCCGGTGTGTGGTGGATGAAGTGGTTGGAACTGGAATGGGAGAAGATCAGCACAGACAAGATCTTCAGCAAATTAGAGAACTAGCAGCAAGGCATTTCAGTATATTTTTCAAAGTGCTACAAATGGAAATTACATTGCATAGGGGCTGGGAGTAGGGCTGGGATTTAACGAGGGGTGAATTTGTCATGGTAGTTCAAAGGAGGCCTGTGCAATATCTAGATTATCTGCAGGGGCTTCTCCTCTTGGTCCTCCACCCACCATGGGGATACCAAGTTGATAGAATTCTTGAAGAACACTTCTTGGAATTCTACAGTGTAAATATATGTCAAGGAAAAATATATGTCAAGGAAGAAGAGCAGCAAAGCTAAGCACTAGAAGAGAGCGGGAATCAAGCCCAAGAGGCACCAGAAACTGCCTGCTATCACTGTAACAGCCGATATCAGGCCTGTCTCCATACATAAAGAAGATGGATTCAGCTGTTTTCCCTGAGAGCTCTCCAATGCTTGGGCACCCCAATGCATAATTAGTCAGCATGATCGTTGTCCATTCATCAGGTGGTACTGCTCATAAATTCCCCTGTGCACACATCAGTGTCTGTAATGGGTTTGAAGAACAAGAGCTGCAAGAATAGAACGGGAGGGGAAACTTGTGGCAACTGACGTCAGCAGACTGCCTCACCAATTAGGATAAATGTATCACCCAAGTTAGCAATACATGTGTATGAGAGAATATGAATGAGTTCTGCTCATCAGTTTGCTATAAGGCATGTGTTTGTGCATAACGGAAAAAGGTCACAGGTTGTGTAAGTGTACTCAGGGGTACAGGCAGGCTGTCTGCCTCATGATTGTATGAGCTTGAAGGGCTTGGTCCCAGTGCTGTTTTATTTTTTATTTTTTTTTTTTACAGATGTCTGTTTTTTTTTAAAACATGAGTCAATAGGAAATGGGATGCTGTCCGTAAAGTAATTAAAAAACATGGGGGAGATAAAGTACCCATATGCCAAAGTATTTTCACAGCCAGCATCTTAATTCTGTCCTGTATAATGAGATTTGCTCAAAATTCATTTGTGTGCTTGCAGACTGAAATGTCAGCACTTGGCCTCTCAGGTTGGCCATGTCGCTCCCAAATGTATGCAAACATACCCCCGGAATACAGACTGCAACACATGTAGAAAGAGACCCAAAGACGTAGACACACACCGACTCTCTCTTTTTTCCTGTCTCTCTTGTCCTCACTTTCACAGACAGAGTCAGGCCAAACAAAAACCACAGTTCCAACTCATCCTCTCCCTTGTAAAGAAAGGATTATAAGTTATAGAAGTACAGTAGAAGAAAATTGAAAGGGAGAACCAAAAATAATTTTTTGACAGTTTCATGAATATAGCTTTATGAAGAAATTCCACTTTTACATTTCTTTTCATAACACTTTACAATAGCACAAATTATAGAGTCAAATATTGGTCAGTGCTTTTGTTCTGCAGCAAGAAACAGTGGTTTGCACGGGCATACATATGTGTGACCCCCATGCCACCTGTGTTTTTTAACCTGGCCCGCTGACAGAGGTCATGAGCCCTCTAAAGCTGCAGTCGGGGGTATGCGGACGCCTGTCTGTGTAATGGTCATCCTTTGATCCAGGAGGATTTGGCAGATGTCTCACACACCACAAGGCTTAGGCCAAGGATGCAAACTATGGCACACTATTGCTTCTGTTGGTGGATCAAAGCTGTGCTGAGTCTCAACATGCCCTATAAACACTGCCACTGGCCAATAAAGGAGTAATCCAATCACCGAGAGTGTAACATGGGTCATATGAGTATACCTAAGGTCAGGGGCCAGTTCCAGCCAATCAGAATGAGGGTATTATAATCCTGGGGATAAGATTTCAGGAGAAGTTTGACAGGAGTTCTGAGAGTTGTCACAGACTTGTTCATCTCTAAGTAAAGTGAAAAAGGGCGAACTGATGGGGCTTCGGTGTGACTTTAAAATCAGACGGTCGGTTATTTCTTATCTGATCACTGTTGATTGAAATTCTATCAGATTATCT
The DNA here is from genome assembly GCF_020382885.2 of Scatophagus argus. Classification (NCBI taxonomy): domain Eukaryota; kingdom Metazoa; phylum Chordata; class Actinopteri; family Scatophagidae; genus Scatophagus; species Scatophagus argus. The sequence goes on along the minus strand of NC_058510.1, from coordinate 15,542,321 downwards.
GGTTCCTTGCTCTGGCCCCAGTATCTCCACGCAGCAGATGAGGGGGACAGCTTCTTAAGTTTGGGCCCTTTGGCAATCTTGCATCAAGGCAAAGTCTTAGCTCATTTTTATTCCGTTGCCCTGTGGACTTTCATTTATTTCAAAGACAGGAAGATGAGGCATTTTTGGGGAGATGGACAGCCTTTGGGACCTACCGCAATGATAGAAAAAAGATTAGATCTGCATTACCGCTGGTCATATTTGAGAGGGAGAGGAAGAAAGATAAAACATTTTTTTCAAGTCTTCAGAGCAAATCAGCATATATCGGCCAATCTGCCACGATTCTTGCAATCAAACGAAAGTATTTGAAGCATATAGCCCTCTCCACTTTACTGTCTTTCCCATCTTCATAAAAATATCTTCCTTTTTTTTCTCTTGCCTCATCTCGCTCATATTTTTCTTTTTCTTTCCATATGTTTTATCTCTGAATGCCTCAATCCTCCTCTGTGGTTACAGCAATAGGTCATGAATTCCCTTCTGTCCCCCTCATCCTCTCCCACTATCCTGGTGAATGACAGCTGCAGGCTTGACAAAGGCCCGATAATACCCTGGATTTGTCAGGCTCTGACTTCACCCATGTTCTCCTGTGACTGATGCACTGACAGGGGCTCCTTTCTGCTCAAAAACCCACTTCTTGATGGGGCTGTTGTTGGGATGGGTGTGAATATGTGTGTATGTGAATCCTTGGTTCCTTTCAGACTCCATAGCAGCCCATATGGGGTCCTTGGGGGTCTGAAGAGGCCATCATCTGGGATGTTTGCCTAGGCCATGGTGGTGGCGTGACTGGGGAGTGTGGAGCTCTGATTAGCAAGGGAAAGAAGCAGCGTCTGTAGAGCTGCTCCCTCCAACAGGCTGTCCAGAACGGCTGGCCCCTGGTGTACTGTTCATCTCTTGCTTCCCCAGTGTGAGGAATGAAGAAACAGCTCTGCCCTGAAGGGAACCACAGAAGGCTGTCAACTAAAAAGACACGGTTCACAGAAAATGAAAAGAGGCCGTTCTTTAGCTATCTTATTGTCTTTGTAGAGACCTATACCCGTCTGTATCTAAAAACCCTATTTATCTCAGCACATACGCAGCCTGCCACCCTCTCTTTACCCCAATTTGCTTTATTACCCCAAGGACACGTGCTACAAACACTTTTCTTCACATTACATTTAAAACATTTCTTTCTTTGTCTCTATTTTATTGTTCTGTTTGAGTGATTGCCAAAATGCAGGTGCAAGTGTGGAATTGGCCTTGCAGCTGTCTACATTTGAGAGAGAGAGAAAGACACCATCTATGCCTTCTGCCCTGCCTTTTCCCTGGCAAGTTTTATGGCTTTAGTTCCAAAGAGAATGCACTGGAACTGATCAAAGGCCCTTTTGTTTCTGGATGATGTGCCTTGTGGATGCATTACTTGTGGCTAGAAGGAAACAGGTGTGATCATCTCTACAACAGAGGAACTAAAAGTGCTTTTGGTTGTTTTAAAACTTTCAATTTATGGTCTGTGACTTTACTGCTAAAAAGACAGAGAGGCTAAGACTCTACGGGCCAGTGAAAAGCCTTGAGACAATGTTGTGGCAGAGCCAGCTGGATGGCCAGAACTTTTCAGTAAATAAGAATTAAAAGAAAAGAAAAGATGGATTCACAGGTGTGGTCCAGAAATTTATCAATTATTCAACTGATCCTGCGAGGCGGTCACAGCTGCTCTAACTCTGAGTGAAGGACAGACATGAGGACAGAGGTGGCTGTTCAAAGAAATGCGACTTACAAAGGCCAAGTTCAAAAAAGTCTGTTTCACTGAAATAAAGGCTTCCCATGTTTGATTGTAAAAAATGTGGCAAAGTGCAGTGCTTCAGTGTTTGCTCTTCTTGACTTTAATGTAAAGTTAAGTATATCAAATACTGTACAGTACAGTCAACATTTCACGGAGTCATAAGCTGCTCATTGAATTTTTGCATTCTAAGAAAACAATCCACTTTATTTAGTTAACTGTCATGAGTTGAGTCAAATGGAGTCAATGTGACATCATAGTGTATAGTCCAATTTAGATGCAACAACAACAGCAACTGTGTTTCTGAACCTTCAGAACCTTCTTCAGTCTTCCTCATCTAATAGTTAAAAGAAAACAAAACAAGTTTGAACTTTGAATGCTTCTTTGCGAGATGGTGAGGCACTTTCATGCAGCACAAAATATCATGTGAAATGGGAATGCACAACATTAAGACGGCACGTTGGGTGCGGCTAAAAATTCAACGGGATGATAGGCTGAGTTTTTTCATCCCTGTTGTTTAACGTATAAAGTTATTTTCTGGGCAGTCAGACAGCTTTTGACTGAAAGTTGCATGCTTCATGAACAAAAAGATGCACTTTGAAGTAAAGACCTGTAATCCCAATCCATTGATTCGGAGAGAGAGAGAGAGAGAGAGAGAGAGAGAGAGAAAGAGACTTGGAGTATGGTTGGGACTGCATAATGTATTCACAAAGGCACAAACACACACTCACACATGAATAGCACACATTGTAGTGAGTTAAGAACAGCGTCATTTCCTAATGAGGCAAAGTTATACTTCATGCTATTGATTAAAGCTAAACTCTCAAGCATACAAAATTATAATTTGCTGGATCATGCATGAGAACTCTAACATAATAAATCTTGCATTTTCAAAATAGCATATTGACAGAATGAAAATATGTGAGGCAGCCAAAAAATCAAAACTGGGTGAATAATTCCCTTCAAATATAAATTTTTCATATCAACCTCTGCACTGTGCAGTGTTATGGCTGTTTATGTTGCACGGATGGTCAACAGTCCTCTTAAGGTAAGAAGAGTGAAGAGTATGTCTTAAATAAGGTGTGAAGACCACAGGCTAAAGTATCCATCTCAACAGGTTAGCTCAGCTTTTACGATCCCATCAGGCTTTAAAGACAGCTTTTATGAGATATCAGCTAGCTCGACGTGACGAGGCCAGAACAGAAGTGAACGGGGGGTATTTGACTTTCGCTGTATTCTTTTACGAATCCTGACACTAAAATATTTGGTCTACGAGTAGGCTGGCGCCGTGAAATATGGAATTGGTTGCTGTATTTTACATGAGGTGACCTCAAATAAATGTCCACTGAGGCCGGTGTGCTGCAGCAACGAGTCGTATTTGCAGGTCTCTCTTTTGAGTAGCTCTCCAAGACCCAGAGAGGACTGGAGAATTTGGAAGAAGCGTCGGCTAGACGATCATGGGTACTTAGACAAGAAGGAGCCGAGTGGATCTTGAGACAAGTTTGTCCAGCCAAGTGTGGATGCCTGAAGTGCTTTGCATTAAAGAGATGCCACATCTGAAGTTTGACAGCCTGCTAAATGAAAGTGAATAAACTATCAAACTGAGGGTATGGAAAACAGAAGGAGAAAAAACTGTGAACTTATTTAATTTAACAAGCTTTGGAACTATGGGGTATTAAAAGGGAAAGCGGGTAGCTGCTCCTGCATGTCTCTTCATATTGGTGTCTTGCCAGAGAAGCAGTCCCACACAAACAGTACTACAAACATCTCCAACCTGCCTGGCCACATCCAACTGAGCTGAACAAACAGCTGTGTGACCTTGCACCCCCCTGCTAAACCCCTTCTTCCACCTTGACTTACTTTTTATCTTTGCATTCTGAAACTGGCTCATTCTTCAGCTGCTCTTGTGTGCTGGAATGCCCATGGGCAGCTATTAGAGAGGCACAAGTTTTTCAAGCACAGTGTACCACAGCCTCAGCACAGTAGCAGGAAAACAGACAGACTGGAAGGAAGCAATTCAAAGGCAGGTCTTGGAAAAATCTCCTGCTAAAAGCCAGAGGATGTCATGGAATATTACTCACATAAAAATTGGTGATGTCAGCTACCATCCAGTGAGCCATTTGTTCATCTCAGATTTCAAGAGGTAAAGTGGTGACCTTCACTGACGTCTGGTGCAATGACTGCATGTATTTTTATATATTAAAGAAATTACTGTCAGTGTTTATCAAATGCTGTAATCACACTACAGTCTTTTTTGCAGTTCTAGATAATTACAAATTATGAATGATTTACAGTCTATTTTCCCCTGCTGGAGGAAATGCTGATTTTGAAAAGTGCAGAGACTTGAAACTGAAGAGAAATCATTATTAGGGAGTAATTAAATGCCAGTAGCTAACCCGAGGATGTTTGATCTTCTAACTACCACTTGAATATTTTCCACCCAAAACCTTTAAAAATAATTCCCATTTACAACTGCATTACCATGAAACAATAGTGTTCTGCAACTTTGACCAAAATAAAAGCAAGTTCACTATTTCACAGCACACTGAGAGTTCTACATCTGTTCTCTGCAAGCTGACCATACCATTCAGTGATGAATGGAAACCAACAGGTGCCTGGGGAGAGGAAAAAAACGCATAAGAACAATCGATGGCCACGGTTAACAGTGCAAAAATGCACTAAATGAATTAAAACACTGGCATGGTTGCTTACCAAGATATATACTAAGACATTATCATGTGAATGGGTAGACCAATCCAATACAGAGGCAAATATTCATATGCAGCTGACCCTCTCTTACCCGTTTGCTATTCTAGCTCGTTGCCAGAGTGACACACTCTCACTGGCTACCTATAATGAAAGGCTAATATTAGAATGGGCCAAAGCAGCACTGGTGCATTGGCTATATGTTACATATGCATTCAGAAATGTATCATTTGACATCTGGTGCATTTTCAGTGGGTTTGTCTGACTTTGGAAGGTTTACTTCTCTGCTGTGGCATTTCTGCTCGTGTTGTTTTTTTCTTTGTTTAGTTTTTTCAATCCCCCTTTAGGTGACTAACAAGCCAAGGAGATATCCATATCTTTTATCAGGGCACTGAGGTCTCCCAGGTTCATTCTGGAAGGTCTGCACCTGTAAAGTATCTCATTTACTCCAGTACGACACCACACTGTGCTGAATGCAGACAATCGCTCTCTTTCCAAATGTCAGTGCCTGACGCTCAGCGGGTGAGCCACGAGCCAATGGTAAATAATTCACGCCAGCCCTCCGTGGCTCTCCTCAACGTCCCGTACACAAACAGATCCCAAGTCTTCTCTTCTACGACCCCCTGCGCAGCTGCTACTTCCTCTATACATAATTAACGAGAGAGGCACAGTGGGTCTCCCGTCAGTCAGAGCCTAGCTAGAGCCAGGGCCACTTTAAACAATAACAATATTGATAGTGGGTGTAATAAAGCAGAATTAAAAAGATGGATTCCAATGATTTTTTTTTTTTTTGCTCCTGGCTCAGCTGGTCCCAGCTTTAAGTGGTGAGAGAGGTGAAAGCGGTGGGGGGAAGGGGCACTACCAGTCAGTGGTACAACTAGAAAATGGATAGATGTACAGAAAGAAATGACAAGGAAAGGAAGAGGAGGAAATGAGTGGAGCTGTTGCGACCCTTTCCCCTCCCCACCATCCCCTGGTGTCCTGTACTGGCTGATCTCCTGTCTCCTCCATTACTGGATTAAGTCTTGGAGCCCTCCTCTGAGTGCCAGAAAAACAGAAGAGGGAGGAGGTCAGGGATCATGACCTTTGGTAATGGCCACGCAGACAGACGAGCAAAAGGAAAAAAAAATGATGATGCTGGCAGCATCGTTTCAATTTAGGCTATCAGTGTTGTGTAATAATCAATGTGAGGGTCAAGGGGGTGGCAGATACTGACAGATGGGCAACAAAAAGAAGAAGAAAAAAGGGATGAAAATGAGGGAATCAGAGCTAAAAAGAGGAATCAATGTTCACATAACAACGCTTGGAATGATTTGTCTTCTCTTTAACTAAATGGCAAGAACGGATCTTAAGTACCAACAAATGATTTGCATGACAACTAGTTCAATTCTATTTGGAGCAAACTGAGCGTGTGCTAAACAAAAAAAAAAAAAAGAAGAAAACACAGTATACTTTTTCTATTGAACAATAACCTGGGGGCTGTTATTGTTACTTTAGAAATTGTTGGTCACTGCATATTTACGTTGCAGATAACCAAGTTGTTGGTGCATAATTTTTATCTTAACAATAAATAATAATTCAGTACTAACATTTTACAAAGTCAGGAAAGAAATATTTATGTCAAGTCTGATACTGCCTTATGCTCACAAATGACCACACTCTCTACAGTGAGGCATGCAGCTTATTAATCAACACCGATATCAGATCAGGACTCAGTATCAGCAAATATGTAAAGATAAGATAAGTCAGGCCTTTACTAGTCTTAAAGTCAGATATCAGAATCGAATCAGAACTGAAAAAACATAATCAGTGCAACCATACGTTTTTATTCAATTCAGCCTTTATCTGAAACAAATTGACATATCAAGTCTACCTGTTCTAAGTATGTATTCCAGTTTTGTAGTGCATCTGTACCACCATAAAGTCACAAAGTCAAATCAGTGAATAAGAAATCGTACCATTAGGCTACTGCTATCTACCATCAACCTCTGGGAGCTTTACATATGTTAATGCCCCTTCAACCTGTGACCTTCACATTCATGACATCATTATCAACCGAGCCAGACATAATGTTAACCTGTCACTGCCGTGATCTATGGCCACAGTCGCTGTCTGCCTTAATGAAGCCGTAACGCTGCCTTAAACCCTTACACTGCTGAAGCCATGGCGAGCCTCTGCATGGTCGCCACTTGGCTCAATGTGAGTACACATCAATCATCTCACATCAGGCATCAATCAATCAAAAACCCCCGTGACAGCTGGGAGCCCCCGCTCCCCACATTGCCACTACAGCCACCACGCATGTACACGCACACACACACAAACTCATTGGCTGTGATTATGATCTCAATTATCATCATGACCACAGGCCACCACTTCCCCAGTGACCGACATGCTAATCAAGAGCACTGGATGTCAATAATCAAGGCATGGAAAAGGCCATCAGGTGCAGATTTGGTCAAATATAATTATATCTTCAATTGGTTTAAATTAATAAGCTTGGAAATGCTATGATAAAATGACAAGATTTGAAGGAAAGCAAAGTCAACACTTTGCACTGAACACAAGAACTGGATTCAATTCTTTCTGACTAAAGAACGGGTGTATACATATTCCAAAGATGATCTTGTGTCCTTCCTGAAGATTTTCAGGGTGAAAGCTGTCCCTGTTCAGCTCAACAAAAAGCTATGAGGTCAGCTGTGACAAGCTTTCAGTCTGCAACACCTAAATCCTTAGGCAAAAACACCCCCCACTCCACTCCTCAGAATTGGAGACGTAGCAGCTAAAACAAGACTCAATGGCCATTTCTTTAAACTATCATCAGTCCTGTCCTGCTGTTTCTTCTCAGCCACAGGGATATGAACTGTTGTAACTTTAGATGGGCTTTGGGCTCCACTGAGCACACAGAGATCTGATAATGTCTCTCTATGCCTTTCAACAGAGTAACAGGCTAATAATGATGACTCTGTCATGAGATGATGTTTTGTCTCTTTCTTTCTCTGTGGGTGACTCTGCTTCCCTTTGGTAAGGCTACATGTTCATAGGGAAAGGATCCTTACAAGGATCCACATTCTAAATGTGACACAGCCAAGCACTCAGCCAAGCTCCTAATTAGAGAATTATTCAGGCCTGGTTACGTAGCTCACTTTGACGCTGAGGGTGGTTGAGACTGCACTTTAAGTGAAGGGAGCCGAGAGGCACTAATGACAAAACACTGTCACCTTCAGGTGGTTTAAGGAATGGGTGACAGGGAAGACACATGTGATGGTATCCCCACAGTCCCAGACAAGCCACAGAGGATGAGCAGCTAGTGCTAATAAAAGAGGCCAAGCGGTCATGGACACAGATGGTGACTGTGGTGGCTGATGTGTAAACGAATGCACCAGTGAGTCGAAACCAGATTAAGATACTGTCACTACATCCGCAGCATACGCACATATGTGCACCCACATACACAAAATGCTCATTATGTTTGACCCAAAGCATAGTAGGGGTGGAGGCGGGGGGGGGGAGGCGCATGGGAACAAAAGCATTAAGTAGGAGTGAGCCTTTTAATTATAGGTCAGTGTTAAGAGAATTCTCTATAGGTCTGAGAACAATAAAGGTCTTTGGTAAAGCTCAACTTGCTGAGTTAACACATATTCTCCAGGAATGGTAAAACACATGCACAGTCATACACAAAGCCAATGACCTCACCGTGGAAATGAAGCAATAATTGCACTGTTGGTAACTGAGGGCTGAGTAGTTAGTCCAAGGGGAGGCAGGGATATGTGAAGCACATTTAATTAGCTTTGTCCCCACACAGTGAGCCAGTTAATATGCCATTATTTACTATTATCTTTAGCATTTACTGTAAAGCTGCTATTTGTACCTGTATATATAATTACCAGATAAATTGTGATGCTATAATAATAAAGCTACAGAAAATGAGACTATCAAGAGAAAATTACATCATTTTAGATCTTTGTTCCTTTTATGTGTCAGCGGATGAGTTCTTGTGAACTTTCAAGGACAGCTAAAGACTTAAACCAGCTCACAGAAGTTGTATCCATTAAAACACAACATTTCCAACAGCTGTACGCTATATAATAACCTGTAATTAGCAGTATAAAGGACAGTAAAGAGGTGATACTAAATAAATAAACTGGTTTTCTCATGGTCTCTGAGTGTGGTGAGGGGGTCCTTGTAATAGTGAATGTGTGAAGGAAGAGACCTATAAATAACTTGAGTGCTGATTGTGACCATATGACCATATGAGAAGTGACAGCTTTCCCTGTCAGTGCATTTGACAGGCTTAAGGATAACTCCACATGCCTGGTAAATTGGATTGGAGCTCTGGTGGCTTTGCAAAAAAGAGAAAAAGAGAGAGATGAATTCTTCTCTACCTCCTCTCCTTCTCGTCCCCTCTATCCTTTTCTCATTTTTCCCTTTACCTTCAGAAAATCTAAGAAGTGAGTGATGAGCCAGTAGTAGGTAATAGTTTCTATTTCATGTTTTAAAGTCAGTGCGGGAGGCTGGCCAGGAGCTGATAAATCATCATTGGTGCAGATTAAAGACCATTATCACCTTTAAACAGTCTTACCCCTCCCACTTTTCCAAGGATTGGCAAGGTGATCTTCTGAAGACGACAGGGAGAAGGACAAGAGAGCAGACTTTTGAAACTTCTGACACCACAAAAAATGTCTGAAGGACACTACTGAGTGAACTTGGAAACACAAAAATGAAACAGACATGTTCAGGACAAACAGAGATTGAGTCCAACAATCTCTGTCTTTCACCAAAAACACTTAACATCCTGAAAGACTGTCAGCCGTCTACAAACCTCCCATCAACACATCACTGTCAGGAGAGACTTAATGAGGAAAAGAAATTAGCTCAACAAGTGGTATCTGCATTTTTGTCAGATCTAATCAAAACCAAAGTGTTATCAAAAATAGCTTTAAAAGGCCTCAGAGGCTGGTTAATGTGGCAAAGCTTAACTTGTGCCATACTCTGGGATCTTGTAAAGATTAATGAGAGGGGAGAAAAGAGAGAAAGTATATTGATGTGTAAAAGAGAGGCGACAACTTCAATGAGCAAAAGCAGCTGGCACCAGTAAACAGCAGTTGCCAATTGGCTTGTGTTCACAGAATACCAATCTCCAAAGCTGGGTGTGGCAGCTGTGCCAAAAATGGAACAAAAACAAAATCAATTTTGCTTCCAAAAGTCGCCTTAAATTGAGTTACAGGAGGAGGGACCGGGTACTTTAAAAGTTCCTTTTTTTTTCTGATCTGAAATTAAAACATTTTATCGAGACTGAAAGCTATCTGCAGACACTAAGAATGCCTCGATTTTAAAATCTTTCCAATTATAAAAGCTGACTGACACTGGTCATTGTCAGATCTGTGCTGATTAATGGCTGAATGTCAAAGTTTACTCATGAGAAAAATCCTTAAAATTCAATCAGATCCTATGAAGATAACAAGCCATACAGCTGTTATGTGGATTTATTTCATTCTTCTTCTGTAGCTTTAATATGTTCAAGCTTACGTGCTTGTATGTGTGACCCACACTTAATTCATTACGAGAGTAAAGTGTAGTTTTCTTATCTTACATTGTTCCGAAGTTTTTTGTAATATTCCGTCAGACTGTTTAAGAAGTGAAACTTAGTCATTTCATTTCTTCTGGCAGGCTTTGATAGTTTTCCTTAGCATACATGTATATTTGCACAAGACTATTACAATATTCCCCAAGTGGGTGATTTCCAGACTTAGGTAAGACGAATGGCCTATTGCTTCAGTAGGTCCACAACTCTCCACTGCCCGGGTTATTGCAGTAATGGTGGCTTTGCACGACAAGTGCTAATGGCGTGAAATAGCATCGTCTCTATAGGCTCTTTCAGATTAATTTCCTGTGTTGAATGCGAATAGATACACGAAACAGGCCCCACTCCAGACATGTCAGGTCCGTGCGTCTAGGATGTAAGTGGACAAAGATTATGTGACAGTGTTGAGAGTGATAAGAGCTCACCACATTCTGCTTGCTGTGCTTCGTCAAGAGGGAAAAACTCATAATGAACTCTAGACCTTTATTCTGCTCCTCCGCAGCCCAGACAGACAGAAAGCGAGACAGAGTGAGAAATTGAAGAGCCTGTCACTATCATTTTCATGATAACCATAGAGACAAGCTGTCTCTCATTCCTCCTGTCTTTTCTAACACACAATGCTCACTCCCATTAACAAATTAATAGCATGTGGATAGAAATGTGCTTTGACAAAGACACCAGTTCACAAACACAAACTTAAATCTTTGACCAGGAGGTTCATTCATGCAATTCCATGGTCAAACATGGTCAAAAGTACACACAAAAATAAAAAGTAGATGAATTTTGATTGTTTGTAGTGAAAATGCTATCACCATTTTCATTGGTTTTAACTACAATATCCACTCCTAGTAACTAAGCCATGAGCTCTGACTTCAATGGCTGTGTCAGTAAAGTTTCCTTGCCTGATTCATCACACCCCTACAATGTGACCCTTTTCAGATGAGAGAGAAACATTTAACTACCAGTGATTAATTCAACATGGATAAACATTGCAGTTGTTGTGCAGTTACATTCTTCATGCCACAGCTACATACATGTGGAGGAGGGAAGATGTTATTCAAAGGTTGTGCAATAGTTTTCGAGTCCAATGGTGCCCCGACATGGAGGGCCGGTGGGTGAGGCAACCAGCAAGAACTGGTGCCTGGCATGATTGTATCAGTTAAGTTGTGATGGTTGATCAAATCTTTCCCACTCAACCTCAGCTGAAGACTACGCCTGCATGTCTAAAGAGCAACAACTAAAATGAGGATACCTGTGGCTGTACTTACAAAGGTAGTATGCGCAGTCTAATACCTGAATGACAAGGGAGGACTCAGGGAAAGCAATTGTTGTTTCAGTCGTCAATATGTATGTCTGTAAGTAGTGCATTCATTTTGAGGCATCAGTGTTTAAAAGTTTGCCCACATGATAGCTTTGGTTAGCCTGCTGTAAACCATAAAGTACTCTCACTTACGCAATCTGTTCGAACTTGAAAGATTAAATCACTGTGCACATACCACACAGACAAACACATCAACAAAACACATACGCCTTTGCTCTCTCAGGCAGACTCACAGCTACCTGAACTCAGCATCTGGTTTCACATGGCCATGTCATCGATCACAGCTTACAACATCGTAGATGGACAGCTGCTGTTGAGAGCCAGAGGTCCCTGCTATTACAGAGCCATCTCATCCATTTACTTGCAGATCAATGGGACAGTCACTGAAATGGCCCTAGGAGCAGCGTGTCATCCAGCCCCGACGTTTTAACTGCTTTGGTCGTGCACCAGCTCCTCTCTCGCTCACCTGAGCTCATCTCTGTCTTATCATGGTTGTCCTGTCTCACGTTGACTGCTTGTTTGGGAGATGGACTCTGAGACAATACTGCGACCTGGACCAGTGAGTTGTATAAAAGTTTGATGGTGCCACGGGGAGAGCTTTTTTTTGCTGGCTCATGTTCTTTACAGCGTTGCTCTGATTAACAGGTCGCACGGAAACAAAAGTACCTTTATGAATAAGTAATGGATCTGCCTGGACATTGCCAAGTTTCCTTTTAATTAAATGAAGTCACTTAAAAAAAAAAAAAAAGCACAAGAAGAGGTGACGAAAAAAATGGACTCCCCTCTTCATTTGGATGTGAAAGTGAGGTATGATTGCAGCCCAGAAAGGGATTAATGGCTCATCATTAAAAACGATGATGATTCTCACTGAGGCTACATCCCAAAGTCACTACACAGGGAAATGGACTCATGGATTCATGGGAACTCAAACGGAAAGAAATACATGCAGGGGGTTCAAAGGAGCCTTGGACAACAATGCTTTTCTATAGGCCCTTTCTCACGCCTGTGCACATGCATACAAACACACACACACATACCCGCAAACACACACCCCAGAATTCTTTCATGATGGACTGACCACCAAAAGCCCTCCAAAGAGAAGGAATCAAATAAAGCCGTCAGTGGATGGAGATTAAAAGGAGTGCTACACAGTAAAAATCTGATTTATGAAGCTCAGACCGCTTTGCTACGGGGGTTTTGGTGCCATGGTAACCCAGTGAAGGGTAGGGTCGAAGAGGGCGGTTGAATAAGGAGCCGTAGAATGGGGAGAAAAGAAAGGAGACTTTTAACCTCTCACTGTTCACATCTTTTCATCAGGCCTTAAGCCTTTATCAGGCTAACACATAAAGGTAGAGTTTCAATAGAAAGGTCAAAGTGCTCTTCATAAATTACAAAAGCTTTTCTCACTGTTTCCATTCAGGCCACAACGTGTGTAGTGAAAGAGACAAGGATTTAGAGCAACAAGTTCATTATTTTTGTACTCCTGTGCTATATTTCTGCTCTGTGTCTATTACCTCCACCTCTCTCTGCTTCTTTCCCTCTCCCATCCCTCCACTGTCCTTTATTGTCAGTCCACCGCTGTGCAGCCAGTCATTCTGCCAGCCAGCCTGTGTGGCAGTTCTGAGACCCACTGTGGTTAGTGCTGCCTCAGTGTGTTGTTGTGTTTTGTCTGTGGGAGCTGTCCTGTGCCATGCTGCTGTGTCCGGGGCCAGGGCCTTTTTCTATTGTCTGCTGCCATATGGAAGCCAGCACCAACATGGAGATAAGCCTGTCCTCATGCTGTTTCCTGACCTTCTCAGGCACCCAGCTGGCACTAAATGCAGAAATAATTATTATCCCAATTACCCAGGCCAACTCTGTCTCGTCTTTGTGTGCTGAGAGTGAAGAGGGGGGGGTTGTCCGCTGAAGTGCAGAGGGAGATAACTGGGGAGGGAGGTCCCACACAAAAGGAGATTACCAGGAGGTTGGTCTCATGTTGCCTCATACACTGTATAGTAGCTTGTTTATTTCTGTAGAGAGCTGATGAATGGTCCATAAATCTTGCTAATGATCCAGTGTTGCGGTGCTGACAAGTATGGCTCATAGTCTTTGTCTAAATTAAATTGTTAACCAAATTTATTCAAATGTCTTGTTACACATAATAGGCTAAACCACACAAAATGTGCAATGTGAACCATAGTTGTTTCAGGTTGGGGCAGACTTTCAAGACTTTTTCAAAAGTTCATAATACATTTAGATATATTTATAAAACAATTTATGTAGCAATTCAACAAATGTGCATTTGAATGATGCAATTAAATTATGGAATTAAATTTCAAATATTTAATTTAATAATTCTACTTCATCAATCAATAATAATTTACTCTCTAAATAATGATCAAGATGTTATTTTTCTATTTCAATTTGTTTTTCCATTATGTAGCTGAGTGTAAGTATAAGGCACATTCTTAGCATCATGGCAAAGAAGTCAAGATTGTTTCAGGAGCAGTTTAGAAGTTTCTTTGAACATTTTTATTCTTGTTTTAACTAGTGAACTGTGGAAAAGCCACCATTCGAGCCAACAACAGATAAATGATTGATTTTACATGGAATATTGCATAAAGTATATTAATATTAATATATTAGTATTAGTATATTAATATAAATATTGCTCACTTAGAAATAGGAAAAGCCACCTCATAACCAAACATAAATTATGGGAAGTCATAAATTATGTAGCAGAGACACAGCTTTAATAAAGTTGGCACCACCCTTTAAAGCCTGCTACTTTCACCTTCCCACCTTCCTCTAATCAGTTCCTGGTGCACGCTGGACCCGAGGACACCAGGGTCTAAACAGGAATGCTCCACAGATGTTCCAGACTTCCAACTGCTGGAGCATCTGTGTCATAAACCATGATGTCGGGTACTCTAAATGATGGATGGATAGACAACGCAAGTGCGCAGCTTTAAAGCCGGGGCAGGAAGAGGGGAAACTCTGGTGGATTTATCCCTCTAACAATAGATGTGTTCACTAGATATGGAAAAAGCCCTGAGAGAATCATGTCTTTGCTCTGAGCCCCACCCCAATCCCAGTGGAATCTCCTCCAACAGTCTGAAGCAGAGGTGGGTGTGGGATGCACAAATGCAAGAAAGTGGGAAAGATGAGGAGCCCTGTGGCAAAGCAATGTGTAGCATGCAGAGAAATCACCTGTGCTGAACCCCATGACACCCAAATGGAAACACATGTAGGTGAGCTACTCCTCATGAAGAGGCTGTAATAAGATATGTACAGTACTATTTGCCCAGAGTAACTTAAACACAGTTAGAGTATAGCGCTGTGCAGCAGTAAACACATGAAGCAGGTACATTAACTCCCACCTCTGTAACAAAAACCTACATATAATAAAGACTGCACAAGATGGTAGGTGAAACATACGACTGAAACAGTGAAGGCATCATTAGTGCCAAAACTATCCGCATCATTAGTCTGTCTTATCTCTGCACTTTCAAATGCAAAGGCTGCTGGGGATGCTGCTGTTTCTCCCAAAAGATTTTTATCCTTACTGAATGTCACTGGTGCTTTGGGCATCACTTTAGAAAGCTGTATTTTCTTGTGTCATTTTGCTTCAGGGCTCAAACTCCAAAGAATGAAGGAGAGGCAGGGGGAGAAAATATCATATCCACGCCAGGAGAAATGATCTCACTTATCTTCTCAGGATCTCAGTAACGTTTCCACTAGATAGTTAAATAATGAGGTGAATGCCATGATTGGAGAGAAAGTGAGGGAGGATTATTACATAGCTCTGTAGACCAATGAACATATCATGTCTTTATTGACTTTGACCTGTCTGAGCTTGTCCCTTATTTGATACATAACAAAGTAGTCCTCATACTTTACAGCCTAAGGTGTTTCATAGAGGGTGAAGCAATTCTGGTGCTGAAACTGGAGAAAAATTGTAGTCTTTCGCATTGCGAGAAATCACTTTCTTACTTGTAGTATCAAAGAGAATGACCTGAAAGAATGGAAAAACAATGCACACCTCAGCAAAGTAATGAAAGCAGTGGAGGGTGGATTTGAAAAGATTAGCCTGCCAGTACTTACATTTAAATGCCTCTATCTGACAACCCATAGAAAATGTTAAGAAGCAAAGAAGGGAACAACGAGGTCGATTAGAGTGGGGTTGGGGATTAGGTCTGTGTGAAAGCTCTTTGAGTTATTTAAATCTGCCCCCTTCGTCAAGGTACAAAGCCACCGCCGGGAAGGTGCATCATGACTTATTTCGAATGAAGTGAATAACAAAGCAGAAATAAAAAAAAAAGAGGTAGATAAGGGAACTGCCCCCCTGCTACTCGTCCGTGTTCATTAGCTTGATGCTGCGCAGAACAAGTAGCGCTGGATTGGATTGTCTTGTGTTGGCAGATGTTAAGCTAAAGAAGAGGATCCATCCAACTGGGAAAGCTGACAGAGTCCACTTTTAATTAGGAGCACATCTCTGTGCGGTCACTCATAATGAAGAGGTGGCAAGGTGGAGAGGATTTGAGATAACTGTGATTTAATGTCACCTTGAAAGAAGAGAAGTGAAAAAATGGGCTGCATTACCATAAACAGTGTTTTTTCAAAGTAGAAAAAAATACAGTGCGAGCCACATTCTTGCCAGTCACTTTTCACATGAAACATTAAAGAGTCTTAAGAGTCAAGGCCTGTAGCTTTTCATGTACTCCCACCCTTAGAAACTGTACACTGGGGCTTTCTTTTGTCTCTCTTGCCTTGCCAAGACTGTGATCCTTTCCCTCTGTGTATGTGTGTGTGTGTATGTGTGTGTTGGTGCCAAAGAAAGACAGACAAGCACTGCAGCACGAGACGATGAGAACACTGACCTTCTCTTTGCCATTACATCCCTGACAAAAGATGAAAATGGCTCTTGTGTTTCTGGTAGCCACACTGTCTCATCAGTATATCCAGGATGGATGGAGAGATTGTTAAGTGTGTGTGTGTGAACAGAGAAATGTGAGACAGAGAAAGGAGGTGACTTGGTATCTCAGCAGGGGTACAGAGCCATCAAAGAGAGTCCCAAAACCACTCATCTCCCTCCACTGACAAGACACTGTGCTCACACTGGCTAAGGCTCAATAGTGTGTGTGTGTGTGTGTGTGTGTGTGTGTGTGTGGACATATTTGTGTGTGCGTGAGCATGTTCATTCGAAAGTCCATAGCACAAAATGACTTCTCAGAGCATGTGACCTCCATCTGTCTGGTGTCTGCTGGTGCCATATTTGTTTTAGTTTCATCTGCTAAGAATCAAAGCCTGTAATCCTGTTGAGATGGGCAGCGTCACAGATAATCTGACAAGAGGAAATGTGCAAGTATGATTTTTTTTTTGTCTGTCTGTGAGAGGGTCTGAGGGTGTGCGTCTGGCACAGGAAGAACATAAAGGACCTGCCTTGACCCCCACCAGCTGGCTGCCCCATTTGTATCTGCTAATATGCACACATACACTGGAACACACACAGTCAAACTTACACTTTCTTTATATCTGTGGCCCAGGCATCCCCTCAGTTACCCCAGCAGACAGTGCCTCAGTCTGTCTGCACTTCACAAAGACTCTCCGCTCTCAGTTAGGAGTTTATATCCATTGTGTACATGTAGTAATGTGGTTCTGCCCCAACAGAATGTGTGTAGTTGAGACTGAAATCATAGCTCTTTTGTTGTCATCACCTCTTCCAAATTGTTTCTGATGCCAAAGATGGTCAGTGCTCGACAAGTCAACACTTTTTGTTGATGCCATAAACGTCTTAAGTGTCAGTTGCTCATCAGTTAAGAAGATTATTATATAGAGTTATCTAAGGAACATGCAGCAAAATATCAACCCAATATTGACCCAAGTCAAGACATGTAAGATGTCAAGAATGAAAATGTTGTTGGTGAGACAAATATTGTGGTTTTATTTTGTCTACGTGGGTCATACCATCCATCCATCCATTTTCTATACCGCTTATCCGTCAGGGTCGCGGGGGAGCTGGAGCCCATCCCAGCTGACTACGGGCGAGAGGCGGGGTACACCCTGGACTGGTCGCCAGTCAATCGCAGGGCCAACACACAAAGACAGACAACCACACACTCTCACACTCACACCTAGGGGCAATGTAGAGTAGCCAATTAACCTAATGTGCATGTTTTTGGTATTGTGGGAGGAAGCCGGAGAACCCGGAGAAAACCCACGCAGGCACAGGGAGAACATGCAAACTCCACATAGAAGGGCCCAGACCGGGATTCAAACCTGGAACCCTCTTGCTATGAGGCGACAGTGCTAACCACTGCACCATGGGTCATACCACTGTCACAAAATATTAGTCTATGACATCCCCCGTGACCAGACACTACTGTCATCGACATTCATCTGAGATGTTTGTCCCTCATCCCTCATACTCTGTTACCTGTACAAGTCATTAAAATGACTGATAATGAAATAAGCTATGATTGGTAAGATTCCAAAATGCAGTTAGACACATCTCTCAGTTATAACAGGAATTAAAGGTCTCATGATTACCTCCTCTGACACTGTGACCAAGTTAATTTGTCATTTGGACACATCCAGCTGCTGGTTTTGCTTTACAAAGGGTCATCCTGTCTCAAGAGCAGCTGACCCTTAAAGAATTTATGGTATTCATTTTTAAAAGTATAAAGATAGTTTTAACTTTGTGAATGAAAATATTCAAATTAGACAGAGATAGCTGCCAATTTCTCTCATTTGGTGAGTGAACTGTATTAAGATGAACATCCTGCCTAATTTTATTGATGTATTTCAGTCCCCATAGCTATATGTAAGAATTTCTTAAAGAAACTGCAAAGGATGATTTTACATTCAGGATCTGGAGGCGAGTTAACAACACTGCTTGGAAAGAAACAGAGCAGTGCTACACATCACCTGCACCACTGGCAGGCATTGCTTTTACCCTGTCACACCAGACTCAGAAGAACTGATCATCCGTTCATTATACACACATCCAAAACCTGGTCTGCCATTCGGACACATCTTAATAGTGTGACTGCACTTCTCAGCAATAGTTCCTTCCACACAAACCCCACTTCACCGAACATACTTAGACATAACCTAGACGTGGCACAGTCAGGAAATTAAGAAATTCCATTATAGGAACAACATGCATATGTCTTGTGAACAGTTACATAGAGCCTTCCACTTCCCAACTGTAATGTATATAAGTATATTTTAACGAGGAAACTTCATTCTCTCAATGCTCTCCCAACTGATGAAATTCTAAAAGACATCAAATACCCCCGAGGCATTTTGTCCATAACATATAACAGAATTTTGAAAGTTTTAATCTTGTGTTAATTTGATCAAATCTGACATTTTGCTTTTATTATCGTGCTTAGGCTTCTTCTGTAGGAATTTTATTACTCTGTTTAAGAAACATCTCTCTCTCTATATATATATGTGCACACACACACACACACATATACATATACATATGTATGTATGTATAGTATATATATATCATTTAATAAAAGAAAACATAAAATCTGTGAGCACCAAAAAGCAATCATTTCATGAGGGGCTTGGGGTTGTGTGGGCAAATCAAATAAATATGTCATTTTGTTCTCAAGCCTAACATGTTTGACCTCTGTTTTGGTTGTCAAGGGTAGAAGGATATTTGAGTGACCTTTCACACTTCTGTGTGACAGGGTTGGGAGTGTCACAGGATGGATGAGCTGAAATTTGTTGGAATTGGGCAGGTGGAATCCTCCAAGTCTGATTCAAAGTGATCCAGCTTTTCCGTCTGTCAAAAATGTCAAATGACAAACTCCAGTCTACTTGCGCACACACACACACACGCACATTATGTGAAAGAGAAACACATCATGACATTTCACTGATCCTGACAGGGCCAGGAAGAGATTAGCGAGCTTGTCTCTGGAGCTCCCACAAATGGTTAATTTTGATATGAATTTCTTGCCAGGTCATGTTTAGAATCTATGTTTGATGGCTTAAAAAGGCAATTTTTTTACTTTGCTGCAGCTGTTCAAAGGATTACATAGTCAATATTGCTGTGTTATTATGTACAATATTGTGTAGATATCATTTGGACCAAGTTTGAGTTTGACTGCACTGAGCTACGAGGCATCATGATAAGTAATGAAGACCTGTTTCTACTGGTGAACAAACATAGCTCCATTATTGTGAGTACTTACTGTCAGGTAGGTCACCTGAAAAAAAAAAAAAAAAAAAAAATACATAGGTGCCATTGGAGCTACACAAGTGTAGTTTTTCATTCAACAGCTACAATTGAGAGTCTTTAGCTGATTGTTCCGATTGATCGCACAGGGCAGTAAGGGAGTCGGTCACAGAACAGCCCGTCATTGACTCATGCACATGGGAGGAACTGTGCAGCATTGGTGGAAATAAATCATGTGTTAAAATTATATTCTGATGTGGGGCCTTGAGTACATATTGATTCGTAATTATTTGTACTAACAGCGGCGAGGGAGGGACAATGCCATCCATTACTGTGTGAAAATAGACAGAGGGATCAATGTGAGTGGAATAAGGATTGTGGTGAAAAGCACGGCGGCCATTCCTCTGTCAAAGGCGATCATTAGCCCGAGCAGAAGAGAGAGCGCTCTCCGCCATGACCACAGCTTGCCTTTACAAAGCTGACGGTAAATTGCATTCTATTCACAAAGGAAAAATTGACCTCACTACTCTTGTGGTGGCACAGGCAGCTACGTAATAACAGTGTCTGTGGGCAGAGGGCAATCATCCACTGCTTTCTGTCCTTTTCTCTTCTTTCTTCTTCTATGCCACTGATATATTATCACTTGTGCTGTGATTTCGACTTCTCAAAGAAAAAGGTGACGTAACAATTTTTAGACCAAAACACCAGCAGGGAGTGAAGTACGAGCAATGAATACAGTGACGTCAAGGTGACCTGGCATTTGGGTTGCAATGTCATAGCAGAAATCACACACAGGCACACACACACACACGCACAAAGACTTCGTGTCATGTCTCATAATCGTCTTTTCTGAATCTCCCAATTTTCCCAGGCCAAACAAAGACACTGTGCCCAAACTGGCAAAACATAGAAGAGAAACAAACAGTCTAAACACTGTATTGTACTGTAACGCATGAAGGACAAAACAACCCTTTTCCAGGCAAAGGCAAAGTGAATAAAGACAGAAAAAAAGAAGAGACAACAATCTAACTGTTCCCAGTTTTGTTTCTACTAATTAAGACAGGAAGCTCTGAAGTACAAAAACAACAAAACAAGAAAGAAAAACTACCTTCTCCACAGTTAGAAAATGGGAGAACAAATGTGAGCTATCTAAACACATTAACCCAAGCCTACGGGCCCAGAGAACATAAACCTGCTTAGCTACCCGCCATCGACACACTCACCCACACACATACACACAGACGCACACCAAGGAAAAAAGGCAATCTCATCCTCCCATTATGATTTGATAGCTCAAATTGTAGCAATGATTCAAGTGTGGTCCTCTGGGTTTTGTGGATGAGCCCAGAGCCTGTTATTTCACCACTGGGCACCAGGGGATAGGATAGGATGCTATTGCAGCCAACAAAATGACCATTAAATCACAGGCTATGAAGCCACTCTGGACTGTGAAAGAGCATGCACCTACTGCTAGATGTGTCAGATGTGTGTATGTGTGTGGATGTAGTGCTTTGCCACCGGTGTACATTGTTAGTTGCGTATCTGTGTGAACAAGTGAAAATTGTTTGGATAAAAGATGTATGGATACACAGTTGCATTGCTGAAGTGCACATTGTGTCAGGGAAAATTGTTTGGCAGTGTATGACCACTGAAGTGCAAATTGTGGATATACAAATTCCGTGAATGTGAATGATGCGTAACCAGTGTGTTTTGTTCCTCTCCACAAATGGTAGAGGCCGTGACAGCAAGCATGGTGCACCTGCCTCATATTATTATATGAAATATAGAGTGTATACATACTGTATAACAGGGTTCCAGACGGGTCAGTGGATATGCAATGAAATGCATGTGTTTACGATGTAAATGTGACAGTCTAATGCATAATGTATGATGTATCTTTTGGGTACTGGAATGTGATGTTCGCAGATTTAACAGTTTGTGTATTCTGTGCATTTGTAAGTGTAAATGAGAACATGAGTTTGGTATTATATGTGTATATATATAAGCTATTATGCATCCCTGTATGTAAATGATTGATTCCATACTGACACTAAAGTAGTTTTTTTTTTTTTTCACTAACCTAACCCAAAGTGACCCAAAGTGATTCAGGGACCCAGAGCTGGACCTGGGACCCAGAGCTGGACCTGGGACCCAGAGCTGGACAGATATTAGAGCCTTGCAGCTAGTGATATTTTACTTCTGCATTATTTTACTTCAGTAAACAACAATTCTGTAAGTTGTCAGTTTCATCAAAATACAATATTATTTTGATTTTCCAGACAATGATATGACATTTGCCAGTATCACAAAGTCTGCCATGATGAAATTCGATCTGATTGAATTCAGGAGCCTTTAATCAATATGAGATGATATCATTTAACCATTTAACACAGTCAGTTACAACAGGAGCTGCCACACCTTTCTTTGCTGCTTTTGGCCATAGTAAAAAAATAACCAAAAAAAAAAGCATAAATAATTGTAAATAATTTTAACCAGTTATGTGAACTTATCAAATAAAGGTGCATCTTAAATATGATGATAAGGATCAATGATAATTAAACTAATATAATGATCCAGATCAATTGATTGTTACACCCATAGCAAACAGGCTGGCTCAGTGAAGAGCACACTGATGGCAATGTGACTTGGCAGTGTTTTTCTTTGATAAGTGACAGCTCTTCCATGATGGCCTGACTTTTACTGCTCGTGTAATTCAAGGTAGGAAGAAGCTCCGGCTGTGCAAAGGCCAACTCTACCTCTACTTCACTTCTGGCTGGGAGCTACGTGGACCGCTTGTGGGAAGGGGACTACTGGAGTATGCAGGGTGGTTACCTTCCTACTACTATGAGTAGCATCCTGCTGGTAGCTGGCATTTTTGGGCTGCAAAGTAGAGTGACAGGTAAAGACGCACATGATGCAGGAAAAATAAACATTTACAAACAATGCGCAGTGACTTATTTCGCGGTCAGAAACAGATATAAGGAGCCAAGGCAACAAGCAACAACAAACAATACACCACTTGTGCAACTGATGGCATAGCTACCAGAGGCCAAGTACTCCAGTCAGCAGACAAAAATACCTTGATTCCTCAACAAAACCTGCATTCCCATAGAAACAACACGGAGGAGGTGAATGCAACAGTTTGTACTAAGGAACACCATCTGAAACAATCTCTTAACTCTGAGATATCTGTTTCAAACAAGAAGTACTGAATCTTTAATATTTGTTCAAGCATTTATGTGAGTGAGAATAATGAGCACTGACACTTCCTGAACCATTTTAGTCAGGCCACTGAGAGCAGGTTCAGTAGCCCCGCACGACTCACCCGTCCACTTCAGTTCTACTGGACATGTGCTGGCTACTTCAAGGTTGTTAGAGTAATACCACACAGCGCCATGACTGATAGATCTCCCTACTGTGACTTTGTGAAGAGGCACGTCAAAGGCTCACAAGAGACCATCTGAACCTTGCATCCCCCACACCAAACCTGAGCCCAATGCAAAGGAAAAGGTAAGGGAACAGAGGGAAAAAAGAGGTAAAGGCTTAGCCTTATCTCCTCCATGCCTGTCTACCTCCAGAGGTATAAGCTTGGAAGGTTTCAAAGTGCTGGGGTTTGGCTGCATTACTGTGTTTCCAATAGACCTGTACGATAAAGCTGAGAGGAGAAGGTGCATATAAACCAAGATGAGTCAACAGCTAAAGGGTTTCTTCAAAGTCAGTCAATGAAAGATGTAGTTTGTGTTATGGACATGAATACCACTAAATACTGTCAGAACAGTGCCAGTAAGTTCCAATTCAGTTTGACGAAAGTTCATATGGCTAAATCAAAAAATGAAAAGGTACGCTTAAACAGTTTCAGAATGATTCTATCTGCAGGAAACAGACACATTGATTAATACCTTGTCACTACAGATTCAGGCCATTCTATCCGCCATATGCAATGATTTTTAGATATACTGTAACGCTGTTTGTAAAATCAGACACAGTCATGTGGATAGAAACCAGAACTGTGTACACGCCTGTTCTGCTTTTCCCTCTAACCACCAGGTTTGACAAGGCTGCCATAACCTTTTCCTACACTCTTAACTTTCTCTCCCCCAGAGTCACAAGAAGAGTTTCAGTTCACCTCAATCTCTTAAATCCCTGAGTGTTTGCTCAGGAGAAAGACGGGCTGTCTTTTAAAGTCCAGCTTTAAATGACATTTGTGTAAACAAGAAGACCTCTGGCTTTTCTCCAACATGGGATGTGATGCCATAATTTCTCCTGACAAGCAAGACTTCAAATTGTCATTTATCTAAACAGGTCGGTGAAACAGCCCGGCAGTGAAAGTGACACATGTTAAGACTCAGCATAACAAAGGCAGCAGAGTTTTGGGGGAGGTGGAAGGGTTGGCAAGTCAAAGGTCTCCCTGTGTGTGAGCTGACATTTTAAGGATAAAAAAAAAGAAAATTGCATTGATTAAGTCATTATGGGGAGTCTGGTGCATGACATTTGGCCTTTGAACAGGAGGACTGTGAATCAGCAGCCCATATTTGGCAATGTCCATGTGTTAGCTTATCAGAAAAAAAGTATGCTAACAAGTGGGAGTCATTCTGCTGGTTAAACTGCTTTTGTCATTTTGGCATCAAAAGGGATAATTTTCTGGACATAATTCAGTCCAAATGCAAAGGTACACTTCATTCTAGTTGTGGTCAAGTTAATGATGAAAAAAATGAAACAAAAAATGTAGACATTTGATCTTCTATTATCCCTCGCCCAGTTACACAGGAAATGTAATTCAAGTGTCGGCTTGTGTTTCTATCACTGCCGCCCATTCACACGTGAATTAATTCCCATAAAAACAAGCCCCTCTAGTTGGAATAAATTTTCATTACAGAGATGAGAGGGAAAATAATAATCTTTGACTCACAGTTATAGCAAATGAAAGATGGTATCTCCTGGTGCCAATATTTTTTCCTCACAGTTATTAAAATGAAAATGAATGCTTGAATGTTGTAGAATACAAAACAATTGCAATTGCTGCTGCTGTGTGTGTGATTGTCTTCAAAGAGGCCCAGTCAAAAACAAAACAAACATAAACACCAACTGTATCATTCATAATTGGGAAAATCTCTTTTCTGATATCAACCTATATGAGATGATTTGAATGATGAACATGAGACTATGCACTGATTCAATAGTGTAGACTATCTACTTATTTGTTCTCTCTGGAGACTAATGCCAAGCCTTCTGGCAGTTCTGTACCATGAAAGCATGTTGTTTTGCTTGCTAAGCAGTGATGAAGGGCGTGATTAATGCTTCCTTGACCAGAACTTTGCGTGCGTTTGCAACAGTCTGAGAAAAAGTAAGAAGTGTGTGTGCGAGGGTATGTGTGTGTATTTGCGCGGCCCCTGGGTGCCTGCTCCTGCTGCATCCCTTTTCCCCAGGGAGTCGCCACAGCTGCATAAACCTGTCGGCTCTCATGATCAGCAGGGTGATGCGTGGAGACGCGCGGCGACAAGGCCCACCTAGATTCATTAGACCACCTAAGGACCAGATCCATACAGCCTAGCGGGCTGGTGTCACTGCTGGTTACCCTGATACACACACACACACACACACACACACACACACACACACACACACACACACACACACACAAACATAACCAGAGCGAAACAAATGCTCCAGATGGGGAAAACATGGAAGAAGACCTAAATCGATCTTGATACACAGTGAGAGCACCTAGCAGTCAATATTGGACAATTCATGTCAATGAGCACGACAGGTGTGTTTGACTTCCCAAAGTTGACAGCAGTTGACACTGTCAGGACTAAAAGCAACACACAAAAGCAAAAGGGTATAAAATGGGAGTGTGTTTTATCTTTGCTGCAGTAGGAGTATCTTTAGTCCAGAGGCTAAGCAAGCGAGTTATAGATTAGGAGTGAAAATTTGGAAGAGAAAAGTAAATATTATTATTATTATTATTATTATTATTATTATTATTAATAAAAATTATAGCAGGCCCTACATCAAAACTGCCGTCAAGATACCCATAAGCAAAGCGCTGCAATCGGTGCCATTAGTGGGCAGCTTTAGGTGTGACTGTATCAGTGTGAGGCAGGGTGTTGTTGGAAAAGAATATGCATGCTCAGTGCAGCTTCCTTGCATAAAAGACATAGACAGACCCAGAAACCCAAAACAAGCTATGTGACAAAATATTGCCAAAATGAAACAAAGTGTAAAGATGGCAACCATGAAAAAAATCTGTCGTGCATGAGTCCTTGTCAGTGCTTTTGTGTATGCGTGTGTCCCGGTGCCAGAGCTGAGACAGGACGGGCCACAGAGCTGGCAGCTATGCTAACCCCCCCGCCCCACCACCCCCCACCTTGACTGTGTGTCTGCTCTGATTAGATGGGGCTTCTTACTGCGGTGTGCCAGGAGCCATGCCAGAGATAAAGACAAACTAACAGATGTTCTCCTTATCTCAGGACCAACCTCAGGCCCATCAACCCCTTAACGCACACTACCACAGAGTCATACACACACACTGGGTGAGATTGGGTGCTTTTGTTAAGTCTCATTCAGGAAGCAGATGAGTCTAGCATAAAAATACTTTGTTTTAATTATGAGCACACATTAATGAATTAATGCACGGGAAGACAGAGAGGCACACAGCCACAACGATAAATCTGTACAAAATGCACATTTCCAGACCCTGGCAGCTTCATTTGACAGAGAGGAAATATTTTCAGCTGCTCCACCCCTCCATCCAAACGCAGTTAGGGCTGAAGTGGAATGTTAAGGTGGCTTTGATGAGGTGTCTGCTTCGTGTCAACCCGACACAACACACTTATTGTTCTCACCACGCATGGCTGATTATATTATCTCTCTCCTCCAAACACTGCAGAAACAGAGAGTTTGAGAGATGGGGGTGAGCTGTGGGTGGAGAGAGAGAGAGAAATGGAGACAGAAAAAGTAGCATAGAAGAGAAGGAGAAAAGAGTGGAGGAGGCTCTAAATCAGGAGACAGAAAGATCACGGCACAAAGACGAGAAGCAGAGCTCCGGGGCCCCCGGGGTTTGGGGTCTATGTGTAGGCATAATGAGCGGAGCCAAACATATCCAGCCTCATTAATTTCAACTATCAAAGCCACCTTCTCCGCACACCACGCTGCCTGCTTCTTCTCCCGTCTGCAAAAGCCCTCACTTGTCACCTAAGATCAAAACAAGCGAGAAGCAGCGTTAGCCTAGTGGAACCATGTGCTGGAAAAGGAGCTCTTTTCTTCATAAGAGCATTGGGGGGAAAAAGGGATTTCTGAGACAACATCTTGCTATCCACAGCATAACCTGTATAGGAGTATAGATTTAGATCACCTGGTGAAGAACAGAAACTGCATATTGTGATGCAAGCGGTTAAAACATCAATATTTATGAAGAGCATCTTGCTGGGATAGTAACAAGGATACTCAGTTTAAAAAACACGAAAACAGGATATCTACTGCAAAAGTGCATCCAGAAGGAGGGAAGAAATACCACCATTGTCCACGCAGTGAAAGGTCGATATGCCAATAACTCATTGAATGTTTTTGCTTTTGTTCGTTTTGATCGTCAGCGCAGTAATATACAGCGGGGAAGTAATAATCACTGAATGAATGAATGAGAATTCTGTGCAAAAAAAAATGTAACTGCATTCACTTGAGAAAATGGGAATAAAAGATTGCTCTAAAAAAACAAAGAAAGCTATACGAGAAGACAGTTGCTGGGGTTTTGTAGCTCCTTTCACCCGTTTGCGTCAGTTTTTTTCCTTTCCTTTTCTGCAAGTAAACAAATGCCTCGTTATGAGATATTTTCCAGCTGAACAGCAACAAACCACAGCAAGTTCCCAAAAGTAGTAATATTTCAGAACCTAGTTTGCTCTTCCATGGTTTTCATTTTTTTTTTGTTGTGGATTCCATTTGTAAGAATCAGACTGGTACACTCTTCAGGACATCTGGAGCTCAATTATTTGCCGAGATACTTTCCCCTGCTCTTCCCACAGAGGACAGACAAGGTGGTCATTGTGACGTTATCCCCATCGTGTGCTGAGGAAAAGCCCGAGGACATCCAGAACCACCAAAACCTCGAGATCTCGGAACTTGATGGTCTCCCCTCGTGTGCCCCATCTGGCCAAACAAAGCCAGCCTTGATTAAAAAAAGATGGCATATATGGTGACCTCTCCGATAATGTCGAATGTTTCACATGTCAGACGCCGTCAGATGTTTTATAATGTCGAGCACAGAGGCAGCTTTTGTGGTTCAGAGTTAAACAAATAAACAGAAATGACCAAAAGGAGAGGAAAGAAAGGTAGCTTTTGTGTAGCGATCACTCACCCAACAATGCATGCGCTGTTCACTTGACACACAACATCTACTAGTAGATAACCTATCCCATTAGCAGACAATGCCAGAACATCATTTGTAGACATATGGAAAAGAGTAGGGGTTGTAAGTCATCCATGGACACTATCAGGGATCCTTAGGTTCCCGATCTTATCGCCAGGACTTGATTCAAGTTCTGCTGCTGTAAAATGTCTCAACAGAGAATGCAGTGTATCTCTACTTGCTCATGCTCTGTGCTTAAAAGAGAGCATTCACACAGTGTGAGGGTGCAAAGTGGAAAGGGTGTCGAGTTGGCTGTTGGCAGACAAGTTTGTGTCATGCCATATCTTGCTGGAACATGACACATATCATCGTTATATCTCCTCCCTCCCTCTTTCCCTTGCAGGAAGAAGAAAATATATATTAAGTAATTATATGATAATCAGCACTCATCTCGGAGTATAACAGGGTTCATGATCTTGTCATCTTACTTGACTCTACTCTTCCCTTCCACTTTATCTTTCCCTTCATGTGGACTTTCACTTGCAAGTCCCCTTTCAAACACCCAGGTACCTTTTTGAGCTCACAGTCAAATATACACACAAAGTTGCAAAAATACACAATCAATAATTAGTGAAATTTTTTCCATTGCAGAAGTTAGAGACAACTAACTTATAATGTTTGCAGGTGAGGTAATGATGGAGAAAAAAATATGTTGAAAAAAAATATATAAAAATCTAGGTTAAAGTAAAAAGTTACACCACTGATGGCAAATCAGGTATGAATATGAAAAGCAAAATGAAACAAAGAGGCCTCATTCTCTTTGGTCTCTGCTTCACAGACTTTCACTTTTATAAAGGTAGAGTGCTGAGTTCTGCACACAGCCGTAAAGTTTTTCACACAGTGGAGGCATGAAACAGAGAATTCACAATGGGGGCTGCCAGATATGTGAATGACTCTGTGTGGGCGGTGGAGTAACTGGGGAAACTTGCCTTCCTGCACTTTTAGCAGGGTTTTATAATGAATCAAATGTGATGGGCCCCTACCAAGCCACAATCGCCAGCCTTTTTGTTTTTCTTTTGTGTGTTTAAAAAGAGATCTGGGGTGACCTAGCAAGTAATTTCTTAACTTTTGTTGTGCTGGCATTTCCAGCACAACAAAAGTCAAGCCAAATTTCATTTTCTTATTATTTTACTAACTAAATTTGTAAATCCGATCTTGCTTTAGTTTCTCTGGGCTGTTGTAAAAAATAGTTTGAGAAAACTCCTAATAAGATGGAGGCTAGTCCATGACAAGGGCTGGCAGAGCTGGAATATTTTCAATCTGTAAATTTAGGATTTGTTCTGACCAAACCAGAGGTGACTGTGAAATGGAAAACCCAGACAATTTTGGGTCTGAATTTTTTTATTTATGTCTCATGTGAATAAAAGGTATGTTACACCAGGCTAACAAAATCTACAGTTCTCTGTTTAGTAGGGTACATGGGTGTAAGGATATTTCATTTCTTGACATTGTGTGAGCTTGTTTTGCTTATTTATTAGACCAAACACAAAGCGTCCTCCAGTAGGCCAACCACCCACAGGAGGAGTCAAAGGGGTTGGGTGCAATGTGGATTGAGAAGCAGATAAAGGTGGGGTTTTGGTTTTTGGAACCCTGTGACAGACCCAGGATGCAATGGAGGGATTAAATCATCTCTCGACTGGCCTGGGAACACATCGGTATCACCCCCCAGATGAGCTGGTGGAAGTGGCTGGGAAGAGGAGGGTCTGGGCTGCCTTGCTGACTGTTGCCCCTACACCCCGGATCCGGACAAGCATACGAAGATGATCACGAAGACTATGAGTTTGTCAAACTTGCTGCTTGTATACATCTATCAGCTGAAACTATGAGGGGCCACCTGACTATCACCTCTAGAGGTACAAAGTGGTATTACAAAAGACAGGGGCCTGGACTGGCTGCTCAGCAACTTTATCATCATCCAATATCTTATGAATTGCTCTTTTCAGTTTCATACACATTAAGCTGAAAAACTCACACCCCCTGGAGACAATACTAAAGTATAGGGTATCATAACAAATGTTTAAATAACGTTAAATTTCTCAGTTTTGACAGATTTTAAACCAAAAAAGTCAATCAAACAACAGCTACATATAGCAAAGAATTCACTGTAATTTCATTTCAACAAGACCACAAACAGACAAAATATACCTTCTAGTCTTTTAGTCTTTGACATGAAAATTCAAGCACACTGGCTGTCACAAAATTCGAGCTATAGGCTGATACCAACATATTCATTTGGAGAGCACTAACATGTGCACAGCTCAAAGCGTTTTTGGCAGCCATAGAGGACATTCCAGTAGCTCTTAGACACAGATCAGTCAACAGGGCTTTAAGCGGGGTGGGTCACTCTCAGCGCGGTCACTTTCATTGAGCCGTGGCCCCTGCAAGCAACCACAGTGTGGCTACTGACGGAAAATGTCAGTGAGCCACTAATCCCCGTTTAGGCCTGCGAAACAAAGACAAAGGCCTCTCACTACACTCTTGTTATCCCTCTTGCTGCCAGTACCGCTCCCCCTCCACCCACCAAGCCAGCCACTTAGCCAGACCCCTACTAACACACACACACACACACACAAACACATACAAATGCACGCAATCATGTCAATATGGAGAAGCCTGGCTGTTGCCATTGTCTCCCAGGTTATCTCTTCCTTCGGCACCTGGTAGGGGAGGAAGGATTAGCATGCCTCCTAACCGCTTTAAGAATGCTCTCTACTCTTTGACTCTCTCCCGCCACACTTCCTCTTTTGTTCTCCTGCCGTTGTGGTCAAGCACCATATGTTGGACTGAATGAGGCTTATCCGTTAGGGGCAGGCTTTACATGCAGCACTGTTTAGCTCAACACCGGCATGTGCCAGGATGAAAAGAGGACGAGGTGAAGATGAATGGGCCTTGGGGTTAAGCTGCTCGACACTGTCACATAGGCTACATAGGACCAAATGGTGCACATGCACACTCGCCATTTGCATGCAATTGTGCCAACTATGGCACGCTTACCCATAATAAGATTACACTGTTACTGTGGGCTTCAGCGAAATCAGTGTGAGATTCACCATGGAAAAACCACAGCAACTTGCAACCATAGATCAGGTACAATCTGACGTTTTATGAAAAATGAATTTTTAGTTTTTCATGTTGTGTGTAGAGTTATTTTTTAGTTTTAATGTATTTGTTAAACCTAAAATTTTATTAGACAACCATTTCTTAAAGGCAAAGACTGTGTTGATTTATACTGGGTTGTGCCAATTGATATGGTTCGCATTGCCAGTTCAAATTTTACATTTTTAAATATCAACATCTACATTTTGTTCTTCTTTTGTCTGGGCCACAAAAATTCTATAAAATATAAATTCCATATAATTTTGTGTATTCAAGCAATATACTGGTGTTACTTAGATACAATTATAGCTGCTCAACATTGCACCACCTTTCCAAAACTACTTGTTAGATTAACATATAATGTGTATATTAGGAATGTGACCTGCACAGCTTTGACTCTGTGCAACTCAGATTCAATCTATTTTTGCTGTCTTCAGGGTAAAACTGAAACATATAATGCGTTACCCACTTTTGTATAAGCTTTGCGGCCAAGCCCACACCAAGGACGTTATTTCATATGTGCAGAGATGCCATTTGTGATAAATTTGTTTTCTGATAAAATGGACTGGTAAACAAACATTAGAGCCCTTGTGTTAGCAAGGCGAAGCGATCAAGGTCTCCAGACAACCTTGGATACTCCTCTGTATCTATGTCCCATATAATACCTGCAGCCTTAACAGCCTTGTGGGGTTTAAAGCTGAAAATAAACAGTGCTCTGAAGTTGCTGCTATCTTTTCCCAAGTGCTTCTAGTTGTTCCCTTTAATCTACCCAGAAATCAGGGCCTTATTTTACAGAGTGCTATCTGGACCGTGAATTGCACGGAGGCGAAACAAAAATCAATAATTAGTTTAATTGTGTTAGGCTAATGTGCAGGAAAGCCATCTAAGCTCACATCAGCCAGCCAGGCCGGCACGCAGGCGGGCAGAGAGGCAGATAACGGAGGACGGCTCTGTTACACCTACAGGCTAATTACAAGCAATTTATCAGACAGATGCTGCGATGACAGTTAATTGATTTGTGAATTAATAATCAGGGGTAAAATAATTCTGCCACCAGTATGATTTTGCCATCATGGTACCTGGCCAATGACGAATCACTAAGTGCTTCAGGGTGCTTCTACTAATCAGACAAATCCAGGGAAAACAAACCCAGATACAAAACAAATCTCAGAACTTAATATGCAAGTGCTTTGTCAAATACATATAATACTTTGCAGCATTTGTCATACATGCTATCACATCAATTTTCTCAAATGGAATCCCTGGAGCAAAAACATCACCCTGTCACTAGCAGTCTGAGCTTTCAGCATCTAACAAAGCACTAAGTTAGTTCCCTATCTTCCTGACACTTAAAGACAGGACGCTGTGGGCACCATGCAGAGTCCACTGTGGGAAAACATTACTCTGAGGCCCCTCATCAAGCAGTTTTCTTTTCACTCGCTCCTTGGGGCGCTTAGAAGGGAAAGAGAAAGAGGGAAGCAGAAAGAAAGCTTGCAAATGTGGCTGAAAGATGGGGCTTAGAAGCACGAGTGGATTTGCAGGCAGCAATAGGGCCGCGGCCTGCAGGGAAACAGGATTATGCCAGTATAGTTGGTTAAAGGTTGTACTGTTGTTCTAGCCAGGTATGGGGGATGGCAGTGTGCAGGAGGTTAGGGGGTCACGGGGGACTGGAAATAATGAAGAGGAAAGCCTCATTCACTTCCTTGGTTTAGCCTTTGGCCCATAATGAGGGCTCTTGACACCAGGGAGCACACCGATACGACACGTTTGGCAGTCAGGCAAATTGACCTGGGAGCCTGACGGGTGATTGACAGCGACTCCTCAGGGCGCCTAAGCTGCCCTGCATGTGAGTATGTGTGTATTTGTGTGGGAGAAAGAGTAGGTGATGGAAGGAAAGAGAGAGTGAAATGGAGTGTGCGAGAAATAGGATAAGGTGAGAAGAGGCTGCTGATGATGAAGAGGAAAAAAAGTACTAAACCTGCCCCTGAAAGGTAATTGTGGGTAATTTAGTGTGGGGCCAAATTAGAATTGAGGTTCAAACATCAAAATGGTCAGGACTGAAAGTGTTTACCAGACAGGGTAATTCGATGTCGGTGTGGGCACTGATGCATGTGTGCATGTCTATGTGTTGCTGCGTCTCAGTACATAATGCATCTCTATATAGACTCTGCCTCCAATGCTTGATAGCTGTCTTCAGAAAGTGATAAAATATTTTGGAGCCAAGATGCCAAAAATCTCAGCCACATATTCAAAAGGTTTTATTTTTGGTAGATATAGAGGTGAGGACACTTTTCCTCTGGTGGACCACCATGGGAAATACAGGGGAAAAAAATGCATGGTTGTTCATTGCATAAGACAAATAATTTGATGACACTATTTGAATTGTGCCATGAATCATATATGTGCTGTTTGTCAATCTAAAAGATAATTTTGCAAAACAAGAACATCACTCTTCATCAAAAAAATGTGACTGTGAAAATACATAATTAAACACTACACACCCAACTGCTGCAGCTGTCAACATGGCCAGACTTGTAGTGATTCTGACCCCTGTTATTGTTTTTCTGTAATAAGCTAATGGCCACGTTGGTTGTGAGGGAGGGGAAACGTAAAACACAGAGGGGTTTCACACAAAACTAAATGGTGCTTTACTATTGTTACAACAAACCGTGATTTTCCTGACTTGCAAAATTGTCCCATGGCAGATGCCAGAAGGGAGGGACTTTGCCTCTATGTAGAGATGGAGGTGGTATAAAAAAAGGCATTTACCATATTTGCATTTACACTGTTCATCAAGATGTTTCTTCCCACCACAGGATTAGATTTTCAGATAAAATATGTTGTTTTGTTGTTTCTATAAAACAACAAAAGAAAGGCTGTTCTATGATTCTATTGTTAATGGAATCAAACTAACTAACTAAATAAATAAAATAAGCCACTGACTTGAGGGCATGAGCAATAGTTGCTAAAGAATTATGATTATGATTTATGTTGCATTCAGTATTATGAGATTTATGAGATTTGTGGAGATTTATTGTCTTGATTACCGTAGTTTACTGATGATAATTAGGATTAGGATCGTTGACATGATTGAATAACTTGTTTTACACTTCCATAATTGAAGTAGACTATTTCACTGGTTCCATGTCGTAGTTGTGTTGTGGCGAATACCCTACATAACGTTACACATTACCATATTCATGGAGTCAGGGCAGAGTGAGCCCATTGTTCTTTCCTCTCTCATGCTCCCATATTATCAGCATTTGTTGTTTCTAGCTACTATGCAGCAGTCATGGGGTGCTGACCCCTTTGTCTTATGTATTTCACGTGAGAGAGATTTGTTTTTTATAGTCTTTGAAATACTTTGAGAGAAATACATCAGACATTTTTTGAGGATACTTATTTATGTATATACTATATGTATGTGTGTGTGTATAAAGTTTGTCTTTTTTATGTGTAACAAATTCATATAATTAATGTTCATATACATGTATTTCATAGCCTTAAATATCAGTGTTTTTGTAAAGACGGGGAATCATTGTACATAACACTGTGCTTGTAGTGTTGTTATTTATTTAAGTTGATGCATTACATTTGAGTTCTGTCATCTCCTTTAATGGCCACTTCATTAAAGTGGACCGAGTCAGGCTAAAGAGACTGCCCCACTGCTTCTGCTTTTTTCCATTACAAGAAAGTAGTTCTATATCTCATCTCGTCAGCAAGAAATGTTTAGAATAACCAGGGCTTACGTTATAGTGAAAAGTTGTATCTAGTGTCTTTGTGTTTTAAGTTCATGAAAACTTAGACAGTGACGATAAAGCATTAAAGAAAGGTAGTATGCATGATGCAAAACATGCATACTGTTTTAACTTTCTAGTTGTTATAGTACAACATGAACTGTAAGGCATTATGATACAAAATATTTGCAAAGACGTATGATTTATTCTCAACATACTGAGGTCCAGAATGTTATAAAAGAGCTATAATGTAATAACCATGTGTTTCGGTTCTCTTTTCTGAATATTGTGCAATAAGGGAGTAGGAATATTTAAAATAGTCCTAAATTAAACGTGACGAGAGGCAATGCTCAAGCACAAGCCAGAGATTTTAACCTCACATCTTCATGTTTATAAATCTTGTTGGCCGGCATACATCAAACCTACAACCCAGAACTCCCAGTCATGTTTGACTGGTCGACAAAGATGAGGAAGAATGAGATCTTTATGTCTTTCTTAACCAAGGGGGACATATATCAGTGTGACCCAGGTGTAAACACTGACTAACAGTCTATTCATCTCACAAGCCAGGAAAACCCTGACCTTAATGCTACTCAGCTCATAAAACAGACTCCCAAACCTGGAGGGGAGACTCGTAGCTGATGTGACAGAGCACACTGAATGGAAAACAAAATGTTTGAGTAAAACATGACTGAGTTCTTTGAGCTAGCAGTTAGAGGCAAGATTTGATGTTAAAAATAAGTTTGAATAAACTAAATAAATATGCTTAGATAAGAAATTGGGAATAAAACAAAGAGAAACACTGCACTTCTGCTAACTGCAAATTCTAAGCACAGCAGATGACAAAAATGCTAAAAAAAATTTGATTTGATTTTTGATTTGGTTTTGCACCTAATTCTATTTCCTCAACTAAAGAGAGGTGGAAATCCCTGTCATGTCTGCTATCAAGTAAAGACACAAAAGTGAAAAAATAAATCATCGAGCCTTATGGGTCAACCATCAAAAACCACAGTTCCTCACAAAATTATAAGTATAGATGCATAAGACAATCAAAACATCTGCTAATTGATATTTAACCATGCATGGATCATTAAGTGATGTGAGACTGTGAGCGGCTGGGTGGAGGACTCAGAGAACCTGTGGGAAACATGAAGGCTCTGCTGCTGTGTTTACCTGCTGTCGACACACCACAGACACGCAGCCAACAAATCAACATCTAGGTAGTGTGTGTGTTTTTATTTGGAGCCAGATAGTGGGACAACAAAGAACAACAATAGGGACAGTTAAAGTATTTTGACCAGAGACATCAATCACACAGTCACAATGCAGAAACAAAGAAGAAAAAAAAAGTTTCTTTTACCAAAAAAGCAACAGTGGAGAAGAACTGGAAAGACTGGCTAAAAAGAAATAAGCAAATACGACGAAACGGATGGTCTCACGTGAATGTGAGCAATAATGACACGATGACAGCTCTACTTTATATGGCTAATAACCGTGTCACAGCATCATGGAGCCAGCCTGGTGAATTACGGCCCCTGTAGACTTCTATTGCTGCCATTTTTCCTAAAGTCTCCCTGAGGAGCAACACCATCCACATGTCTGCCACATTCTTCTCCACCAGGCCTGCAGGTATGAGGCTGGTAGATATGTGGAGGGTTACACTGATGGCCGCTGGCTGTTGCTTCTCATATCTTCAATGGTTGTTTAAAAGACAGACTGATGACAATGATGAGAGTGTGTGCGTGTGTATGCGTGTGTGTGTGTGTGGGGGGGGTCTCTCTGGAGAAGAAGGGGTGACTTATGGAGAATGGTGGAAACTGGAAACATCTCGCACCGCTCCGCTGTGTCCGGATGAGTGATGGGAGGGGAGTCTACAGAGGTGGCCTCGACAGGGAGGTGTGGGAGGGTGAAGCGCTCCCCACTGCAATCACTCTCGCTCTCTGGGAGGTGGAGGCGTGCTCGTCTCCCTGTGTTCTCATCCTTTGGGTTAATCTTTGCCTTTTTGTCTACCTCTGTTTGGCTCACTGCCTCTCTCTTCTTTTGCTAGCTTGTTTTTTTCTCACCTTCAGGTTGTTGTTTTCCTGATTTTTTTTTTCTTGCTCATTCATCAACTCCCTATGTGT
This sequence comes from Scatophagus argus, assembly GCF_020382885.2. Taxonomy (NCBI): domain Eukaryota; kingdom Metazoa; phylum Chordata; class Actinopteri; family Scatophagidae; genus Scatophagus; species Scatophagus argus. Next base: position 15,505,385 of record NC_058510.1, on the reverse strand, counting down.
TTTTATCTCTTCAGCTATGTCCTCCCTCTGGTGTCTGCTCATTATTCTGCCTTGCTCTTACTTCAATAGGTGTGATAGGCAATAAAAGAAAAGTCTAAAAAGAGGCAGTCATGTTCATGTTCATCAGCTGTCTGGCTACCAGCTGAGCAGTAACACCCAATCATATTCATAAAGGCGAACACAGCGGCCACTTTACAGGTACCTTCCACACCAGTTTTTCTTAACTAAGATTTAGTGGTATTACTGTTGACAAAACTGTTACAAAGAGAACCGGATGACTTTCTGTTTTCCTCAAAGGTTAGCAACTACCAGGAACACCGGGTGCACTGCGTTAGTTTCCAGATTTCTGTTAAAAAAAATGATTAACACCGCTTTAGAGATAAGAGAGAAGAAATAAGCATGTTCACTGAAGAGGTATTGTAAAACTGTATTTGTGAAATTGAAATTGTGTTCAGTGTTGTGGTGGAGGAGAGTAGCAAAAAAACATGAGGATGAAAAGTGTGAATTATTCAGTTATTTAGTCTATAATGGAGGCATGAAAGCAGATCGGGTTGTACAGTAAATCAAGCCTTCATTTTCTCGAGACATTCCATAACCAGTGGCAAACAGAAATGCATAACGAAAGAGAGGCTTTTAGGGAACCGACAGTGTAATTATTCTATAGTCATTAAATTGTGCAGTTAACATTTACTTCATAATGATAAGTTAAAACAAAACACTTGTCTATTGCCACTTTAAGGATACATTGGATCTTCCAGCAGCTTCGCTGCTGATTGAATTCTGAGAGCTCCATCAAAAAGTAGAGCCTTTCCCACCAAATCTGACTGTACAGACTGTATGACCATTACAAACTGTCACTTCCTTGAGCGGATGACTCACTGTCTCCATGGCAACATTGTCCTACCTGTTTATAACACTCACAGCATGAGAGGACATAGTAATACATATTAATTCCAAATTAAGCAATCAAAGTAATAGCAGTGACACATCAAGATGGTTCCTATATCCCTGAAGCACTGACACTCCTGTTCGTACACAGACATGGTAGACGTGTGCATCAAGGCTAAAACCCAACAAGGTTTCAAATTTCATACAACTTTTTATATTATACACTGCAGCACCAGTTCCAAGGCAAATGAAAGCATTTCTAAGTAACTTATTCTGAAAGTAACAATATATGACAACCCTAGCTAAGACGTAGTGACAATTCCAAAAGCATGTAAATAAAGAAAGAAAAAGCTGAGCGAAAACAGCCTGGGGTGAAAAGGTGGTAAAAACTCTATTCCAAAAATATGAGGCGTGTAAACTTTAAGCTTATCTAGCTTGCACCTTTTTTTAGCACCCAGCTTGCTTTTGTTCTCCATTTCCCTCCGTGTTCCTCCCTTTTTTTGGATCTCTCTCACTCTCTTTTACTCATCCCTCCTTGGTTGCCAGTCCTTCCTGCCTGTGCGGGGGAAGTGACGATGACACAGCACGCCATCCTGATTACGAGGTTAAAAGACACTGATGTAGGAGGCTCACTAACAGCGGAACCACTAAAGTCACTGATGTGCGTGCTCTCTGACAGAAGCATGAGCTGGCAAATAGTCATGCGCGCACACACACACACACACACAAATATGAAAGACGGGCCGTAAACGATTTCACTAAAAATAATATTTTGCTGTCTGCTTGTATTGTCCACCTCCAAGCCAGCAGATTGAATGAGACAAGACATAGGTGGGTGTGTGATCACATTGTCAGTCTGCATCCCCAGATACGATGCTCACTCTGTGTGTGTGTGTGTGTGTGATGCTTTTCACCAATGGGTCACCTACCCAATCAAGTAGCAAAAAAACACTGCTTTCTTTTTTCTCTTTCCTTGTCATCCTCCTCTTTTTCATCGTCTCCACCCTTTTAACTAAGCTGATTAAAAGCCCTCCATAACCCCCTGCCCCCCACCACACACACACACACACACACACACACTCCCACCCCTGCAACCCAGAACCCTGGGGCAGCATGGGACGGCGAGGGGCCCTTAACCACTTTCTGCATGAATATTAAGTGCAGGATTTGTGTCGCGGGTTTGAAATTGGAAATCACAAGTTTGACTAATCAGCTTTGGAGGTTCCACGTTCAGGGATTGTGTGTGTGTGTGCATGCGTATGCATCTCTTCCCTCGTCTCCAGTGGCAACAGAGAGCCCCTACACACACACCCCAACCATCCCTGATCCTGCTGCGACTCAGAGTGCTTATTCACTGCCTCAGCAGGGCCAAATACAGCCCACCCCCTCACACACACACTCCCCTCCTACCCCTTCACTGAATTCACTCCCACCCACCTCTCATTTAAAAAGGGACCCAGAAATAGCCCAAGAGGCTATTAGGAAAAATGCAGCCAGAGGAGGAGGAAGCTGTAGGGGTTTACAGAACCATTGGAGGGTACACTCCAGCGTCTCCCTCTTTCCCTCTTGTTCTCGTCTTCCCCTTGTCATCCATCCTTCTCCCTCGCTCTCTCGGCCCCTCTTTGTTCTGATGAATCAGTGCTTTAGTGAACATGCTCATTATGGCTTGATAGCTAGGGCTCTTTCAGCATCCCTGGCATTGGTGGAAAATAGGGAAGAAAGACAGAAATAAAAAGAGAGAGAGAGAGAGAGAGAGAGAAGATGCAGGCTGAGGAGTGAAAGAACCCAAAAAAAGGGACAAAAAGAATAAGAATGGATGCGGACTAAAAGGAAGGAGCATTAGTGAAGCAGAATTAAAGATCCCCAGGATGGAGGAGCAATAAAATGATGGCCAAGGACATTTTACAATTAACTCACCTTTTCAATGTACCGATCATACTTAGAACATATTTGTTTGGTCCAATGCCATATTTGGGAAGACATGTTATTTTAAAGAAAAAAATACATTCCACTTACACTAAATTGCTTTTATAAATCATTTTTGCTCTGGGGTTGGAGCTGCTGCTATCAATTTATGGTGTTCTAGTCCTTGTAGAAAATACAAAGAGTTTTGTGAGGGTGAAAATTATAGAGAACATGCATAAGTATTACTCATAATAGAAATAATATCAATTTTAGGTCATTTTTGCAAATGTTAGACTGCTCACTAAAGAAGAAGAGGGTGTTTTTTCAAATGATGGCACACTGTGACAGATTTGGCTACATGTATTATACAGTAGTAGACATATATGTGCCTCCTAACAGCACCCTGCCACGATAAAAAGGTACAAGAAAAGCCAATTAAAGAAATATTTAAGTACTGCCACCCAAGACGAAATCTTGTGTGTGTGATCTCACGGGGATAGAAGAATCATTCCATGGCTCTGGTGATACATGCTTTGACATTGTCAAACACTTGCTATATCTATGACTCTGCTGTGAAACAGATGGTGAGATTTACTGTGATAATGAAACCACATTGTGAGACAGCCGTGACGATAGTTCATACATGATCCTAAGACAAAAATATTTTCTTGTCGTGGAACCCCATGTGGTTACATTTTTAATTTTGTACCTGCTTAGACTGCACATGGGAGGAAAACAGTGGTAACACCAAAACTTAGTGGAATGGCCATTGTATATTCTGGCATTGTTTCTAGTCAGGCTTCATCTGTGTGATGAATGAACTAATAATCTATCCTGATTTTAAGTCCTGAGTATGGATCCCACTACTAAAAATTTGGAATCCATTAGCATAATTCATTTTAGTAATATTTTACTTCATGTATCAAATTCAAATTCAATTTCTGTACAACAGAAGACATATGATTGTGCTGTGAGGCTGAATAGTACTCCTCACAACAAGTTAACTGATCTCAATGTGTAAAATAAGTGGGGTGGCCTTTAAAAAGACATTTTTTAAATCCACAAACAAGGAGAATTTTAAAAACACTGACTTCAACTAAATTCTAACAATAACTAACAAAAAAACATTAATGGTGACAAAACTGATTGAACAAGCAAAGTCTTGAGCTTCCGTAAGTTGATCTTTCAATCACAATGGCGAGCAACGGTTGCCTCAAAGGTGCAAAGCGAATCTAAAACATCTGGCACACTTGGGGAAATGTGTGAAGTGATTTGCATAACTTCCAGAACCACTGTTTTTGTCCTTTAAATCATTAAGTTGTTATAACAACCACAAATTTAACATGTTCAAACTCCAGTGAGCAGTTACTTACACCATGACAGTCTCACTGTACTGTTTTGCAACTGATCATGACCTCTGACCTCCCTGTGCAACCTCAATACCATCTATACCATATGAAGAACATATTTGAAATGACCACAAAGTGATTCTGTGAATGTGACCATACTCGCTCCAGTAGTTCTTTTCGTCCAAGAGCCACTCACTGTTTCCAGTCAGAACTCTAAGCCCCACCATGAACCACTCCATTAAATTCATCCAGCATAATCACCCATCACTCTGTTGTGATACATTATTAATAAACAGGCACTGGCACACTCTGAAGAAAGAATGGGAACACACACATATGCTCTCATATGTCTTTCCTTTTAGACACGCACACACCACAATACAAATACAAATACAACATTGCAGCCATAAACGGCTTTGAAATCACAAGTTTTATCACCTAGTCTGCCCTCACTGCCATGCAATGGATATATCACAGCTTCTTACAAAAGGCCATAAAACTGATGCAGATTTTTACAGACATCCCTGACTAGCACTAAAACATGGCCATTATTGTGGCTGAAACTGACTGCAGGTCAACCTGGCAGTAAGTCCTTAATGATGCCATATAACTGCAAGATGGGGATTATTCTTCATGTTTAATCACGGCAGAGAGGATGACACCTGCCACTGGGACGCATACAGACCATCATCCACTACACTCTCTCAGACACTGATCTGAGAAATGCCAATGGTGAGCAACTTAAATTCATGCTTAAATGAGTCTTAATACAGGCAGAAAAAGTGAAGAAGTTTGGTTCTAAATAATTTTGAAAGTCAGTTGCTACTTAATTTACTAGAAATCATCGGTTATTTTCAACTGGTGAAATCATCATACCTCACAAACAGATATTTAAAATGACGCAACACAAGTTGAAATTAATGCAAAGCTGGATACTCACTGCGCAATTACAGGCTGAAGAAAATAAGGAGAGGGCAAGGGAGAGGAATAGCAGACCTTATTACAAGTAACCCACATGATGTTTGGTCCAATCACTGAGCCAGTTCAGTAAGGATGATGAGGTTAAAATGCTTTTGGTTATTAACTTCCCCAGTAATTTCTTTAGACACAAACAAACCCAACCACTCACACTGGATAACGGAATGTATACTCAAATGAGGTTCCTTTGAATATGTCTGACGTTCTTTGAAAACAGGCCAGGCTCTTAGACCTTTGGCTCCACGATGAGCTGGGATGACATCATGGACCCATTACAGCGGACCACTACTGACATTACTCCGTTGCAAAGGGCTAAGAGCATTTTTACAGGCATGCTGATGGCATTAGAAATGTCTGGTGGCCCCCACAGGGTTTTATTAGGTTCCACAGTGAGCTCAAACAGGTCCGGCTCAGGTAACCTCACGAATCATTTGTCCCATTTTGCTAGAGGGGGTCCACAGCCCAGTCTGGCCCCAGCACAGCCTGCACTGAATAGAAACACATACCAAGAATCCCCCAGGCTTTCCCTGGTATATTCTGGCTTAATTCTATTCTATCTGTGTGGGATGAGGGAGTAATAGTGAGGAAATGATCCCCATGCTGGCTACATGACCACAGGTTATACACTCTGCTGACAAACATGGATATCTAACACTCAAGTTAGAAAAGGTTCTAACCATACAACAGTATGAAGGCAGAGGTGTAACATGGACATGGAAATGAAACAAATCATCCCTACTGTGAAATTTAAAAACATTGGTTTTATTTTAAATGATGGTATATTGCACAGCTCACACTGCAAAGAAGGAAACTTCAGCTGTATTTTTCTGCTTGCATTGACATTTTATGAACTTCAGCTTTATGTGACACTCCTTGCGCGTCTTCACAATATAGTGAAGCTGTGAAATACACCACTACAATAGCCAAGGATTATTCAGCTACACGCAATGGTAACAAACATGTTAAATTAGAATGGAGCCCCATTATAGAAACTAATTCTTTTCCAAAATTGATGCAAAAGGCTTACACTTACCAAGACACGGTAATGAAAAATTCTGTCCAAAACTTTCAAAGGACTTGACAGAATTGTCACACGAACAGCAGGAAAAAAGAGGTGTGGTGGTGAGCACTATTTCAATACCTCCTCATGAGTTGATCTCAAATATTGGAAGGAGGCTTAAGACAGATGGAATGTGTCGCCGGATGGTCTTGCGGATTTGGGACGTATTCACCCATTCAGCTCCCTGTAATTACAAAGGCTCTTGCTGAGATCCGATTTGCCACTGGGAGCTTGTTCAAGGCATGGGGATTGGAACGACAATAGCGTAGTCTGACAAAGGAATAGGGATACTGCTCTTAAAATAGAGAAAACTAATGCTGCTCTGTGTTGAGTGCACAGGCTCGCTGGCTCTGATATGGGCAAGGTAAATTTAATTATGTGCCCTGTACACACTGGCTGGCTTTCGATTAGAATGAACTAACTTCTTGATACAGTTGTACCCCAGCGACCACTGAGAAAATAGTATTCAGGACACAGTCTGGTAACTGACGCAGGGGCCACTGGTCGATACTAAACTTTTAGGTTTAAATCTCAACTATACTTGTCCATTTCTAATGTTACTAGTTTTAACCCTTTCCAACAGTGAAGATGAGTAGTTCTGTCAATACTAAAAGGTTAAGGTTGAGATTTACTGTAATAAGTACTCACAATTTGTTATTTTTTTTTAAAAAAAGTATAATTATCATAGCCTAAAAATACTCTGTTACAATCAAGTTCTGGATTAAGAATGTTACTTAAGTTAAAAGTAAAAAGTATTATCAAAATGTACTGATTAACTACTTATTAAGTAAATTACGTTAATTCATTATGCAGAATGCTTCCCTTCATAATGTTACAGAATTTTATATTATTATTATTTTATTATATAGTACTGTATCACAGCATGTCGTGTGTGTGTGTTTTTAACATAGTATGAGTAAAATGAATGTAATTGTGTAAAAAAGTACAATATGTGCCACTGAATTGTAATTGATGTGAAAGTGTGAAGTAGCATAAAATGAAAATAAAAGAAAGCTTTGTCCATTTTCTAATGGATGTGAAAGTTGTGTTTAATGATTTCTCGCCTTGTAAGCAGATGAGATACATCACCTAAAAAAATAAAAAATAAAAAATGTGAACCACATGAAAATGTAAAATTGGAATTTTGCCTTGAGAAACAGGCACGGTTAGCGAGCCAGAAAACTGAAAGTTTATTGTTGGTCATCCGTTAATCTAAATGTAGTGAAAAGAGACTGTGGCTTTCAATTCTTGTTAGTGGATTTTAATAAATATTTGGATCTCCTGGCAATAAAAATTACTATACACATTACAGTGTTATTGAGCAGGTTTTTAAGTGAGATGAAACTACATGAGGGCTTGTTTTCTACCATCCACAACCTGAAGTCAGGGAGTGACCTCCATCATCTAAACACTGGAAAATGCTGACAGAATTAAAAAAAACAAACAAACAAACATTTCTTTAACCTAAGACTCATGGGTCTTGGCTCATTTTTTGCTAAAGAATACATTTTCATTGAGTGCACCTGCATTTCCCCCCTAATTTACATTTATTCAAGATATACATAATAACAAGTTATTTCACCCATGTCTTGAGTATAATGTCTTTATTCTTATTATTATAAATTTTGTTGGTTCTATACTTGCCCGATTTGTTTTATCCTGTCTTCCACAAGTTAGATTACTAGTCAGAGGGGAAACCCTAAACACTCCCTGATGCCTCTGCCAGCTTTTACTTTACAGTAAACAGTGATGTCCCTGGTTTCACTTCACTGGCTGGAAAATGAAAAATGCAGCAGTTAGCATTTCTGACTGACACTCTGATGCCACTTTTGTGTGTGTGTATGTGTGTTTCCAGTCAGCGTAACTGAAGAGAGGGACGAAAACAAGGTGAGGAGGATGAGGAGGCGTGAGAGTCATCTGCTCGCTGACACGGTTCATAGTGCAAACCCATGCTCTGCCGTCACTGTCTCTCAGTCACATTCCTCACCTGATCTGTTTCTGGAGCAGCTGTGTGAGAGTGTGTGAGAGTAGTAAGGATGAAAGCAGTGATGCTGTGTTAGCAGAGACGACCCCTGATTAGTTCATGGTACCTGGATTATGTATGTATGTGAAAACTAGTTTCTCAAGGAAGAAGCTCACAACAGTTACATCACAGTGTATGTTATTCAATCAAAAAGGAAATACAAGGTCACATCCATCATGTTCTCCATCTGCTTTCTCCCATGAGATGCTATGAGATTTTCCAAACAAATCTTCATCTTTATTCTAAAATGGGAAAAAAAAAAAAACAAAAAAAAAAACTTGCCTGGCTTGTCTGTTTTCTTAATCTGTCCTCAGCGTGGCACAGTCAAGTTACGGTGTCAGGCATCGGGAGCCCTCGGGGGAGTTGAGGGGGATTAACTGTCTATTTGCAGCTGCTGATTGCTGGGAATGAGATGCCCTCCAGTGCCGATCAACAAACGAAGCTTCGGCAGCCCTTGGTCATATTCAAACCTCCCTCAATCTTCACATCCTATTTTATTTGCTGGGGCATGTCTGACCTAAATGGCATGCTCCCTTTCCCTTTCATCTTCTTATGAAAATTCATTCGGTACTGTGCATGTCTTCCAAGCTTCCCATTTAAGAGATGCTGATAAAATACATACGTACAACCAATCAGCGTGATCCACTTGATATAGAGCTGAAGATGAGGTGGGTCTGTATCGCTCTTTCAACCCCCACTCCTCTCTCTCTGTCTCGATCTGCTTTCAGGCTGTTTGCCTTCTTAAATGAACGTAATGGTACAAACGTAGGATAAATTGCCTTCTCTGTGCACCATCTCATCACAACCATCCCACAGGGTCCTCTCCAAAGTGGCAGGCTACAAAAAAAAAAAAAAACAACCAAAAACTTGAAAACAGACCAGAAAAATAATTCACTTGCCCTGCCTGGGAGATACACATTGCTATCTGTGTAGAACCCCTGCAATAAGGCTGATGTGCATTTGGTGCATTAGGACTCTTGCACTATCGCCACAACACTGAAAAGGCTCGAAAGGAAAGGGCAAAAGTCAGTGTGTCAATGTGTGCGTGTACTGGACTTACACTCTCATTTTGTATCCTACCTACAGGGTTTAAATGGGGCTTTTCCAAAGATGTACGACCACTGAAATGTAATATGCACAGGTTTAGGAGATGCACAGGATGTACTGTAGATGCCGGGAGGCTCATTCATTACACCGGCAGCTCTCTCAACAGGAGCTAACATTCCAGATGAACTCTTTCCATCACCTAAGTGTTCCTTTTTGATTCTCAATTAAAGCAGGAAAAGGCACTACTCCACACATTCGCTGTGACACTAATTTCACACCCACACAAGGACACTCAGCTAGGGAGTAATGGAAAACACTGGCGGATGTCAGAGACAAACAAAAGGCAGCTCCAAAGCATGCTGCCATGGCCCTGGGAATAAAATGTGATACAGTCAGCGTAGACTCTAAGTCTTGTTTAGCTTGGCAGCCTACAGGAGATGAAGGAACTGGATACACCAGACAAAACACTCTGGAATAACAGAGATACCAACAAGTGAGTGAAATGTAATTTGTTACTACTAATGCATGTGTCACATTAAAGCAAACTGTTCCTTGATGCCAGACATATCAATTTTATTCCCTCGAGAACTACAAGAAAATGTTATTAGAGAGTTATGAGCTGATATTAAAGTCCTAATGCAGATGCAAGGGTCGTAAAAGATTCATTTGTTTACCAATGAATTATTGAGAGGTAGGATTTAATCAAAGTTACAGATGTTGCAGTCAGAAAGTGTTGTTAATCTCACTTTGATTGCATCTAAATGAAAATATAGACTATAAAAATCACAGAGACTGATTGTTGATTGCCGAGTTAATTACAGACAACAAATAAGAGACAGCAAACATTAAAAAAGACAATAAAAAAGCGATTACGACGATTACGACGGCTCAGTCGTCATCTGATCGAGGTGGAACATTGTAAGAAGATTGTCTTCTCCATTTGCATTACTTTAATCGAGTCATTCAATGGTCCATTCAAACAGCACAGCACAGAATAAAACCCAGTGATTATGGGTTCTTGTGGAAGAGATACTGTACAATGTTTCTGCACTCAAAAAACTTGACTGAGTCCACAACAAACAAGACAAAATGAATGGTTCTCAGGAATAATGTTCTGAACAAAAGTGAGGATAAAAGCTGAACGAGCCTGCGGCTCTGAACAGCAATGGTCAGCTGTAAAAGACCCATCACGAGTTGTAAAGTATGTATCTCAACACAAATGAACAATCTCCACCTTGTCGAGCCTCACAGTGGCGAGGTGGTGAGAGTGAGGGGAAAAACTTTCTCCCAAGATGAAAAGCCTGACCTTTTATCAGCTGCGGAAAATGCATTAGCTACCTCATGATCCAATTTCAAGACCATGCAAAGTGAAAGTTCTGACTCAATTTGAGTATGGAGAGAGGAAGGGCAAAAACACCACAGTGAGTGGTTCTTTAGGTGACGATGTTTGGCTTCTTTCTCTCTGCTGCCTGCCTGCCTCTCTGGAGCTGCTGAGTCGCAGAGGACTTCAAGGGCTTTGCACCACTGAGCTCCACGAACTCCGTATCTATTTCTCTCTGCCTCCCCCCCACCTCTTCCTCCCTGTGTCTCTCTGACTCTCCCTCGTCCATGCTCTGAGGGGCTTTCGAAACTCGACTGGGTAATGGGAGCAGCAGTCAATCAAATTGCAGTTTCAAAGGTGATGCTTTGTTTCACGCTTGCTTCCCACAAATCCCATCGAGCCTGGCACCTGTCAGGTTGTCGTTCTGAAACGCAGCATCCAGCGCCAGTCACCCAAACCCTGCGGTCCCCCAGCAGATGGAGGGGTTGACTTGTCAGCTGCCTGTCGAGAAATGAGGTCATTCCATTTCGCTTGGTCTACTGTTTTTATAAGGTGAAACAAAACAACTGAAAAAGAAAACACTGTTTTCAAGGGTTTACGTCCCAGCTCACTTTCATGTAAACGCAGCCATAAAGCACAATTCATGCTACAGGTTTTAGAGTGAAAAAGGATATTTACATTTGCTTTATACAACATTTAAACAGAACTGACCATGAATAAATCCTGGACTTCTATTGGTGCCCTTCAGTTTTACTGAGTCTGACAGCATTGTCAAAACACCACTGGTGCTGTCTGCTCTAATAACGTAGAGGTTGGTAATAAACTGTCAAATGAGCTCTTGTTGTACCGTGATGCCGGAGAGAAACAGTAAAACCTGATATGGCAGAATGGGCAGGAACTATGGACGCCCACACCAACCAGGGTTCCTTGTCTCTCCATGGGTTTATAGGCTCAGGTCTGACTCATTCCAGCTTTACAGTCACAGTGACCTTCCCATTAGGGCTCCATTACCAAAGGTCTATCAGAGAGAGAGAGAGAGGTGTATACACGGGCTATTTATCCAGCTGTAGCCTCTTCTTATTAACTGTAGTGGATAAACAAGAGTGCAGTTTTGAAAGCCTTGGCGAGTCATGGGTGAATGCCTTTATTATAGCATAAAATGAATGCACATGTGTATAAACACATGAAGCATAAAAAGAGTCCAAGATACAAAACTATAATGTAGGGTAACTGGCAATTGCAGGCATGTGAACCCCACCCCCTCTAAATAGAAGCACCTCTCCACATCAACCAAAGGGCCCCTAAGTGTCTGTAATTAGTTGACTAGATCTAAAGAACCTTCTTCTATCAGGAAAAAAAAGCTGTGTTGTAATGACAGCACGGAGGGGTGTATGGTAAACAAACTGATGTCAACCTAAGGCTCCTGAGTACGCCAGCATTGTTTGATGTCTTTCCAGCGATGAGAATGTTTGACAAGGTGGCTTTTAGAGGTAAGATACAGATTAGTTCGAGTGTTGCCATCCTGAAACACACTCACTGTTTCTGTTCAGCACGTGGTGTGTTTTCTCAGTAATGACTGAAAAATAAAAGCAGACTGTCAGCTAATTTTAGCTCAATTTATTTCCATTTACTTTCAACTACTTCCCTGGAACCAATTTTGCAAGGTATGATTTGTGCTGTTGTGCCATGCTTCTAGAAGTCATATGATAATCAGGAGGTGGTTTACACCATGGTAATATCCCTATATAATATTATTTGACATGCTGTAGAATATAATGACAGCCAGTCAACAATTTCTGGGTTTACTTTGTTTTTATGTAAGTATTTTTTATGTGTGTTTTTGTAAAATACATAACAAAAAACAAACAAATCATCAAATTTATTTTCTCTATAGCATTGGAAATGCTCCAGTCTCTTCTCAAACTCCTTTTGGAACAATTTTGTTTGTTGAAAAATTGTGTATCAATACCCACTGTGTCCTGTTTGCATTATAGACAGTCAAGGGTGGCAATCAAAATAAATTAGGCTATCGGCAGTGTGACTTTTAACTCAATTGTTTTTGCATGCGATGTTAAAGTTCACTGAGTCAAAAGTTTACTTTCAGACCTCTGACCATGTGACTTAAATATACAATATGTAGCATTAAAATGACTAAAAACAACTAAGCTTATGCTGAGTTATTTACTCATTAGCCCAAACGTTTCCAAGAATGTTCAAACCCAGAGAAATTTTTGTTGTTTATTGCTTTACTTCTGGGAGTTTGAGAGTGAAGAGGGAATTTAGGGAACTTGACTAAACTTAATGTGAATAAAATTTTAAATATCATACTGTCTGTAAACATTTCTGCTTGCATTTCAGATTTTCATCAGCAATGGTGGGTGTCTATCAATGAAAATGACAACTCCCATAAATGGCAGAAATAAAGTACTGCGGCAAACTATAGTACATATGCATATGTACTTGTGAGATGATCAGTAATCTGCCCCTTTGATCAGAGTGTGTTTCTCCAGGGCCCATTTCAGTAGGCAGTAACAGTATCCAGGTCAGGGTTAAATGCTTCTCATTCTTCCCTTTCATACTGAAGACTGACTGACAGCCAGGAATGAGCAGCCTTCCCTGAACAAACCTCATCCACTTCCTTTTTCCTGACTTTCAAACAGGAAATTCGTGTTATCTTTGAAGCTTCAAAACATGTGGTTGAGTGGTGGGATTAGGAAGTGAAGAAATTAAAAGTCATACTGGATGTCTTAATGGAAAAAGAAAAGTTTGGAATTTAATTTTGCTGTCTTGATACATGGAGGAGTCAGAATTTATTGCAAATTCTGTTGTGTTGGGGCTTTATATTTGACAATGAAAGTTCCATTAAGTTTAATTTAGAAATGCAAATTACTGTTTATGTTTGTTATGATAGGCTAGTGACAGGAGACTTGAATCTGAATGTGTTTCAAGCTCCTTTTTGCAAATCGTAAATAGAAAACCTCTGAGCTAAATAAGAACCAGTGCATATTATATCTCAAAGGCAGCAAGACAAATATTACAGGCATACAGCCGGGCTGGCATACACAAGATATGCAAAACAGCTAGAGGTGCAAAACAAAAATGCAGTGTCGAACATGCGGCGCATATTTCAAATCAAATCACAACAGTCACGACAGCTAATCCTGTCCCTGCAAATAAAACTCTACATTGCACTATCAATGCTTATGGCTCAGACCTCAAACTAAATATAAGCTTGTATTTGTGATTAATATGCAACAATAATAAGCTTTTTATGCTGAAATAAACATGTGAAGAAGAGAATTCATTATTTCCAAGGAGCTGCTGAAACAGGGCAGGAAGGAGAAGATCTGACAGGTTCTTTCTATGGTGCATGTTTTGTGAAACCAAAGATTTAATGAATATTAAATTGGTTTCATTTTTGAATCTAAAAGAATATTACAGCAATCTGTACGATAAAAAAAAAAAAAAAAAACAAACAGAAAAAAAAAAATCAGACCCTTCATGCAGGAGGTACTTTGGATAACTGCCTTTTCTCTTTCTTTCTCTGTGAGACACACTAAGCAGGTTGAGAGACAGAAATAAAGACACTCACAGGGTTGTCTTTTGTTCAAGCTCACTGATAGTCCCACAGACAATCAATAGGTTCATTTCTATCACTGACCAACATCTCAGAGCCCTGTGATCTGAATACACAGGCTCACTGAACACCAGACAAGCATAGTTTTGCCTTCTTTTATCAACTAGCTTCCAGGCTAATAATGAACTTCTGCTTTGGAAGTGGGATACTTTGCATTTGATAGCTGCCATGACACAACAAGGCCATGCTGAGGAAACATGTGAAGGTAACCTTCGCTTTAGACACATGGATCAGTGGCCTGCATTAAGACCCGGATATATTGGCACATGGATTTAGTCGGCTATCATGAGGGCCAGATAACCTTGTCATATCTGCTCTGACGCATGTGGGGGATGGGGTGGGTTACAGGATGGATAGTCTACCTCTGTAAATCCTCTTAAAAAACACACGCTCACCCAAAGTATTGGTCACACACCGGATCACATGCAGCCCAGCCCACCTGGGCTACCAGTGAAAGGTCACAAAAGAGAGCCCCAAAGACACAGCTGTCAATCACAGGAGGTGGGTATTATCTGATCCATTAATAACACCCTGAAAAGTTCTATGGGGGTAGAAATCTCCTGACTTGTCACCACTGGATATGATCTGCAGGAAACACATCCAGCCCAGCAGAGGAACAAACATTATATATTATGCTTGTAATGCTTATTGGTTGTAAAGTTTTTGTTTTTTGACAACACAGCTAAAGAAAAAGAAAAAATAAGAAAAGTCAAACATAATACTAATAATACTGTTGATTGTTGTTGTAACAAATAGATTGTAGGTGTCTTAATCTTTATCTATTTTACAATTCTCGACACTGGCAGGTACTTTAAAAAGCAGATTTTAGTCTCCTGGTCATTTCAATGTTAGACTGATTTTTTGGACTTCACTTTGTGAAGGATATAACATTGCATAGTAGGCTTTGAGAAATGAAAAGCAAATCGTAAAGCTCTGTTTTCAGGGATCTGACACTCTGTACATGGCAAAGAATGGAACTAGCTAAGTCACTTTAACTCATAACATAAGAAACTATGGATCCCATTTACTGGAGCTAAGAAAGAAAATAAAGGCACAGATAAAAGCAGGTGATAACTTTAACACTGGCCTGTTGGCAACCGGC
This sequence comes from Scatophagus argus, assembly GCF_020382885.2. NCBI lineage: Eukaryota > Metazoa > Chordata > Actinopteri > Scatophagidae > Scatophagus > Scatophagus argus. Next base: position 15,490,075 of record NC_058510.1, on the reverse strand, counting down.
TATCAAAACAGCAATATAAAACTAAAGCTGTGCAAGTTGTCATCACATCAAATATTTGTGTTGACATGGAGGTTATGAGTGATACAGCCCCTCAGCGACAAACAAGCTGAACTCACGTGCAGTCTGACACTGAAAAAGGTGTGTGTGAGAGGCCGCGGGGGATTACCTGTGATCCAAGGATAATGAGGAAAAAAAAAAAAAAATTCTAACACGTGAAGAATAACTGGCTCTTGTTGTTTCACCTTTCCTGGTGACTCTGACTGCTTGCAAGGTCCAACGTCTTGTGAGACAACGCAGTGATAAATTGCTGTGTGAAATTCATTGTTTTTCGGTGCAGCATGTGTCACCCCTAGTGCACAAATACAATCCCAACACTGCTTATACATTATAGATGAGGTGTAAATGAATGAGATTGTTGCAAAGCACAAGCACAAGGCACAAAGCTAGTTAGTGTCGTCTGAATGAACGAGAAATGTAGACAGTTAGAAAGCACATTGTTGAGCCTTAAGTATTGTGTATGCTGTGTCAACAGTCATACAACACCTGGGAAAGGGCTATTTTTTGGGGACCCCCCTACCTGTCTGGAGCAGCAGGGCGTCCATTGCGTGGCTTGTTGACCTGGGCATACAGAGCTTCCAGGGGTGGACCATTGTCCTGAAGGCTCAAGGGCAAGTGAGGGCTCTGTGGACTCTGAGGGAGATGGTAGTGGTGGTTGTAAGGATCCAAGCTGCTGCTATCCATGGACGAGTCTAATGAACCGATGCCAGCGTAGGTGTGCTCCTCATCCGAGCTGAAGGTTGGGCTGATAATGTCTTGGATCTCAGCATATTCTCTCTCCTTAGCCTGCTTCTCCCTGAGCTCCCGCATCTTGGCCTGAATTCTGCGATAAACATATTGAAGACAAAAAGTGTTATTTATTTGTGAATCCTCTGACAAGCTAACAGTTATGCCCAGAGTTGCCAAAATTCAATATTCAGTAAAGTCCTCAGTGGGAATACCTTAATACCTTAAAAGCTGTTTGGTGATAAACCTTTCAATTGTGGAGTCAAACATTAATAACTTTTAGATGATCAGTGTGTCAAATGCTAAAATTCTTAAGCACTTGTTTAAAAATGCTCAGGAATCCTGACTATGTTTACTCCAACTCTTCAACTGCTGAAGGAAACACATTCAATTTTCATGTTTACAAGACTGGAAAAGTTGTCATAAAATATCCCTGGGAACTCAGACAAAGATGCTAACTTATGAATTGCATGTGTTTGTTTATGAAGAGTAAATATACCATAAGAAGAAACAATTTAGAAGTAATGTGGTAATTGGCTAATACATAATGTAATGAGGCAACACAGGATAAGGAGAAATGGATTTAAAAAACAGCAACCGTAATATACTGTCAAGGATTCAGTGAGGCCTATAGCAGCATTCCAACTTTTAAGTTTAATCTCAGATATTGAACAGTCCACATCTGAGAAAGATCTCAACATTAAAAAGCTGTTTTTTAAGTAATGAGGGTACTGATCCTCAGGCAGTCAGACCTTGTCTTCCTCCCTCTCTCCCTCCATGCCGTTCCTCTCCCAGGGACCACTTCCACACAACGAAGCCTTTCACAGGGCCTTTCCTGTCTCAGAGAATGGTTCCGCAGCTAACCAGACTCAGACATGGTGCTGCATGGGAGCGAGGAGAGCTTGCATTGTAGGAGTGGGGAGGTGTACAGTGGGGAGTGGAGAGGAGAGGGGCTGAGGACAGGCAAAAGGGGGGAGCTGACCTCCCATTGCGGTGACCCTGGCAGCAGCCACCAGACTGCTTACTGGTTCCAGATGTTGCATCCCTGCTGTAGGGTAACACACACACACACATCCACACACACATACAAGCAGACTACTTCCCACTGGTGCTTCCCTATTACCTCAGGTCATAACCGACCTCTGACCCCCCACTGCTGCTCCTCACAGATGACTGACAGGTTTGGAACAGAACTAGAATACCCCCTAGCCTAACTCTGTCTACCATGTCTGTGTATTTTAATAACAGTAATCACATTTCAAACAATCACCATTTTTCAGTTCGGGATTAACCCAATTCCCACATTGTACCCATACGCTGCCTTGTTTATTTTTAGCTGTCCAAAATCCCATTTTCTCAGCGTTATCTGTGGAATGAGATTTTGATGGAAGCCTGATGCAATGTTGCATGATATGCAGTCATTTATAAAGCCTCTAAGCTTGTTTGGCGTATTTTTGCATTGTCGTGGACCAGGTACAATATGAAAATGATCAACTCACTGCACAGTTGCGTGTATTAAATGTAGTCGTGCTTTAGATTGTGCTGTGAGGAAACTGGAAACAAGCCTCACATGGAGAAAAACACTAATTCCCAGAAGCCTTTTCACCTGCCATCTGGCTAAAGTGATGTCAGATCTCTGCCAGGAAGGACCAGACAATGATGTTACCACAGGTTCACGGAAGTCCACTGGGATCTCAAGACCCTCTGGCGTTTTATGGTCTAATCAGATTCATAAAAATGGCAATATTGACATTTAGGACGAGATAATGGCCTTGGCTAGACTGGCGACATGAAGCTAAAAGAGAGGGACTTATTTTCCAGGTCTCCAGAGTCTGACATGGATAAAGCTAATAGATGCATTTCAATAAAAGGGTATTAACAAGCAAAAATACCAAATATGTGAGTCATGCTGTTGTCATTAGTGTCATCATCTGGCCAATCTTGTGTTATATCTTTGTAGCGTATATACAATCCAGTTTTTGCATCAGTCTTTAACAAGACCTCACATTTTTTCACGGGAGAGGTCATGAACCTTTTTGTTTTACAAAAGATCTATTGGTCTGTGTGTTTGTGTAGAAAACATATCCAAAAATCCAAACTTGTCAGTCTGCAGTGAGAGGCCTACACCTACTTGTTCTTGCTGTCAGAAAGAAAAGCTCTACTATCATATGATGTGAAGTTTCCACCCTTGACCAGTTGGCAGTTTGTCTCTCCATAGCAAGTTCAGATTTGAATGTTACATTCTGAACTGCACTAGATGTCTCCTATAGTTAAGAACAAAATTACCAGTAATTTAGCAGCTGAGTCATCTAAAACATACATCTCTAAGCAACTTATCTCAGATGCATTTTGATTTACATTTCTTAGCATGCTAAAACCTTAAACTGAGATGGTGAACATTAAAAGAGAAACATATGAGCACTGTGACATTAAAATGTATCGTTGCCAGTGTGGCTGAACTGACCCTTAGTCTTGTTTTATCAAAATAACAAAGAAATTAGAGCTGCAATGATTGATCAATATTCATCAATTAATTTGATAACTGATTCATCAGTATGAGTAACTTTCTAAGGAAAAAAAGTCAAAATAATCTGATTCCAGCTTAATAAATGTGGACATTTCCAGGTTTCCTTGCTCATCTATGACATTAAACTGAACAATTTTGGGTTGTGGAAAAAACAAGACATTTGAGGATGTCATCTGGGCCTGACTGAAAATTTTTTCCATTTTCTAAGATTTTATAGTTCAAAACAAATAATCCATTAATCTAGAAAATAATTAATAATAAATGTTGCAGCCCTAAAGGAAACATTTATAATTAAATTATTTGCAAAATGTTCACTGAACAACAGATGTCATTTATTTTATCTACAATATCTACAGTTAAAGATTTGTATAACACATATATGACTTATATATAACACCTTCACCACCTGAAACTACTGTTTCCAGTGTCAAAGTCCCATGCAGTGAATGCACAATCATTCACCCAACCTCCTCCCTGTGACTTCTGTGCAGAAGTTCAGAAAAAAAAAAATGCAAATGTGCATAAATGAATTTTGTATGCAACAGGGTTACAATTTGGAAGCCATTCTTCTGCTCAGTGGCGTGCGCATAGCTCCAAAACCTATACTGTGTTCTTCCTGAGTGACCTGCAACTGCTGCTTCACTTCTAACTCCTCTCCTTCCTCCAGCTTCTCCTGAGAGACCACCCTCCCAACACTGTACCATATATACTCCATTAGCCAATTAATGGCCCAGCATGTTAACAGTGAGGAAAGTGCTGCCCACACTAAACACATTATTACTGTACAGGCCCAATTACCAGCCCTTCTCCTCTCGTCTCCTCTTACCAGATAGTATGTTTGAGGGGAGAGGACACTGTAGCTTTTAATGCAACAAGCCCAGGGAGATTTTATTTCAAAAAGGCGACAGTCGAGCTGTCGTGCTTCACCGCAGCCCTGCTGTAGATTTTAATTTTCATTTTAATTACACTGATGACAGAAAAGAAGATAATTTCAGTATTACATCAGTAATTCCTTAGTTTGTTTTGAGTCTTGGTGCTGCATCTGTTTTACTCTCCATTCTTACAACAACTGACCAAACACTTACCTTTCAATAAACTACAATTCTTACTTTCTTGTTTCTCCTGGCTAACAGCTGGGAGGAAATGCCTAATGCTAAGGCTTCTGGGACAGTTTAAGTTCAACTCAACCCAGTCCAAATATTTCAGAGATAACATTTCTTCCTTGAAACATATCTCAGTCTCAACTTTATCTGCTGTCTGTGTTTTTATCATTATCATTATTGTTATTATTATCATATTTACATCCAATAAAATGAGGCTGAATACTGCACCTTCACATCAACTAAAACTAAATCAGTAAATACTGTTACTACAGCTTCATTTCAGCATTGGAATATGAAAGCAAAACATTCTCACATCAGGTAATTATTTTAACACATTTTATTTATAGAATGAGGGATCTGGTGTGAACTGGTAACAACATTTCAGTTTACCTCAAGTCCTTGCTCTTCACACTGAATAAATCTCTCTGTTTTGGACCAATAAAGCCAGCACACTAGTTCTCCATATGTTTGTCAATGTGTAGTCTACCCAGGGGAGACTGGGGGGTTCAGGGTGGGTGGGGGGGGTGGTGATGTCAGACACTCATTTTGAAGTCAGCACACTTAGAAGCTCGAAAGCCCGCCTCTTCAATATGCATTGTTATCGTGGAAGATGAAACAGAATGTATTTGCTCTTTTACTTTCTCATCCAGCTGCTTTGAATAGATTTTTCTTTTCAATAACTCCTCACCAAAACATGCTCTATTGTTCTGAAGTGCAAATGGAGGGCAGAAAGTATCTGAATCTAATCAAAGTGCAGTAAATGACTCTGCACGCTGCTGCCTGTGCAGAATCGCAAACCTCCAGTTCGTCTTTTGTGTTGACACTTGGCCCATAATACTAAAATGCAATCACAGCTATGATTGCCCAAGTTTCATGGTTTTAATTCACAGTCAATCGCAATCGCATTAACTTGCTGTAGGTATCAATATAATTACAAATGTAATCACTTTCCCCAATCAGCCAGTTGGAACTTCCTTTGAACTCACTATGTAAATGAGACTCAAAGAGGATACTGAAATAATGAGATGGTTTGACAAAGTGGAATGATAATATTGTGCCCACAATCACTGTGAAGAATAAACTAAAAAGGATCTACCTCACACTCAATTGCTTTGTGTTTTTTCTTGTATTGGTGACCTCAAGGTTCTGTACCCTGAACATGATATAAGTGACAAATTTCTCTTTTATTCAGTGAAAGATGCATAATTCAGGGATGTGGTTTGTCAAATTTTCTGCTGACTGACCCAGTCCAGAAACAGTGGTCAGGTTTTGTTTGTCTACAGTCAGCAGGAAGTCAAACAACAAACAAGAGGAAGCAGAGCACTGTCGAGTGGGTGGAAAAAAGCAGTGATATGCTCCGCTGTGGTCTGGGGAGCGGGAACAAGGACAGTGACAGCAGAGTGCTGGCCACTGATTAGAAGCCAACCAGAGCCAAGCAGATAAGAGAGAATGGACATCATAATCAGCTGCCACAGAGTAAGACAGAGAGAACGGAGTTCAGCTCAGGCGGAAAATGAAGAAGGAACAGTGTCAGGTTGTCTTTGTGGCCTGCCCACTTTGGCAGGGAAAATATAGTTTCAGGGCAAGCGTGTGCAGAGATAAGTCAGAGACTGATAGAAGCTCCAGTACCACTGCCCTGTGTTTCTTTGTCTCTTTTCTCCCCTATGGTCCTTCATGAATGAGGACCACAGAAAAGACTGCTCTCCAACCCACCCAAAGTCCAATCAGAGGGCTTACTGTAGCCACAGTCCTCTCAACATGAGCCAATCAGAAACAGAGTAATGGCTGCCACTGCTGGGCTGAGCAAAGATTTAGATCAGACTAACCACATGCTCTAATGCCGCCCTGATGAGACATGAACCAGTCAATCACAGGAGCTATACAAAATCTGCCAGATTTTAGCAAAACAAATGCTGCTGATAACCACTCTTCATCAAGTGGATACACTGCATTGTGCGTGAGCAATGAAGTCAAAAGTTTTATGTACTCTCTTCTCCATCATCTTCAGTCCATAAGAGAACATTTGTACTCAAAATAAACGAGTTGTGTCTGCAAGGACTGCAGGCCAAATCATAAATTGCTTGAATCATATCAAGGTTAGAGTTTCAAATATATATCCGTAGCTGCCTTACTGCAGTGTAAAAAGGGCAGGTTTTATGAATTAATCTGTCTCACCTCTATGCTGACTCCTATTTTGAATCACTAAAAGCCCCTGTCAAAACCGTCTGCTCGAATTAATGATCGCTAATGTCAGCCGAGCGGAGTTTGGCTGCGGCCCATCCCGGGTCGTGCTGACACACAGTGCTGGCTGACGGTTGCTAGCTTTGGAAGCCTGTTACAGTCTGATCCATAATTTTATAAACTTAAATGGTCTTGTCTCTGTAATCAATCAGAGCATGTGCCTTAAGCAGAAAACTAGGGAAATCAAATGTGGCACGGAGGAAATGTAATATAGTAGTGCTACCAAAAAATACAAGAAGTAATAGATATCTGAGATGTCGTCCCGGTCAACCCTAATGCTTTGAATATCGACTTGTCTTTATGGTAGGTTGGTTTATTCGAAACTTACCACAATTTCCCTCAGGTTTCCCTTTCCATTAACCAAGGGACAATCCCAGCCTGGCTGAGTGATGGGATTTGGGAACAGGTACAAAAGGAAAGAATTAGGTTGCCCTCATGCACAGGGAGCTGAGACAGGAGCTCACACATGCAGAACGGACGCAAACAAGACAAGGAATGAGAATGTGCTGCAAGACAAAGTAACAGACAAAGAAAATGGGCGACAGCGGTGAAAGAAAAGAAGCAGGAGTGGGATTTAAATACTGTGTATGTGTTTGTGGGGGAGGGGTTGTGAGAGTATGTACTCTACATATCTCATGCCCGCTGCATGTCTGTGTTGATTCTGCTGCTTAGTGTGACAGTCTATTGGGAGCTTCTCAAAGGGGACAGATCGGGATAGGAGAGCCAGGCCCATTGGTCTTCAGGGTGTACTGGGGGAAATGTGTTGGGCCTTCATCCAGAGGGGGGTTCACATCCTCAGTGGAGAGGACCTTCACTGCAAGTCATGGTTGAATACCAAAAAGAAATGTGTTACAGCTTTTTGAGCAAGGCCTCCAGATGCTCCATTCAGCAGGGGAGAGGGCTTTTGTGTTTTTTTTCTATGTGCACACTTGTTTGTGTTTGTGGCACCATCCATTTTTGACAGCCATCCATCCTTCTTTCCCTCCACCGTAAGAGGGAGCAGTATCAAGTCTTATTGTTTCTATTCAATTAGCTGTCATTACCAACGGCACTATGATTACTGAGTTCATTTGGCTGGTGGAGAACAATGGAGGCAGCAAGCTGTCTTTTCATTTACCCTGCCACCAATATTGTCTTCTCTGTTGGAGGGAATTAAATGGGGCTTGTCTGTGAGGGATGAGGCACAGGCAGTAAAACCAGTGCCTCAACTTATTCTTCTGGACGTCCTGATGTCCACAAACACCAGTGGACACTGAGCCAGGAGGGGCGGACACAAAAGAACAGCGTATTCTTGAGCGATTAACAACCTGTGCGAGCTGCAGGAGAGGACGAATTCAGAGCTCCATCGATTGCACTATTATAATGAGCACCATTCAATCATGCCAAATCCACAGGGGCCTAAGAGCACCATTAGGAGGTCAGCGCCTCTGAATAGCACAGGCAACAACAATCTATAAATGATCTGTTTAATGTAAAGATATAAAAGAAAGGAACATTTCACAAATTGACATCTGAGTGCTTTCCCAGAATTTCCTAACCTTGGTCCACCATTTTGCTAATTAGGTTGTTTGCTAATTTTCCGGACAGCAATTTTTTTTTTCTTTGTTCAGCTGGGACTTAATTGTTTAGGCTTTTAGCAAGCCAAGGTTTTGTCTGAGCACTCACCTCTCTTGTTCCTGCCTCATCCGCAGGGTCTCCTCTTCTGACGCCTGCATGTCCTCGGCTTTAGATTTACTGGAGCCCGTCCTCTCCATCCTGTCTCCCGGCCGCTCATCCCTCCTGTGCTTTCCAAACCTGAGTAAAAGAGAAGGGCAGAGAGGATTTAACTGAGGCCCAGGCTGTAATAATTTTCAACCAAATATGGACCTTTTTTTTTCTACAGCAACATGTCTCATCCTTTGTCTGGGAAACTCAGGTGAAATACTCGGTAGGAAATTAAAGTGTCAAACTGTCAAAATCTTCAGGTCGTGTTTGTACTGGGGAGACAGCTCAGGAGGAGTCTCTCCGGGCACCCATTCGTTATTGAAAGAATAACTTGGCCATTTTCATATAAACGCAATCATACTGCATCAAGCCATATCAAAAGATAAGTCGGTGTAGTGAATTCCCTCTCCACTAAGTCTCTGTCCAGGACAGCAGAAAAGATTCAGTGTGCTGTGTTAGAAGTAAGTCTGAAAAGCTGAAATGGCTATACTCCCCCTTTTTAAAAGAGAGGATGAGCTCCTCATTTCCTTCCTGAGCTGTAGAGTTTACTTAGAGTGATGGGAGCAGTGACAGTTCATGATTTAGTTTTGAGCAAGGAAGGAACAAACTACCTGCAACCAGGCAAAATGTGTAAGTGGAAGAAACGGCCGAGCTTGCCGGTAACATTTGTAACTTTGTAACTTTTCTAGGCAGTGTCTCAAACTTTTACATTTTAATGGCCGGAGTGACACAACGGTGGCAGTAAATCTGTTACAGCTTTACAGGAGGGGGTGAAAATAAGCCAGGCCGCTGTTCGTAAATTCCTTTGGTCGGCTTGGTGCTGAGCAATTCAGTGACTGGGGACTGAGGGGTGTGAGAAAATGATGGGGAATGGAAAACAGAAAGGAGGCATGGAGCTGACAGGAAGTACAGTATATTTACAGGGTTGCACACTCACAAACACAATATATCGACAACTCTGTTAGCTAACTCCACTGGCTGAGGCTTCATTACTCACAACAGTGTGCTTGTAGATAAGATCAGGTGCCAACTTTTTACATGTGTAAAAAATTTAGGGACAAAGGATAAAATCCCCAGCAGGATGGAGCAGGAAAGGCAAAGTCGTGAAAGTATGATGTAATTTCTGGCTGCTCCACAATGGTGCCAGCTGGGGAGGAGGTGCTCAGCAGGCAGGATACAGAAAAAAGGAAGTATTACAGACTGATATCCAGGAAGTGCACACGATGGTCATTTAGGCACATGTGTACACTATAAGCAGTAGACAGAGCATTGCTATATCTTCTTTTG